>NC_060142.1:130586828-131193328 GCF_021461385.2 Schistocerca piceifrons | reverse complement strand
GGAATGTTTCCCTCTATTATATATATATATATATATATATATATATATATATATAATGGAAGGAAACATTCCACGTGGGAAAAATTATTATATATATATATATAATCACCAGATGCAAATTGAAAAATGTTTCAAGTAAATGTTCTTTAGCTTGAGGAGGACATGATTGCATTCACTGTAGCTTTGTTTTTTACAAAGATATGAACTGTGGTATGACTTTTTTAAATTATTCAGTAATTCATTTCCTCTTCTAAAGACCTATTCAGAAATGTATCACAGTGTACCATTCACTGAAACACAACGTTATTAATTACATAACACAACATTGACTCTGAGCCCGCGAGCACAAACTCGTCCACTTGCTGGAGTTTTCAGAAAACAGATGAAAACCAAGTAAAAACATAACACAAAATTGACTTTGACTCGCCTGTACCATTGCCCAGGAGTAGAACATTCAAAGGTGCTCAAAGTGGTGACCCTGGATACCGATATACTGGTGCACTCATTGAATGAAAGACTGATTTACAGCTTCCAGTGTTGCTTGCTGAAGAGGATTACAAGCAAGCACCGATACATTCCTGCATGCCCTCTGGAATTGTTGGAATATGGTGATAGACAATGTCTTTAATGCATCCTCAAAGAAAAAAATCCAGAGGATTTATATCAGGAGACCTAGCAGACCAAGTAACTGTTCCTTCTCAACCAATACATCTGGCAGGATACCTTCGGTTCAGAACATGACGTGCACGCAAGGCATTATGTGCTGGACATCCATCGTGTTACCACATAAGCATTCTGGTTCTTAGCGACACTTCATCCAGAAGAGGAGGAAGAATACGTCTCAGGAAGTTGGCATATGCTGTGCCATTTAGACTGCCATTGATGAAATAAGGGCCAATAATTGTAGTACCAAGCATTCCACACCAGACGTTAACCCTCCATTTATGCTGATGTTCCACCTGTCTAAGCCATCATGGGTTGTCACTGGACCAATAATGCATGTTCCTTGTATTTACCTGTCCTTTGTTTGAGAAGGAACATTCATCAGTAAATAGAAATTGGAGAAGTAATTCGGGTTGGTGGGAATTTGCTGCTGTGCCCACTGACAGAACTGTACACAATTCGGGAAATCATTCCCATGTAACTCTTGAGGTAGTTGCACATGGTAAGGATGGAACCGGTGATGTGTAAGAATACAATGTACACTGGTTTTAGGAATGCCAATCTCATGTTCAAGCTGTTGTGTGCTCATGTGTGGATTCATAGCAACGGAAGTGAGAACAACAACTTCATCAGCTTCGTCTGTGCGAGTGCTATGACGATTGCACTCTCGTGGGTTGAAACTTCCCGTTTCCTGAAGCATCGCAACAAGACGAGGAAACATCCGTCGGGAAGGTGGGTTCTTGTCAGGATATTGCTCTGTGTACAGTTCCGAGTATTTTGCCTACTTTCAACAACAACAATAAAAGAAATGTTATATCAATGCAGTTTGTAGGAAGGACAGCCTTTACTGTATGACTACTCTACACAGCAGTATTTAAAAGGACTAAACTACTGTGCTAAATGTACCTGTACATAAGAAAACAGTATTGCAATTACTGTTCTGCTAACTTACATTCCCCATAATTGAGTAGCATGTCTTACCTTCTCTTCGTTGGTATACATTCTACTCACACAACTCTTCAACTGACGATGGTTAACAGAATGAGGGGTGTGCATTTTACCTGCGTTTCAGTGAATTGTACACTGTGATACATTTTTGAATAGGTCTTTAGGAGAGGAAATGAATTACCGAATAAAAAAATACAGGGTGCCATTTAAAAAGTCATACCGCTGTTCATATCTTTGTAAAAAACAAAGCTACAATGATGGCAATCATGCTGATTGATGTCCCCATGACGGCTAAAGAACATTTGCTTGAAACATTTTGTAATTTGCATCTGGACAAACAGTTATTTGGGGATGGTCAAGATCAATGGGACACACTGTGTGTGTGTGTGTGTGTGTGTGTGTGTGTGTGTGTGTAAAGAAAAAATAACAAAAGTAAATAAACACAATTAATTGCTGAGGTAGATAAACATATTTCCAATAGCATATGTAGAAAATCACCAACTCTTTCCCCAGAGTAGCATCTTTCTGTTCAGATACACAGGGTGTTACAAAAAGGTACGGCCAAACTTTCAGAAAGAAAATATGTTATGTGGACATGTGACCGGAAATGCTTAATTTCCATGTTAGAGCTCATTTTAGTTTCGTTCTTCCACCTACACTCAATGGAGCACGTTATCATGATTTCATACGGGATACTCCACCTGTGCTGCTAGAACATGTGCCTTTACAAGTACGACACAACATGTGGTTCATGCACGATGGAGCTCCTGAACATTTCAGTCGAAGTGTTCGTACGCTTCTCAACAACAGATTCGGTGACCGCTGGATTGGTAGAGGCGGACCAATTCCATGGCCTCCATGCTCCCCTGACCTCAACCCTCTTGACTTCCATTTATGGGGGCATTTGAAAGCTCTAGTCTATGCAACCCCGGTACCAAATGTAGAGACTCTTCGTGCTCGTATTGTGGATGGCTGTGATACAATACGCCATTCTCCAGGGCTGCATCACTGCATCAGGTATTCCATGTGATGGAGGGTTGGATGCACATATCCTTGCTAACGGAGGACATTTTGAACATTTCCTGTAACAAAGTATTTGAAGGCACGCTGGTATGTTCTGTTGCTGTGTGTTTCCATTCCATGATTAATGTGATTTGAAGAGAAGTAATAAAATGAGCTCTAACATGGAAAGTAAGCGTTTCCGGACACATGTCCACATAACATATTTTCTTTCTTTGTGTGTGAGGAATGTTTTCTGAAAGTTTGGCCGTACCTTTTTGTAACACCCTGTATATTTACAGTAGTACAAAAACGAAAACAACTAATGCCTCTGTAAATAAATTATCATTAAAAAGTATTCTTTGTTAATGCTGGAGGTGGTAGGGATAAATTACAGGGAGCAATATTTTATCTACAACTTGTACAGAAACCAGATTGCAGTTATATGAGCTAAAGGACATGAAATGGGAACATTTGTTGAGAAAGGGGTGAGTCAGATTTGCAGTCTATCCTTGATGTTATTCAGTCTGTACATTGAGTGAGCATTAAAGGAAACCAAGGAGAAATTTGGAAAGGCATTAAAGTTCGGTGAGAAGAGTTAAAACTCTGTCATCATTTAAGAATTAAAAGCTTTGACATTTGCCAATGATATCGCAATTTTGTCAGAGATGGTAAAGGAGCAGCAGTTCAACAGAATGGATGGTATCTTGAAAAGAGATTATGTAAGTGTAGTCAAATGTTGAAAAAAAGAAAGCAAATTGTTCATTGTCTCAAAAGTAATCACCATAACTATTATTCCACTGTGAGACAAGATGGTCAATGGCTTCATGGAAAATATGTGCAGTTGCCTACATGATTGTACCCAGCTGTGTACCTCTTCATCTGAAGCTAATCAGCGGTTATGTGTGTATTTCTTTGGGGGCTCCATATACATGAAAATCACATGGGGAGAGATTGTGGCTGTTTGGAGGATGTGTAAGGGCTTTCCAGTGAAATTTATGCAGCATTATTGAAACAACCTTTGGCCTGCCCACATGTTGCCAAGGTTGTTTCCGGTACACTGCAGGAGTTTCGCTGGGAAGCCCTTACACATTCTTGATACAGTCCCAATCTCTCCCTGTGTGATTTCCATATTTTTGGAGCTCTGAAGAAAGATATTTGTAGGTGTTGAGTGCTTTAGACGAAGATGTGCATGCTTGGGTACAATCATGGTTCAATAGGCAAATAGCAAACATTTTTCCATGAAGGCACTGACTGTCTTGTCTCGTCTCACAGTTGAATAAATCTATTAACAGTTATGACAATTATTTTTGAAATAATAAACAATTTACTTACTGTTTTCTGTCTGTCCCGTTTTCATTTGACTGCCGCTTACAAGATGAATATCAGTTAAAGTAAAACAAGGCCAGTGGAATGTAGATGCTGAGAGAATTAGGTGAAGAAATGAGACATGAGAAGTAATAGATGAGTTTTGCTATAAGAGCAGAAAAATAACTTCATGTGGCCAAAATATAGATGAAACAAAGTGCAGAAAAGCTTTTCTGAAAAAGATGAATTAGCAATGAAATCAATTTTCTGAAATTATTTATCTGGGGTGTAACCTAGCAGGGAAATGAAACAAGGACAATAATCCGTTCAGATAAAAAGAAGATATAAGCTTTTAAAATGAGCTGCTACAGAAGAATTATAGGAAGGATGGATTGGATAACTGATGAGGTGGTACTGAATTGAGTTAGGGAGATAAAGAGGTATGTGGTACAACTTGACTAAGAGAAGGGATCTGTCGATATGATAAATTCTGAGGCATGAAAAAATTTTCTATCTGGTAACTGATGAGAAGTGTGAAGGGTAAAAGTTGCTGGAAGAGACCAAGGCTTGACCACATTAAGCAGGTTCAAATGAATGAAGTTTGCAGTAGTTGTGCAGAGATGAAAAGGTTTGCACAAGATAGACTAACAGGGAGATCTGCATGAAACCAGTCTTTGGATTGATGACAACAACAATAGTGAATAAGATGTTGCAAACTTGAGTAAAATTTTGTGTTTGTCTCACCCAAATTATTTTCAAAGAACTCTATTAGTTATGTATTGCAGGAATGTCTCAGTGGTTTGTGTTCATTAATCTTAATTTTTAAAATCATTTTATTTAATGCGTTATTCACATTTATTGAGTGCAAAAGCTTCAGCCTGGAACCAAGATATTTTCTGAACTGACAATTATTAAATCAAAGTACTTACGTTCAGTATTACTTAAATGACATTACTTAAAACTTCATGCAGCATCATGACATGTTCGGTCATCCAATACTGCAGGCACATGTATCAACTGTCCACTCTTCTAAGACATGTACACTGTGCGATATTGACTGTTGTCCTTTAATACAACGGATATTGACAGTTCTTTGTTGAATTTGAAGGGATTGACCTAGATGACTAATTAATGAAACATGGGTGCAAAGAGAAGACCATCGCGGATGGAATAGTCTAACAGCAGCCTTAATCCAATAGTGGATCTCAGATGGCTGGTGGTTACAATGATGAGGAATCTTTAACATCACATAGATGTCTGATTATGGACACACTGTATGCATAACCCATCCACTGTATACCTACAGTCTGCTCTTTCATTTCATTTTCAAGGTTCTGTGCATTGAAATATTTGCTACAAAGCACTGCTCAACTGCGTGAATGATGCCACAGTATTTCACTTTTTTTTTTTAAATACATTTTCTTCTTGAGATGACAGTGTAATTAGAAAAGTGATCATGGTAGGTGGCAATCACAGCCATAGTATTGCTTCCTGGCTAAATGTGAAATAGGATCTGAGAGGATGTGGTTTTGTGAAACCTGGTGCTGTTTGTCTGAAGTAATGAATATGTTGAGTCCACTAAAGTGGAATTGTTAAATAACTGACATTTTCATAGTAACAGCTGGCGCAAATGATGTCTACAAAAGTGAGACAGAAAATGCTCTGTAGACCAGAAACTGTGTGTTAGTAAACTTACATGTACAAATGTTATATACACTAACATAGCTCATTGTTATTTATGACTTAGTGAATGAGTCTTGTGCAAGGCAACAGGTAAAAAGTGAAAATAATTAATTCTCAGAAATCTGCAAATTTTTCAGAAATGATTGTATTGTTGATTCAAATAACATTTGAGGAAGATTTCACTTCAGCTCAATGGCCTTGGCAATAATTACATGTGCAATGTTATTACGGCTCACGTACAAGGAAAATTAAACAAGCTTAGAAAAGGTAATTTAATGCTAAGTTGGCCTTCACAATATACAGACATTGTTCATTATAAATAATACAGGAAAGTCCATCAAAATGCAGAGCAGTTCTCGTACGAAAAATGTTGTTTACATTGTTTTTCAAATTCATTTTTTTCTGCTCATAATACGCAATTTTAGGCACATTGATAATGTTGATAAAGTTCAAATTACAGCATTATTTCTTACAATATGCTACTATTAAATAACGCAAACAGTAGGACAATCATCGATTCCATAGTATATAATTGGTCTGATTGTTACTTAAATCATTATTCAGTCCAAGTTATAAGGGCATCTATGAATAACCCATCCTTAAGCAGATTTTTAAAGCTATCTCCTGTCAACATCTTATGATCATTTGGTAGCAAATTATGAAAAATTGCTTCTTTGACATCTGGGTTTTGTGCTGGCAAAGATGTGGCACGAAGATCAATAATAGGCACTCGACCAAGCGCACCTGTCATGAGACAGGCCAGAGAGAGACTTACAAGCTACGCACTGCCAACACCCTCTCCGCAGCAAGTACTTAGGCCGCCGTCGCTGACCGGACTCGCTCACCAATTCACATTCCAGTTTGGCGTCTGTCAGTTAGTTGCAGTGCGAGCTCACTCACTGACTCGCTCAGGCTACGACCATGCATAATGACCAGATCAAGACTAGCAGTGAGGCTAAATTTTGTAATAGATCACTAATATTGTTTTATTGTTTGCAAGAGGGCTATTACTGATTATCTTGTACCACAGAACGTGGACTCTATTCCACTTAAGTAAAACTTACAGTTCATGTAAATAAAAAACAATACACATGTGCATTTGTGTTGTGGAAAGAGGATACCGGCCACCCATTATAACATCCTCTCACTTGCTTCCTATGGTACAAGACTCTACAGTTTTTTTTTTTTCATTAAATTTAACCTTATGTTGACCAATTAAGTTTGTTTTATGTATTGTATCATGGTTGCCAATTTTCATATTCCTATTTGTGACCTTAGTGTCTTCTTTCACTCACATAATGGTATCTAGCATATACATGGCATAAACTGCGAGAATGCTGAAACCTGAATTGGCTTTTACTGAAGTGTTCCTTGTTTCAGTTTTACCGTGATCCTTAAGGCTGTCTTCTCATGTAATTATCACAAGTCACACCCCACAGTACTATTCCATTAGACAAGAAAGGATTATTTACACAAAATATGCAGTATTTAGGGTTTCAGATGTAAGGTGTGATGATAATCTCCTTAACTTGCTGCTTCCACGGAAGTCTATTATCTATCTATAAATCCAAAAATTTAATTCTGAACATGTTTTTGATGGAATCTCATCATTCATAATATTTTGTCTATTTGGATCACTCGGTTTGAAGTGAATAATATTTTGTTTTTTGTATGTTAACTTCTAAACTGACTCTTTCAAAGTGACTTTTGCCTTTTCAATAAAATTTTGAAGCTCTCCAGTAAGGCTGGCTTCATTGTCTGCACAACAAACATTAGATGTGTCGTTGCCATACGTAGTGATCAGATGCGCATTATGTAGAGAACTTGGGGAAATCATTTACGTAACACGAATAGGAATAACCTAAAGTGGAGCCCCGAGGAACATCAAAATGTATAATTTTTCTTTTTTTTTATTCTTCACTATCACCTCTCCAGTACTTCTACATTATCATATATAAATTCTGTACATTGTTGTCTGCCTTTTAAATACGCTTCTTGCAATTGCATGAGTTTTCCAGTGATGCAACTCATTGCAATTTTTGATAAGAACACATCCTGATGTACTCTACTGAAAGCTTTTGAGAGGTCCAGAAATACTCTTCTGCTTGTGACTCTTCATTTATTTTTTCAAGTACATAGAGGCAAATTGTTCTTTAACCTCACCTGAAACCATGCTCCACCTACCATATAAGTACTGTTATAATATTAGAAGATTCCTTTTAACATTCTTTTGTCAATCAATTCGCTTATTCTTGAGATTACAGCAATAAGTTTGTATTTCTGAGCTTATTTCCCCTTTTTGTGCAAGGGTTTAACTCAGTCAGTTTCTAATACACATTGTATTAGACAGTTTTTCATTTCTGAGGCTATCTATGTTATCAGTGCATACTGCTTATCTGTGTCATCAGTGCATACTGCAGGTAGTGTACTGCAGTTCTTTTCATTAATGAGTCAGGTGTATGAGGGGAGATGAAAAAAAAAGTCAAGAGTCAGTCACCCAGTTAACACATTAAGAACATCTCCCTCAATTTTTGGAAACAAGCTGGACAGATCACAAAACCTTAAAACTCTAACTGTAAAGACTTATTATCCTACATGGAGACTCGAGGTATTCATTTCCAGTGCACTGACTCTAAATTGTACGGTCAACACACATTCATTCTACTTTTCAATTTTATGCCTATAATTTGTACATACTTTCTTCTTAACAGCAAAATTACCCTTTTTTTCACAGAGAAATATACAAAAACTTTCATATTGGCTGCCGTCTTGACCTCTTATTAAAAACGTAACTACTCCAAAATTTACGTGCGTGACAAATGTCACAGCTCTCTGTGTTATCAGTCAGAAAGTACAATGCATGAGGAATAAGCTCTTGGAAATCTGATGTACTATTTAAATGAACTCAATAATCTAGATGTAATATATGGTAACTCACGGGACACTGGCTCAAGGGTGATAACAAACAGTAACCAATATTACAAATTATAATACTGTCTCATAGTATTGCAGAACTTCCAAAAGAGATGGTGGCTGTATGATGTTACGTAAAGGAGATACCCAATTCTGTGCACTGAAAACAAACAGCCTAAATGTTGAGAAACATTGTGAGCTTCTTGTTCTTGAGATTATACCACAAAAACAGGTGGTAACATTCAAGTATTTCAAAATAAATTGGGTCAAGTTATGGACCTTTACCTGACCAAATGCAATATAATTATATTGTGTGGTGACTTTAATATAAACTTTGCCATTGAATCACATGGATGAACTGATGTGAGTAATCTACTGAGCACATTCTTTGTCTCTGTCTCAACATAGGCAACATGCCTACAAGAGTAACACTCAAATCCTGCAGTTCAGTCAGTGCTATATTTATAAACACTGTTTCTACACTGGTACTCATTTTACAAAAGTTGCCCAATAGGGTTTTCCAGTACAAGGGTCTCTTACTTACAGAACTGTGTGTAAACAAATCCAAACTCATGTACAGAAGACATACCAACAGTTTAATGTCAAATGTTAAATAAGTACCTGCTGAATTATGAGATTTAGGAAAACGTTCATTGTGAGAATGACTGTGAGAAGTAAACAAAATTATTTGTTGATGTTTTGTCCCATTACTTTAAAATTGCTTTTCCTCTCAAAAGACATATGGAAAAGCTATTGAGGAGTAACAGCTACAACGTATGGATCACATAGGGAGTAGTCGCATCCTGTGCAGCCAAAGTAATAGTTATCTAAATTTCCAAAGATGCTGTAAAAAGTATAAAAATATCCTCAAAAAGATCGTAGCCAATACAAAGCAGATCTCAAACCACTTGGCTGAAGGTTTTAACACTTGAGCTGCAAAATGTTAACTCCTTTTCCTATATCAATTCTTTAATGGTTTCTGGGCTCAAGGCTGAAAATCTCCTTAGTTACACACACTCATCTTGGCTTTCTGACTCGTTTAATTCATCTTCCCAATTCAGTGATGACTCACCATCACATAGGTCACTTGCATTCATGGCTTCGGAATCATAAGAGTCATCAAAGAGTCATCTCATAGCTGTAGTTTTCTCCATTTTGAGGGCAGTAGGCCTATGAATGGGTTTCTCTTGTTTCTGTCTAGCAACTTTTTCTTTTATTTTCTCAAACTCTTCCATTTCAGAGGTGTCAGTTACTATTCTAGATTTTCCTCTCCTCCAGTCTTTGCTGTTCTCTTTTCTTGGGTCAGCTCCTAGGAAACGACAAATCATTTCTGGAGTGACAGGCTGGTTCTTGTAGTCCATGGATGATTGTGCTTCAATAAGTGGTTCTTTTGAGTTTTCATGAGTTGGACAGCTCAAGCTTGCATTATCAGTTGACCTCTCAGTGACGCCTGAAGCAGCAAAGTCATCATCCCCAAAAATATTTTCATTCGGGGGAACTGGTCCTGAAACACAAATCCATTCACTTCAAATGGAGAACTGATAGCCAGAGTTGACAACGATTTTGTAGGCATGGAGGAAACACATTTTCAAGATGAGTTCAAGGCAATGGTACATTGTTGGACCAAGTGCATTAATGCATTAATCTACAAGGAGGCAACATTGAAAAATAAAAAAAAGTTCCAATGATGTAAGTGCTTTTTTTTCTATTCTGTTTCGAGAAGTTTTCAAACTGCTCTCATATATTCAGGTATGCTTGGTTGTACAAGGTGATTATAATTAAAGTTAAACTGCTGTAGAAATAACGCCACTTGTCAGAATGACATCAAATTGCAACGGAATATTATTGGACAAGGGAGAAAACGTATGGCAGAAGAAAAATAAATAGTTAAAAAATGTAGCAATAGATGGCACTGTAAACATCATAATTTAATAGTGGTCGACTACAAATGACAAATGAACCATATAACAATGCCTAAGGTGTACGTTTGATGTCAAACAAACTGTACTACTCAAGTGTGCACGGGTGTACAAGTGTGATTTTTTAATTGTCCTGGGGCCAAAAACTGCATAAAAAGCATCACTCACATCAGTTTTTAATTGTCCTGATGCCAAAAACCACATAAAAAGCATCAACCACATCAGTTTTTAACTGTCCTGAGGCCAAAAACTGCATAAAAATCATCAATCAAAAGCAAATCGGATTATTAATTTCTGTGTGACTGGCACAAAACATGTTCAATATGCTGTCCCCCATGTTCTGCAATAAATTGAAATCAAGAAACAGCATGTTCCACAACTGATCGAAGTGTTTCCAGGGCCATGTTCAGACTGTGTTGTGCAATACGTGCCTTCAATGCAGCTAAGTTTGCAATTGGAACACTGAACACAACATCTCTCAGATAGCCCCACAGTCAGAAGTCACAGGGATTAAGATCAGGTGATCGGGACAGTCAGGCTGTAGGGAAATGGCGGCTGATATTCAAGCATTTCCGAAGTGGCACTTCAGCAGCTGCTTAACGGGATTTGCAATGTGCAGAGGTTTGTCATCTTGCATAAAAATGATCCCATCCACACAGTTGGAGAGCTGGAATAACATGGTTGCGCAAAAGACAGTCATAGCATTTACCAGTGATGGTACAGGCAACAGGATTGGAAGCACTTGTCTCTTCGAAAAAATGATGACATAAACCCGCATCACACTGTGACCTTTTCAGGATGAAGTGGTACTGGTTGATTTGCATGTGGATTTTCCATTGCCCATATTTGACAATTCTGTGTATTGACATATCCTGTCAGATGGACGTGGGCTTCGTCTGTCCACAAAATCTTCCACAGTCAATAGTTGTCCACTTCCATGCGAGCAAGAAATTCTAAAGCTAAGTTCTCTCATGCTGGTGGGTGAACAGGAAGTAACTCATGCACATGGGTAATTTTGAATGGATAGCAAAGAAGGATGTTCTGTAGAATTTTACGAACCGCGCTCACGGGTATGCCGAATGGTCGGGCAATTCTCCGTGCACTAGACGTTTGCACATTACCACTCACCTCCTCCTGCATTGCTGTGGCCACTGCATCCACTGCTGTTGAATCAATTCGTTTCCTCCCTCTACCAGGTTGCACACAAAAGAATGTGTTTTCTCGAATTTCCAAATCTTTTTCTCCAAACCCACAGCAGTCATCAGGCCAACGCTTTTTTTCAAACCCTTCAGTGTCCAGAACTTCTGCAGAGTGGCATGTGCACAGTCATCATTCTTGTACTACAGCTTTACAAGCAGAGCGCGATCCTGCATTGAGACAATCATGGCGAAGGTAGCAGATATGGAAGGAGGAAAAGCCGTATATCCAGCGTGTTTATACCAACTTCAATGGGTCGTGCGCATGACAGGTGTTTTCAGTTACATATTCTGACACATACAGGGCCATCTATTGATCAATTTTCACACTATTTTTTTCTGCCATACATTTTCCCCTTTCTCCAATAATATTCGTTTGCAATTTGACATCACTATGACCAGTGGTGTTATTTCTATAGTGTTTTGAAAATTTAACTTTAATTATAATTACTCTGTCAATAGAAGTTACTTTGATTTGTAATTTAGTTTCCAGCACATGATTTTAGCACTATGGCTGAGCTACCATGATAGTCAAAAGAGTTACTACTTTTTAGTTCAAAAATGGTTCAAATGGGTCTGAGCACTATGGGACTTAACATATACGGTCATCAGTCCCCTAGAACTTAGAACTACTTAAACCTAACTAACCTAAGGACATCACACAACACCCAGTCATCACTGCTGTCCAGTGGTGGAATTAGCATTGCCTGTCTAAGTAAGTTTTATTGGATATGCTTCCAAAGGACCATTTTTTGTTCCTCATGTTTTCAGCCACATTTAGAAATCATTTATTGAATTTAGTAGCCAGTAGTCAATGATTTGAATTTCATATCATCTGTCTCACTGCCACTATTCATCTGGAAATTCAGTACCATTTTTGTTGCTGAATTTGTTTATTTCTTGCTTAATAGTGCCCCAAACTGCCCTTGGAATTTTGAATCTTTTGTCCATAGCACATGCCTTTTTGGTGATAGAATTTTACAATATCGCTTGTAGTACATCTGAAAGTCTTGATTAGAGCTAGTTCTTTTTATTAAATTAAGTTCTCTCTTCCTAGCCCATGAGATTATGATCCCTAACGTTAGCCATCCATTTTCTCAGTTTCCACCCCTGGCCCCTTGTAAAGGAAAACTGGATTTGTAATGCTGTAAGAATATTTTTAGGAAAGAGTTTATCATCTAATGGGTCTTCTAGGTAAACTTCACCCAGTTTTCATCCAGTATATTCTCTCTTAATAATGTAACTGATTCAGCATTTACAATTCTGTGGAAATTTTCCTTTCTGAGCGAAACCTGACTGATGGAGATGCTTCATTGATGCTATTTGATCATCTCAGTCAGATAAACTATATATTATGGGGCTCACTTTTTTTTTAATTAGGGATAAAAACGTGAATAAGAACAAATTGCTATTCACCGCATAGAGTGTCTGTTAATCAGCAGACAAACAATTTAAAAGTAGACTAATCAATTGGACATAGTCATTCATCACATTTACACAAGCACAATGTGCACATATACATCACCACTGCCATCTCTGGGCACTGAAGCCCAACTGCAATGAGTGGCAATCTCAGCTAATGTGGGTAGTGGTGGGGCAGAAAAGGCATACGGGCAGCAGTGTGGGTGTGGGGTAAAACACTGTAGTGGTGCCTATGGGTGTGTACAAGGTTAGTGAGGCAGGATGGTGGGCTGCTAGGTGCAGCATTGGGAGGCTGTGCTGAGGGGGAGGGGGGGGGGGGGAGGAGAGAGATAGAGAAGGGAAAAGAAAAGATCTATGCAGGTGTGCTGGGGGAAGGAGGGGAGGGGGGGGGGAGACAGAAGACATGATGAGGGAGGTTGGAGTGGGAACAGAGAAGAGTACAGAGGGCAGTTCAAAACATCCCAACTAAATGAGTCTAAGAGTGCCTTTGTGGCTAAGGCGTGTGAGGATTGGTGCTGTTATCCTACAAGAACACTCCTCTGGTTGGCATTCTTCTCCCTTTGTTTTAAATGCTCCTTTGAGTTTTTGGGTCTCTTGATATTGTCATGCATTGATAGTCACCTCCTGAGGCAGAAATTTGACCAAAATGATGCCTCTTCTGTCCCAAAGCATTGAGACCATGATGTTTTTGCCCACAGGTGTGGCTTTGGATTTTTCGATACATGGGGAATTGGTGTGACATCACTGTGTTACCTGTCTTTTTGTCTCAGGTGTGTAATGAGCCACCCGTGTTTCATCTCCACCCACAATAGAGCTCTGAAAGTCCTCACTTTCCAATTCAAGTCACTCTAGAAAGTGACTTGGTTTGTCTTATGCTGCTCTGTCAGCTGTTTTGGGACCCATCTTGCACACAGTTTCCAGTATCCCAGAATTTCTATGAGTGTTTTGTATATGAGCATTCTGGAGAGTTGTGGAAACATTGCAGAAATTTCATCCAATGTCAACTGGCAGTCTTCACCAACAGTTTCCTAGATTTTTTTGCACCAACTCATCAGTTAAAATGGAAGGCCATTGGCTCCCCTGTTCATATGAACATTTGTTCTGTCTCCACTAAACTTCCTACAACACTTAAACACACTCATTCCATTCATAAAACCTTCATTGTAAATCATTTTGATTCCCGAAAAATTTTGATAGGTCTTATTCCTTCCTTGAGTAGGAGGCAGATCACAGCATGTGGCTCGCACTTGCCAGGATTTCTTTACCGACATTTTGCATGGAACTGGACACTACAAGGTGAGTTAGGTACTACATGTTTCTGCAATGCTCGCTCTGGTCAGGATATCCCCTCTCTACCACTCAGTGTAGCTAATTAACATTATGGTCACAGTATTTTCTGAACATGCCTCATAAAATGCTGCACAGTTGTTGCAGCTAAGTTGGTAGATTACATGGCTGCTTCTAGGGGTAGCCCTGCACTGTATGGGACAGTATGTGTCTGTGACAGGAATGGAGATGGTGATATTGGTAGCATGCATCAGACAGTTCTCATATTCAAGACAAAGATACATGGATACAAGTCATGGGGCAAAGGCTTTGGAGCAGGAGTGGAATAGAGCAGACGAGGATTTTGTGTAGGTTGGCTGGGTGGTGGAATATTCCTGTGGGAAATGTGTGGAGGACATTTCACATTTCATGGCATGATGAGAGGCAGTTGAAACCCTGGCGAAGAACGTGGTCCAGTTGCTCCAATTCTGGCTGTTACAGAGTCACAAGGGGCTGCTCCTTTATAACCATTCAGTTTGACAAGATGTGAAAAGTAATTTCCAGCTGTGAAGACCCCAGCACGACCCTCCGCATTTTTGGAGAGGGACTGCTCATCACAGCTAATGTGCCGATTGCAAGTGGCAATGCTTTATAGAAAGGACTTTTTGGTGTGGGATGGTTAGCAGTTGTCAGAATGGAAGTATTGTTGATGGCTGGTAGGTTTGATGTGAATAGGGTAGCTGATGGAGCCATCTGTGAAGTGGAATTTGACATTGAAGAATGACTTGTTGGGCTGAGGAGGACTCAGTGAAGCATATGGGTGGAAAGGTGGTGAGGTTCTGAAGGGACGTGGATAGTAACTTCGTCCTTAAAGATAGATTTAGAAATTATCAGTCACTGTTTCGTCTTTGCTGGGAATGTTACTTCAAAAGTCAAATGAATGTTGGATATCAGTAACTCTGAATGCCATATATCTGAAATATCCTAGATGAAATCTATATTAAAATCACTTTTCAATTATTTCTAATTAGCACTATTAGTGCCCACTTCTAATTGCTTAATGACTTTTAAAACATTTCCTATTGGGGGCCTATAGACTGTCAGAACTGTTATCGTGTATCAAAGTAAAATTTAATCGAGAACTGAAATAGACCTACTATCTTGTATGTTTCGAAGCTTACTACTGAAATACAGCTCTCAAATAGCTGTTCAATTCAATATTCACAGTGGTCTATGGCTTGGGACTTTATATCGCTTTTTGTGTATGGAGACATTAGCCCTTTCTTCTTGTTACACCTACAGTAATGTGATACTAACTTGCATCCATGTAGATGCGTGTGTTCAATCCCCGTGACTTCCAAATGATGTTTTATGCATAACATATCTGTGGAAATATGTTTAGATTTCTCCATGTCTGGTATGATATGAGAAGCTCTTTTTCTTTCTGAACAAGCTTCCTATGTTTTGATAGAAATGTCAAAATTGTATTATGATAGTTAACATTTGCACTGTCTAAACTGCCATTTTTTCCTCCATTTACTGTTGTGTGTCCACAGTTATTCAGCAGCTCCGTCTTTTAGAGACGTTTATCCTAAAAACACCTTGTGAAAATGTTACATATCACAGGGATTGAACACTGAATGCTTCTGGAAATTAGTCACGCAAGTAACCTCTTACCAGAAACATTCATATGTAGACCATGCTAAGTTTAGTGTGACTATGCAAGAAGTGACAAATTAATCACAACCACATGTGATTGCCTCATTCTGCTGAGAGACTCTTGAAGCTCACCATTAAACACATTCAGCAGATAGCTTCATCCAGAATTTGTCATATCACTCAAAGAGTGACACCATCTTCACATTTGTGTCAGGAGCATCCCAGCTATGTCCTTGATGTCAGCCTCAATTTTCTGGTTGTGGTTAAGGTTCAAAATGTTCCCAGCACCCTCCAATAACTGCTACGTGACCTTCTTTACCAATATCTTTCACCCAAGAATGTAAACCACAGATGATATCACTAAGACATGCACTTGGTTTGTAAATACTAGTTACTTGCATTTGCTAACCAGTGATGTTTGTACTAGTTCAAACATGCCCCTGCCAGAACTAATCCTTAGCAGAAGAACCTTTGTGGTTTTTTTTTTTTTTAAAAAAAAAAATCTATGTGACTACTACCAATCTTTGACTGCACTTTTTCCCCTGTCTTGTCAGTGATCTTAAATTCCTTGGATTGTCTGCCCGCTTCTGTTTATGATTTCCAGAGCAATGTTGCTGTCGGAGACATCTAAACTAAATCTAGTAGACTAGCAGCATCTCTTAAACCTCTTGCCTGATCTGGCCTGCTTGACCACAATTTAGTCATCTTCCTATTCCTAACTTTATTGCTGCACTACAGCTCTCAACTATTTCAGTTCTTCCTGTGCTACTGCCAGATCAATCCCAAAAACTAACCACATCTCTATCCTTGCTGGTTGCTACACAGTACCCAACATGAAAAAAGTGTTGGCAGTCTTCACACTGTTAAACATTTCTCGCTATTCTGTCACAGTTTCCACACATGTCCAGTGTGATGACATTTTATTTTATTTTATTTTATTTACTAGAAAAATTACTCAGCACCAGCTGCTTAATGAGAAATTGTGATTACACTATTTTTTATGGTTTTGTTGAATAAAAAATAAATGACCTACATAATTTATATAAACACCTAAATAAAATAGGATTCCAGTAGAGGACATCACAGCAAAGAGTGAAATGAACTGGAACTCTGCATAAATTTATTGTGCACGAGTACAAATGGAACAAAAATGAATCAGAATCATCTACTATCCTTCAAAATAGTCCCCCAGTACATCCCCACAGCATTGCTATCAATAGGGAGGGCACTAAACACCATTAGCATTGTCATCAATGTGTGTCACCTGTTGTCAAAATTCCATTAGGCTATCCACCCTGTGAGGAAGCCTGGAGATACTGGTAGGTCTCAGATAGATTATATAATCGGAAAACAGAGATTCAGGAACCAGGTTTTGAATTGCAAGACATTTCCAGGGGCAGATGTGGAGTCTGACCACAATGAACTAATGAGGAGGTATTGAATAGAATTGGAGAGAAGAGAAATCTGTAGCACAACTTGACTAGAAGGAGGGATCGGTTGGTAGGGCATATTCTGAGGCATAAAGTGATCACCAATTTAGTATTGGAGGGCAGCGTGGAGGGTAAAAATTGTAGAGGGAGACCAAGACATGAATACACTGAACAGATTCAGAAGTATGTAGGTTGCATTAGGTACTGGGAGATGAAGAAGCTTGCAAAGGATAGAATAGCATGGAGAGCTGCATCAAACCAGTCTCTGGACTGAAGACCACAACAACAGCATCCACCCTGTTTGCAAAGCACCTCCCACACAACAGTTTCTTCAGTTGTGGAATGAGGTCAAAGTCACATGGATTGAGGTCTGGTGAACAGAGTGCACCGCTACAAACAATTCTTGATAACGTCTGCAGAGGGGGCTATAGCATTACCATGGAGATCACTGCATTATCCACGAGTGCCAGATGTTTTCACCAAAGTGTACATCACAGAAGGTACAGCAGAAAGTTGCGGTATATTGTGGCTGACATACAGCAGACTGAGCATGACCTTAATGAGTGATGGATTCTGTTACGCCTTGTGGCATTGTGATGAACCTACATAACTCTATTCTGGTTTATACACTCGTGCCTACATTTCGTCAATCACAATAATGCGACTGTGCACGTCATTTCCTTTCAGCTCAAATCAATCCAGGTTGATACGGCCGGTCTCAAATTGTGTCAACTTCAACATCTTTGTAAGCAATGTGGTACCCATTTTGAACACTTCTTGCACACCTTCAGGTCCTGCTATAAAATGTGGAACACTGTTGTCCTCAGCTTTCTCATTCATTTGTTAAGTCTTGCACAGACTAACATTGGTTGTCTATTGAACACAGTCCACTAACAGCCACGGACAGCTCAGTATGGGCAGACATGGGCTCCCAACTTTGTGGCAAGTCTGTTGATACTGCATGTCCATGTCGGTTAGCCTCCACTCAACATGCAGCTGTTCAATGGGGCAATGCTCTGTCACCCACAGTTGCTTGTAGTTCTGCATGACATGGAGTAGCATTTCTGCCAGCAAGAAAGGCAAATTTTCAGTTGCAGTGTGCTGATTTTTTCTGCTACTGGAGACACTTAACCCTTATCACCTTTATAAATTAGTACAGTAATATCATCTACATCATCTTTAATAAATAACCATATCTAATATTAGTGGATTCACATTGGAAAAAACTGTTCTCAAGCTTTTTGACAGAAATCTCGGCCATGGTTTAGGCCAAACTGTTCCCCATGGATAACCTGTCATGTTGATAAACTATTCTGTCATTAAGTTTGAATTAATCAAAGGATAGACCTAATTTTAAAATTTCTATGAGATTAACACACTCACCACAACTCACCTTTCTATGTGACAAGAGATTCTTCTTTATAATGTCTAGAATTTCACTGACAGCTAAGTTTACATTTTAAGTTTTCAATATTGAATGAAGTAAGTGCCACTCCTTTTGGAATCTTAATATCCTTAGTGAATACAAAACAATTATTCATATTACACAATCTGCTAAAACTATAAGATGCTTCAATTCCTTTATCACATTCTTTATTAATTTCATAATTAGGGTGGGACACGTTATTAAAAATAAGTTTAATCAGATGCTTGGCTTTATGCAGTTCAATTTTTGCACTTATCTCTGAAATGGGCAGATTCATCATGATCATTCTCTTCATTTATTTATTGTCATAAAAAATTTAAAGTTTCTGTTTACTGTCTTCTGAAATTCAGTGATTGGATGCTTTTTAACCTCTTTAATATTCTTGTAATTACAAAACTACATCATTTTTTTGTGCATAGCCATAATCCTGAATGATGACAATGCAGTTGCTCTTAACTGCCTTTGTGATTTTAGCTTTATTCTGTTCCGACTTATTATTTAGACTTTTAATTGTGAGCATATTTGTAAGTTCTTAATCTGGAAATTTTATACAAGCCACCGAGAAGCTACAATTTAAACATACTGGAAGAAATAGAAATCTTTGTTCATGTTAAGAGAAATCCATACTGTTTGCTTAATGAACAAAACTACTTCAGATTAAACTGATATTTTGATGTATCTGAAGACCGGCTGGTGTAGCAATTCAAAAAATGCTGGGTTATGTTGGAGCTGCTGCCTTCCTGTCCTCCCAACAGGTGCATGTTCAGGTGCAAGTTGTGGATTATCTGGTCACAACTCCAGCGTAAATATTCCAGGTACACACAATAGTCAAAGAGGGCAGTTATAGTAATGTCTAACATTTCTTTTTAATTTTAATTAACGACCTTGCTATATGTCTAACAATAAAATCATAATTATGTTATACCGTCACTATTTTATGAAAATTTAGCATTCATATACTTTCTTTATTTGATCTTATGCTTGCATTTGTAATTTTGCATCTTCTGTTAAAGTGCTTCCGCTGTAACATTAATCCATAGTACATTTAATTATGATTATAGATTTGAATAATTTTATGGAAAATGTGTGTATGAATCCCATAAAAATTTTAGATGCTACATTCGATAGTGTGTCTACACTAGTTCCATCTAACACCATAGCTTGTTGTACTGGAGTAAAGTAGCATTAGTCCATGATACTCTTGCGCACTGAATTTTTTGAAGAGAGACTGTGTATTGATGTTGTTTTAGTACAGTATCTTTCGCTTTTACTTGTATGTATGTAATATTTTGTGTTTTAATAATGTACAGAAAGTTCTGGTTGAGAATTGTGTATTATTTAGGAAGAAAGGAGATGACTCACCAAAAGGCGGAAGTGCTGTTTCGTCGACAGGTACCCGAACAACAGGTACAGAGCTTAGCTAGCTTTCGGAGTGCACTTCCTTTTTCAAGCTTGTAGGAAAAACACACACACAAACACACACACTTTCACTCATATGCACATGCCTGTCTCCCTACATTGTGCTCAGTCAACTTCCAGCTCTTTCCTGGCCCACGGTGAGTATTGGGGTGAGGTGGGGGTGTGGGGTGAGGAATGGAGAGAGGCGGGAGGCAGGTAGGAGGGATCGGAACAAGCGGCTTGTGGAAGAGTGGGCGTGCGCGCACGTGCACACACACACACACACACACACACACACACACACACACACACACTATTGGGTGGGGGTCTGAGGGCAGTGAGTTACCTTAGGTTTGGGCCAGAAAGGTTATGGGAGTGAAAGATGTGCTATAAGGATAGTCCCATATATGCATGTCAGAAAAGCTGGTGGTGGTGGGGAGGATCCATATGGCACACACTGTGAAGCAGCCATTGAAATCTCACATGTTGTGCTCTGCTGCATGTTGTGTCACTGGGTGGTCCATTTTGTTTTTGGCAACAGTTTGGTGGTGGTCATTCATTCTAGTTGACAGGTTGTCATACCAATCTAAAATGCTGTTTAGTGATTGCAGCAGACCTTGTTTGTAATGTGGCATGGCCTCTGATGGGGTACGATAACCCTGTGACATCACTGGAGTAGGTAGTGTTGGGTGGATGGATTGGGCAGGCCTTGCATTTGGGCGTTCCACAGGCATAAGATTCCTGTGGCAGAGGACGGAGGTGGGAGTGGCATAGGGATGGTCTAGGATGTTGTGGAGGTTGGTTGGGCGGCGGAACACCACTTTGGGAGGTGTCGGAAGTATCTCGGGTAGTGTGTCCCTCATTTCAGGGTATGATGATAGGTAATCAAAGCCATGACGAAGGACATCGTTCAGTTGTTCGAGTCCAGGGTAGTACTGGGTGAAACGGGGGGAGGGGGTGCTTCTTTGTGGCTGGTTTTTCGGATGGCTGTGAGGATCAGGTGAGTGTGAGAATATGGCACAGGAGATCTGTTTGTGAATTATGTCTGGAGGGTATTGGCTGTCTGCAAAAGCCTTTGTGAGTCCTTCAGCATACTGGATGAGGGAGTTCTCATCACTGTACATGCATTTACCATGGGTGTCCAGGCTATATGGGAGGGATCTTTTGGTGTGGAAGGGGTGGCAGCTATCAACATGCAGGAACTGTTGGTGATTAATGGGTTTGATATGGACTGAAGTGTGGATGGAGCCATCTGAGAAGAGGAGATCGACATTTAGGAAGGTGACTTGATGAGGACCAATGAAGTGGATGGGAGAGAAGGTGTTGAGATTGTGGAGGAATGAAGGTAAGGTGCCCTGGCCTTTGGTCCAGGTTATAAAGATGTCATCAATAAACCTGAACCAGACCAGCGGTTTGTGATATTGGGGTGCTAATAATGTTTCCCCTAGGTGGCTCATGAAGAGGTTGGCATAAGAGGGTGCCATGTGGGTGGCCATAGCTGTGCCATGAATTTGTTTGTATATATGCCCTCCAAAGATGAAAGAGTTATGGGTTAGGATGCAGTTGGTTAACAGTGCAAGGAATGAAATGGTGGATCTGAAATCTGCTGGGCGGTGGGAGAGGTAGTGTTCAATCGCAGCCAGGTCATGGGCATGAGGGATGTTGGTATGTAAGCAGGTTGCATCAGAAGTGACTAGTAGGAATATGGTAGATAAGGGTATGGGGATGATGGAGAGCCAATGCAGGAAGTGGTTGGTATCTTTAACGTGAGAGGCTAGGTTCTGGACAATTGGTTGTAGATGTTGATCAACAAGAGCCAAGATTCTTTCATTAGGAGAACTGTAACCAGGCACAATGTTGCATCCGGGATTGTTAAGTTTGTGCATTTTTGGAAACATGTAGAAGGTGGGTATGCAGACTGTTGTTGGGGTGAGTAGAGAGATGGATTCAGGGGAGAAGTCTGAGAAGGGCCTAAGCCCAAGGATTTCAGCAGGGAGTGGAGGTTATATTGGACTTTAGGGATGGGGTCATTTTGGCAGAGCTTGTAGGTGAAGGTTTCAGACAACTGGCAGAGGCCCTCTGCTAGTTGGTCACACTGGTTCATCACAACAATAAAGGAATCTTTGTCTGCAGGGAGGGTGATCAAATCGGGATCTGTTTTTAGTTTATTTAGGGCAGTCATTTCCTCTGCTGAAAGGTTGTTGTTCTTTATGGGAGGGACCTGGGAAAGGATGGTGAGGCCAGGTTGGAAGTTAGGAATACAGTTAGGTGGGAGTGTCCTGGTTGGATGGTGGTATGAACTGGGGCAGACAGGGTTTGATGTTGGGAATGGATTAGCTTTGGTTGGAGGGGCTGGTGGCAAAGAATAATTTAATGGCACATACAATGTGGTAGTTTTTCATGCATCTTGGTGTTCACATCATATATCCTGAACTATATGTGGTAGTATGATATACTTTTCTAGGCGCATTTAGCACACATATGGATACTGCTTGTGAAACTTATTTGAATACGGTTAGTAGCAAAGAATTAACACACTTAAACATCGTGCACCTCATTGTTTATGATGTCATATCCTCTTAACTATGATAGGTAGGTGATTCTTACCCCCCACAGCAACAGTTGCCTGACAGTAAGGGATGTGTGTACTAAGTTTGGTTGAAATTGGACCTGGTGTTTAGGAGGAGATGTGGAAAACACACATACAAATACACACTTTATAATATGTATGGATTAAGGAACAGTGTGAGTAAACAGCTGTTACTCCAGTCCCATCTTGTTTTCTTTCTTTCCAATCTGCAATATGGACTTTTGCTCTGGAACAATTTCCCAGGAGCTAAATGTATTTTCAGATGGCATAAAAATATAATCAAATGTTCAGTAGGATTATGGCACAGGGAGTCCTGCAGAATCTACTTTAATCTGGAAAATTTCAACATGAGATGTAATGTAGCATGTACACAATGCCATAAACAGTCACTTGGATTTGTGTTCCTCGATATGTGCTGTAGTTCCTAATAATTATAACCACATGAGCGTAAAATTTTTCAGTAAGTTAGCATACCGAACTCATACAACACCACTAAATAAATATAAGAGCATATTACAAACATGGCTAAAATACAGTGGATTCAATTGAGGAATTCCCAGAAACTAATAAATATATGTCTTTTAAGTGATACAGAAAATTTTTTAGTTCTTAAATAAGCTAGTTGTTTCCTATGTTTTTGACTGGTTACTGAATAAATCTTGACTCCGCCACAAGTTTGACAAAGCTTATTGTATGAAAAAATATTAAAAAACGAATAAAATATTGTACTCTTTTCTTCTCTATCTACATCTACATACATACTCCACAAGCCACCAAACGGTGAGTGGTGGACTGTAGGCCTGTTGCCCTCAATTGGTAATTCACAGTAACTCATTTGAGAAAAGGGCAAGCTGAGTTTTGCATGAGCGATGCTTTCTAAAACCTTGCTGATTCGTGGACATAAGCTTTTCAGTCTTTAGGAAATTTGTGATATTCGAATTCAGAATATCTTCAAGAATTTTGCAGGAAACTAATGTTAACGATACTGATCTGTAATTTTGTGGGTCTGTTCTTTCACTTTTCTTATATACAGGAGTTACCTGTCCTTTTCTCCAGTTGCTTATGACTTTGCACTGGGTGAGAGAATTGTGATAACTGGAAACTAAGTAAGGGGCTGGCTCTGATCACTACGGGACTTAACATCTGAGGTCATCAGTCCCCTAGAACTTAGAACTACTTAAACCTAACTAATCTAAGGACATCACACACATCCACGCCTGAGGCAGGATTCGAACCCGCGACCGTAGCAGTCGGGCGCTTCCGGCCTGAAATGCCTAGAACCGCTCGGCCACCGCGGCTGGCAAGTAAGGGGCCAATGCCGTAGAATACTCTTAGTAAAATAGAATTGGGATTCCATCCAGACCTGGCAACTTATTTGTTTTCAACTCTTTCAGTTGTTTCGCTACACCTGGGATGCTTATTACTATGTTCTCCATATATGACTCTTTGCAATACTCAAATGACAGTATGTTTGTATGATACTTCTGTGTAAACAATTTCTTAAACACAAAATTTAAAATTTTGTGTTCCATTTTGCCATCTTCTACTGCCAACAAACTGGTCAATGAGTGACTGCATGGAATTCTTGGTATATATTATCAGAATTTTCATTGGTTCTTGACCAGATCTTTTTCTAAGGTATGCATAAATATCTTTTCAAATACACACAAATGTCTTCTAACCTTTGCCTATCGTCATATGTGCATTCTCTTTGAACTGAGAGTGCAACAGCCTTTGGTTTCTCAGCGTTTTCTGAATTTTGTTGTTAAACCATGGTGGGTCTTTTTCACCCTTAATCCACTTACCAGGCATATACTTGTCCAGGGCATGATTTACAGTCTGTTTAAACTTTGTCCATATTTCCTCTATGTCATTATACTGGCACTAAATGATGTCAGTTCACTGGCTCAGTGAGATGCTAACAACTGCTCATCTGCTCTTTCTACCACAAACACTATCCTGGTCGACTGATTATTAACTTCTGTAACTATAGTCACCCCCCTATAAACCATGGACCTTGCCGTTGGTGGGGAGGCTTGCGTGCCTCAACGATACAGATAGCCGTACCGTAGGTGCAACCACAATGGAGGGGCATCTGTTGAGAGGCCAGACAAACGTGTGGTTCTTGAAGAGGGGCAGCAGCCTTTTCAGTACTTGCAGGGGCAACAGTCTGGATGATTGACTGATCTGGTCTTGTAACACTAACCAAAATGGCCTTGCTGTTCTGGTACTGCAAACAGCTGAAAGCAAGGGGAAACTACAGCCGTAATTTTTTTCGAGGGCATGCAGCTTTACTGTATGATTAAATGATGATGGCGTCCTCTTGGGTAAAATATTCCGGAGGTAAAATAGTCCCCCATTCGGATCTCTGGGCGGGGACTACTCAGGAGGATGTCGTTATCAGGAGAAAGAATACTGGCGTTCTATGGATCAGAGCGTGGAATGTCAGATCCCTTAATCAAGCAGGTGGGTTAGAAAATTTAAAAAGGGAAATGGATAGGTTAAAGTTAGATATAGTGGGAATTAGTGAAGTTCGGTGGCAGGAGGAACAAGACTTTTGGTCAGGTGAATACAGGGTTATAAATACAAAATCAAATACGGGTAATGCAGGAGTAGGTTTAATAATGAATAAAAAAATAGGAGTATGGGTAAGCTACTACAAACAGCATAGTGAACGCATTATTGCGGCCAAGATAGACACGAAGCCCATGTCTACTACAGTAGTACAAGTTTATATGCCAACTAGATCTGCAGATGATGATGAAATGTATGATGAGATAAAATAAATTATTCAGGTAGTGAAGGGAGACGAAAATTTAATAGTCATGGGTGACTGGAATTCGAGAGTAGGAAAAGGGAGAGAAGGAAACATAGTGGGTGAATATGGATCGGGGGAGAGAAGTGAAAGAGGAAGCCGTCTGGTAGAATTTTGCACAGAGCATAACTTAATCATAGCTAACACTTGGTTCAAGAACCATAAAAGAAGGTTGTATACATGGAAGAATCCTGGAGATACTAGAAGGTATCAGATAGATTATATAATGGTAAGACAGAGATTTAGGAACCAGGTTTTAAATTGTAAGACATTTCCAGGGGCAGATGTCGACTCTGACCACAATCTACTGGTTATGAACTGTGGATTAAAACTGAAGAAATTGCAAAAAGGTGGGAATTTGAAGAGATTTGACCTGGATAAACTGATAGAACCAGAGGTTCTAGAGAGATTCAGGGAGAGCATTAGGGAACGATTGACAAGAATAGGGGAAAGAAATACTGTAGAAGAAGAAGGGATGAAGTAGTGAAGGCAGCAGAGGATCAAGTAGGTAAAAAGACGAGGGCTAGTAGAAATCCTTGGGTAACAGAAGAAATATTGATTTTAATTGATGAAAGGAGGAAATATAAAAATGCAGTAAATGAAGCAGGCAAAAAGGAATACAAACGTCTCAAAAATGAGATCAACAGGAAGTGCAAAATGGCTAAGCAGGGATGGCTAGAGGACAAATGTAAGGATGTAGAGGCTTATCTCACTAGGGGTAAGATAGATACTGCCTACAGGAAAATTAAAGAGACCTTTGGAGAAAAGAGAGCCACTTGAATGAATATCAAGAACTCAGATGGAAACCCAGTTCTAAGCAAAGAAAGGAAAGCAGGAAGGTGGAAGGAGTATGTAGAGGATCTATACAAGGGCGATGTACTTGAGGACAATATTATGGAAATGGAAGAGGATGTAGATGAAGATGAAATGGGATATATGATACTGCGTGAAGAGTTTGACAGGGCACTGAAAGACCTAAGTCGAAATAAGGCCCCGGGAGTAGACAACATTCCATTAGAATTACTGACAGCCTTGGGAGAGCCAGTCCTGACAAAACTCTACCATCTGGTGAGCAAGATGTATGAGACAGGCGAAATTCCCTGACTTCAAGAAGAATATAATAATTCCAATCCCAAAGGTGTTGATAGATGCGAAAATTACCCAACTATCAGTTTAATAAGTCACAGCTGCAGAATACTAACGCGAATTCTTTACAGACGAATGGAAAAACTGGTAGAAGCCGACCTCGGCGAAGATCAGTTTGGATTCCGTAGAAATGTTGGAACACGTGAGCCAATACTGACCCTATGACTTACCTTAGAAAATAGATTAAGGAAAGGCAAACCTACGTTTCTAGCATTTGTAGACTTAGAGAAAGCTTTTGACAATGTTGACTGGAATACTCTCTTTCACATTCTGAAGGTGGCAGGGGTCAAATACAGCTAGCGAAAGGCTATTTACAATTTGTACAGAAACCAGATGGCAGTTATAAGAGTCGAGGGGTATGAAAGGGAAGCAGTGGTTGGGAAGGGAGTGAGACAGGGTCGTAGCCTATCCCCGATGTTATTCAATCTGTATATTGACCAAGCAATAAAGGAAACAAAAGAAAAGTTCGGAGTAGGTATTAAAATCCATGGAGAAGAAATAAAAACTTTGAAGTTCGCCGATGACATTGTAATTCAGTCAGAGAGAGCAAAGGACTTGGAAGAGCAGCTGAACTGAATGGACAGTGTCTTGAAAGGAGGGTGTAAGATGAATATCAACAAAAGCAAAACGAGGATAATGGAATGTAGTCGATATAGTCGGGTGATGCTGAGGGAATTAGATTAGGAAATGAGACACTTAAAGTAGTGAAGAAGTTTTGCTATTTGGGGAGCAAAACAACTGATGATGGTCGAAGTAGAGAGGATATAAAATGTAGAATGGCAATGAAAGCGTTTCTGAAGAAGAAAAATTTGTTAACATCGAGTATAGATTTAAATGTCAGGAAGTCGTTTCTGAAAGTATTTGTACGGAGTGTAGCCATGTACGGAAGTGAAACGTGGACGATAAATAGTTTAGACAGGAAGAGAATAGAAGCTTTCAAAATGTGGTGCTACAGAAGAATACTGAAGATTAGATGGGTAGATCACATAACTAATGAGGAGGTATCCAATAGAATTGGGGAGAAGAGGAGTTTGTGGTACAACTTGACTAGAAGAAGGAATCGGTTGGTAGGACATGTTCTGAGACATCGAGGGATCAGTAATTTAGTATTGGAGGGCAGCGTTGAGGGTAAAAATCGTAGAGGGAGACCAAGAGATGAATACACTAAGCAGATTCAGAAGGATGTAGGCTGCAGTAGGTACTGGGAGATGAAGAAGCTTGCACAGGATATAGTAGCATGGAGAGCTGTATCAAACCAGTCTCAGGACTGAAGACCACAACAACAACAACAACCATAGTCGCTACGATAAGATCGTGATCACTAATCTGTCTCCCTATACTGACACCATCATTAAGGTCTGGCCTATTTGTAGCTACAAGGTCTAAGATATTTCCATTGGGTGTGGGCAACTGAACTGCTCAAGACGGTTTTTGGAAAAACATGCTTTCAAAAGTACTTCATAAGACTATGTCTTTACCCCTGCAGTGAGTCTATAGATGTCTCAGTCTATATTTGATAGGTTACAGTCGCCTCCAACTAGAATTGCATGATCTGCATATTTACATGTTACTTACCATAGACTTTCTTTGAATGATTCTAGAACTGTCACAGTGGAATCAGGTGGATGGTAATAATCCAACAATTCACTTTGTTTCAGCTACATGTTTTATACGTGGCCAGATAACTTCACTGTCGCACTCAGCTTTGACCTCAATAGAGACAATATTTTTGTCAGTTGCAATGAACACTCCCCCTCCTATGGCCTCAAACTTGTCTTTCAAATATATGTTCCAGGATTCACTAAACATCTCAGAGCTTTCCACTTTCGGTTTCAGCCAGCTCTTGGTCCCAAGAATAATTTGAGCATGAGAACTTTCCTGGATGGCAGTAAATTTGGAAACTTTGTTACGAATAATTTGGCCATTTACTGGGGTCAACAGAAACATCCGATCTCACGCGTCGGCTTTGACCCGTGACGTAAGGGTGTTGTGGTGTGTGACGTCATTACGGCGTGGAGTTTGGTTTGTGAGTGTGGCGTGTTTGTAGATGTTGCCTCGTTGACGTTACCTTAGTAGGAGTTTTAGGGCCTGTAATATATAGTTTACCTTTTTACTGTACTTTTTGTTTTAACGTCGTCTATGAGGCTTTTATCAGTTTGCCATTAGATTGTTCAATCTTTATGGTCTATATGTTTTGTCGCTACTCGTTATGTCTAATGAATCAATATTGTTTTTTTCTTTTTTTTTTATTTGTTTCTTTTTTTATCTTTTGATTGACCTACACATTGATCTGTAGCGTAGCTCTGAATACGATGTTAGGTTGGGAGTTTTTTTTGGCGGGGGGGGGGGGGGGGGGGGTCAGGGGGGGCGCAGCCCCCCCCTGCCTGGCCTTGAGTACCACTTGGTTATTATTATCATCTTTGTTTGCTATCAATGTTAGCAGATTGTTCTTGTGAAACCTTTGTGTGTGTTGTTTTTCTGTGTGTTTTCGTCTTTGTGATACGTATGCAACGTTTCTATATCCGCCATATTGGAATTGTCGTTTCCGCTATATTTGTGACGTCATGGGTCAAAGCCGACGGGTTAGATCGGACGCTTCCGTATTTCCATTTACTGATAAAATTTTAACAGTCAAAGCACCTTTACTCCAAATGCAGTCTGATTTCAGTATCTGCGTATCGACTAGTGAGTGTTGATCAGGTACCTCAGACAGGGTGTATACATGGACAAGGAAAAGAAATTCCCGGATTTCCCGGTTGAAAATACACTTTCTCCCGCATGAAAATACACTTTTTCCGTGTTAAATGACAGTATACTTTTCCTCGGCACTGTAAAACTTATCAATCCTTAGAATGTTTATCGTTTTCTACACAGACGTAGAATTTGCCGGCTCTTTAGAAAACGAAACCCAGGAGGAAAAAACATGTTTTGGAAAGATCTTTGATGTGCAGCAACATGTACGCTGCATTTCTTCGTTTTACGGAGGTATAAATTCGAATTCCACCAAACACTGCACGTTACTTTCTTAAGCAATGAAATCGAGATTGCGACGCCCTTTTGTAAGCCAGTCATAGCTCATGTCACGTGATCTCGGCAGCTGATGACAGCACAGGACACGTAGTGTAGTCAACCAATAGCAAGATCACTCTTGAGTAGCGCGAACACACAAAAGGAAAAGTTAATGGTTTAAATTAATATACATAGTTTTGCTAGAAGAAAAGCAAAGCTTTCACAAATAATATTGGTCTCTAAGATTAATAAGCTGCAAGAGAAGGTAAGGTTCCACGTATAATGCTGATCATTTTGCGCGTGTTAAACTTTAAGATACATCACACAAACGTGGCAGTAGAGTTTTTAATAACGACGTAAATGTCTGATCTTCTGGGCTCAAAATTCTCCTAGATGGTCGTCCTCAAAGAGTTTATTTTTAAATGAGAGTCAAACGCTGTGTGATTTAAGAAATTCATCGTACATTCTCGCACATAGTTCATCTTGCGTAAAAGGAAATTTACTATGAAAGTAACACTTTCAAACCATCATTCGCAATATTTTCCCTTGGCCTGTTAGAAATTGGTTCGTTTCAGCAGTTGCCAGAGAGCGCCAGATAACAGGCGTCACTGCAGGAAGCCCGCATGTTTGTACGTGTAAAATATTAAAAGATCTTGCATTATGTCATAAAAGAAACAAGACATCAAAGGATATTTCAGGAGCATCGGAATTTCGTGAACTATACTAAAAGGCATAATTCGGCTTAAAGTGCACAACCGTATGTCCAGATTCGGATGTAAATTTTCTTGAGTACCAGTACTGTATTATCTCATGTCTGGTTCTTTATTATGGCATAATGCCATACGAGCTAGAAGATGGAAAACGTGCACTTGAAATGCAGCGAACAGTTGAAACTAGCCAACAGTGTGAAATTAAACACTTCGTTTCAAATAAATTGACTGCCTCAGCGCAAAATATTAATAAAAGCCAAATCTCTTTAGCAAACCGACAAAAATAACTTCATTGTTCTGCAAGGTGATTAATGCTTGACTGTCAGAAAAGTGGAAATAAAACCTGAAACTAACAACATATTTTAGCCTTCCGTTATTATGCGAACGTACTTTAATTCATTTGGTAGCTCCCGGCCACAGAAATCTGTTTTGTTTTTATTAAATGTAAGAGCAATAAACGAAGAGGAAACAGCAAAATCACTAAACGTAAACACAGGTTACGTGGAGACTACCCACCTCCCCACTACAACTCAGACTGCTCTGGGCATCAGCCCTGGATGTACGATATTTCCGAACCGGAGCAATTTAGATAGTGGCGCCCAGCCACACATCTGTCGCCAGAAGCGGGAGAAGGTACTACTCATAGGCGACTCAACTGCGCATGCGCAAGAGCCCGCCCACAACTGCTCACATGAATCAAATGTAAACAGCTGTCATGTCACGCTCATCGGAGGCAATTTATTGTTAGGAAGCACTGCATATTCTTCCTAAGGCCTTTGACACACTTTGGTTGGCAGACGCTTGTATGAGCACTGTGTTTTGTTGTTGTATATGGCGCATTTCCTTTGCGACTTAAGTTTTATTTCCGTTTTCCTTTTTTTTTCCTCGTTCGTGTTTTTTTGGCTGCAGAATTATTCTGCTGAAGCAGGATACAGTAATATCCTTCGTTAGAGTATTGGTTCTTACCAGTCAAAATCACAAAAATTTAACTGGTTACTAAAACAAGGAAAAGTTCCCGGAATTCTAAAAAATTCCCGGGTTTTTCCCGGTTTTCTCCCGGACGAAAAAATTCCCGGGTTTTTCCCGAATCTCCCGGGTCGTATACACCCTGCTCAGACTACTGCCTTGCCTAAAAAACACCCATGTGTACTCCACAAGTACTCTACTACCCAAGAAGCTGCTTCTTTTGTGTAATGCACCCCTGACCTATCATGGACAGTCCTACAATACTCCACCCGATAATGCATGCCCAAGTATATGCACCCAAGACCGTCATAGAGTCAACGAAGCTTTTGGTTGAGGCCCTCCACTCGGCTCCAAACCAAAGGACCCCGATCAACAGTGCTGCAAATTGTGAGCTATGCTTGCACTCCAAGCATGAGGATAACAGCTTTCACCACCTCCTCCAGGTGCCTGTACATACTGAGGATGGCCTCAGAACCCATGTGCCGATGTGAGCCACAATTTGCAGATGACTGGCCCCTTTACTCGATAGCAGCTGGAAAGACGATCTCCATATCTTGGATGAGGCAAGTCAGCAGATGTACTGAGTGCACACTGGCTATCTTGCCAGCCCTGAACAGTGTCTTCCGAAGACTGTCATAAAGCGCCAAACATTGGAGCTCCCAATAACAAGCAAATCCTCCCCATGTGTGCCTGCTTGGACATTCCCTGTACACTCACAGGGTGAACAGGCGAGGCCGAGCAGCCAGCCTCCAAATTGCCCCTCCATCTCGAGCGACAACAAATGCGTTACCACCCACCACTCACGCTGGTCTGAGGGCAGATCCAACATGTCAGGTGCACTAGGAGGTGTCTCAGTAGCAGAGCCTGTGGGTGAGACAAGCAACATCTGTGGTGTGCAATGCAACACACCAGATTCTCCGCTACGGCTACACCCTGCGGCAGCAGCTTGAAGGCATTCTGATCATAGCAACTATTTGTGAACTGCAACCAGTTCTTCCTACATCTACACACAGCCTGCACACATCCTAGCAAGACAAACTGAAGAAGGAAATTATAAAAGCAGACAGAAACCTAAATATGCAACTTGCTACTCTCTTGATAGGTCACTAACGGATGCTGATGCCATAATGAACTGTGTAGCTGGCTGTTCAAAAGACATGGAAACTGCGCTACAGACTATCTGAATTTACACTTACAGTCAAAAGTGTGAGATGAAACCTTTTAAACAGAAAAAGACACACAAAATTTACGAAATATGGTCCTAGGAAAACACAAGAAAAGCTAAAGATGTAACTTGGTGCTGTGGAGACGTTTAGCAGGCAATGGAGCAACTTTCTCAAACACTTTTGAAAAGATTGGAAGGAGCGATTAGTCTGTAAATACAAATGGTTTGCTTATCTCCAGTTTTGTAGATGTGTGTTACTGCAGCATATTTACTTCTGCCAGGAAAAATGCACTGAGTCATGGACTGACTACAAAGATAGCTCATGGATAATCCTCTTAAATCGGCACAAGATTTTAATATTCTGCTAGAAACACCAACATAGCCATCAGAATTACTACTCTTTAGTGGCCTGATGAATTTTGTAACCTTTTAAGCGTTTATATTTTTGAAACCAATGTCTGTTGGTGATACATGCAGTACCTGCACAAGTAAAACTAATGCATACGTATTTGGTTGTTTATTTAGGCACAGTGTTTGCAGCCATTGTGAGGAAGTAATCATTGAATCTGGTGGTCAATTATTTGAAAATGTTGCCATTCCTGTGAGAACTATTTGGTGGGGGCTCAGTTTTAATTGAGGGACTAGTTTAATTTGTTTCATATTTTTGAAAAGTTCTGCATAGTTTTTGACTCATTCTTGGAGTGTGTGGTGTAATACATCACTTCTGTACTATGGTGTGTTGCTCAATGGCTACCTAGTTGATGAATGATGATTGTGATTCTTGAAATTATTAATTAGTTACACAGTTTGGAATCAAAATTTTTTGGAGATTTTATCATTGTTTATGCTGGTGAACTGATATGGATGGACCCTGCGCATCTTCAAGTTGGGACGGCAAATTGCAAGATTATCACAACTTGTTGTACCTGTTGGATTCTGAATTTATTTCTTGCTTCAACATCCTGACTTGGAGAGGTGGGGCATGCCACTGAGAAAAGAGAGTGCCATGACAATGTGGGCAACACCACGGTGAGCAGATAACAATGAGTTATGTGTCAAATCGTTCTATTCATTCATATCGGCACTCGCTCATCTAATGTCAAGTTGAAAGTATGAACACTAAATGTACAAGCAATGTTCTAAATTAAATAACTGAATCAGAAGACCTAACATAAGTGTGCAAGAAGACGATTTCTAATATTTAGTACAAAGTTGAAAACATGTTACAGTTTACACGTTTTCAGCACAAGATTCAACTCCTATGGTGGCAAAGTTGATAAAAGAACACCAACATGGTCAATGTAGAAATATATTTTATTGGTACAAATGTTCTGAGTTGAAGATAACAGCACTCAGTCTAAATAAACTTATATACATTTCTAAAAGATAGAACATTGCAAGTATTTTTTTTTTTTTAGCACAGTACACAAATTTTGCTTTTTGAATGACAAAGTGGACAATTATATCATACTGATGGTAATGGGAGTTTCAAACTTAATTATTGCTTGTGTTCTGAAGTAGAAAGAGTTCTCTCTTCCTAGAACAAGATACTTTAATCCCGGGAGTTATCCACCCTTTATCCTTTGTTTTGTTCAATTTTGCACTTACTTGTTTTAGGGGGAAACAAGACTCAAAGTGCTGTAGGAATATGTTTGAGAAAGAGTTCAATTTTCAGTTAATGCTGTCTTCCTATAATTTCTATTCAAACACTACAATCAAATCACAGTTTATGATTCAGCAATACAATGCTTTTCTTCTATGATCTGTACCTAACTGGTCAGAATATTTTATTAAAATTTGACCACTGTCTATTAGTTTTACAGCTAAATAACTACAGGTTGGTGGGTCTAAAAGCAGATTTGACACTTGCACTTTGTCCTTCAATCCTCATGGAGAATTTTACAATGGAAAATGCCCCAAGCTGAGCAACAACAACAATTCTAGATGATCTCAGTCAATACTATCTGGCCAAAAATCAGCTTTTAATTCTCCACAAACATTGGCTTACCAGTTAAGTCTGCAAAACCTTATCAAAAGCAATGGTAAGTTCTGTTTGGAACAATAACAATATGGAAAGGATAGAGGAGGCGTTGAGTCACAAACAGGCATGATGAAAAAAAGACTGCTAAAATATTCAGTTTTCAGGCAAAGTCCTCCTTCCAAAATAGAAATCACACACACACACACATTCACACACGCACAACTCATGTGCACATAGCCACTGTCTCCGGTAGCTTCAGCTTAATATTTTAGCAGTCTTTTTCAGTGTGCCTGTCTGCGATGCAATGCCTTCTATATATGGTCAGTAGTAATATATCCTTTTCCTTTTGTTGTTTTTCTGACCTTATTAAAACTGTTTCTAGCTGCAGCATGAATCTTAAGATACTTCCTGCTAGTGGTCTGTACACTGTCAGCATTGCAAGATTGTGTGTTTCCTGCATGCAACAACACAATATACATTTACTTGAAAGGTGTGGGACTTTCTCCTTATTGGTTCTAACTTATGTATGACATTAGCTTGTATCTTTCAAGATGAATCTGTTCACTATCTGAATCTCAATTACTGTAAACTCGCATATGTTAACACAACAGCTACAGATGCACAAAATTAAACTCATAATTAACTGTCACTTCTACAGCAGCTTTTTAATCACTAACATCAAAAATTAGCAGCCCTCAAAAGTTTTACGGATGTTTACAGTATCAGTGTTGCCAACATATTCTTGCTGGCATTTCTTTCAACTCTGTTCTCATTTGCTTGAGTTTACAAGAACTTTCTTGAATAACCTTATAATAATGCTACTTACTCTAGCCCTTTCCAGGTGCCTTGGCTTCACCCTACCCTTTTTCAGGTGGCTTGGCTTAAGGCAACCTCTACACTTCCAGGTAACTTTACTGTTGTCATCTGTGTGTTGTCAATTTATTATCACTTGATAACAGGAAGTCTTTTCCGTCTTTATTTTCCCCCAGTTTCATCCTGACGATCACACAGGCTCAGTTGTGGGTAATGCAGATGGTAGACTTCAGTTTATTGGTAGAATACTGGGGAAATGCAATCAGTCTACAAAGGGGATTGTTTAAATATCACTAATGTCACTGCTTCTAGAATATAGCTCAAGTGGGTGGGGCCCAAGCCAAATAAGACTAAATGGAGATATTGAACATATATAGAGAAGAGCACCACGAATGGTCCCAAGTTAAGAAAGTCTATTACCAAAGTTTCAAGAACGGACTTTAAATGATGACTCTAGCAATATACTACAAGCCCCTATGTATCACTCATGCACAGAAGGACTCAAACATTCATTCTTCCCCTGCTCCATATGTGAATGGAACGGGAAGAAACCCTAACAACTGGTACAATGGACATATCCTCTGCCGTACATCTCACAGTGGTTTGCAGAGTATAGATGTAGATGTAGATGAAGAACCTTTCTTACATACTTCAATAAAATGTAATCAAAGGCAGTGCTGCCCTTGTACAATTCTGTGGGGATGCTTGGATTAGGTGTGTACCTCAGATAGGTATCATACCATTAATTATGAATTCTCACATCATTTTTGTATATGACTGGATATTACACAAAAATATAATTTCTTTGGTTGATAATCATGTAATACTTTCCAGAATTGTGGAAGAAACACCTCATTAGATGATGTGTCTCACAGAAATGTCAACTACAATAGATATGAGCATTTTCCTACAAGGGAAATCAGAGCTCACACGGAAAGGTATAGGTGTTCGTTCTTTCCGTGTGCTATACGAAATTGGAATAACAGAGAATTGTAAAGGCGGGTCATTGAACCCTCTGCCAGGCACTTAAATGTGATTTGCAGAGTATCCATGTAGATGTAGAAGTACTACAAGAGTTAGCTACTGACTAGAAGTCTCATTTCTTGTAAAATACAAAGACAAAGTAGAAAATAAATATAGTGTGGAAAATTCTGGCATACTGTAAATAATTTAGGAGTGAGGGAAACAACTCACCAAATAATAACAGTTCAGAATCATGTACAGGCATGGTCGGTTGTTTCCTTTACTCCTAAATTATTTACAAAGAAGGAAACAAGTTAAACCATGAGGAATAGTGGAAATTAAGTTGATTCTTCTTTGCAGTTGTAACCATACAATACAGTAAAAGGAAAATAAATGTGGTTATTGACAAATTGGAAGTCAAGCAAAAAAAAATTACTTCAAATTTGAGATGGAAAATAAGACAATACAGCATAAAGGATGGAAAAGAAAAACAATGTTTTTATTTTATTTTATTTATCAAAGAAATCACCCCATTTGAATGTTTAATCCTCCTAAAGCCCTGTTTCCATGTTGTTAATGAGATGCACATGAGTGCTTGTTATCATTTATTACTTCTTTCAATACAACAGGGCACTCACAAAGAACAAGATATTCTAAATAATGAAGAATTTATTGAACAAGATATAACAATCTGAATAGAACTTTCTTTTACAAAAACTAGTAATACACTACATGGAAGTCAAATGGTTTTCCTTGTCCACTTCAAAGCACAATAATTGTAATTTCTAAGTCATTATTTTTTCACAACAACCACTCTTTGTGTACAATAATAATATATACACACACAGTTTCAGACTAGAACAGATGGTTCAGTTTTCTGTAAAATTAATTCATATATAAGTTCATCAACAAGCTAACCTGCTAGAAATTTATAAGTGAATGAAAGTGCTTCTATCTGTTTGTTTAGTTACTGTTACTTACTGAAATGCTAGATAGGCAATATCTTATAAAACATACTTTCAATCAGAATGTGTGTCTTTCTTCATTAAAAAGAACTAAAAGCATACAACAATTGCCTACATTATTAAAATATTCTGAAGAGAGCACCACTGCTTGCAGAAAAGCGGGACTTAAGTTACAGTTAATACACTTTCACAGTATCTTGGATTATTGCAATTCATTATCTGATAACGGTCATTCACAGTTATTAACATAAAAAGGTATGTCACATAAAAGTGACAAGATATAACACCATACACTAGCCCTGTTATAAATATAAAATAACATATAATGATCATTTTAAAAAATGTTAAGAAAACTTATTAATAGTGAAATAGCTGTACCAGTACAATTGTACAGGATAATCAGACCATCACAAAATATTTTCAGTTCTTCATACTGTGAATTATTTAAATAACTGACATCTGAATTAGGCTGCTGAAGGTGTTAGAACGCTACAATTCACAACCAAACACCCTAATCAGTCATTTGTAATACTAACAGTTACTTAAAAGACATTTAACGTGGTTCTAACACATTAAGAAGAGATCTATACTAATAAAAAATTCTTTACAAAAAAACGTTTTTCACTTAATTAGATAATACTTCAGCAAATGGAATCCCATGTTACTTAGTGTTTATGTCACAAGATGGTGAACATTTAAAAATAAACACTACAAATCCTCAAATAATAACAGTGAAGTCTATGTAGCAATAAAACTTGTAACCTATAAATACTCCACCAAACCTGTACCTACAAGTTGGAGGGCACCTGGAGGATGTTGCCATATTAACTATAAATTATAAAAGAATGCCACAAAATGGAGATACACGTTCAGCTTACAAAAGCCAGCAGCTTTACTTCCCGAAATATGAACTGTTGCTTAATTAATTTCTCTCTCTGTCACTAGTTCAAAAAAAAGTAAATAAACATTTAGGAACATGTTTGTTATGTGTTTAAAGCAATACAGAAATTATTCTTTACCCTGTCATTGAATTATTTTAAAAATAGCCATATGTTAATAATAAGTATGGTTAATACTATTACATTACTGTTAAAGAGTGTATGTAACACAAACCTGTCCTTCAACAGATTTTCCACAAATTTTATTTCACAATAATTGCTTTTTTATAGAATAAATTCTGATCTGAATTACACTAATATTAAACAGTTATTAAAATTACTTTATGTTACTAACATATCTCACAATTACATTTTGTATTTAAGCTACACATGACATAAAAAGTTTGTCATTAGGAAATTACTGCATCTGACAATTTATATTTACATAAATAAATCACATACAGGCTCAACGCATGTTACCACAATCAACAGTGTTCTTTCTTCATTCTGTGTATGCTGTTAAGACATCAACTAACTCAAATGAATTTGAGTGAACAAAACTATGACAATGCACAGTATGACCAGGTAAGTATCTCAAATGTGAAGAAATATTTACAGCAAACTGAATGAATTTTTTACTCACAACAGAAAACACAGCTGTTAAGTCTGAAATTATTACAAGCTACATACAAAAACTAATTGGAAAGTTTTTGCTAGGCGAAAACAATATAACAGACTGAAACAAAAGTCAGAAAATAGCACTGTTCCTTCACAATCTTATTTCGATGTGGCTGACCAACTTCAATACCACAGTGAAAGCAATGTATAAAAACAAACCAATTTACATATATTTTTACCTGAACATAGAAAAAGAGTTTCACATGCCAAAAGTCTGCCAGTGAGCTTTTTAAGTACAGTACAATGATGTCGGAAGTGTTTCATAGTGCAACAATCCACATAATGCTGAAACAGTTAATGACACTACGAGAAAGAGCCTGAATGAAATGTTGAATATCTATCAAATAAAATAAATAAAACATACTTTTAATCTAGCAATACAAAGTGTAATTTCAGTTACGATATCACCTCAGAAAGACTTGAGTTTGATGTAAAAGATGACATGGCAGTGGTTCAAGTATAGCTTAGAAAATAAATTCCAGAAGAAATATGAAAATATAAAAGTTATTCATACTGATATCAAATGAACTACACTGAAATAAGAGCTGAAAAGTGACATCATTTTGCTATAACTAAACTTTCACCACCAAAAATTTGAAAAAGCTAAGTGGATGAAATTAAAATATTATATAAAACTTAGTACATTCTTCTGTACAAGTATGTCTTTTGTATTATATGTACATACAACACCAAAACATTGCAATTCTGGTGTATCTATCAGTTCACAGTAGTCACTTCCTTCACCATTTTAATAATACTTATCACATAGTCACATATGGCTACTCTGTAATAGACTGTACACATAAAATCGAATGATCTTTGCAATCATTTTCTCTCTAGGTTGCTTAATACTGAATTCTACCACTGACCTAGTTTTCATACAACTATGGGAGCTGCAAGAGAAAAACAACAGAGTCATGAGGATGGATGGAACTTGTAACCAATTTCACTTGTACTTTTCTCTGAGCCTGCTGGTACAATTGCTCTTTTATATTTGGTAATTCTATATTAATTGCCCAAAATTATCCCTAAATAAGATGACAATAATAATAATAATAATAATAATAATAATAACAATATTAGTAATCTGTACTGCTTCTGTCACAAATTGGAACAAAATGCACTACATTTTATAACAGTTTGCAACAAATGCTCTTAGAATTATTATGTAGTTCTATAAAAAGCTATTGTGGAAGTAAATCACTAGACAGAACAGAATGATCTGAACTAGACAGTAATTTTTTTGACAATCTACCCATCCCTATTAGACAGTAGTTTCTTTTGTGGATGAAACTTAAAAGTTGCTACCAACATATGCAATATGACAAAGATACATGGTGAAGATATATATCCTGTCTTAACATTAAAGTTCAACATATTGTATTCATAATAAGAAACAGTTAAGCCAAATGGAGTCTAATAACAATAAAAAAACTATACAGATCCACTGCATTTGTTAAAATAATAAAATCTTGAGCTTTAGGGTAGAAAGTATCTTCTGCAAAATGTAAGAAAACATAATTGTTATAAAAGCCAAGGAGTTAGGACATGCAATGGGGAAGCAATTTCTGGAAGTCTTTGGCACAGTAGTCTGAGTGACACAATCTATTTCACACACTCCCAATGTTGCTCCTCCTTCAGAAAAAGTCTAAAGATTTTTCAGGAAGACACCTCCAGTTCTCAAGCTCAAGATTCACTGATTGCTTGTGTGTGTGTGTGTGTGTGTGTGTGTGTGTGTGTGTGTGTGTGTCACTTTTGATATTGCAGCCAGATCATTGTTTCACCTGTTCATACATATACTCTTCCCATTTATTTTTATTGCTGTTGTAGCATTGGTAATTCTCTATTCCCATAGAACTGACAATGTACATATATGTAGCCTTTCATACAATTTTGGAAGCCCACTGCTAATTCATAGTAAGTCATTTTGAAGACAATAATCAGACGTCTCATATTACTTTCACTGAAACATTTCCTGAAAAAACAGGAGCAAGAAATAATGAAAGATAAAAAAGAGAACATTAATTAACATGTTCAGTAATCAAATAGTTACAAGAGCTGACAACTATTCTTGTACATGAAAAAGAAATCCTTATTGTCATTCTTGAATTGAAACAGAAATTGGTCCATTTATACCAGATCTAAAACAGACTTGCCTACAGAAATACTTTCTATTAGCATTTGCTTATACAATTAATTACATCTTTACTAGGCACTGCAAGTTTTATTCCAGTGATATCAGTGACAAACAATTTGCCATGGCTTTTTTCATTCTTTGTTTATGGCGAGAATGGAACTTTTTCATAACTTAAAATTAGGTAAGGACAATTTCCTTTAATAACAATAATGGACCTAAAAATAAGTTTACACACCACTGATCAGTAAAAGGCACTTTCGATAAGTTAGTGCACTTTAATTAGTCCTTTATTTTACCCTTTGTGACTGGGATGTATTTTTCTGCAGTACGATAAGTGGTAAAATTATCAAATGAAGAATTTGAAAACTAAAACTGAGCTCAGTAAACAGGAAGCACAAAACTCTCTCCTACTGAACAGCTGGACACTGAAAAATCTCATAAAAATTCTCAAAGATTATTTGTTACGAGAATTTCAGAAAATATTATATCACTGTGCACTACTGTTACAAGATGACATCAACCATTGTGATAATTAATATGTTTCACTTCTAACAAATAAATTTGAGAATTTACTTACTAGCACAAACAAAAACAACATTAATGAATTCAGACTTAGTCATCTTTCTACAAATTATAAAATAAAGTATACTAAGAATACGTACACTCTTTTAAAGTAAAAAGTACAGAATATCATTCAGCACTAAGATAAAAGGCCAGCAGCTAGTTTCAAATATATATTAATGTACTGAGTTCAATCTGCATTAGTTGGTATTGTTTTAGTGTGATAAAAATGCACATACTGATTCTTACACTGAATGTTACCATTTTAAATTTGCTTCTATATATAAAATTACAAAATATATTCAGGCTTGGTGTCAACAATTTGTATTAGTGCCAGCCAAATGTAACCACATACCCTCATATAAAAATTCCACCAATACATATGGAGATACCTGTATCCTGATAAAAAAAATGTAACAAATATCTTACAACAACATTTCTGGACAGTTTATACTATTTTAAAGCTTCCTTCAAATGTACATGTGTAATTGGCAGTTTTGTTTTGGTAATATTACAGAGAAACGCTGGCTGCAAAACTTGTGATTCAACATATTTGGTTAGTATTTCCATTACCTGTATGGCTTGGAGGATCTATATCCATATCTGGTACAGGAAGTGCTGGATTGTGTTTCACTGGAAACAAGTCAGAAATGAACAGCACCTGAAACAAACATGTACTTTAAATAATCATGTTGCTGACAGAATTTAGCGTGAACAGAAAACGTCTACATGGAACATATGTGGAAAAGGGGAGGGGAGGGGACAAGAGAGGAATTTAAAACAGAAATCACAACTAAATAAAAATAGATAATATTTCCCGTTACCAAGCAATATATATTGCGTTTCATAGGCAGTTCAGTGGAGAATATGATACCTACTTTGTTCTTTTACTGGAAGATACTATACCGTATTTACTCGAATCTAAGCCGCACTCGAATCTAAGCCGCACCTGAAAAATGAGACTCGAAATAAAGGGGTGGGGGAAAAAAAAAAAAGATCCCGAATCTAAGCCGCACCTGAAATTTGCGACTCGAAATTCAAGGGGAGAGAAAAGTTTTAGGCTGCACCTCCAAATCGAAACAAAGTTGGTCCATTGTGATATGAGACACAATTTAGGTCGAATGAATGACGATACAGCTACAGTAGTTTGGTTCAAGTCGTAAGCTTAGCAGTTAAGCTTTACCAGGTAGCCATTGCTATGCGTCAGGCTCTCCGTCCGTATTTATATGGGTACCGTTCCTTTTTCACGTGCTTCGTCTAGTTTGAATAGTTTGCTTATTTTGCTTTGATCCGATAAGTGCCGTTTTCTTTGTTATAGGTGTTTACGTCACTCTAAGCTGAAAATGCATTACTGTACAGTGTCATGCATTGTTTGTCGCATTCTGATAGTGCGTGTTTACGGCCTGTCGCCGCTCGCGGCATGGCTTGCTTTTTTAAAAAAAGAGAGGAATCGTCTCATTAGCGAAACAATGGCAAGAGACTGCTATTTGTTGTTGCTTACACTGCTGCTTTCTTTGATAATGATCAACAAGAACCAAATAATAGACTGCGTATGATAGAACATGTTCTAAACGAGAGTTAGGCGAAAATTTTTCTCCGTTTGAAAATCTTTGCATCCGCTTCTTTAGTACATCAAATTCTGCACAGAAATTAGTCATCTTAGATTTAAAAATCTAGTCAGTTGCCGTGCTTCATTTCTGACTGTATCACTATTAGGCACAAGAATAATACGAATATAAACATGACACGATACGTATATTCTTCCGCGTTTGCTATTGTCTCACTCCAGTATCGTAGTTTATTAGGCAGATAGGATTTAAATGAGATAGCAGCAAACACGAAAGAATACATCGCAAAATGTTTATATTCGTATTATTCTTATGGTGAAGAGAATACTGCATGTGATTCACATTTCATCAGGTTCCTATTAGCAACCATCTATTCTCACAGGTAGGAAAAAATTCAGAACGTAGAGTTGGCCATATTGACAAACATCCCAAACAATCTTGCCAGTTGGATTTTAGTAGTACATTGAAATTGTGCTACATTCGAAGATGAACAATACAGAATTTGTATTTACTTCGTTGGATAAAGTATGAAAATGCAGTGGCCGAAACTCGGGGCGGAGAAAAAAAGCTCGTCTTCCACCTTTTTTTTTTTTAATTTATTTACTTACGCAGAGGTTTTGGGGCCAGTATTTATCTTTGTGCCTACAAAGCATGCCTGTGTAGCGCTACATATATTTGACGGCAAAAGTTAGTTGTGGCGGCACCTACCAACATTTTTCAGAACTTCCGCTTGCTTTGCACTCGATTCTAAGCCGCAGGCGGTTTTTTGGATTACAAAAACCGGAAAAAAGTGCGGCTTAGATTCGAGTAAATACGGTATCTATGGAAATTTGTAAAGATATGTCAGTATCATGTTTATTGTTCATTTACAGGATCTCACAATGTGAGAAGCATCTCTGACCATGTTTCTATACTGTATTGTTCATGTATATGGGCCAAAATTTCTTATGTACTGGTGTCCCAAATAATATACTGCTCCTAATCACTCCCAAATTTGATCTTGCTGGACTTACTGAAGACCTTCTCTCCTTCTGCTGGTCTGTACAGCTGAAACAGTTTTTCGCCACCTACCCTACCAATCAGACTCAGCCCAAAACCAATACTGAACCCAGCCTGATTCAGTTCATTCCTCCATCCAACCATGATCCACCCCTATATCATCTAGTGGTAACATTCCAGTATTTATTAACCACAAACCTAGCCCCACCATCATTCCCCAAATCCCTTGACTTGGAAGCCAACCTTACATCAACAGAAAGAACCACAATACACCTCTCCCCTGAGACTCTCTCCGTCTCACTCTCTCCTCACTCCTGTCACTTCCCACACTCCTACCTTCTATATGCTTCCTAAAGTAATAAACCCAACCACCCAGGATACCCCACTATGCCCTGCTACACTGTGGCCTGCTACTGTGTCCCCACTGAGAGATTCTCTGCTCTTGTGATCAACACCTTCAGCCTATTACCTTATTACTCCTATAAAAAAAGGTGCAAACCATATATTCAACCAACACTCCACAGTTCCTGTTCCATTACCAAATGGCACACTGATCATCACTGTTGATGCTGCATCTCTCTGCAATAGTATCCCCAATGGTCATGGCCTTCCCACTACTGAATACTACCTTCCCCAATGCCCGACTGACTCCAAACCTACAACCTCCTTCCTGGTCACCGTGACCAACTAAGTCCTCACTCATCACTACTTTTCCTTTCAAGGCATCATCAAAATCAACAAGTCCATGGTACAGTAATGGATGCTCGCATAATACCGTCCTATGCCAAACCATTCATGGGCCATCCAGAAGAATCCTTGCTAATCATCTAAAATACCAACCATTTATCTGGTTTAGATTCTTTGATAACATCTTTGTATATGGACCGAGTGTGAGGATGCCCTATTCACATTCCTCCAGAACCTCAACATCTTTTCTCCCACTCACTTCACTTTGTCCTCCTCAACATAACAAGCCACCTTCTTTGATGTTGGACTCTATCTCAAGGATAACTATATCAGTATCTACATCCATATTAAACCTCCCAACCTCCAGCAACACTTCCACTTTGATAGCTGCTACCCATTCCACACCAAGTAGTTCCTTCCATGCAGCCTAGTCACCTATGGCCATCACTACTGTAGTGATGAGCAGTCCCTCTTGAATTATACCAGAAGTCCCAGTGAGGCCTTCTGAGACCGAAATTACCCTCCCAACCTTGTACAGAAACAGATCTCCCATGCCCCTCTCTCTCTCTCTTTCCAGCCACCTATCATCACCCACATAACCACTGTTTGGCCACAAAGGAGCACTCCCCTTGTGACTCAATACTACCCAGGACCAGAGCAACTGAATCACATTCTCCTCGAGGGTTTTGACTTCCTCTTGTAATGCCCTCCCACAGTGGTATTCTGCTGTCCACCAAACCTACGCAATGTACAGGGTGTTTATAAATGAATATTGGGGTTTTAGCACTTTATAATATTTATTACATTAAACTTACAGTTATAAATGATATGTCAAATGAAAGAGCAACTCAAAACAGTTTTACAAAGAACCTTATAAATGTTCAATGCGAGCATCATTTGTCATACGGCACACATCAAGTCTATAGCTGAGCACTGGATAGGCTGCAAGAGGCCCAATAACAGGGCTTGCTTCGCATCGCTTTCACATTCACGTGACCTAACGTCATGCGATTTTTTCCTTTGGGCCTTCATCAAGGATCGCATGTACATGCCTCCGCTACCAGCAGACCTCCCTTAATTAAATAACCGGATTGAAGCAGCTGTTGCTACAATCACTGAAGACACACTTATCAACATCTGGGAAGAACTCAGCTATAGACTTGATGTGTGCCATGTGACAAATGGTGCTCAAATTGAACATTTATAAGGTTCTTGGTAAAACTGTTTGAGCTGCTCTTTAATTTGACATATCATTTATAACTGTAAGTTTAATATAATAAATATTATAGAGCATTAAAACCCCCGATATTCATTTATAAACGCCCTGTACTTTTCCATCCCTACTCCAACCCCTGCTCCCAAACTTCTGCTCATATCCCTGCAATAGATCCAGAAGTGAGATCTACACCATACATCTTCCCACCACCACCTACTCCAGTCCAGTCACAGGCATCACCTACACCATCAAAGGCAGGGCTATCTGTGAAAGCAGCCATGTGATCTATAAACTAATCTGCAATCACTGTGCTGTTTTCTATGTGGGCACGACAACCAACAAGTTGTCTGTCCACATGAATGGCCACTGACAAACTGGCCCAACTAGTTGCTTAACACGCTATACAACACAATGTGCTTCACTTCAATAATTGTTTCATAGCCTGCACCTCCTGGACCCTTCCTATAAACACCAGCTTTTCTGAATTGCGCAGGTGGGGACCCTCCCTGCAAAAAATTCCCATATCACCCTGGCCTCAAACTTTGCTAGACCCTGTCCTCCACTTACCTGCTCCCTCTCCAACACTACAAAGTTTTCTGTTCCGCCAATGCATCCGCTAACATTTTTCTCCTTCTCTACTTCTCTCTTTTTCTGGCACATTGCAGTCCAAAACCTGGCCGTAGTGAACAGAGACAGTGACCATGGTGTGAGTTGTGCTTTTATGAATGTCTGTGTGTTTTCTACTGTGAAAGAAGGTCTTTTGGACAAAAGTTTAAATGCATAGCTGTCTTTTTGTTGTCTCTGTCTGCAACTCAGTGTCTCCTCTATATGGGATTAGGAATATACCCTTTTCTCAATATTGTTATTATTCCATCCTGGACTTCCCATTGCTTGATTTTAACATACAACCAATTTACTCAATCATGAACCACATATTAACTCTGCATAAGAATGCCCAAGGCCGCCTTGTGCGGTCTTCAGTTCAAAGACTAATTCATCTCCATATAACTACTGTAGTTGAACAAGATGGTGGTGAGTGTAGGTGTGCAAGAATTTACTGTTAAAATATTGCAAAGGTAGTGTACGAGAAGGGTAAAAGTGAATTCTCAAAGTTAAGCGAATGCATTTAAAGTTTCAGTGTATAGTCAAACGTCTAAGTAGAGAAAGTAACAGAGAAAGTAGGCATCTGAAGTTGGAAAAAAAAAAAAAAGCCCATGAACTAGATGCTGAGGTATGTAGTATCGTAAAACCTGGTGCTTAAGTTCAAGAAGTTGCAGTAGGCTACAATCCTCAAAATGTAAAAGACCGTTATTTGATTATAATAGGTGACGTTAGCAACGTAGTCTGCAATGAAATTTATGATGTTATTCAAATGTTCAAGAAGAAATTTCTGGCACTTCATCACTGCAAGGTACTTTTTGTTAACATTCCAAAGAGACATGACTTCATACCCCAGTTCTGTGTAAATGAGGCTATTTCACAAATGAACTATGAATTAACAAAGACTTGGAAGTATTTTAGTAATACATGTATTATAGGTGTAAGTTATTTTAATATTGTATACTAACTACGGCATGTACTTGAACAAATCAGGGAAAAAAGCGTTATGTACCCTTCTAATGCACCAGTTATGGAAGAAGTAAACAAAATAATCATACACTTGGAACCTACTCCCTTTAAATGGCTCCAGTAATCTCATCTCTTATTTACAAGCTCAAAATACCCCAAGTGAAACAGCTATGGACAAGAGAGCGACCAGTAACAAAAAATAATACAGAAAATCCAATACTACTGGTGATGTGAATTTACACAAAAGATATGTAATGCTGTCAATATGACACACAACAACCAAAAGATCAATGAAGCCGATCTAAAAATTTATCACCATAATGTACAATCCTCATGTAACAAGAGCGACAAAATTAATGTATTACTAAAAAATGAGCTAAGGGATATCTCAGTAATAGCATTAACGAGCACTGGCTCAATCTTGAATTAATTCAACATACAAAAATAAAAACTCCCAGGCAGTTCCTGTTGGAGTAATGTTGTTGTGCTTCCTACTCGCCATGACACAGCCTACGTCAGACACTGGGGAATCTCCTGTGAATTGTGCTCAAGCACCAACAATATCACAACTGTGTCAACAAGTGTCTTCGAATTTGTGTTTTCTAACGACTGTAGTGAAGTCACAGTACAGCCATTCTGAACTTGTATCCTTTCACCACTCAGTAACTGTGGCTCATTTGTTGTGTTCTGAACTGCAAGTCCATGTGTGCAGTTTCACAGAGACAGGTGAGCCTGGCAAGCAAAGAAATGTTCTGACGTGATTAATAAAGTATTACTGAGTCAGAGTGTTCTAATTGGCTGTATTATTACTAGCCAATTTCGTGTCCAAGAAGTCAGACACAACACTAAACATGAGGCATAAGAAACAGGAACCAACTGGAGTATTTATTAACTTAAGAAAAGCTTCTGACACGGTGGAACATAAGATGCTGCTGTCAAAGCTTGAAAAGTACACTATTCAAGGTCTGCCCAACAGTTGGATTAGTTCCTTCCACAGCAATCTTATGGAAGCAGTGAACATCTAGAATACTAATGTCAACCTTAAAACAATGTCTGAACGTTTGTCAATGCATAATGTAATTAAATTTGATGTGCCCCAAGGATCAATAATGCATCACTTTTGTTCCTTCTGTGCATCTAAGCTTAAACATGAACAATTATGGAAAATATAGATTGATACCCATTGTAAGATGACAGACTGAACTGCAGACAGGCACAACAGACAGACACATTTAGCTTTCGACCAAAGCCTTCATCAGCAAAGATAAACAGAAATTCATTCACATGAAGTATGCACACCTCACACACACACGATCACTATCTCTTACTACTCAGGCCACCATGGATGCACATAAAATTATCATACTTAGAGATGACACCACAATTCTAGTGAAAGGGGAAAGTAAAGAAGAATTACAGCAATCAGTAAATTTTGTCACAAAACGACTTAGCAGCAGGGCACAGAATAATCACCTTTTAACCAATAATAAAATAAAACTATTGTAAAATTTCACAATGCTCTGAACAAGGATAGGTACACCCCATTTCTCTCTATCAACAATTAGCCAAAGATGCACTGAGAAGTAGCTTTTTTTTTATTTATTGATGGTTACTGGTTCTGGACACCTGCATCCATTCTCAAATGATCCACATTGTAAGTGTAACAATACAGGCGACAGCTTATGTAAAAAACTGCCCTGCAGTGACGATCGAAGTGACACATTTTCTAATGTCCGTCCTATGTGGTCTATTTACCATTGTCGAGTCAGCCATAGTGCCACTTTGATCATCACTGCAAGGGGCAGTTTTTGTACATACGCTATCACCTGTGCTGTCACACTTACTATATGGGTGGTTTGAAAATGAACACAGGTATCCAAAACTAACCATCATCAAGATATAAAAAGAGAGACTTCTGAATGCAACTTTTGATGGAGCTACAACTATTTATTTCAATTATGAAACAATTGCAAACCTATTTTTCACCTGCAGCATGCCACAAGTTTGTAAGTTAACCAGCTGATAACAGTACAGAAACCAAATTCTTACAATTAGATCAGCAAAGCAAAGAAAAATGGAATAAGCCTATCAAATATCTTAAAGTAAAACTGAGAAAGATCTACTATAGACTAAAATTACTTTGTGATTGATGTCTCAACAACTCGAGTGGTAGCGCCCAGCTGCCAGCTTTCTCGAGCACCTTGTGCTCACTGTGTTACTAGTTTTGCAGTTACATGCAGAGCCTCACTTAGCACGGCTGGCTGCATGCCAGAAACACTACCTCCACCACTGTAATCTGTTATTTTAATCAAAGAATACTTTCTTTGCTCACTAAAATCCTGCTGCAGTGAGAAGTCAGCAAATAGTGCAATGTGGTCAGATTTTGGGGAAATTCTAAAACAGTTATTAGCTCATTCAAACAGAAAAAAGGGACATTAGAATCATGTACGGATAGAAACCTAGAGATTCATGTTAAGATCATGGGTATGAAATCTTATCTACATTGTGGAACCTTCACATATTTAGGAATCTTTCTGTTGTGTCTGTTTGGACTCAACATCTCCGGTACAAGGTGGGTGGCAATTTATCATTTTCAAATATTGTCATTATTTATTGTGGAAACCATCATATCCTTGAAAATAAATGCAACAGGTACAATAATATGAAAGTGATTGTTGCTAGTCGCTATATAACGGAGCTGCTGAGTCGCAGAGAGGCACAACAAAACGACTGTCAGAAAGTGAGCTTTTGGCCAACAAAGCCTTCATTGGAAATAGACAATATACACATATATACTAACAAAAATGCCAGTCTCTGGTTGTTGAGGCCAGGCAGCAGACCTCAGCAGCCGGAGACGTGATCATGCGTGTATGAGTTGCATTTCCGTTAGTGTGGGTGCATGTTGTTTCTTTCCGATGAAGGCCATGTTGGCCGAAAGCTCACTTTCTGACAGTCTTTTTGTTGTGTCTATCTGCAACTCAGCATCTCCGCTATATGGCGAATAGCAACTATCCTGGATTTTCCATTGTTAATGTAATAGCTAAGGACAATTGAGTGCAAAAAAAAATGTGATAATTATGATCACTTTACCAACCAGAAGAAAAACTTGCAAATGACTCAAATCAACATGTCCTGTGCCAAATCAGTACTTTCCTCATGGGAATTAAATTTTATAACAAACTTCCCACAAAAATAAAAGTCAAAACAATTGGAAAATCTTAGAAGTCATATTTACAGCATCACTGCTTTTATTCCACAAAAGAAATTTTAACAGTACAAACTATGTTATAAAAATATTTAAATATGTATGCACAAAAAACTCTTTCACCTCTATGCTTATAAACTGATGTGTCCAATGCCAATGTCTTATGTATAAGCTTTTTTGGAAGACTTTAGGACCAAAAAAATTTAAATACAGTACAGTCTGCATCCATTTGAACCTACTTACAATACTCAAGCCTTGGCCTCACTTCATAATTTTATCTCCCCTCAACTACCCGCATTTCTGTTCATTACCTAAATCGATGATTCCTTGATGCCTCAGGATGAATACTATCAACAGATCCCTTATCTTAGTCAGGTTGTGCCATAAATTTCTTTTTTCCCCAATTTGATTCAGTACCTTCCTATCAGATATTTGATCCATACATTCTTTTGTAACACCACATTTCAAAGGCTTCTATTCTCATCTTGTCTGAAGAGTGTATCATCCATGTTTCATTTCTGTATAAGGCTACACTCCAGACAAATACTTCACCAAAGACTTCCTGGTATTTAAATTTATAACAACAGTTTCCCTTTTTCAGAGATGCAGTTTTTGGTATGCAATTTCATCAAGGGGACCCTCTCACACTGGGGCCTTTCCTTTTTAACATTCCCCACTCTACTCCTCTCCTCCCCCAGAGAGAGAAACTAATAGTTTTGAAAGCTAAGATAATGTCATCATTTTTACTTTTATGTGTGACTTTGACAACACTAAATGTATTGCCTACTGAAGGTAAGTACTGGATAGCAATTCCATCTCATAGTTACTCCCACAAGTCCAACCACTCGTCCAAGTTGGAGATGGGCACCAGCATGAAGTAGGGGATTGCTTGTAGGAGTGAGGTACAGTGGGGACTGTGTGTGCCCCGGACCGCTACGGTGGCTGTGAAAGTCCTACAGGAACTCTGAAAAGTGATGGCTAACGAGGCTCTGGTGAAGCTACGATAGGCCCAGCAAGCCAGTAGTGGATTATGATTTCTGCTTTCAAAAATAGAATGGGCCTCGGAAAGGACAGATTTAATCGACGACGAACTGGCTATAAACAAGGACAAAGATTTGGAACATTAAATATACAAACATTGACTGGAAAGGCGGAGGAGATGGTAGACATGATGGAAAGAAGGAAGTTGGACTATTGGGGTTAGCTGAAATGAGATGGAAAGGAGAAGGAAGGAGAGAGCTGAAGAAAGGCTACCGACTGTACTGGAGAGGAAATGAGGAGGGAAGGAGAAATGGAGTCAGAATAGTAGTAAGACATGAATTAAAAGAGGAAGTGAAGAGAAGAAATGATAGGATGATGAAGACCAAAATATCACTCACGGGGCTGACCACAGAGGTAATACAAGTGTATGCGCTGGAGGTGGGTTGCACTTCTGAGGAGAAGCAAGAGTTTGAAGAGGAAATGCAGAAGCAGATGGGAAGGAAGAATATGATAGTAATGGGGGATTTAAACACACATGTTGGAAGAGAAATACAAGACTGCGAAAGTGTGCTTGGACCATAGGGTTGGGGCCACCAAAATGAGGAAAGTGAACGACTATTGGAGTTCTGTCAAAGGAATGGCTTGATGGTTGGGAACTCCTGGTTCGGGAAAAGAGAGAGCTACAGGATTACCTGGTACAGTCAAGACTTAATGAGAAAGTCGATAGTTGACTACTTCCTGTACGATAGCGAGATAAATAGGAACATAATTGACATTAAGGTAATACCAGCAGAGGCCTTGGATAGTGACCACCGTTTGCTGGTAATGAACCTGAGAGGGACTAAGGATAATAAAGGGACAGAAAACCAGGAAAGACATATAAGGGTATGGAAGTTGAAGGAGAAAGAAAGCAGGCTACAGTACGTACAAGTAGTAAAGGAAAGCATCCCAAACGATGAACCAAAAGCAGTAGAAGAGGAATGGGGTAGATTCAAGGGAACATTAGTAAGTGCGGCGGAAACAATATGTGGGAGGACAAGCAACAAAAAGAGATGGAAAGAAACGCCCTGGTGGGATGATGAAACAAAGAATATAGTACAGAAGAAGAATAGAGCCTTTATGGTATGGTTCCAGAAGAGAACAGAAGAGACAAGAGAAAAGTATCAGGCAAGAAAGAAAGAACCAAAAAGAGTGGTGGTGGAGGAAAGAAGGAAGTGGATGGAACAGTGGACCAGAATGATGGAGGAGTGTAGTGACGATTCAAAAAAGGTGTTATATGGGATGATTAAAAGTAAGAGGAAGAACGGTACAACAGATTATACTCGAATGTTGAACAAAAGTTCAAAATGGTTCAAATGGCTCTGAGCACTATGGGACTTAACAGCTATGGTCATCAGTCCCCTAGAACTTAGAACTACTTAAACCTAACTAACCTAAGGACAGCACACAACACCCAGCCATCACGAGGCAGAGAAAATCCCTGACCCCGCCGGGAATCGAACCCGGGAACCCGGGCGTGGGAAGCGAGAACGCTACCGCACGACCACGAGATGCGGGCTGAACACAAGTGGACAACATGTAGAAAATAAGGAGGAACTCAAGAATATGTGGAAAGAGTATTTTGAAGAACTCCTGAGTCTGTAGGAGACCTGAATGAGGAGGAACAAGCCAAGGAGAAAAAAAGAGGAGGAACAGCAAATAGAAAAAGACCTTACATAGGGAGAAGTGGAAGAGGCATTGGGCAAGATGAAGGGAGGGAAGTCACCAGGTCTGGATGAGCTAAGTGTAGAGACGGTGAGAGAAGCAGGAGAGGTGGGGATACAATGACTATATCGAGTAACGAAAATTGTGTGGAGACAGAAGATGATCCCAGAAGACTGGAAGTAGAGAGTAATTGTCCTGATCTTTAAGAAGGGAAATAGAAAAGAGTGCAAGAACTATCAGGGTATAACACTGATGAGTCATTGTGCAAAGAGTTTTGAAAAAATTTTGGAAGCACGAATTCGGGCAAAATTCGAAGGAAGAGTGAGAGAAGAGCAACATAGCTTCAGAACAGGAAGGTCCATGGCAGATCTAATTTTTGCTGTAAGACAGCATTATGAATATGGAATAGATCTACTAATGACCTTCCTGGACATTGAAAAAGTGTATGACAGCATACATAGAAGCAAAGTGTGGGAAGCCCTGGAGAACAGAGGAGTAGCAAAACAGATTATTTGGGGAATAAGGGACATGTACCATGGAAGTGTGAGCTGTGTGAAAGTGGGAGGAGAGAGATCAGCTTGGATTGAACAGAAGAATGGCTTGAGGCAGGGAAGTGAGAAAAGCAAAAGCATTTCGGAAGAGTGTCAGAAGTCTCGTGTGGAGCAAGGATGTACCCCAAATCAGTAAAAAGTTTATATATCAGTCATACTATGTTCCAATCCTGACATATGCCTCAGAAAACTGGGGTATGAAAGGAAGAGGGAAAAGCAAAGTACAAGGTAGTGAGATGAAGTTCTTGAAAAATAGTATTGGAGTGACAGAGATAGACAGGTTAAGAAATGAGAGGATCAGAGAGTTAATGAAGGGGGGACCATTACAGGAGGAGATAGAGAAATCAAGGCTGAGATGGTATGGACACGTTAAGAGAATGGAGGAGAAGAGAATACCCAGGAGGATACACAAGATGAAACTGGAAGGAAAGAGACCAAGAGGAAGACCAAGAGACAGATGGCTGAAAGGAGTAGAAGTATGTGGATAGAAGAAAGGAGAAGACTGGAATGAGGTGAAGACGGAGAGATGGAGGCAAGACAGAAGACGATGGAGAGGCCCTATGATCCATACAGACCCGGCCAGAGGCTAGAAACTGTCCAAGAGGATGACTCATGAGTTACTAGTTATCTTGACAGACTTTTCCTTAAAAAAAAAGTAATATTTGTGAATTTCACACAGGTGTATCATTACATAGTGTCGAGAAACATACCACAGACACTGCAAAAACAGCTCCCTGAAGAAACCCAGCGAGTACATCACTCCAGTGATGTTTATAGTCAGAAACGCGAGACAAGGCTGTGCCCACAGCTATTAATAAACAAATGTACTGACAGAAGTGTTTCAAAAGTTTGGAGCCTTTCCATGTCATCCGGGCTTGCAGGTACAACTGGAACAAAAAAGCACGAGATATAGTGATATCAAACAATGGAAAACCCAGGATGGAATGTAACAGTATAAGGATAGTTGCTACTCACCATATAATGGAGATGCTGAGTCGCAAAAAGCCACAACAGAAAGACTGTAGGAACATTAGACTTCAGCCTACAAGGCCAGACTCCAGCTGCCAGAAACTGTGGTCATGTATGTGAGAGTTCCATTTGCTTGAGTGTGTGTCTGTATGTGTATGTTGTCTGTTTATCACAAAGGCCTTGTTGGCCAAAAGCTAACGTTCTGAAAGTCTTTTTCTTGTGCTTTTCTGCAACTCAGCATCTCCACTATATGGTGAGTAGCAACTATCCTTTTCATTATATTGTTAAATATAGTGATATAATACCCAAGAGACAGCAGATTAATATTCCAGAACATTAACTATACATTGTAGGTGAAATATGCACTGTAATCACTACGGAATTCAGAGAAAATGAGCAAAAGAAAAAACTTAACTACAGAAAACCAATAAGTATGTCCATTGAGTGAATGCTCCAAAAGCAGAATACTTCAATGCAACAACAACAACAACAAAGTGATACATACTCATTGCTTATGAGTCTCCTTAATGTCTATAAATTACTCTTAATATTTCCAATAATATGGAATTACAGTTGTGAAATATGATAAGTCAGTCTGCCTGGAATACACAAACCATTTTGAAGGGGAAAAGCCCACAGTACACACTACAACCAAGCTGATAAACAGAAACACTTTTTTTATTTATCAAGTCACAATGGATACATGCACAAAGAGGAACAAGAGGTGATACTAATACTTTTTTTTTTTTTAAGCAGAAGAAAGGAGAGGGTTGGAGAAAATGAAATTATTTGGTACTAAGTATTTTACAAAGTAGAAATTTAGTGTTTGGTTGACTGATAACATTTATGGTGAAAAAAGAGAGAATCATATTGCCAGAAACTAGATTTTAACATTACACAGTTCATGTTCAGAATAAATTGCACATTGACAACAGGAAAGAACGACCACTGTAACTGATAAAATAAGCACAATCCATAACTTCAACTAATCATAAATACAGAAGATAAAATATACTCTGCATGCTTAAATAAATACAATAAAATTTTACATACAGTAAGCCACTGATGAAGTGAAATTTTTGAGAATTAAATTGTACATCTGCAATGAGATGAAATGACAGACAGACTGATGTGTGCAGCACAGAAACCAGGGCAAGACACATAATCCCCCTCAATATTTTACCATTTCATTTCATGGCGGAGAAAGTTATGCAACGTCCCCTGTCGACAGTAAAAATTTACTGCTGATACGTTGCATTCATACACATTGTGTTTCCAAAGACGTAAAATAACTGTTCACAATACTTTGGTTACAACTGGAAGACAGTTACTATTTTAATTTGTTGATGGCACAAAACTTACTAAAAATATGCCTGATACAAAACTTTCTGGCATCTTAAAACTGTTTGACAGACCAAGGCTCGAACATGAGAGCTTTGCCTTTCACAGGCAAGCCTTGAGCTATCTAAGCATGACTCACTATTTACCCTAACAGCTTTACTTCTGCCACCTCTCTCTCTCTCTCTCTCTCTCTCTCTCTCTCTCTCTCTCTCTTCCTCCCTCCCACTTCCCAAACTTCACAGAAGTTCTCCTATGTCCCATGTGAGATTAGCACACCTGGAAGCCCAGTATGTATGCACATAGTTGTTTGCGCCAGAATGTAATCAATGACTTGCTCAACAGGTCCTGAAGTGCACCTGACTTGCTTTTGCCTTATTGCATCATCTTGTGTATCACTTAGTTCATTGATGCAGCCTGATCAAAATGAACGGTAATCTTCTTTCTTCATCCAACAATGCGTGTAGGTTCTGAGAATGTTCTTTTCTGTTGACCACTTCCTTGTTGCTTTTGCTGGTGAGTGAAGCAGTGATGCATTTAAGCATTCAGTGACTCCATTACTGTTGTCATAGTTCTTGGTCTTCCACTACATGGTGCATCTGTCAGAGACCCAGTTGAAAAGGCCTTTCTTTCCAGTTTCCGAAGATTGGCCTCCTTTGGGGCCTCTTTCTTGAATAAATCGCATGATTCATGCAAACAGTTACTTGCAGCTTTTCTAACATTATCAGCTCGCCATAAGGTTACGATGCAAGATGAAAAAGTGCAGTGCATCTTTGCTTCCGGTCTCAAAATGTTTATATCTGAGTGAAAGACAACCTTGAGAATGAGCATTCCCAAAATGCTTCACTTCCAAAATGCTGCATTGGGTAAGCAGACACACAGGGCAGTAAATCCAACTCTGCACCGAGAATGATGGTCAGCTTACAGAGAGAGTTTGAAATATGCAGGAAGTATGCAAGAACATTTATTTCTGTGTTATTCCATTCTTGCATGTGTCTTCTGGTTCCACAGATAGGCACAAACTTCGTAAATACTGCTCAAGGGTCATAATCTGACATCAGTGCTGCACAGTCTGACATCATAAGCCATGTTTCTTGAAGCTTTTTATTTTCATTCCACACATGTCTTTCCCAGGGTTATAGAGGTCCATTTTCTGTTGAAGAGGCAACGGTTGAGATTGTTTTGACTCTTGAACAAAATGAAAAGCTATGTCTTACTGAATCCAACAAGTGTGCTGGATGTCCAGATGATGACAGTTTTATTGTATGTGTAAATTAGTAGTTGTACAGTGTACATAAATCTCCTAACACTACTTGCCTGGATCTGTTGAGGAGCATAATTTATTCCAAACTGAACTACATTCCACAGACTGGACCATGATGAGGAGCTTTTAGCTATGTGGAATAAGTCGAGACATACAATTAAAAAAAAACTAACCATCAGAAAATATCTTTGTAAAATATACTAACAATTAACTAGCATTAAAAATAATTTACTATAATCTACTGGCACTTAAACAGGCTATAAAGGAACTTATCAAACTACCAAAAAAGCTACTACTTTTGAACTCACTAAGCAAATTTTCTAAGATCAAAAGCTAATGATGGCTCGGACAAGGAAGATTGTGCTGCCTTACAACCTTTTTTTTTATGTTGCATGGGATTTTCATTCGTTACTTTCAATGTCTTTACCATTTTTCTCTGAACCCACAGAGTAACTCCACAATGAGCAACTTTGCTGTGTTTATGGACCATCACCTTTCACTTGCATATCACTATCATAAGACAACTAACAACATTTAAAATGTGGCATTGGATTCATCTTTAATAATATGCTTCAATTACCTTAAGATGGATCAGCTCGAAATTCCATGGTTTTAAAATGTAAACTCAGTGCCTCTATCATGAGATACTCATTTCTTAATGAATGTGTTGTTTATCACATAGCAGCAATTCACTGAAGTGCCTTTAGATGATAAAGAGCGAATTCTCCTCAAAATGTTCTTATGTTTTCTAAAATAAAAGAACTTCTAACAAGCTGTTTGTGACTTTTTACTAATTGTAAATTTGGTTTGATTGCCACATCAGAATACACCTATGAGCAGCTAGTGAAGTGGTTTTCTGCTCAAGAGGAGAATTCACATATATCTGATATAAGTAGAATGTGGCATGTGTGCTGGAGATTTCACGTTGCTGGTTATTTTGCCTAGCATCCACTCGTCCACTCAGTATGTTACCATTAATAAGCTAAGGTGATGTTCTCCCTGAACTTGGTGGCAAAGACGCAGTCCACCTACTCTCTATAACACATTTTGTTCCAGCTTATAAACACAGGTTATGGGTACTAGACGAGGGCTAGTGGCACTCCCCAGCCCCATTCAAGTATCCCGTGTTCACGAAACCTGGATCTAAGTGAAACTGGCTAAGCTCCCTGGGGTGAAAAAGTTTAGTATTCCATGTAACATGACACTAGAAGACAGGTGAGTATACAATCAAGTGTTTCGGTATTTTTCAGTTTTAATGCATTTGTTACCAGCAAAAAATACAATGTGCCAAACTTTTTAAATCATCTAATGTTGCACCACAAAAATCAATCTGCTTGTTGTACACAAATTTGAAATTCTTACTGGGGAAATAAAATACCGAAGCAGTTCACTGCTATAATTATGTTTCTACTGCTAGGACTCTACCAATGAGGTCCTTGAATTTTACATGCTTCTTCAAAACAATTCACATTTTTGCACTACTGGCCAATTGAATATTTTTGCAACACTCTCATTTGATCCCAACAATTTTGTCCAAAAGTAGCACTTCATCTGTTTATAATTTAGTAAGGTTTCTATCACAGCTGCATATAATTCTTTTCACTGCTGACTAGTTTCGAACACTTGTGTTCATTTTCAAACCATTACCTGCCTCTCTACATCTACATATACACAGATACTCCACAACCCAACATACACTGCATGGCAGAGAGCACCTGTACCACTACTCGTCATTTCCTTTCCTGTTCCACTTGACAATAGAGTGAGGGAAAAACGACTGTCTATAAGCCTCCATCTTAGCCCTAATTTCTTGTAGCTTATCTTCGTGGTCCTTACATGCAACGTATGCTGGAGGAAGTAGAGCACCTCTGTAACACTTGGGTGTTGTTCAAACCTACCAAGTAACAAATCTAGCAACCCACCTCTGAACTGGTTCAATGTCTTCCTTTAATCCCACCCGGCATGGGTCCCAGACACTCAAGCAGTATTCAAGAACAGGTTTCACTTGCATCCTATATGCGGTCTCCTTTACAGATGAACTACACTTTCGTAGAATTCCCCCAATAGACCAAAGTCAACCATTCACCTTCCCTACTAAAATTGTCATATGCTCGATTCATTTCATATCGCTTTGTAGTGTTACACCCAGATATTTAAATGATGTGAATGTGTCAAGCAAGACACTACTAATGTTGTATCTGACCATTAGGGGCTTGTTTTTCCTACTCATCTGAATTAACTTACATCTTTCTACATTTAGAGCTAGCTGTCATCCATCACACCAACTACAAATTCTGTCTAGGTCAACTTGTATCTTCCTACAGTCACTCAACTTCGACACCTTACCGTATACCACATCACCCATCAGCAAACAACCGCAGATTGCTTCCTACTAAATCTGCCGTATCATTTATGTGTACAGAGAATAATAATAGTCCTATCACACTTCCCTCGGCCACTCACATATCCACATATCCGTGAACCTATTCCATATGCTCATACCTTTTTTAACAGCCTGCAATGGGGCACCATGTGAAATGCTTTCTGAAGTCTAGAAATATGGAATCTGCCTTTTGTCCTTCATCTATAGTTTGCAGTATATCATGTGAGAAAAGGGTAAGCCAAGTTTCACATGGGCAACACTTTCTAAAACCAAGCTGATTCATCAACATAAGCTTTTTGGTCTCTAAAAAACTTATTATATTTGAAATGAGAATATTTCGAGGATACTGCAGCAAACCAGTGTTAGGGATATTAGTCTGTAATTTTGTCCTTCATTTGCCATTATTATATACAGGGTTCACCTACACTGTTTTCCATTTGCTTGGGACCTTGCATTGGGCAAGAGATACACAATAAATGCAAGCTAGGTAAGGGGCCAATACTGTAGAATACTCTTCGAAAAACTGAATTGGGATTCTATCCGGACCTGGTGACTATTTGTTTTCAATTCTTTCAGTTGCTTCTCTATGCCAGGGATGCTTATTACTGTCATTCATACGGAAGTTTGTTCAATGATCAAATGATAGTTTGTACAATTCTCCTGTGTGAACAACTTCTTGAATGTGATATTTAAATCTTCAGCTTTTGTTTTGCTATCATCAACTGCCAATCAGACTGTTCAACAAGTGACTGGATGGAAGCCTTAGACCCACTTAGCGATTTTACATAGGAACAAAATTTTCTCAGGTTCTCTGCCACATTTTTCGCTAACGTATGATGCTGGTAGTAGTTGTATGCTTCATGCATACATCTTTTCACACACATGTGAATTTCTATTAACCTCTGCTTTGCTTTGCTTGTCTAATATTTCTGTGTACACAATTTCAATGACCATTCACAATATTTGTTCATACTATGGATTAATATAACAAATACGGTCCAATTGTAAGACAATTCCAATTGCACATTCAAAACTCGACAGGTGTCTTGAGTTGCTGTAAATGGATGCTAAAAATGGATGCTAAACCAAGCAATCATTGTCATTTCTTCATATCTTAACATTATTCACATATATTCATCATAGGCCTAACATCTGCCAGTTATAACTGGACTTTGGAGGAGAAGTGAGACAGCAGCAGCTGGCCGAGACACACGCAGCAACAGGGAAGTAACCAATTTTGTGATATTTTACGAGTTCCTAACCAGGAGAGAATTTTATAATATCACCTGTGTGCTTTAATAGTTTAGTTTCTTGAGTTTCTGTGTGTTAATTTAATATCTAATGTCCACAGTTCTTATGTTTTCGTTTGCGTTGGAAAGAAAACCGATTTTGTTACAAGTTCCTAATCAGGGGCAAATTATTTAGTTTCACCTTAGTGCTTCCGTAGTTAGGTTTTTGAATCTCTGCATATTAATATAATTTATAAGACATAGTTCCTACATTTTTGTCAGTGTCTACAGTAGTGTTCCGCAGCACGTGCTGATAGTCCATTTAGCTGGATAGTTTAGTTTTCCACGGTCTTCAGTATGACTGCGATTATTGTGTGCGGATGTGAGCCAAGTTGGTGACACTTCGTTCTCAGCTCCAGGCTAGCATGGCTTCAGTTATACAGCTTGAGGCTACAGTGGATGGGCACCACTGTTACACGCTGGCTGTGGGGATCCAATGGATGTCCAGCACGTCTGAATCCTCTGATCGGTTCTCACCGATGGCCTGCCCAGTTACTGCTCGCACTGAGGTTGGCCCCACACCTGTGGTTGAGAGAGAGGTTGCCTCTGGGCGTAGCGGGTTGTGAAAGACTTCCCAGATGACCGCATGTAAGGCCTCCCCAGTTAGTCTGACAAACAGGCTCCAGGTGCTGTCTGTGGCTGACACTGTTGCTGAGCCATATGCCATCGCCTGTCCTGTTTCAGAGGAAACCTCTCGGCCTGCAAGATCTGGACAATCACAGAGGGTGGGATTTTCGATAGATGGGAGCTCCAACATTAGGCGTGTTATGGGGCCCCTTAGGGACATGGCTGCCAAGAAGGGGAAGAAAACCAATGTGCACTCCATGTGCATATCGGGTGGAGGCATTCCAGATGTGGAACAGGTCCTCCCAGATGCCATAAGGAGCAGAGGGTGCAGCCAACTGCAGGTGGTGGCTCACGTTGGTACCAATGATGTGTGTCACTTTGGATCAGAAGAGATTCTGGCTGACAGAAGTGATAAAGGCTGCCAGTCTTGATTGCGAGATGAAAGCAGAGCTGACCATTTACATCATAGTTGACAAGACTGATTGCGGACCTCTGGTACAGAGCCAAGTGGAGGGTCTGAATCAGTAGCTCAGACTGATCTGCGACCATGTAAGCTGCAGATTCCTCAACTTGCGCCAAAGGATGGTTGGGGTATTCTGCCAAATAGGTCAGGAGTCCACTATACGCAGGTGGTGTCTATGCAGGTAGCAGTGGCTGTGTGAACTGGGCAGTTTTTTAGGTTAGAGGGTCTCAAGACACACAAAAAGGGCTTCAGTCACAAACGGTGTAAGCCGTATACAGGAAGAATGTAGATAAGGGAACCATGGGTATAACCGTCGTAAATTGTTGTAACTGTGTTGGTAAAGTACCAGAGTTTCAAGTGCTAATAGAAAGCACTGATGCTCAAATTGTTATAGGCACTGAATGCTGGCTAAATCCAGAGATAATCTCAGCTGATATTTTTGTGAAGAACCTAATGGTGTTTCGAAAGGATAGGCTAAACACAGTTGGCGGTGGTGTGTTTGTAGCTGTTAGAAGTAGTTTATCTTGTCGCGAAAATGAAGTAGGTAATTTCTGTGAGTTACTGTGGGCAGAGGTCATTGTTGGCAACCGGAATAAAATAATAATTGGTTTCTTTTAGCAACCTCCCAACTCATATCATACAACTGCTGAAAGGTTCAAAGAAAACTTGAGTTTGATTTCAAACACGTACTCGATTCATATGATTATAGTTGGTGGTGTCTTTAATTTACCCTCAATATGTTGGTGAAAATATATGTTTAATTTCGGAGGTACGCATAAAACATCATCTGAAATTGTGCTAAATGGATTCTCTGAAAATTATTTCGAGCAGTTAGTTCATGAGCCCATGTGAATGGTAAACGGTTGTGAAAACACACTTGATCTCTTAGCAACAAATAATCCTGAGTTACTAATCATCATCAAAACGGATATAGGGACTAGTGAACACAGGGTTGTCTTAGCAAGATTGAATATTGTAATCCCCAAATCTGCCAAACATAAACGAAAATATACCTATTCAAAAAAGCAGATAAAAATTAACTTGAAGCCTTCCTGAGAGACAATCTTCACTCATTCCAAGTTAACAATGTATGTGTAGACCAGATGCAGCTTGAATTTCAAGAAATAGTATCAGCAGCAATTGAGAGATTTATACCACATAAATTAACAAATGACGGAGATTACCCTCTTGGTACACAAAATGGGTTAGAACACTGTGGCAGAAACAACAAAACAAACATGCCAAATTTAAACAGGCGCAAAATCCCCATATTGCAAGCCTTTACCGAAGCTTGAAGTTTAGCATGGACTTAAATGCGAGATGCTTATAATAGTTCCTAAGATGAAACTTTGTCTCAAAACCTGGCAGAAAATCCAAAAAAGATTCTGGTCGTATGTAAAATATGTTAGCAGAAAGACACAATCAATGCCTTCTCTCTGCGATAGCAATGGAGACACTATCAAAGACAGTATTTCCAAAGCAGAGTTACTAAACACAGCCTTCCAAAATGCCTTCACAAAAGAAGACGAAGTAAATATTCCAGAATTCGAATCAAGAACAGCTGCCAACATGAGTAACGAAGAAGTAAATATCCACGGAATAGTAAAGCAACTTCAATCAATTAATAACAGCCAGTCTTCTGGTCCAGACTGTATACCAATTAGGTTCCTTTCAGAGTATGCTGATGCAATAGCTCCATACTTAACAATCATATACAACTGTTTGCTCAATGAAAGATCCGTACCCAAGGACTGGAAAGTTGCACAGGTCACACCAATATTCAGGAAAGGTAGTAGGAGTAATCCATGAAATTACAGGGCCGTATCATTAACATCGATATGCAGCAGGATTTTGGAACAGATATTGTGTTTGAACATTATGAACTACCTTGAAGAAAACGGTCTATTGACACACAGTCTACAAAGATTCAGAAAACATCATTCTTGTGAAACGCAACTAGCTCTTTATTCACATGAAGTGTTGAGTGCTACTGACAAGGGATTTCAGATTGATTCCATATTTCTGGATTTCCGGAAGGCTTTTGACACTGTACCACACAGGCAGCTTGTAATGAAATTGCGTGCTTATGGCATATTGTCTCAGTTATGTGACTGGATTCATGGTTACCTGTCAGAGGAGTCACAGTTCGTAGTAACTGACAGAAAATCATCAAGTAAAACAGAAATGATTTCTGGCATTCCCCAAGGTAGTGTTATAGGCTCTTTGCTGTTCCTTATCTATATAAATGATTTGGGAGACAATCTGAGCAGCCGTCTTCAGTTGTTTGCTGATGACGCTGTTGTTTATCGACTAATAAAGTTATCAGAAGATCAAAACCAGCTGCAAAACGATTTTGAAAAAACATCTGAACAGTGCGAAAAGTGGCAGTTGACCCTGAATAACGAAAGGTGTGAGGTCATCCACATGAGTGCTGAAAGGAACTCGTTAAACTTTGGTTACACGATAAATCAGTCTAATCTAAAAGCCATAAATTCAACTAAATACACAGATATTACAATTACAAACAACTTAAATTGGAAGTAACACATAGAAAATGTTGTGGGGAAGGCTAACCAAAGATTGCATTTTATTGGCAGGACACTTAGAAAATGTAACAGACCTACTAAGGAGATTGCCTACACTACGCTTGTCCGTCCTCTTTTAGAATACTGCTGTGCAGTGTGGGATCCTTACCAGATAGGACTGACGGAGTACATCGAAAAAGTTCAAAGAAGGGCAGCATGTTTTGTATTATCGCATAATAGGGGAGAGAGTGTCACAGAAATGATACAGGATTTGGGCTGGAAATCGTTAAAAGAAAGGCGTTTTTCGCTGCGACGGAATCTTCTCACAAAATTCCAATCACCAACTTTCTCCTCCAAATGCGAAAATATTTTGTTGACACCGACCTACATAGGGAGGAACGATCACGACGATAAAATAAGGGAAATCATAGCTCGTATGGAAAGATATAGTGTTCATTCTTTCCGCGTGCTATAAGAGATTGGAATAATACAGAATTGTGAAAGTGGTTCGATGAACCCTCTGCCAGGCACTTAAATGTGATTTGCAGAGTATCCATGTAGCAGTAGATGTAGTAATAATGGTCAAAGCTATGGAAATTAGTCACATCAGCTTTCATTTACTTTCACCTGCTGACAACGCATACAGTTCTTTTCGTGTATTTAAATGTACTATACAATTTCTGTGCACATGCTCTTCCCTCTGCACAAAGCATTCGGAACTGCCACCAACGTAATATCAAGAATAAAGTAAGACAAAAATCAGTTACTATGACAGGAAAGTGACATTATACTGCAGTGATGAGTATGCTGTGTGTGTTCAGATGTATTTAAGTTTTTCCCATACAATAAGCCATAAGCAATGAAATAACGGATCAGCCGATAATTGGTGCACTAAGAGTGAAAGTATTATTCCCTGCTCTTAGTTTAAGGTATATATGCAAGGCTAATCCCAGAAAGAAAACAAGGACTATGGCAAATTACACTTTAATGCTAGATATCCAATCAATATTAAAAGCTTGCAGAAGAGGAGGAGAAACAAAGGTTTTACAAAAATTAATCAAGAATTGAAGATTTTCCTCTCTATAAGGTTATGCTTGTTGTCACACCTTACATTTAACTTACACTAATGTTATGTGTAACTTTGACAGAGATTATACTTTCACAGCGGATAATCTACTAATTAAAGCATACAAAAACAGAAAACCTTGATGGCACAATGATGAAAATACAGAGAATAAGAAACAACAATGATGCATTACAATGCTCTCTGTTTTGAGATTTCATGTGGAATGGACAGAGCAGAATGTCCTCAACACCAAAAGGGGTATCACTGGCATATTTAGAAAGGAAGACAGCAAAACAAGCAGTGTGTTTCACAGTGGACTGAATTTTAAATTCCGTCTTCTATTTGAACACTACGGGAACACTCCATCACCAGGCGCATGCTCTATATTTGCATTCCCTTGTTATTTAGAACATATGTATCTGGTACTTACTACTAAATATATCATTGTATATGCTGAAAATGAAGAATGTCCTGATGGAAAAGACAACCTGAAAGTTAGCAAAAAATAGTCTGTTATTCACACATCTAAAAACAAGAACTCCACAACATTATGTTTAAGTCAAAATTGCAAAACAAAATGTGAAGATTTAAAACAGCAAAATAGCTGCGAAGAAATCAATATGAACAATAAGGTGAATGCAATACATCACTGATTCAGAGTTTCATACCAAATATTGAGATACTTGAGGAAACAAGAGTCATTGTAAATGTTTCATCAATTAAAGGTGAGATGTTTCAAGTTAAGAAGTAAATGTAGTGAGCTTAAAAAAATGTGCAGCTGGAAAGGACTTAATGTTTGATGAAAAACAGTGATCCATACAAAAAGCTTGGGGATTATGAATGTCAAATAAATATGGAGCAATTAGAACATTGTTCAGCCAAGTGTATAAAATTTATGCACAGGTAACTTCCATCAAATTTCATCATAGTATCATTTTTTGCATTTGGTATAGTTATGCATTAATCTGACAACTGATGTAAAACCAGTATAACAGGTTAAAATAATGCACTTGACAGTAACTCAAATGTTTGGTGTTATGCCATTTAATTTATCTGAAATATCTGAGCAAAGCTTTACTCAACCACTTTTTCTCTCTTAGATATAAATTAACTAAACGGTATTTGAACTACTGAAGCAGCACAGGGAAGAGCAGAAAGACAAGTCAAAATAGGAATAAAGAAGTAGATGTTTCAGATACTGAAGTGGCAATCTCAGAATTTAACTATGTTTCTTCTTCACGTGGAAAGATTGCTTCAGTAGTTTATCAGAAACTTTTACACAATCCTTTGCAATAACTAACATAAACACATATGTTGAAAACGTAAAAGCTTTTTCTACAAACGTAACACATAAATGCAAAATTGGAAAGTTTTCATATTACTTTTGGTGCTTCGCAAAGAATTTTTTGTTTAATTTGAGAAAAATTGAGTTCCTCTCTCCAATTGTCATATGAAGAAAATACATGAAAAACCTGAGGAAGGGGGAATGAGGTCCCTTCACTGTGTAATGCCAAATGGCCACCATAAAAAACAGACAATTATGAAAGAAAAGCATACAAGAAAATAGAATAGGCACACCAGGGACAGAGTGAAGAAAATAGAATGGCAATTCAGGAATAAATGCAGAAGCTGATGCTGCAAACAAGAAAAATTAAAATGATAATCAGTCAAACTGGAAAAAAATAAATACAGGAGATATATGAGAAACTGTGCAAGCAGAGCTTTCAAATACTGAAGTCACACAGTCTGCATTGATCTATCTTTTGTTCCTTTCTTCACATGGAAAGGTTACAGGAGTCACTTATCATAAACTTGTACATAATGACTTGCTATAATTAATATATATATATATATACAGATACTGAAAATGTCAAAATTCTTTTCTACAAGCATTACACATGTACATACAATTGGCAAGTCTTGACATTACCTCTGAAACTGCCCAAAACATGGTCCATGAAATGATTTCACAAGTCCAGTACCTTATTTCAAGGACAGTAGATTTTCAACATGCTGATTATGATGCAATTAAGAAAATAGTAACATTGTTTGACTCATCCAAATTGCAAAAAGCCCAAATAACTGACATAATAAATTTTTCAATTCATCATCCATAGCTTTAAATATAGTGGACCTTTTTGTCTCTCAGGCAATAAAATGGCACAATTAATACTGTGAAGTATGAGCATTACTTAAAAGTGAAGCAGCATTTAATTAAAAATTTAATAATTATACATTTTTTCCAGAACAAGACTTTTATGAAAACATTTACAAATACATATGCTAACATTAATTTAATTTTTATGATTTGAGCATACACTGAAAATTTCTTTAGGACCTTAGTTTGCTCATCATACATTTAAAAAATTAATTCTGATGCAAGTAGTTTCTTACTAATTAAATGAACTTAAAGAATGTGCAATGAACATCATCATGAAATCCAAACATCATTCATCATTGAAGTGGAAAAATGTTTTAAAAAGATGATCCTCAAAGACGTTGACAGAATAGTGTGACAAATACAGTTTCTCTCAAACAATAATAAGGGGATTTCTTTACACTGAAAAGAATGCTGATCTCTCAATGATACTGCACACTCCTAAAAAGGTTATCAACAATTGCCTTCTATTGATAATGGTGTACAATGTTTACAGACTTCACAATTGGTGCAGTAGTTGTGAGAAGTGAAGGTAAAGTTCACGAGAGTGACATATTATAATTGCTTCCTATGAATGAGATTTCAAGTACTGTCAGACTTGGTGTACTCTGTCTGTAAGGGACTTATTGTCTCAGTGAATGACTTCTCCATTAGTCTTATTTAATTCATCTACAAGGTGTCAATAACGAAAGTTCAATTTTCAAAATGCTGTAGGAAGAGAAGCACTGCTCAGAATGAGATTCTAATTTGAACAGCACATTACTGATGCATGGGGAAATGTCATGGGGGAAAAAGCATGACAAAAATTTGATCATTAGATGGTGCTGTAAGCATCAGAATATGCACACCAACAACAACACAGCTGTTCTTCATTTTGCCTCTGAGACAACCAACATGGCTGTCCCTATGAAGGATCATGTGCTGCTGGTAAAGCTCTTTTACAAGAATGGTGACTGTGTGCCAGTAGCCATGCAAAAGCTTCAAATATTCAAGAGTATGAAAAAAGGCACTGGTCCGATGTCTGGTAAGGGTCTGGAGAAAATGATTGCAAAATCCAAAAGGAAAGGTTCGTTTGAAGTGTGATGTGGCAGAGGGAGGAAAGTAGTTGATCCAACATCTGTTGAAGATGTGGCCACAGCATTGCAGGAGGATTTGAAAGGTGTTGTGCAAATATGCAGTGCAAGGGGAGTTACCTGAATACTGGACATGCCTTTGAGCATGGAGCATAAAATCCTACAAAACATCCTGCATTGCTATCCATACAAAATCATCCATGCTCAAGAGTTGCTTCCTGCTGGCTTGCCAGAATTGCAGAATATGAGCAATGGAAAATCCACGCAAACATCAACTGGTATCACTTCATTTTGCAAGGTGACTGTATGGTGAGGGTTGACAGCATTGTTTATCGAAGGTCCGTATTTTTTCTAAGAAATGAGACTTGCGTGTCCTGTTACCTACAATGTCACCAGTAAACAACATGAGAGCCTTTCATGCACCAAGTCATTCCAACTCTTAAACAGCATGAATGTGTGGGTAGGATAAATTTTATGCTAGGTGGAGCTCCTCCACACATTGCACAGACAGTGAAGCAGCTGTTGCAGAAATATTTTGAAAATGCCAGAATTATCAGCTGTCATTTCCTACAGCCTGGCTGTCCAGATCACCTAATCTTAATCTGTGTGACTTCTGGCTGTGGGTTATCTGAAACCCGTTGTGTTCAGTGCCCCAGTTAGGAACTTAGCTGAAGGCATACATTGCACAACACATTTTGTATGTGGCCCTCAAAATACTCTGATCTGTGGTAGAACACACTGTTTTTTTATTTAAACTTGTGGCAGAAAACAGTGGTCAGCATACTGAACATGTCTTATGCAAGTCTCACAAAACTTAGAAGCCAATGACATTTTGCATTTTATGCAGTGTTTGGTCCCAGAACAATGAAAAACTGATGCTATTTTGCTTTTCATGTGGTTTTTGGCCTCAGACCAATTAAAAGCTGATTTTTCTCATCTGATGTAGTACAACTTTGCCATGGTGGATGGGTCTACCTAACTAACAGAGCCACAACTTTTGACTGTTGACCTTGTGCAGTCATGTGTGTGAAACAGTACAGATGGTGTAATGTGCAACTCTAAACCACAGCCGTAGTATTGCAATTCATCTGTTATTTGTAGCTGACCCCATTCACATTAAGATGCTCAAAGCACCATCTATTGGTAAAATTTTCAATCAGGTGCTGGAAGGTTTCTTGGGGAATGGCAGGCCATTCTTCACAAAGTGCTGCACTGAGGAGAGGTATCGATGTCGGTCAGTGGGGCCTGGCACAAAGTTGGCGTTCCAAAACATCCCAAAGGTGTTCTATAGGATTCAGGTCAGGACTCTGAGCAGGCCAGTCCTTTACAGGGGTGTTATTGTCATGTAACCACTCCACCACAGGCCATGCATTATGAACAGGTGCTTGATTGTGTTGAAAGATTCAATCGCCATCCTCAAATTGTTCTGTCTGCCTATTAGACATTACAACCCTCTTCAACTGTCGGCAATTTCTGTCAGTCAACAGACGAGGTCGGCCTGCACGCTTTTGTGCTGTATATGTCCCTTCACATTTCCACTTCACTATCACATCAGAAACAGTGGGCCTAGAGATGTTTAGAATGTGGAAATCTCGAGTACAGACCTGTAACACAAGTGACACCTAATCACCTGACCATGTTCAAAGTCCGTGAGTTCCACGGAACACCCCATTCTGCTCTCTCACAATGTCTAATGACTACTGAGGTCCCTGATATGGAGTACCTGGCAGTACAATGCACCTAATATGAAAAATGTATGTTTTTGGGGGTTTCCGGATACTTTTGATCACATAGTGTATGTGCAAACCATATTTTAATATATGTGTTGACTCACATCTGTCATCATATGTTCAGGCAATTTCTTTGATATGATATGTTTGACTTTTCTAGCACCAAAATAATTGTATCACTCTTCAAAGGTCAGCACCATTTCGCAACTCTTGAGGCATTTTACATTATCTAGACCTTCTCCCACAACATAAAGGCTATCAGATACTACTGATCAGAAGCTCTGATAGTCCTATAAAAAGAGTGGGAGAACAATGTCAAAATCGCTATATCATGGCCTTCATGGCACTACAAATCAATTACAAATGCTGCTAACCACACTATTTGCACATTGTAACAAGCCCATTCCTGCTTTGAAATTTATGAAATATCAAATGCTGCTCTGTTTATCCTGAATATTTTGGTTTCCTCTAAATCTTTGATTGGATGGTTCTCTAGCTTTTTGGATTATTTTGGTGCTCATGGTTGAATTTAGAAACTTTAGAATTACACAAGAATTGCTGACTTAGTGAATATAATGTTAAAATCATGGGCACTCTGGCACCCAATCACACACGCACATGTGTGCGCACAGATCTCAAGTTACGCAATAAAACCACAGGTACTGCCCATATCAAAATAAATTTAACACACCAGACATTGATACAAATGTTTTTCTTTTGAGCAATGTATTAAAAAAAATACAAACAGTGTAAAGCCTGTTCAGCAGTTATTCAAAATAAGCCTAGGAAAAAAAGGTCAGACTTCACTATGAATTTACATCAAAGCTTTTTTTTTAAAAACTTTTCTGACTCTACGATTCCGTGAAATATAGGTGTGAGAATATCGGCATTTGATATGACACTAGTGTTGAATTAGTGTATTTCTCCTTCTGTTAAGGAATTCAGCAGAAGCAATCTTTAACAGTTTCATTCTAGCAACAAATCATAAAATTACAATGGAAGATGCCAGTTGTTTATTACAGCTACATATTCAGCTACATGTGCATAGAATGAAATAAGGACTTACAAAAATTTTATTCAGGTTTTTGGAATCAAAAATACCAGATACTGACAGGATAGGTTTTTACATTTCAGACTTCATAAAAAAGGCCTTTCTTCAAATATTCTGTACATAAATGCAGTAGTTTTCACCCTTGCATAAATAATGTGACAACAGATGAAGCCACGTGATTACTTCATGTTATGGTTGGTTATAGGACGTACAAAAAGAATATGTTGTTGCGGTCTTCAGTATAAAGACTGGTTTGATGCAGCTCTCCAGGCTACTCTATCCTGTGCAAGCAGAGGGCAGACCTGTTGGCAAATGAGTTATTACCCTCTGGTCTGAAAGTAAAACACAGTGTACTAAAATGTGAACAACATGATCTGTATGCCACGAGCATCACACATTGGAGTGTCCTCTCACCTGATCAAGAAGTCAAGCACCACAGGGCTGTGTGCTATTCCAGTGGGAATCGTACCAAAGCCCTATAAAACTGGAGCATACACACCCTGTCAGCTCCCAAAGACCTGAGGCTAAGGCACTTTACAAAAATCAGCACTTCCTGGGTCCTTTCCTTCAGGTATTATAGCTGTGGTTACGATGGTAGTTTTAAATAACGAATGAGACCCAGAAACCTCACTGAGTCTGTAAAATGTAGAATGGTGTCCCTAACATGCAAAGCAGGTAAATTAAAAACATGATGAGAAAGATTAAAATTAACTAACACATGCACGCACACACACACGCACACGCACGCACACACACACACACACACACACACACACACACACACACAAGTGTGTGTGCACACACTCTTATCTATAAAAAACCAAAAACCCATCTTTGCAAGCCACTCCAACTTCTTCACTGCAACTTGTAATTGATGAGATACTGTTGCAGCAATGGATTGGGAAGAAAAAACTGCAAAAACATCCATGAATAAGGAGCATTGCATAGGACTCCTTACTGTGGACATTATACTGCTAATGTCTATGGCAAAGAGGATGACATTCAAAACACTTCCCAGGGGATCACCATTCTCCTACTAAAAACTATCTGAAAACACATCAACAACTCAGTATACAAAAAAAAGTGTTCAGATAAGAAGGGCCAAATGAAGATGGGGAAGTGGCCACAAAAGCCCCATTGGTGGAGCTGCCAAAAGAATATTGTGCCTCCAAGTAGTGCAATACACCTTACTGATGTCAAAGACTATCCCTATACAATGCTGTTTACATAGCAAAGCCTGCAGGATAGCCACCCCTGGCAGAATCAAGTTGTTGACAGAGGATCAACATCTCCTGAATCTGCAGTGAGAGTGACTAAGGAGGTGCCTGTTCTCTAATATCCAGACCAGATAATGGTTGACAATTCGCTCCAAGGTCTTTTCTACAAAGTTCCTTACGCCAATACTCCAATAACAACTGGGATCCATTGAGTCTTTTTCCAGTTTCAGAAAAGGTATCAAAATTACCTCCCTCCACGTGTTAGAAAATTGTCCTGTCTGCTATATCAAATTAAAACATTCTAAGAGGACTTCCTTTAATGCCATCTGCAAGTTTCACAGCACACTGCATCACATTTGGTCAGGACCAGATGAAGTATGACAAGCCTCAGATAGTGTTGAATACAGCTCCCACATAGAGAAAGGGCAGTTTTATAATTCAGAATTGTTGCAAAATAAGATGTGGAAATCCAAATGAGGCAGCTATTATCTTTTCACAAAACATGATGCCACTAAATATTTCAATTTTAGTAATGGCAAAAAGAGGAACAACAGAATTCGTGAAACCTGTTACTGATAATATCGTCAAAACTGAAGTTGACTGAACAGATCAGCCGTACACATATTATCGATTTACCCAAAAAACTGTGTAGTGCTGGAAGGATTTTTCTTTCATTTATTTATTACATCAACAGATAACAAATTTATTTTACACAAGAAAAGGGTGGCAGAAATATATTCCCTGCTGACTTGGTAAAGAAAAGGGCAGAGAAACTGGGTAAAACATGAAGATTACATACCTAGCATCAATCTACTTCATTCGTAAGAGTGGCAGATCATTTGCACATCATTTCCTAGAAAAAGTTCCACCTATAGCTAACAAAATAAATGCAACTCATTACTGATACTGCAAAGTTTTTTTCAGATCGTGGGTAGAAAGACTCTGGTAAATGTATAAGAAGAGAAAGCAGGTAGAAGTGTAAAGAATGAAATATCAGCCTTTGTTAATGTCATGTTTTCAAGACCACTGTACAAAAATAAATAATGTTTAACAGATGAGAATCATTCTATAATGTATAATACTTATTTCTGGGCTTATTTTTTATTTTTATGGCCAGAAACCAAATACTGCCACATTTAGTCACCATATACATAAAGTCATTAAAGCAATACGCTGAATTCTGCAACTGTTGTCAAATTTTCTTTTAATTGCACACATAGCTGTAGTCAGTTATGAAAACTCCCAATTTAATGAAGATACACAAGCTTTTAGATTTATTGTTTGTGTATGTATCAACTTGTGAGATAAATGTCTCCCCTTTACTTGCTCTTGCAAGTCTGATATATATAATATTACTGCTACTGTTGTTCTTCCTACGTAGTAATACTTAGGCTTGATAATAGCTGTTGCAAGAGAAGCTACAAACGGCATACAGTACTGATTGTAGGGTACAGTTCAGAATGCAAAGTCAAACAGGACTGTTTAACATCTGATTTGTATTTAGTTGCACATTAACTCTTATTGTTGTGTGTATACTAAAGGTACTTCAAAAATAAGTTGCAATGTTGTCTCAACCTAAGACCACTGTATAAGAGTGGTGCATTGCCAGAAGAGAGCAAAAGTTCTGGGTTTCCTGCAGACAGTTCTGCTAAAGTATGGATAAACAGTGTGGGAGTGAAATTGTGCAGCAAATGGAAACATACTCCGAAGTTGAAGTATACTCAACAGTACCATTCTTTTGAGCAAAACATCTGAACTGCACAAACATTCACTGTGAGATTCTGAGATTATGAACCAAATGCAATATTGTATACAGCTGTAGTGAAATGGTGCCAACAAGTTGATGAATGGTGCACAGACATGGGTGATGCTGGTCAGAAAGGACAGTGACTGACATTAACCAAAGATGACAATGTCCAGGCAATTGGGGAACTGATTCGCAGCAGTCACAGATTTTTGAAATGGTTAGGATGTTCACACAGCAATTCTCAAATGGCTTCGTGACCAAGGATTTGATTTCTACCACTGTGGTATTGAACAACTGGTATAGTGCTCTGAAAAATGTTTACCAGGATTTGGTAATTGTGTTGAGAAACAGTGGTGTATATCTTTGTAGTTTTGAAGTGTAGTGCAGCATAAAGTAAAAGTTATGTGGCCTGCCGTAACAACGAAATAATGAGCAACTTACTTTTTGAAGTTACCTTGTAGATTATGAGCACAGTATTCCAAGAACTCAGAAGATTGACGGTTACCATGAACCTCGAAAAATCAGAGTTTGGAAAGAAAGAAAGAAATGCATATTATGACAATTATCACTGGACGCCTGGTAAAATTTTCTGGTGTCTTGATATAAAAACGAGCTAAAGGCATTTTTGGCTTTTATGGTTTTTACAGGAAACATATGCACCAGTTATACAAACTGAAAGAAAAAAAATGAAAGTTATCCACTGACAGTTTGGGAACAGACAGCACTATCCTTTTTAATGTATTTTAAGTTAATACCTGGCCAAAAGATGTCTACTAGTATCAAACATAGGCCTTAATTTGAGGAGTACATCTCGAGCATAGCACTGTACAGAAGTGAATCGTGGACTGTGGGAAGACTGAACAAGAAAAGAATCAAAGTGTTTGAGAGGAGGTGCTATAGAAGGATGTTGAAAATTTGGTACAATGATATGATAACGAGGTGTGTCTCTGCAGAATCGGTGAAGGAAGAAACTTACAGAAAACACAGACAAGAAGAAGGGACAGGTTGGTAGGACATGTGTCAAGACATTAACAAACAATTTTCATGGAACTGGAGGAAGCTGTAGAGGGTAAAAATTGTTGGAGAAGGTAGAGATTAGAAAATATCCAACAAATAATGAAGAATTCAGGGTGCAAGTGCTATTCTGAGATGAAGTAGTTGGCAAAAGACAGGAATTCACGGTGAGTCACATCAAATCAGCCAGAAAATTGATGAGAAGCAAAAAGTTAATGAATAACAGATGCTTGTTAATTTCTACATTCAGTATGTGTCAACAAAGAACAATATCATACCATGTGCTTTCACGTGACTATCAACAGGATTAAAAATTCAAACATGAAAGAAATCCTTAGTTAAAGGCAGTCAGATATTTTACTTGCAAGAAACAGAGGAAAAGAAATATGTTTATAAGCTGCTTCATAATACGAGGAACAAGAAAGATGAAGATTCTCTCATAAAGATATCAAGCAAAAATAGAATCATGTCAATGAAATGAACATCCATACTTATTACTTAAAAACAAAAATTTGTGCTGCAAAGAGCGGTGGGTTGATAGCAAGATCACTGGAAGCAGACAGAGGAAGAACTTATCAAATACATATATGTTAGTTATCCTCATTTTGGATCAAGGTTATAAGAACAACACATTTTTGTATATTCCTTCCTCAGGCAAGAAAGACAGATTCCTCTTTCTTAGAGGAAGGAACATCTAAGTTCTAAAGTTAATATTTTCTCCTTTTAGTATTTCTGTCAGCACTACAAGGAAATTTATCTCTCAAAGTACCATCTAGCCACTTTATCTCCCCGTAATTTGTCAGTTTTCTCACTGGCACATCAACAATTTATGTAAGACAATGCCAGACCCATACACCACTATAGTATGACCACCCTTTCATAGTAGAGTACTAGTATTCTTGAGAGCAGCCAACTGGAGTCCGCAGCCCTATACACGGTATCTTGTTTACTATTTACTTGTATCTTAAATGAGTATCTGTAAGTTACTTTCACACTTGGAAATTTGCCTAAAGTTTCCTTAGATAATTATCTGGACGTAACCCATACAGGGACTGACATTGCTTTTTAAATTTGTTCTTGAGATCAGACTATGGTTAACAACAAAAGCAGAACATTTTGGAAACTTCCAATGAATGGTTCTCTAAAACTAATACTGAAAATAGGTGACAGGGAAGTCATATAAATTCAAACAAATGTGTAGTGACGCAGCATTTTCATGCAAAGAGGGTTTTTCAAAGGGTGCAAATAAACAAGTTTAGCAATGGAGGAACTTTTGTGCTTCTACATCTACATCTGCATCTATATGGATACTCTGCAAATCACATTTAAGTGCCTGGCAGAGGTTGCATCAAACCACCTCCACAATTCTCTATTATTCCAATCTCGTATAGTGCGCGGAAAGAATGAAAACCTATATCTTTCCATACGAGCTCTGATTTCCCTTATTTTATCATTGTGATCGTTCCTCCCTATGTAGGTCGGTGTCAACAAAATATTTTCGCATTCGGAGGTGAAAGTTGATGATTGGAATTTTGTGAGAAGATTCCGTCGCAACGAAAAATGCCTTTCTTTTAATGATTTCCAGCCCAAATCCTGTATCATTTCTGTGACACTCTCTCCCCTATTTCGCGATAATACAAAACATGCTGCCCTTCTTTGAACTTTTTCTATATACTCCATCAGTCCTATCTGGTAAGGATCCCACACTGCACAGCAGTATTCTAAAAGAGGATGAACAAGCGTAGTGTAGGCAATCTCTTTAGTAGGTCTGTTACATTTTCTAAGTGTCCTGCCAATAAACTGTAATCTTTGGTTAGCCTTCCCCACAACATTTTCTATGTGTTACTTCCAATTTAAGTTGTTTGTAATTGTAATACCTAGGTATTTAGTCCCCCCCATGAACCATGGACCTTGCCGTTGGTGGGGAGGCTTGCATGCCTCAGCGATACAGATAGCCGTACCATAGGTGCAACCACAACGGAGGGTATCTGTTGAGAGGCCAGACAAACGCGTGATTCCTGAAGAGGGGCAGCAGCCTTTTCAGTAGTTGCAGGGGCAACAGTCTGGATGATTGACTGATCTGGCCTTGTAACACTAACCAAAACGGCCTTGCTGTGCTGGTACTGTGAACGGTTGAAAGCCAGGGGAAACTACAGCCGCAACTTTTCCCGAGGGCATGCAGCTTTACTGTATGGTTAATGATGATGGCGTCCTCTTGGGTAAAATATTCCGGAGGTAAGATAGTCCCCCATTCGGATCTCCGGGTGGGGACTACTCAAGAGGACTGGCGTTCTACGGATTGGAGCGTGGAATGTCAGATCCCTTAATTGGGCAGGTAGGTTAGAAAATTTAAAAAGGGAAATGGATAGGTTTCAGGAGGAAAAAGACTTTTGGTCAGGCGAATACAGGGTTATAAATACGAAGTCAAATAGGGGTAATGCAGGAGTAGGTTTAATAATGAATAAGCAAATAGGAATGCGGGTAAGCTACTACAAACAGCATAGTGAACGCATTATTGTGGCCAAGACAGACACGAAGCCCACGCCTACTACAGTAGTACAAGTTTATATGCCAACTAGCTCTGCAGATGACAAAGAAATTGAGGAAATGTATGATGAAATAAAAGAAATTATTCAGATAGTGAAGGGAGACGAAAATTTAATAGTCATGGGTGACTGGAATTCGGTAGGAGGAAAAGGGAGAGAAGGAAACGTAGTAGGTGAATATGGATTGGGGCTAAGAAATGAAAGAGAAAGCCGCCTGGTAGAATTATGCACAGAGCACAACTTAATCATAGCTAACACTTGGTCCAAGAATCATAAAAGAAGGTTGTATACATGCAAGAAGCCTGGAGATACTGACAGATTTCAGATAGATTATATAATGGTAAGACAGAGATTTAGGACCAAGGTTTTAAATTGTAAGGCATTTCCAAGGGCAGATGTGGACTCTGACCACAATCTACTGGTTAGGAACTGTAGATTAAAACAGAAGAAACTGCAAAAAGGTGGGAATTTAAAGAGATAGGACCTGGATAAACTGACTAAACCAGAGGTTGTATAGAGTTTCAGGGAGAGTGTAAGGGAACAAATGGCAGGAATGGGGGAAAGAAATACAGTAGAAGAAGAATGGGTAGCTTTGAGGGATGAAGTAGTGAAGGCAGCAGAGGATCAAGTACGTAAAAAGACGAGGGCTAGTAGAAATCCTTGGGTAACAGGAGAAATACTAAATTTAATTGATGAAAGGAGAAAATATAAAAATGCAGTAAATGAAGCAGGCAAAAAGGAATACCAATGTCTCAAAAATGAGATCGACAGGAAGTGCAAAATGGCTAAGCAGGGATGGCTAGAGGATAAATGTAAGGATGTAGAGGCTTATCTCACTTGGGGTAAGATAGATACTGCCTACAGGAGAAATAAAGAGACCTTTGGAGAAAGAAGAACCACTTGTATGAATATCAAGAGCTCAGATGGAAATCCAGTTCTAAGCAAAGAAGGGAAAGCAGAAAGATGGAAGGAGTATATAGAGGGTCTATACAAGGGCGATGTACTTGAGGACAATATTATGGAAATGGAAGAGGATGTAGGTGAAGATGAAATGGGAGATACGATACTGCGTGAAGAGTTTGACAGAGCACTGAAAGACTTGAGTCGAAACAAGGCCCCGGGAGTAGACAACATTCCATTAGAACTACTGATGGCCTTGGGAGAGCCAGTCCTGACAAAACTCTACCATCTGGTGAGCAAGATGTATGATAGAGGTGAAATACCCTCAGACTTCAAGAAGAATATAATAATTCCAACCCCAAGAAAGCAGGTGTTGACAGATGTGAAAATTACCGAACTATCAGTTTAATAAGTCACGGCTGCAAAATACTAATGTGAATTCTTTACAGACGAATGGAAAAACTAGTAGAAACCGACCTTGGGGAAGATCAGTTTGGATTCCGTAGAAATATTGGAACACGTGAGGCAATACTGACCCTACGACTTATCTTAGAAGCTAGATTAAGGAAAGGCAAACCTACATTTCTAGCATTTGTAGACTTAGAGAAAGCTTTTGACAATGTTGACTGGAATACTCTCTTTCAAATTCTGAAGGTGGCAGGGGTAAAATATAGGGAGCTAAAGGCTATTTACAATTTGTATAGAAACCAAATGGCAGTTATAAGAGTTGAGGGGCATGAAAGGGAAGCAGTGTTTGGGAAGGGAGTGAGACAGGGTTGTAGCCTATCCCCGATGTTATTCAATCTGTATATTGAGCAAGCAGTGAAGGAAACAAAAGAAAAATTCGGTGTAGGTATTAAATTTCTTGGAGACGAAATAAAAACTTTGATGTTTGCCGATGACATTGTAATTCTGTCAGAGACAGCAAAGGCCTTGGAAGAACAGTTGAACGGAATGGATAGTGTCTTGAAAGGAGGATATAAGATGAACATCAACAAAAGCAAAACGAGGATAATGGAATGTAGTCGAATTAAGTCGGGTGATGCGGAAGGTATTAGATTAGGAAATGAGACACTTAAAGTAGTAAAGGAGTTTTGCTATTTGGGGAGCAAAATAACTGATGATGGTCGAAGTAGAGAGGATATAAAATGTAGACTGGCAATGGGAAGGAAAGCATTTCTGAAGAAGAGAAATTTGTTAACATCGAGTATAGATTTAAGTGCCAGGAAGTTGTTTCTGACAGTATTTGTATGGAGTGTAGCCATGTATGGAAGTGAAACATGGACGATAAATAGTTCATACAAGAAGAGAATAGAAGCTTTCGAAATGACTTGCTACAGAAGAATGCTGAAGATTAGATGGGTAGATCACATAACTAATGAGGAGGTATTGAATAGAATTGGAGAGAAGAGAAGTTCGTGGCACAACTTGACTAGAAGAAGGGAACGTTTGGTAGGACATGTTCTGAGGCATCAAGGGATCACCAATTTAGTATTGGAGGGCAGCGTGGAGGGTAAAAATCGTAGAGGGAGACCAAGAGATGAATAAACCAAGCAGATTCAGAAGGATGTAGGAAGCAGTAGGTACTGGGAGATGAAGAAGCTGCACAGGATAGAGTAGCATGGAGAGCTGCATCAAACCAGTCTCAGGACTGAAGACCACAACAACAACAACAACAACAACAACAGGTATTTAGTTGAATTTATGGCTTTTAGATTAGACTGATTTATCATGTAACCAAAGTTTAACGAGTTCCTTTTAGCACTCATCTGAATGACCTCACACCTTTCATTATTCAGGGTCAACTGCCACTTTTCGCACCATTCAGATGTTTTTTCTAATTCGTTTTGCAGCTGGTTTTGATCTTCTGATAACTTTATTAGTCGATAAACAACAGCGTCATCAGCAAACAACTGAAGACGGCTGCTCAGATTGTCTCCCAAATCATTTATATAGATAAGGAACAGCAAAGGGCCTATAACACTACCTTGGGGAATGCCAGAAATCATTTCTGTTTTACTTGATGATTTTCTGTCGGTTACTAAGAACTGTGACTCCTCTGACAGGAAATCATGAATCCAGTCACATAACTGAGACAATATGCCATAAGCACGCAATTTCATTACAAGCTGCCTGTGTGGTACAGTGTCAAAAGCCTTCCAGAAATCCAGAAATATGGAATCAATCTGAAATCCCTTGTCAGTAGCACTCAACACTTCATGTGAATAAAGAGCTAGTTGCGTTTCACAAGAATGATGTTTTCTGAATCTTTGTAGACTGTGTGTCAATAGACCGTTTTCTTCAAGGTAGTTCATAATGTTCAAAAACAATATCTGTTCCAAAATCCTGCTGCATGTCGATGTTAATGATATGGGCCTGTAATTTAGTGGATTACTCCTACTACCTTTCCTGAATATTGGTGTGACCTGTGCAACTTTCCAGTCCTTGGGTACGGATCTTTCATTGAGCAAACGGATGTATATGATTGTTAAGTATGGAGCTATTGCATCAGCATACTCTGAAAGGAACCTAATTGGTATACAGTCTGGACCAGAAGACTGGCTTTTATTAAGTGATTTAAGTTGCTTTACTATTCCGAGGATATTTACTTCTTCGTTACTCATGTTGGCTGCTGTTCCTAATTCGAATTCTGGAATATTTACTTCGTCTTCTTTTGTGAAGGCATTTTGGAAGGCTGTGTTTAGTAACTCTGCTTTGGCAGCACTGTCTTCGATAGTGTCTCCATTGTTATCGCAGAGAGAAGGCATTGATTGTGTCTTTCCGCTAACATATTTCACATATGACCAGAATCTTTTTTGGATTTTCTGCCAGGTTTCGAGATAAAGTTTCATCTTAGGAACTATTATAAGCATCTCGCATTGAAGTCCACGCTAAATTTCAAGCTTCGGTAAAGGTTTCCAATATGGGGATTTTGCGTCTGTTTAAATTTGGCATGTTTGTTTTGTTGTTTCTGCAACAGTGTTCTAACCCATTTTGTGTACCAAGGAGGGTAATCTCCGTCATTTGTTAATTTATGTGGTATAAATCTCTCAATTGCTGCTGATACTATTTTTTCAAATTCAAGCTGCATCTGGTCTACACACACAATTATTATTTTATCCCGGTTGCCAACAACGACCTCTGCCCATACTACCTCACAGGAAGTACCTACTTCAATTTGGCGACAAGATAAACTACTTCTGACAGCAACAAACACGCCACCGCCAATTGCGTTTAGTCTATCCTTTCAGAACACTGTTAGGTTCTTCGCAAAAATTTCGGCTGAGTTTATATCCGGCTTTAGCCAGCTTTCAGTACCTATAACAATTTGAGCATCAGTGCTTCCTATTAGCGCTTGGAGCTCTGGTACTTTCCCAACACAGCTATAACAGTTTACAACTGTTATACCAATGGTTCTTGTATCTACGTTCTTCCTGTGTTCAGCCTGCTCCCTTTGTGACTTAAGCCGTTCTTGGGTTTTCCCGAGACCCTCTAACCTTAAAAGCTGCCCAGTCAATGCCACACAGCCCCCACTATCCATGTAGCCGCCTCCTGCGCATACTTGACACCTGACCTATTCAGTGGAACCCGAAACCCAACCACCCTTTGGCGCAAGTCGAGGAATCTACAGCCTACAGGGTCTCAGAACCATCTGACCCTCTGATTCAGACCCTCGACTTGGCACAATACATATGCTATTATCTAACAATTATCAATCAATCAAGAAGCATTTAATGCAGTTTAGGAGAATAAAATAAGCCACACTCAAAGAAACTGCTGAAATTGCTGTTCAGACTCCCTCCTGCATCTCAAAATATCAACATTTCTCCCAAAAAAAATAAAATTAACATAGCTCACAATAAAATATTGGTCTAAAATAATTCTTCTGTTATAAGCGGCTAGGTGATTACTAGTAAAGAAATGGAAAGAGCCAGTTGTTCACTGCACATTCAAACATCCCCTTAAAATGAGGAGATATGGCATCCATTTCTCCTTTAAAAACAATAATAATAACTTCTGCTTAGCATTTAAAAACACCACCAGATTAAAGATATGTTGCACCTAAAGAAATATACAGTACCATAAGTTCTTGTGCCATTAGCCTTCTCAAATATGAAGGAAGCAGTGACAACTGTTAACATCCAATTCATAGTATTTTACAGTCAACTTCCTTCCACTGAAACAAATATCCATTCTGACATTTAGATGGAGTCTATACAATTTGTGCTGAAAACCTGTGACAGAAAGTATAATAATTTGATTAAAAATAAGCAATTACCTGACTTCTTTGAATAACTCTGGGTGGTCACCAGTGCAAGTAAATTCCTCAATGTATTTGTGCATATATTTCGGCTCTGTACAGTTAATATTTGGCACACATACGGCAAAGAAATGCGGCCGCAGACGTCCTATAACATATTTTGCGATGTCTGTTGTCAAGTGGGAACATGCAACGCCAAATCCAAACACTCCTATCGTTTTATATGATGACCAAATCCAGGGTGGAATTGCTCTGCCATAGAATGTTCTTGCCACTTGTCCATTTGACTGTCTATAGTGTATGAATTCAGTAACAACAAACTGAAATTATAGACCAGAAAATGTAAGCAAAAGAAATACATGTTAGACTAAATAAATATACAATATACAAGTTATAAGGAAAAAAGTTTATGTATCAACTCAGAAAGCTGCCTGTTTGTCTGAAACATGATTCTTTGACTTTGGAGCAGAGTTTACTTTTATTAAATTTTTGGGAACATTTCAGCTGTTCCAGTTTGAAATACAGTTCTCATCTCTCACGAAATTTCCCATGAAAAATATTGTTGGCAAAAATATTGGAATATCCTAATGTAATTATCAACAAATCACCAAAACATGCACTTCACACAACTAATTAGTAATAAATAACATACCTACTAAATAATTACTAAATAATAACATACCTACTAAAAATGGAAAATCCAGGATACTAAATAATAACATACCTACTAAAAAGTGGAAAATCCAGGATGGAATAATGACAGTATTATGAAAAGGAAAGATGTTACCATGTAGCGGAGGCACCAAGTTACAGATACGCATAACAAAAAGACTATCAAACAAAGTTTTTGGCCAAACAGCCCTTCATCAGAATTAGACAACATGCACTTGCACATTCACACAAATGCAACTAACACACACGTGAAAAAAGTCTCTGGCTGCCAATGTCAGACTGTGAGTAGCAGCATGTAATGGGAGAAGCAAGCTGGGCGTTGGGGATAAGAAGGACACTGGTTGGGGAAGGGGAGGGATAGTAGAGTAGGGGTGAGGGACAGTGAATCGGTGCTTGTGGGAGCATACATGGACGGGGTGGGGATGGGGTAGGGTGGTTAGGTGCAGTCGGGGGGAGGGGGGTCAGTGGAAAAGGGGAGAAGGAAAAACTCTGTGGGTGCTTTGGTGGAACAGAGAGCTGTGCAGCGCTGGAATGGGAACAGGGGAGAGGATAGGTGGCTAAAAAACACTGATTAATGAAGACGAGGGTTGGGTTGGGTTGGGTTGTTTTGGGGGAAGAGACCAGACAGCGAGGTCATCAGTCTCATCGGATTAGGGAAGGAAGTCGGCCATGCCCTTTGAAAGGAACCATCCCAGCATTCTAGGGAAATCACGGAAAACGTAAATCAGGATGGCCGGACGCAGGAGAAGATGAGGCCGGGAGGGTTAGGAGAATGTAGGATATATTGTAGGGGGGATTCCCATCTGCACAATCCTGAAAAGCTGGTGTTGGAGGAAAGGATCCAGATGGCAAAGGCTGTGATGCAGTCACTGAAATGAAGAATGTTGTTTGGGCAGTGTGCTCAGCAACTGGGTAGTCCAGCCATTTCTTGGCCACAGTTTGTCGATGGCGATGTACGAAGACAGACAGCTTGTCGATTATCATACCCATAAAGAATGCAACAAAGTGGTTGCAGCTTAGCTTGTAGATCACATGACTGTTTTCATTGGTAGCCCTGCCCTTGGTGGGATAGGTGATGATTGTGACCAGACGGGAGTAGGTGTTAGTGGGTGGATGTATGGGACAGGTATCCCGTCTAAGTCTGTTACAGGGATATGAGCAATGACGCAAAGGGTTGGGAGCAGAGGTTGTGTAGGGATGGACAAGGATATTGTGTAGGTTTGGTGGATGATGGAATACCACTGTGGGAGGTCGTGAGAAGGACAATGGGCTGGACATTCCTTATTTCAGGGCACGGCGAGAGGAAGCCGAAACTCTGGCAGAGGATGTGGTTCAGTTGCTCCAGTCCTGGGTGGTACTCAGTCATGAGGGAAAGATCCTCTGTGCAGGACAGTGAGACTATGGGAGGTGCTGGGTAACTGGAGAGACAAAGCACAGGAAATCTGTTTCTGTACAATGTTGAGAGGGTAATTACGTTCTCCAAAGGCCTCAGTGAGATCCTTGTATATTTTAAGAGGGACTGCTCATCACTACAGATGTGATGCCCATGGGTAGCTAGGCCTTATGGAAGGGATTTCTTGATCTGGAATTGGGGGCAGCTGCTGGAGGGGAGGTATTGCTGGTAGTTGGTAGGTTTGATATGGATGGAGGTACTGATGTAGCCATCTCTGAGGTGGAGGTCAACATCGAAGAAGGTGGCTTGTTGGCTTGAGGAGGACTAGGTGAAGCGAATGAAGCAGAAGGTGTTGAGGCTCTGGAGGAATGTGGATAGAACGACCTCACCCTCAATCCAGGTCACAAAGATTCCTCTAGATGGTACATGAAAAGGTTTGTGTAGGATGGTGCCATGTGGGTAAGTGTATTAATACACATAACCTCAAGCACCACTCACACACCAAGAAATTTCACCACATGGAAGTATGTACACAAAGATGGTGATATTGCAACCATTCTTGGCGTGTGAGTGGTGCATCGGATTACGTGTATAAATATACTTAAAAAAAGTGCATCATACAGTCTTTGCTGCTGCATGATCACAGGCAGTCAGCACTGGAACATAATGGCCTGGTTTTTTTGATACCATCACCCCATGGAAATTTCATTACCTGGGAATACAAGAAGTGAAAGCTAATGTAAAATGTATCTTAACATGAACTAGCCATCTGGAGATGAACCTTTTGGTTCGAAACAGGTAATGGCACTATTTAAATAAATAAATAGCATTGTAAAAAGTTGCTGTTGTCTTCTCTGTAAGAGTCAATCTAAATTTCTATGAACTGTTCAACAACTGTATCATCTGGGTCGATGGTCAATAAAAGGTACTAACAACTAAGTTATTCAAGTTGTTAAGTATAACCTCTACCCAAACCCATACTCGCAGAAAATATTTACTTCAATTACACTACAATGTAAACTACTTCTGACAGAAATAAACAGCCGGCCGAAGTGGCCGTGCGGTTAAAGGCGCTGCAGTCTGGAACCACAAGACCGCTACGGTCGCAGGTTCGAATCCTGCCTCGGGCATGGATGTTTGTGATGTCCTTAGGTTAGTTAGGTTTAACTAGTTCTAAATTCTAGGGGACTAATGACCTCAGCAGTTGAGTCCCACAGTGCTCAGAGCCATTTGAACCATTTTGAACAGAAATAAACACTCCAGCACCAACCGTATTTAATCTGAGCTTTCTGAACACAGTTAGGTCCTTCGTAAAAATTTCAGCTGAACTTATTTCCAGCTTTAGCCAGCTTTCCATTCATATAACAATTTGAACTTCAGTGCTATCTATTAGCACCAGGGGCTCTGGTTCTGTCCCAAAACAGCTACGACAATTTGCAACTACGTTACCAATTGCTGCTAGGTCTACCTTTGTCCTGTGTCTACCATGCACAATTGTAGCCTGGTGTCCTTTCTGTAAGTAGCTCACTCTCCTCCACACATCCCCAACTACCCATGTGTAGTGGACCCCTGAACTACACACATCAAAAAAAGTTTTGCATCACCTTAGTTCTGAGAGTACCAGTACCTATACAGAAAATTGGAATAGAGATCAACATAAACATCATTTCCATCCTTTTTATTGTTCATGAAAACCACACATTGCATATTGTACCAAAATACAGCGAGACCTTCAGAGGTGATGGTCCAGACTGCTGTACACACTAGTACCTCTAGTACCTACATCCTCTTGCACTGAGGCATGCCTGTATTCGTTGTGGGATACTGCCCACAAGTTCATCAAGGCACTATTGGTCCAGACTGCCCCACTACTCAATGGCAATTTGGCGTAGATCCTTCAGAGTGGTTGGTGGTTCACATCGTCCATAAAGAGCCCTTTTCAATCTATCCCAGGCATGTCCGATAGAGTTCAAGTCTGGAGAGCATGCTGGCCACTCTAGTTGAGCGATTTCATCATCCTGAAGGAAGTCATTCACAAGATGTGCATGATGGTGGCACGAATAGTCGTCAATGAGGACGAATACCTTGCCAATATGCTGCCAATATGGTTGCACTATCAGCTGGAGGATGGCATTCACATATCGTACAGCTGTTATGGCGCCAGCGGTGTATGTCGGCCCCACATAATGCCACCACAAAACAGCAGGGAACCTCCACCTTGCTGCACTCGCTGGACAGTGTGTCTGAGGCGTTCAGCCTGACCGGGTTGCCTCAAAACATATCTCTGACAATTGTCTGATTGAAGGCATATGCGACACTCATCGGTGAAGAGAACATGATGCCAATCCCGAGCCAACCATTCGGCATGTTGTTCGGCCTATCTGTACCGCGCTGTGTGGTGTCGTGGCCGCAAAGATGGACCTCGTCATGGACTTCAGGAGTGAAGTTGCGCATCGTGCAGCCTACTGTGCACAGTTTAAGTTGTAACATGACGTCCTGCGGCTGCACAAAAAGCATTGTTCAACATGGTGGCGTTACTGTCAGGGTTGCTCTGGTTCATAATCCATAGGTAGCAGTCATCCACTGCTATAGTAGCTGTTGGGCAGCCTGAACGAGGCACATTATCAAGATTTCCTGTCTCTCTGTATCTCCTCCATGTCTGAACAACATTGTTTTAGTTCACTCTGAGACGCCTGGACATTTCTCTTGTTGAGAGCCTTTCCTGGCACAAAGTAACAGTGCAGATGTGATCGAACTGTGGTATTGACCGTCTAGGCATGGGTGAAATACAGACAACACGAGCTGTGTACCTCCTTCCTAGTGGAATGACTAGAACTGATTCCCTGATGGACCCTCTCCGTCTAATAGGTGCTGCTCATGCATCGTTGTTTACATCTTTGGCCAGGTTTTGTGACATCTTTGAACAGTCAAAGGGACTGCGTCTGTGATACAATATTCACAATCAACCTCTATCTTAAGGAGTTCTGGGAACTGGAGCGATGCAAAACTTTGTTTGATGTGTGTATTAAGCGGAACCCACAAACCCAGCACCCTATCACGCAAGTCAAGGAATCCTCAGCCTACAAAGTTGCAGGAACCATCTGAGCCTCTGATTCAAATCCTCAACTCAGCTCTGTGCCAAAGGACCACAGTTGGTTCTGTGGCGATGCTACACATGGGGGACTCTGGCTTCATATCGTAAGAAAAACTGGCAGTTTTTATCACTTCAGTAGCTGCCAGAAACCAGAGAGAATTACTTCCAATCCACATCGACACAAGTCGTTAGTATTGATATGGGCCACCACTTGGAGTTGGCTGCATCCTGTGCTCTTCGTGGCATTCGGAAGGAATCGTTCCACATCTGGAAAGACTCCTCCCAGTATCCATACACTGGATTCCTTCCTCTCCTTGGCAACCATATCCCTATGTGGCCCCATTATGTGCCCGATGTTGAACTTCACAACTACCAGTAATCCCACTGACTGTGAATACCCAGACCTGGTGGGCCAACAGGGAGAGTGAGTGCATCAGCCCAGGTTCTTTGTCAGCCACAGACAGCACCCAAACCCTGTTTGTCAGACAAACTGGAGAGGCCTCCCAATCAGCTCCCTTGGAAAGTCTTTTGCTGCTTGCCACATATTGGAACACCCTCCCACTCAAACACGGATGAGGGGTCAACCTTAGTGCCGGCAGTACCAGGGTGGCCACAGTACTGGACTGTTTGAGGGTCACACAGGACATGCTCGACATCCCTCGGATCCCCATGTCTAGCACCCTACAGTGATGCCCATTAGCAACAACCACAAGCTGTGTGACAGAAGCCAGCAGTACCTGTGGCTGTAGGTAAAGTGTCTCCAACTCAATTCGCATCTGAACACAGCAGTCATAGTTTCTATCCATACTAAATATGGGAGAAATACACTCTGGACAGTTAATGAAACGTGAACTGTGCTTGAAAATACAGAAACGCGTGCGAAATACAGGAGTTTAAACTAAAGAGCACAGAGGGAATCTAAAATAAGTCACTTCTTATGAGAAGCTGTGTGAGCTCACAGATGAAAATGTTGTAGCATGATGCGCTGCTGCAGTAATGAAAGCTATAACTCGACTGTATTATTCACCACACTCCCTTGATCCAAAGGGGCAATTCAATGGCATTGATTTCTGCAGGAAATAGATGTAGGTTGGTCACATTTGAATGATATTTAGAGGTCTTTTCTAAATAATGGAAAGCAAGGAGTCACACTGACCAACTGTGCCAGAGGAATAAACGTAATCACACAATCGGGGAACATAATAAGTGGTCTCCCACATGCTTCAAAACTGAGTACACTCTTGTCCTTGACCTATATAAATTACCAACGAACTGCATATGACCACTATCTGGTTGCCCACAATTTCAAATAAGAATGCCACATTTCCTACAGTTGCCACTGTGGCACGAGGGTACAGCCATGAACGATTATGCTGCTGCCAATGACATGCAAGCATCCCCTCTTCAAAGCTCCAGCAGCAGATGTACTTCAGTTTGAACATTCGTATAATGAGCCTTTTTTTGTGTTTGCCAGTTGAACAATATTTAGTAATTTTCATGGTGTCCAGGGCTCAACAGCTTCTGAATAGGCACTGTACTGAACAGTGGCAGATTTGTATGTCTTTTGTATCTGTGAATATTTCTACATCCAAATCTACTATTAAACAATGGAAAATCCAGGATTGAATGTAACATTATTATGAAAAGGAAATTTGCTACTCACTGTATAGTGGAGGTGCTGAGTCGCAGATAGGTGCAACAAAAAGACTCTCACAATTAAAGCTTTCAGCCATTAAGGTCTTCATCAACAATAGATGACACACACACAAACACACACACACACACACACACACACACACGCGCGCGCTGCTCGCACACACGACTGCAGTCTCAAGCAACTGAAACTGTGGATTATATCTGAATTCTCTGTTAATGAACAGTATATTTTCCTTGCTCCAGTATTCACTAAAGAAGCACACAGTTTGCAAGGAAGTTATAACAGACTGGCGACGAGAAAAAGGAAGTGGAACAGGAAGCTTTGGACACCAGAGTAAAACAATTTTTTTCTTTCCACTGAATTATTTTTGTGTACCTGCAAGTTGAAGTATATAAGCTGAAATATTTAAGTCGAGAATTTAAGGAATCATGGCAAACCAGGGATAGCAACATGGCAAAACAGGGAGAGCAACATCTAAGTGCCAAGCAGTGTCTAACATATCTTGTTCAGCTTCAGAGTTAACAAATAACAGAACTGCTGTCAGCAGTTTCTTGCCTTATACAAGGACTAGCAGCCCAGCAGCAAAAGGCACCAGAAGTTGAAGAAGGAATTCAGCTGCCGCTTCCACCACTCCGACAGATTGATGAGAAGAAAGAAACATGGAAAGATCAAAATTGCAAGTTTAGATGAATTTTTTAAGAGTCAAATACAGATTGCTGCTGCACAGTATAAATTTTTCTGCATACAATGCAGAGTGATCAATCGTATAAAGAATGGATTGGAGAATTGCAGGACATGACTAGAGACCATAAATTCAATTGTGTCTGTGGCGCAACTCATCAGACAGTATTCATGATGCTAGTCTTCAGAATCTATCAGATCAGAGATTGAGGGCCAAAATTCTAAAGCATCACAACCTTAGCCTCAGTGAAGTGCTTCAAGTTACTGATGAATCCGAAGTTCAAGGTTATGCTGAGCAAGATTTCTGTCTACCAGTTATTACTCCACTTGAGACAAAGAACCCGTGCCCCAACCACAGCCCTGACCCCAGCACTCATAAGTCAGCACTGCGTGCACAGAGTTGGACGCACTACATACAGTGTTTTCCACACTGGCGAAACACTAATTACACTGCCCCAGCTCTGTGCAAAGCAAAGTCATGTGTGAAATGCTATGTCACACATGATCGAAAATACTGCTTCTTTAGACAAACTGAATGCAATTTCTGTCATCGCATGAGGCATACAACACCACTCTGCCTGCAAACGACTAGAAAGGCCTCCTCTGTTTCACGCAGGAATAATGCAGAGCAGGAACGGATGGAAATCAATATCATTTCATCTTCAGATTTTGCACATCCCCCTGATCAAAAATCAGGCAAGCGAAAATGCAGAAAACACACACACACATACGTTTAATGTAAATACCACATATTTCAAAAAGGCTCTCCCAATCTCAAAATTCATTTAAGTGACCCAGTGCACAGGTGGAAACAGAGAACAGTTTTTCACAACATGGAATGGGAAATTTTATTCACCAAATACACCACAAACTGTGGATTACATTGCAAATTTGTAACCAGTCAGCACCTTTTCAACGAGGTACCGGAGCTTCCGTCACTATGCTTAATATAGATACCTACAAAAATACTGGCCAATCACCTTTGCAAACATCAAGTGTGCATCTCACTGCCTGTAATGGCTATAGCACTTCAGTGATTGGAAAATGCCACTTACCTACAAAATACAAAAACACGACTAGGGAAGTTCATTTCACTGTAGTCTGCTCAAGCATGAGCCCAAATATTTTTGGCATGGATGGGTTTGACTCATTGGGTTTAGATATGCAGTACAATGTACATACCATTGACACAAAAGTTTCACACGCAGCAATTCAACAACTCTGCAACAAGTGCCAACGTTTGATCAACAGTATTCTAGAATGTGCAAAAGTTTTTCAAGCTCACATTACACTGAAAGCTAAAGTGCAAAACAAATTTGCTGAGCACACCCTGAGCTTCATATAGTACACAATGACGTGGCTACAGATATTCAGAGACTGGAATCTGTTGGTGTCTTAAAACCTATTTCAGCAAGTCAGTGGGCGTCATCCTTAATCATCATTTGTATGCCAAATGGGAAAATTCATCTTGTGCAGATTTCAAATGCATGATAAATTCACATACAGTCATTGATTCCTACCCACTTCCACGTACTGAGGAAATTTTGGATTACCTAGTGGGAGGAAAGTCAAAAATTGATCTTACAGAAACCTATCTTCAATTACCATTGGATAAAGAGATGGAGAAAATATTTGTTGTGAATACTCACGTTGCCTTGTTTGAATATAAACACCTACCTTTTGGAAGTGCTTCCGCACAGGTGTTGTTTCAAAAATTTCTCAAACAACTTAACATTCAAGGTGCATTCTTGTTTTAATTGTTTTGACAACATAATCATCTGCAGACAAACACCGGAACAACAACTTAAAAATGTGGTCTGTCTTCTTCAAGGCAGGCCTTAATTGTAACTTGCAGATTTTTGACAAGGATTGAGTACTAAGGACAGGTCATTGATGCCGGTGGTGCTCATCTTTCGACGAAACATTTGCAAACAATTCAGCATTTGCCATCTTCTAATAGTTTATTAGAACTGCAAGCTGTTCTTGGAAAATTGACTTACTACATAAAATTCATTCCTAATGTGCCACAAATTGCTGGGCCTCTGATACATCTCAAATGTAAAAATGTTCCATTCCATTGGACCAAGAACTGTGACCAAGCTGTTCAAAGACTGAAAAATGCAATGCTTCATCAACCTTGCCTTATGAACAACAATCTGCTCGATCCACTTGTGCTTGCAGTCTCATGGCATTGCTCCACGCCAGGAATTTTTCTCGTGGTCACATTCTGATACTCCATGGCAACACCCCCATATAGACTTTGCTGGCCCCTTTTTGATTACCATCGATAGCTACAACAAAAACTCCTTTCTTATTCCAATGCATTCAATGAATGCCACCAGCACTATCGTGGTGCTCACTTCTGAATTTTCTTTTGAAGGCTTGCCACAAACAATTGTTACTGGCAATGGACCACCTTTTTCTTCCAAGTTCATACTGTACTCTGCCCACTCCTGACATTTCGCTGGTAGAATGTTTGCGTGGGAGACACCATCGGACCTTGCTGCATTTGCTTCCCCCTTACCGCTCTCCTCCAGCTTCAGACTTCACCAAGAAGTTTCACCTGAATATGAAGGGTACAATATCAAGTATGTAACAAGCCACATTTATGGGAATCTGGTGTTGTTCTCAGATCAGCTGGCAGAGCACAGTATATTATTTGCGGCAGTGCAGGCACATATCTGCACCACCAAAATCAGCTATGGCTCTGTGAATTCAGTGATCCTGCTGTAGATCAAAGTGTTTCAGATTTCTTCACTGCACGATGTCCAGCTGCCATGATGCAGCCACATCTGTACACCACAATGCATTCTCCTATGTAGCTTATCAAGCGGGTTCCTTCACCCGCAGCCGGCTCACCTTTGGAAGTTTTCACCTGCCTGCCTGTGACATCGTTGCTGTCAACCCCACATCTTGCCTCTCCCATGGACACCGATGTCATCACTGTCAGCTAGTTGCCAGCATGCTTTGCGGCACTCTACGTGCTCCTGTCTATGTTGTTGGATGAGTCCAGCACCTGGTGTTCCTGGTCAGTTTCCTTGGCACTCGCAAGATGCAATGTTGAGACGTTGGTTGGTCTGCTCTGTTCCCATCCAAGTAACCAGTTTCATCACTAACGAAGGGACAAGCCTCCCCTTCCCTTGTACTTTTCAAGCTGGGGGGGGGGGAAAATCAGGTATTAGCCGCTATCCAGTCGGCTGCACTTTCAAAACGCACACTGCCAGTCATGCTGCTGAGATTTCTATAAGGTGTACAACTTTATTTCCATCGTTTTTTCCCCAACATTTGAGGTTTTAATGAAACAAATTGGTTACACATGTATCATTCAAAGTATTTTCCATCGCTGGCCACTACTTTCTCCGCTCTTTTGGCAGTGTATGAACCCCATGTTGAAAAAATTGATCATCCTTTGAAGCGATCCACGAATTGATCCAATTTGTGACTTCTTCATGAGATCAATACCTCATAGTACATGATGCCGAGCCGGTCCCACCAAATGTAGAGCATGATCTTGGAGCCACTAATATTCGGTTTGACTGTCGACATGGAAGCATGGCCAGGATATCCCCATGATTTTTAACATTTAGGGTTATGGAAATGAAACCATTTTTCGTCCTTGGTCACAATGCGATGCAGAAATTCCTTCCGTTTTTGCCTCTGAAGCAACTGTTCACAAATACACAAACGCCGTTTAATGTCTCTCGGTTTCAGCTCACACAGCACCCAAGTCACTTCTTTCTGAATCATGCCCACAGCCTTGAGATGTTTTGAAATGGCTTGCTGTGTCACTCCCACTAATCGTGCCTATTCTTCTCAAGTTTGACGCGAGTCTTCACTCGGCAATGTCTCCAATTCTCATCTTCGAAAACATTCTCTCTTCCATCACTATGCCGGTCTACGACTTTCAAATAACTGTTCTTGAAGCGTTGAAACCACTCACGAGACGTTCCTTCACTAATAGCGCCCTTACCGTATGTACTCGAGAGCATTCAATGAGACTCAGCCACTGTTTTCTTCATATTGAAACAAAACTGTAACACTTCCCGCAAATGATGAGAATTAGGCTCGTAAACTGACATTTTCAATCAAGAACAACTTTATGATGCAGACACAAATCGACTAATGTTTGAATGAGGTTATGGTGATCGAGGTCCAAGCTAACTGCCTGACATCTGCGATCTGTTTCTTTTGACCGCTACTCACCGCTGTCGCCACCTATCGGCAAACAGCGGAAGCAAAGTTGTACACCTTGTACAGCCACCACAGCAGCACGAGGGTGCTGCCACTGATGATTACACCACTGCCAATGACATGAAAGCATCCCCTATACAGAACTCCAGCAGTGGGTGTACTTTAGTTCAAACATTCAAGCACTGAGCCCATTTTGTGTGTTTTGTCAGTTGAATAACATTTACAGACCTAGATAGTGGCCAGGACTCAACATCTTCTGAATAGACATTGTATTGAAAACTGACAGCTTTATACGTCTTTTGTATCTGTATATAGTTCTGCATTCAAACTGCCATTAGCGACACAAGCTGCAACAACAGCGACAAAGTTACCTATTATTTTTACTATTTCATATTAGATATAGAGTAAATTAATATCTAAATTCTCTGTTTGTGTACAGCACCTGTTCCTAGCTGCTGTGTCCACTAAGGAACCCCACAGCATGCAAGGAAATTACGATACGAACAACAATCAACAAGGGTCAAAACTCAACCACATCAGACACTACAGGTCTACAACCGATTCACAGTAAAAATTTTAAGACTTACTTTAATCAGTTAATAAGCTAAAATGGAGAAAACATGTTAACTAATGGAGACTTTCAGTTTGGAATGAACCCAAAAGTCCGTTAACATTTGAAAATGCACTAATTCGTGGAGTAATGTAGGTTGAGAGGTAAAAATTGACACACTTGTCTGAAATGACATGAAGTTTTATTGACACTAAAAACGAACACAAAAACTGGCCAACACATGGTGCTGGACAGCAACACATCAGTCACACCGCATCAGAATCACGTATAAAATGAGCTGCAGTGAAAGGGGAAGTCAGAAGTGCCAGCAATTGCAGCATGTTGACTTTACCAGAAAAGGCACCATTGGTGAAGCTTTACAATCAGAATGCAGAATTCGCTACTGCAGCTTTACGATCCTATATTCATAAGAAGTGTATTCCAATGGGTAACTGTCCTGTGACAAGTGCCACTGTGAAGAAAATGTTCATGAATTCGACACCAATAGTTATTTAGGCAGCTCCATAGTGCACAACCAGTCGAAGTGCTACTGCTGCTCAGACAGTTCATCTACACCTACATCTACATCTACATCCATACACCACAAGCCACCTGACGGTGTGTGGCGGAGGGTACCCTGAGTACCTCTATCGGTTCTCCCTTCTATTCCAGTCTCGTATTGTTCGTGGAAAGAAGGATTGTCGGTATGCTTCTGTGTGGGCTCTAATCTCTCTGATTTTATCCTCATGGTCTCTTCGCGAGATATACGTAGGAGGGAGCAATATACTGCTTGACTCTTCGGTGAAGGTATGTTCTCGAAACTTTAACAAAAGCCTGTACCGAGCTACTGAGTGTTTCTCCTGCAGAGTCTTCCACTGGAGTTTATCCATCATCTCCGTAACACTTTCGCGATTACTAAATGATCCTGTAACGAAGCGCGCTGCTCTCCGTTGGATCTTCTCTATCTCTTCTATCAACCCTATCTGGTACGGATCCCACACTGCTGAGCAGTATTCAAGCAGTGGGCGAACAAGCGTACTGTAACCTACTTCCTTTGTTTTCGTATTGCATTTCCTTAGGATTCTTCCAATGAATCTCAGTCTGGCATCTGCTTTACCGACGATCAACTTTGTATGATCATTCCATTTTAAATCACTCTTAATGTGTACTCCCAGATAATTTATGGAATTAACTGCTTCCAGTTGCTGACCTGCTATTTTGTAGCTAAATGATAAGGGATCTATCTTTCTATGTATTCGCAGCACATTGCACTTGTCTACATTGAGATTCAATTGACATTCCCTGCACCATGCGTCAATTCGCTGCAGATCCTCCTGCATTTCAGTACGATTTTCCATTGTTACAACCTCTCGATACACCACAGCATCATCTGCAAAAAGCCTCAGTGAACTTCCGATGTCATCCACCAGGTCATTTATGTATATTGTGAATAGCAACGGTCCTATGACACTCCCCTGCGGCACACCTGAAATCACTCTTACTTCGGAAGACTTCTCTCCATTGAGAATGACATGCTGCGTTCTGTTATCTAGGAGCTCCTCAATCCAATCACACAATTGGTCTGATAGTCCATATGCTCTTACTTTGTTCATTAAACGACTGTGGGGAACCGTATCGAACGCCTTGCGGAAGCCAAGAAACACGGCATCTACCTGTGAGCCCGTGTCTATGGCCCTCTGAGTCTTGTGGACGAATAGCGCGAGCTGGGTTTCACACGACCGTCTTTTTCGAAACCCATGCTGATTCCTACAGAGTAGATTTCTAGTCTCCAGAAAAGTCATTATACTCGAACATAATACGTGTTCCAAAATTCTACAACTGATCGACATTAGAGATATAGGCCTATAGTTCTGCACATCTGTTCGACATCCCTTCTTGAAAACGGGGATGACCTGTGCCCTTTTCCAATACTTTGGAACGCTACGCTCTTCTAGAGACCTACGGCACACCGCTGCAAGAAGGGGGGCAAGTTCCTTCACATACTCTGTGTAAAATCGAACTGGTATCCCATCAGTTCCAGCGGCCTTTCCTCTTTTGAGCGATTTTAATTGTTTCTCTATCCCTCTGTCGTCTATTTCGATATCTACCATTCTGTCATCTGTGTGACAATCTAGAGAAGGAACTACAGTGCAGTCTTCCTCTGTGAAACAGCTTTGGAAAAAAGACATTTAGTATTTCGGCCTTTAGTCTGTCATCCTCTGTTTCAGTACCATTTTGGTCACAGAGTGTCTGGACATTTTGTTTTGATCCACCTACCGCTTTGACATAAGACCAAAATTTCTTAGGATTTTCTGCCAAGTCAGTACATAGAAGTTTACTTTCGAATTCGTTGAACGCCTCTCGCATAGCCCTCCTCAAACTACATTTCACTTCGCGTAATTTTTGTTTGTCTGCAAGGCTTTGGCTATGTTTATGTTTGCTGTGAAGCTCCCTTTGCTTCCGCAGCAGTTTTCTAACTCCATTGTTGTACCACCGTGGCTCTTTTCCATCTCTTACGATCTTGCTTGGCACATACTCATCTAACACATATTGTACGATGGTTTTGAACTTTGTCCACTGATCCTCAACACTATCTGTACTTGAGACAAAACTTTTGTGTTGAGCCGTCAGGTACTCTGTAATCTGCTTTTTGTCACTTTTGCTAAACAGAAAAATCTTCCTACCTTTTTTAATATTTCTATTTACGGCTGAAATCATCGATGCCGTAACCGCTTTATGATCGCTGATTCCCTGTTCTGCGTAAACTGTTTCAAATAGTTCGGGTCTGTTTGTCACCAGAAGGTCTAATATGTTATCGCCACGAGTCGGTTCTCTGTTTAACTGCTCAAGATAGTTTTCAGATAAAGCACTTAAAAAAATTTCACTGGATTCTATGTCCCTGCCACCCGTTATGAACATTTGAGTCTCCCAGTCTATATCCGGCAAATTAAAATCTCCACCCAGAACTATAACATGGTGGGGAAATCTACTCAAAATATTTTCCAAATTATCCTTCAGGTGCTCAGCCACAACAGCTGCTGAGCCAGGGGGCCTATAGAGACATCCAATTATCATGTCTGAGCCTGCTTTAACCGTGACCTTCACCCAAATCATTTCACATTTCGGATCTCCGTCAATTTCCATCGATACTATTGCACTTCTTATCGCTATAAACACGCCTCCCACTTCACTGTCCAGCCTGTCTCTGCGGTATACATTCCAATCTGAGTTTAGGATTTCATTACTGTTTACGTCTGGTTTCAGCCAACTTTCTGTCCCTAGTACTATATGGGCATTGTGACCGTTTATTAATGAGAGCAGTTCTGGGACCTTTCTATAGACGCTCCTGCAGTTTACTATTAGCACATTAATATTGTTATTCCCTGTTGCATTTTGCCTACTCCTACCTTGCCGTGTCAGAGGAGGCGTCTTGTCGGCCTAGGGAGGGAATTCTCTAACCTAAAAAACTCACATGTGCACTCCACACGTACTCCGCTACCCTTGTAGCCGCTTCCGGCGTGTAGTGCACACCTGACCTATTCAGGGGGACCCTACATTTCTCCACCCGATAGCGGAGGTCGAGAAATTTGCACCCCAGATCTCCGCAGAATCGTCTGAGCCTCTGGTTTAAGCCTTCCACTCGGCTCCAAACCAGAGGACCGCGATCGGTTCTGGGAACGATACTACAAATAGTTAGCTCTGATTCCACCCCGCGAGCGAGGCTTTCCGCCTTCACCAATACCGCCAACCGCCTGTACGCACTGAGGATGACCTCTGAACCCAGACGGCAGGAGTCATTGGTGCCGACATGAGCAAGAATTTGCAGTCGGGTGCACCCAGTGCTCTCTATCACCGCCGGTAGGGCCTCCTCCACATCTCGGATGAGACCCCCCGGCAAGCAGACAGAGTGAACACTGGCCTTCTTACCCGACCTTTCCGCTATTTCCCTAAGGGGCTTCATCATCCGCCTAACGTTGGAGCTCCCAATAACTAATAAACCCCTCCCCCCATGTGCCTGCTCGGACCTTGCTGAAGGAGCAGCCACATGTCCACTCACAGGCAGAGCGGACGATGCCACACGGCCAGCCTCCACATTTACCCTCCGCTTCGTGCGCCGCGAATGCCGCTGAACCCGCCACTCCCCTTGGGGAGAGGGTGGCCGAACCGCACCCGGTACCCGCAAAGATGTCTCGACAGCAGGGACAGTGGGTGAAGCATGTAACACCTGGGGTGTACCTTGCGACACACCAGACTCCCCACTGCCGCTACACTCCGAGGCAGCAGCCTGAAGATGGCTGACCGCGGCCATCAACACGTTCAGCTGTTCACGAACAGTGGCCAGATCCTCCTGTGTCCGTACACAGCAGTCACACAGACTATCCATCCTAAGGAATCAATTTATTGAAGAGAGTTAATCAACTTTTAACTAGACTGCTAATTCACTAAAGGCGGCTGATTATTGACTAACTGTGATTGCTAGCCACTTCTTGTAGAAAACAATGAAAATAGCACTACCTGTCTCTGGACTGCATTGAAACCAAACACTAGCACTACTGGCACTATGGTTGACTAAAGGGACTCTCTCTGACTGTATTCAAAACGAACACGAAATCTATGGAACACTATTAATAGCACTCGACAATTAAAGCTTCCTAAAAGCAAAAACACATGGAAGAAGAAGTGACAAGTAAGAAAAATACAGTTAATATTTAAATTAAGGTAGCTTGCCGCACAGCAGACATGAAGCAGACGGCGGTTAGGACGACAGTTCAGGAAGAAATGGAGACCTTAATGGGTTCATGTCCTCCTGGTGAAGTCAGTATTCTTGAAAGCCAAATGTTGCACCAACATTCCATGCAGTACTGTTTGGATAACACTAATGTGTACCCTCCAATGCTATCCATATAAAATCGAGTGTCCTCATGAACTGTTAGCCATCGATTATGTGACGCAGAGAGCATTTGCGGTGTGGGCATTTCAAAAAATGGGGGAAAAAGACGACTGGTTGCCCAGTGTGTTGTGGACCAACGAAACCCATTTTACACTCCCAGGGTCTGTGTATACTCCCAACTGCAGGATTTGGGCTACCGAAAATTCTAGAACTGTCATGGAAATCCCACTGTGTGATGAGAAAGTCGCAGTGTGGTATGGGTTTACCATATCAATCAAGATCAGACCCTTTTTCTTCTCAAGAAAATGTGGGGTGCTGCTTTTCAAACTGTCATAGAGTGACGGGTGTGAGATATGCCCCGATATATTACAGAACTGCATCATCCCTAGCCTAGCTGATAAACATCTGCTGGAAGGTACGACTTTTATGAAGGACAATGCTCCACTCCATACTGCTACGTGTCTGAAAGATCTCTTGCATGCATTTTTTAGTTAGGATCATGTGCTGAGGTACCACTTCCATCATGCTTGGCCTTCCAGGTCCTCAGACCTCAATTCATGTCATTTTTGGTTGTGGGTTTACCTGAAGTCACAAGTCTACCATTATTATCCGACCTCATGAGGGATGCTAAAAGACAAAACCATACATCAGCTTTTTCTCACCACACCTACTGACATGCTGTACAGTGCTGTTCACAACATTTTTCCTCGACTAAAGGTATTGCCAATGAAGGACAGCCAACATGATGAGCAATTAAAGAACATCGCCCTCTCTAAAAATCAACTGTTATGCTAATTTTTCCTTTTGTATCATACAAAGCTCCATTTGTTGGTCATTTTGTGCACTTTTTTTGGTTTCAATGAAACCTCATGTCATTTCAAGCACATGCGTGAATTTTTACCTCTCTACTTACATAATTTTGTGGAGTATTGAATTTTCAAATGTTATTGGACGCCTCCAGCATTGGGCTCTTTGCTTGTCTCGTTTTTGGGCTCTTTGCTTGTCTCGTTTCAATTATGAGATTCATTTCCGGCCGACGGCTCAACATGCGAATGCTGATGCACTGTCTCGCCTTCCCATGGGTCCTGATCTGGCATTCGATAGGGACGAACTTTTATGTTTCCACCTGGATGTCCTGGATGTTGCTGAGCAGCGGGTTGTGGACGGGTTCCCCATCACCAGGGACCGGCTGGCGGCTGCTACAGTTTCTGACCCTACCCTCTCCTGGGTTTTACGCTGTATTCAGATGGGTTGGCCAGATCGTCCATCCGCTAAGACTTCTGATCCGTTGCGGAACTACTACGCTTTGCGTTACTGCCTCACGGCTAGGGACGGTGTTATCCTCCTTTCCACCGAAAATGCTTTGCTGCATGTTGTGGTACCTGTGTCTTTGCGTGCTTCGGTCTTGCGCCTCCTTCACCAAGGGCACTGGGGTGTCTCTCGCACAACATCTCTGGCGCGCCGTCATGTGTACTGGCCGGGCATCGACTCTGAAATCGCCTGCAGCCCTTGTGCGTCACAGGCCACTGCCCCGAACTCATCTTTGCCACCGTGGCCTTCGCCTAAGAAGCCCTGGGAGCATATTCATGCTGACTTCGCGGGACCTTTTTTAGATACTTATTGGCTTCTCGTTATTGACGCCTACTCTAACTTCCCTTTCATTGACTGTTGCACGTCGCCTACCACCACGGCAACTACCAATGCTCTAGCTCACATTTTCTCTTTGGAAGGCCTTCCCTCTACTCTTGTTACTGATAATGGTCCGCAATTTGTCTCTTCCGATTTTGCAGATTTTTGTGCCCATCACAGCGTCATGCATGTCAAGGCCCCTCCGTCCCATCCACAGCCAAACAGTGAGGCTGAATGACTGGTCCGCACATTTAAGGCTCAGATGACGAAACCACTGACTTCTTCTGCTGATGACGCGCTTCTCCAATTTCTGGCTTCTTACCGTTTCACCCCCATGGGCGACCACAGCCCGGCTGACTCTTACATGGCCAACAGCCCCACACGCTACTTCATCTTCTGCGGCCTTCCACCTCACGGCCGCAGGTGCCTTCGGTTGGCCGGTTCACTGCCGCCGACCTTGTATGGGTACGGGGATATGGCAGGTGGCCAAAATGGTGTCCTGGCCACATCTTACGACACCGTGGCCATTGCCTGTATGAAATACAGATGGACATGGGTGTTGCAGTGCGTCATTCGGACCAGCTTCGGCCTTGTGTGCCGGCAACGCCTTTTCCGGATGCCGCTACACCTCCTTCGGCTCTACCTGATGCTCAAGATACTGGACTCTCTCATTACTCACAATGCAGTCCTCTCACCAACATATCGGTCCCAGCATAAGGACTGATGCCACCAGGAGACATGCCCATGCAGGAACCAGATGACCATCATCTGTCGGAGCAACACTACTCGCCTCCTTCTCCTACGGACGTGGACACATCGCCCATGTCTCCTGTTATAACAACCAGACTTGCCACAACAGGCAGATTGATGCACGGGGCCCCAGTAGATTCGACCCCCATGTCTCCTGTCATCTTGACCCGTTATCATTAGGGACACTTCCGTCCATACGGGAAGCCTCCTCCTCGAGACTTTACGGCCAGTCAAACAACACCTATGGACATTAGCAATCTACAGACCACCTCCATCGAGACCTGTGCAAAAAATTCAAAGGGGGGAAAAGTGCTGTGACTCGACGATCTTTCAAAGTGCCACCGCGCTGTTATGCGCGTCCTCTACATGCGGCGCTGACTGCCAAACATGCAGCAGCAGCAGCGCCACCTAAGCAGCCAGCAGCCACTAGACTTGGACTCAGTTATGATTTTACTGTTAAAGTGTACACACGTCTCACTCTGTTTACTTGATCTCTGACTTTCATGTATTGTGTCTTCCTTGAAATATATTTGTTCAACTTGGCAAGTTATTACACATATGTACTCCACCAGAAAAAAGTAAGAAACTGGAAATTCCTACAAATTAAAATGAACATTAAAAACAATTTTATCAGCCAGTTCTTTTACAAATTATTTGATAATCTGCATTAAAGAACATAAACTTTCTATTAACTGCATGGTGGGTAGCAATACTAGTAGTAAACGAGCCTGTATTGTTACACATTAAGATAACAGTTGTTCTACTATAAATACAAATGTGATTGAGGAGATGATAAGCTAGAAGCAAGAGACAGCTGTTTAATGTAGCCAAGTAAGCAGCAGCTGTCCTACTGATTCTACGGTGTTAAACTTGGCTTGTGCAGATGCAAATAACCAACACAAATTTAATAACAGTTACTTGTTAATGCAGTTTCTAACAGCGGATTCTCTTTATTAATATGTAGCTTGCCTCATTCTACATTCCTCAAAATTATTTTTTATACAGAATCCAAGGAACACAATAAAGGAAAGAAAGAAAGAATGAATGAATGAACAAATCTAATAGCCAAGCCATGTAAGAAACGCTATTCGCTATGCAATTTAGAATCACAGGAACATTATGTGCTACAATTCTGTCATGCTGAAATGTTGACCTTAAACACTGCTGAAGAAAGGGTATTGCTTTGCACACTTCAACTTCAAAGAGGCAGCAATTGTGTTTGGGCACACAAGGAATTCACGTTAAATAAATAAATTTATCCTTTACTGATTAAATACTAGTACAGCTCTCAAGTTTACTTGCAGAGTATGTAGAGCAAACTTCCATTTTTTTTTTTAGGCCCTCAACAGTGTTTCGACACTGATGTCCCAAAACACAGTAGTAGACAGTCCTTTATTATTACATTGCTCACAGACTTATTTTGATATGATAAATTCACAATCTGATTTTTGCACAAGGAATCCCTTGAGTGCAATGTCACAAGTTCAATCTTCAGTAAGGCTCATTTGAAAGTCTTGTGTTAAAAGTTCTGATAGGAAAAATATTAGCTGCTAATGACACGTTATGTCCATCAGGAGGGCAATACAAATGAATGTCTGGGTGGTGCAGAGATCAACCTCCTACGAGATATATGTATTACAATTCACAAAATGGACAACATCAACATTCAAAACAAAGCATTAACCTGCACCACGAACACTGAATGAAAAATGGCATGTCAGAGTGATCACAAAGATTTGCATCATCAGGATTGAAGGTGAAGTCCTTGTGAGTTACAATGCATGCACGATGTTCAGCTATGTATCACTCTTAAAGAACACATATAGAATCATATTGGTGTAATGAGGTGACGAGAATTCATGGAATGTGATGGCATGTAGTCAAATGCAAAACGGTCCATCATGGAGCTTATCATAAAAATGGCTATCCTTTAAGATGTAGCTCTAAATAGCGCAATAATATGTTTTATAGGCATGGAAAAAACAAACATCCAGAGGCTGAATTTGTCCAGTGGTTCCAAGTGTTATGAACTGCAATGTCACACATTTTTCAGGAGGGACAGTTTGCTATAAAGGAGTATGACTTTTACACACAGACAAGGAATCAAGCAAAAACAAGTTATTTTGACCAGCTATTGGCCAAAAGCAGTGCTCATACCATAGTTGTAGTTCCCTTATGCCACTTTCTCAACTCTTGTTTGCTGTGACTTAAATATTCCCCACTGATTTTGCAAGATCATGCACACAAGAAAGAATTTCAGGTAGCACAGCACCTCCAACTTCACGCTGCATAATAAATAACTTTCCAGTCAATTTAACACCGAAATTAATGGTTGGCATAATTTTATACAAATGTGTTAAGGAGTTGATGTTAGTTTACCTTGATACAACTCTCATGGTACCTCTAATTTCCTGGATTCCTTTCATATTCATTTACCCTTCAAATCCCAATTTCCTCACTGAATGATGGGATAAGTTTTTTATTGTGATTGAATGGTAGAAAATATATGGAGCATTGAATGCTGTAAGCACTATTGACCTTTAGCAGCTGCACACTCAGGGGATCTTGAGAGAATTTTCATCAGCAACTGGATCCATTGAGCAACTCTAAATTAGAGCCTGTGGTACTTCTCTTAAATGGCACAGCAATACTCGGCAATATTTAAAACTGTGGTGGACATTACCTTGTGTAATACATCCACCCTCAGTATCTATGGATTACTGTGTGTGTGTGTGTGTGTGTGTGTGATTTTTTTTTTTTTTTTTTTTTTTTTTTTTTGGGGGGGGGGGGGGGGGGATTTACAGGTGCTGAATGGCAAGGTTACCAGTGCCCTTACAAACATTGAAAGAAATTAATGTGGGTAAAAGGTCTAAAAATGCAAGTCACTCACTTGCCTGCTCCAACCTCACTCAATATTGATCCACACACAATAAAACACACACCATAAAGCAAAGGAAAAATTATGAAAGGTGCCACAACTGGGATGAAAACATAAGTAAAATGACACAGCACAAAAAAAATTAATTCAAATGAGCCAGTTACCCTGTTAACACATTAACATCATCTCCCTAAATTTTTGGAAACAAGCTGGACAGATCACAAAACCTTAAAACTCTAACCACATTCATTTCAATGTCATTTAAAACGGAGGGCAAATCTGCCACTGACCTCTGGTCGACATATAAAACAGAGACCAGTAAAATGTGGTGCAGAGTGATCTGTATGCTACAAGCACCACACATCTGGAGGCTCCTCTCATTGGATCAAGAAGCCATGTGTCAGAGGGCTGTGGCCTATGCAAAGACAAGTAAGGACGACCTCATCTCATCTTCGTGGCTGAGCAGAGGTACGCCACTGCCGCACCACCACCTACTGGGCTTTATTAGATGCGGATTATTATCTGTCACTTCCAGCTACTCGTCTTCCCACTGATGCATCACTCTGTACCTCAACAATGACAAGATAGCATGCAGGGGGATGGCACACTAAAATAACTGAGAACTGCGACACACCTCCCTGGCTGCTACATCCATCTTTTTATTCCCCACAATAGCCATGTGCCCTGGTACCCAGTGGAAAGACACTACATTCCCCAGCCATTGTAGTTAGAGGAGGGCATCCTGGATATTCTGGATTACTTTATTTACTGTGTACGAGCGTTGTAGAGAGTGAACGGCATTCAGCGAATTGGAACAGACAAGAAATTTAGTATTCAAAGCACGTCTCATCTGCTCCAGTGCCCGCAAGATCACATATAATTCTACATCAAAGACAGGAAAGCCACAAGGCAATGCAACTTGACAGAACAGTCATGGAACACAACAGAGCTACCAACAGAGTCACCCTGTTTCGACCCAACCATAAATACAGCTGTGGAGTTGTGGCGCTCAGTTAAACTGTGCATTGAAAACATATCTAGGAGTGCAATCTCTCATCTACTGTACTAAATATAAAATTACTCTGGGCCTCTACAGTAACCATGGTGGCAGGCAGTTAAAACCATGGATTTGTGGTTCTACTTGCTCCACACCAAGCAACTACAGTACAAACTGCACACGGATCACACACAGCATTGTTGCATGTGGACAATTGGAGAAAAGGCATTCCAGAAGCAGATGAGCAACTGTGTGGTATGCAGGTGATGTCTGGGCTCCAAGGAATTTACATGCCTGATTCACTATGAGGAGTTGCCACCAGGTGGTGGGTGTCAGTATCCCAACATCAGCACAGGGACTGAGTATGGGGATGGCCCTGTAAGCACACGTGGCCCGGGTAATCAGCTCTTAGAGGGTAGTGTCAATGATCTCCACGTAAGAAGGCCTCGCCGACCCATACACTGTGCACCCAAGGTCAAGCCGCAAATGCACAAAAGCTCTACAAAACTTCAGCAGACATGTCCCATATGCTCCGCAAGACCTGTGGCTAAGGTACTTTATGATATTCAGTGTTTCCTGGGATCTGGCTTTCAGGTCTCTCATGTGGGATAACCACGATGATTTGGAGTCAAAAATGAGGCCCAGAAACCTCACTGCCTCTTCAAAATATAGAAAGGTATCCCTCAAATACAATGCAGGTAAATTAAAATTAAAACGAACACACCAACACTTATCTGCAGAAAACTGAAAACCCATCTTTGCACCCCCACTCCTCTAACCTCTGAACAGCAACTGACAAGTCGCTGTCACAACACTGGAGGAGGAATAGAAAACAGCAAAATCATACACAAATAAGCATCATTGTACAGGACCCCATACTGTAGATGATATTGTTTATGGCTATGGCAAAGAGGGTAACACTTAAAACACTTCCCTGAGAGCACCATCCTCCTGCTCAAAACTATCCAACAATGTGTCATCAATGCAGGACCTAAAAAATCGCTAAGACATGAAAGACTGTATGGAGATGGGGAGATAGCCATAACAGCCGCATTGAAGGAGCTGTACGAGAATATTGTGTCTTCAAATTGTATTGTACATTTTCCTGATGTCAAAGAATATATCAAAACGGTGATGTTAATGTAGCAAAGCCTGCAGAATAGTTGCCTCTGGTAGGGACAGGTTGCAGACTGTGGATCAAAATCTGCCAGAATTCACACTGAGAGCAGCTAAGGAATTGCCTGGTCTCTAAAATCCAGACCAGACAACGATCTTTCCTACACAGCTCATTAAGGCAACAATCCGGTAACTACTCGGACAAGTGCAGTCCTTTTCTGTCTTGAGGAGAGATACCAAAATTGCCTTGCCTAGGGGCAAGATGGTTTCCCTGGGCAAACTTCACATTTCAAACTTTTTAAAGGCAGAAGCAAATGCTACAGTGGACGTGGGAGGGTGCATGGCCTTATTGATTCTTTTTTTATTTATTTATTTATTTATTTACATGTCTAGTTCCATAGGACCAAATAGAGGAGCAAATCACCAAGGTCATGGAACGTGCCAGTACATGAAATTACAACATAAAAGTAATAGCAGATAAAATAAAATGTTTATGAACCCAAAAAATGTCAAGCCATAAGTTTGAGTAAACACAATCAACAATGTAACATAAGAATCAGCTTAATTTTTCAAGGAACTCCTCAACAGACTAGGAGTGACCCAAGAGGAAACTCGACATTTCAATTTACAAGCGTGTGGATTACTGCTAAGATTTTTGAATTCTTGTGGTAGCTTACTGAAAATGGATGCAGCAGTATACTGCACATCTTTCTGTACAAGAGTTCAGGAAGTGAGATCCAAATGCAGCTCTGATTTCGCCGAGTATTAATTGAGTGAAAGAATTAGCAGCTCTGTACAAGAGTTCAGGAAGTGAGATCCAAATGCAGCTCTGATTTCGCCGAGTATTAATTGAGTGAAAGAATTAGCAGCTTTCACTCAATTAATACTCGGCGAAATCAGAGCTGCATTTGGATCTCACTTCCTGAACTCTTGTACAAAAATATCCTTTTAGAATGGGAAGAGTTACCCCAAAATATAGTACCATACAGCATCAATGAATGACCATACAACATAAGAGAATGAAAATAAGCAAAATAGATTAATTTTTGTGTTGAACAATCACTTACTTCAGATACTGCTTGAACAGTAAAAACTGCAGCATTAAGTTTCTGAATAAGATCCTGAACGTGGACTTTCCATTTCAGTTTACTATCTATCTGAACACCTAGGAATTTGGACTATTCAGTTTCACAAATCATATGACCATTCTGTGAAATTAAAATGTAATGTTTTTATAAATTGCATGTTAGAAACTGTAAAAACTGAGTCTTATTGTGATTATCATTAGTTTATTTTCTATAGGCCATGAACTTATATCATGAAATGCACTATTTGAACCAGAGCCAACGTTGCACACAACATCCTTTACTACCAAGCTAGTTCCATCAGCAAACAGAAATATTTTAGAACTACCCGTATGACTAGAGGGCATATCATTAATATAACTAAGGAACAAGAGTGGCCACAACACTGATCATTGGGGCACCCCCTATTTGACTGTACCTCACAGCCAATCTCAACACTGTGAATGAACTTTGCTGTCTATTGTTGAAGTATGATGTGAACCAATTGTGAGCGACTCCCTATATTCTGTAATGGTCCAACTTCTGGAGAAATATTTTGGGATCAACACAATCAAACGCCTTAGTTAAATAAAAAAATATGCCTAGTGTTTGAAACCTCTTTTAATCCATCCAGTACCTCACAGAGAAAAGAGAATACAGCATTTCAGTTGCTAAACCACTTCTAAAGCCAAACTGTACATTTGATAGCAAATTATATGATATAAAATGATCAATTATTCTTATATACATAGCCTTTTCAACAACTTTAGCAAACACTGATGGCATAGAAATAGGTCTAAAATTGTCTACATTACTCCTTTCTCCATTTTTATAAAGTGGCTTTACTGCCGAGAACTTTAATCATTCAGGAAACTGACCATTCTTAAACGAAAAATTAAAAATATGGCTAAGTACAAGGGTAACATGTGCAGCACAGTACTTAAATATTCTGCTAGGCACTCCGTTATATCCATGAGAGTCCTTAATCTTCAGTGATTTGATTATTAACTCAATCTCCCTCTTGTCAGTATCACAGAGGAGTATTTCAGACATCTGTCTCGGAAAGGCATTTTCCAACAGTGTTATGTGATTCCATGTAGAAACTATGTTTTTATTTAATTCACCAGTAATTCTAAGAAAGTGACTGTTACATATGATACATATATCTGACTTATCAGTAACAGAAATATTTTTTTAATATGAACTGACTTTACATCATCGACCTTGTGCTGACCAGACACTTCCTTCACAACTGACCACTTGGTATTAATTTTATCCTATGCCTTCCTAATCACATTTTTTAAGAACCTTGTGACTGCTTCTAACATTTTGATATAATTCCCACTTTGTTCTACATTATACCCTTATCCCACTAGTCAGCCACTCAGGCTGCCTTTTACTGCTAGTACCCCATTTAGAATCTTTTAAAGGAAAGCAACTCTCAAAGTGCATGTGAAATATGTTAAGGAAAGTATCATCTATGTTATCAGCACTAAAAACATCCTGCCACTCCTGTTCCTTAACAAGGTTTAAAAAACTCTCTATTGCCATTGGATTAGCTTTCCTACAGTTTTTAATTATATCTGACATTTGTTTGAGTACAAAAGCCTTTTAGTGTTCAAATTTGTGCATCATGGTCTGAAAGTCCATTCACCCTTTTACTAACAGAATGCCCATCTAGTAATGAAGAATAAACAAAATTATTGTCTATGGCTGTGCTATTGTTCCCCTGCACCATAGTACGAAAAAACACAGTCTGCATCAGACCATAAGAGTTTAGGAGATCTACCAACATCCTTTTTCTTGCACAATCATACACAAAATTAATATTGAAGTCACCACATATAACTAATTTTTGGTACTTCCTATAAAGTGAGCTAAGAACCCTCTCTAGCTTGACCAGAAATGCTCTGAAGTCAAGAGTTAGGAGACCTATAAACACCAACAATTAGAAGTTAAGTTGCACTAAATTCAACTGCTCCTGCACAACATTCAAATATCAATTATGTCAGAGTCCACATCTATAAGCAGTTGTTGTTGTTGTTGTTGTTGTTGTTGTTGTATTTATTGGTCCTGTTGTCTACAAAGCAGCTTATGCATAAGACACTGGACAATTCAAGTTATAAATACAAAGCTGAACGTCATTTCTAGGCATAGGTATTTAACGTTACAATAATACACTTTGTACATAAGTATTTATACAACACACTTCATAAATTTCAATATTCTTCAATGGAGTAAAAGCCTTGATGCTGTAAATATGACTTTAGAGATTTTCCAAAGGTATTGACCTCAGCAACAGCTTTTATGTTTTCAGGAAGTTTGTTATAAAGCTTAACTCCCATGTGAAAAGTACTTTTTTGGCACAGAGATGTGCTGATTTGAGTTACATGTAAGTCACTGTTTTGTTTGTAAAGTTATCATGTATATCAAAGTTTTCTTGCAGTCTGCAGTCCTTACCTATTACATTTATTTTAAAGAATAAAAGGGTTTCCATAACGTATACACGTGGTAATAGAAGAATCCCAGATTTCTTAAACAGAGGTTTAGAAGTCTCTCTAGGCTTGCACCCAAACAAGATTCTAATGGCCTTTTTTTGTAATTTAAAAGTGCTATTAGCTGTTTTAGAGCTTTGAAGTTCAGCTTCTTCTTCAAGATGGTGTTGATTCTCCTGGCAATCTTGTGTACTGGAGCATGTATTGCACATACCGCTGGAGGGATTGGCACTTCTGGTTTTTGGGGTTTCGGTAAACCATACAGCTGTGGTGCCCTACGGTTCATTTGCAGCATGCTCTTAAAGGCATATTAAGAATAAGATATCAGAGCACTTGTTTACTATCTGCTTAGCCTGATCATTGTAACTACCTGTCGGGTCTCTCTGTAGTTTTTTTAGCTGCACTGATTGGAAAAAATCCTCTACTTTGCTTGTATAATCTGTTTTATTTAATAGCACTACAGTCCCTCCTTTATCTGCCCTAGTCACAATCACATTACTGTTTTCAATCCTAGTTTTAAGTTCCTTCATGATTATGAAATTGTTGCTCTTGCGATATTGTGCTACATTGGACAGACAGGGAGGTCAATCTGTACCAGGCTTAAGGAACACCACAGAAGCCGGAGATGAAGAAGCAGCCTGATTCAGCCTTTACAGAATATTGCCTGAACAATAATCACAAACACACAACGGATGTACAAGTCCTACACCCAGAGGAAAAGGGGCCCAAACTCGACCAATTAGAAATTTTAGAAATTTAAAAACAGATGTGTATATCCCCACACCTATTAATAAATGAGCAAACTCAGTTCAATTATTAACCTATTTTAGACAAGATCACAACCCCAGGATAGAAGCAACACTTCGGACCCCAGTCCATTGTAGTTAAAAATATCTTAGTTGATGCATAACTTTAGTCTGGTCATTGTAGTGTAATTGGTGTAATGGATGTAATTTATTAAAAAATGGTCATAGGTGTAAGGGTACATTAAGCTATGGATCAATACCTAAGAAATTGAGATTATCTTTGCCTTGTCATCATCTTTATCTGTGTATTATCATCTTTGGGAATCAGTAATGTAACTGAAAATGGGTTTATAACCAGAAACCTAGATTGTGCAATAACATTAATAATAAATTGTGAAATAAGGCTAAAACACTGTTTGTTTATTTAATTTACAATGTTTCGCCAAGAACCCACAGTTTATTCAATTAAAATACGTTATATTCATTTGCCTGGGTGCTCTTAAAGTTTGACTGTAACGTAATATCAGCAACACCTGTGAAAAAGTTGTTAAATGTGTTGGCTTCTTCTATGGGGTTTGTTACTTTTTTATGTTTATGTGATAGTGTTATTTTTTTTTTTTAATTGTTTCTATTCTCCAGATTCTTTTTTTATAACACTCCACATAGCCTTTGATTTATTATCTGAATTATAAATGTATTCATCATTGTGTATTATTTTTGCTGCTTTTATTATTTTTCTTAATATTTTGGAGTATTTATTATAGTATGCATGTACTTCCGGTGAGGAATTTCTGAGTTACATATTTAGTGTAGCAGTCTTTTCCCCTGGCATTAAAACCCTTATTCCCCTTGTGATCCACCTGTTTGTTCTAGAGTTCCCCCCTATGGTTAATGTTTTCAGTGGGAATGCAATTTCAAGGAAATGGGTTAATGTATCAATGAAAGTGTTGAATTTTTCATTTATATCATTCATTTTGTACACTTTTGACCATTGTTCTTTCTGTGATAAGTTGTTGAAGTAGTTTACATTATCCTCTTTATAACTTCTACATGCGGTTCTGAAAGACATGTTGTTAATAATACTGCCTTTTACTTTTATGCTTAATATTTGAGCAATATGGTCACTAAAACCTGCATTGAAAATTTTTAGTGAAGTGTTGTGTAAACTCTTCTTGAGTAGAAACTGATCTGGAGCTGTTTGACAAGTTTCTGTTACTCAGGTAGTGGCTTTTATTTCAACTTTTAAATTATAGCATGTTGCAAGCTTCAAAAGTGTCTCCCTATTTCCACTATTTGTGAGGAAATCAATATTGAAGCCACCACAGATTATCAACTCACAATCCATTTTATTTAGCTACTTTATTTAGCAATGACTACATTTTGTTCAAGAAAAGTTCAAAGTTTCCAGATGGTGACTGGTAAACTGTAGCAATATCCAGGTTGAACTGAGCAATTTTTATAGCTGCAGTTTCATAATCCTTTTCGACATTTGTTCAAGTTGAGTCAGGTAGAGTAATAAAATCTATATTTTCCTTTTTGTAGATTGCTAACCCACACTGATTGCTGTTTTTCCTGCAGTAGTAAGCAGACAAAATGAATCTGTTTATTTTCGTATTCTGGATTAATTCTGTGTTAAGCCAGTGCTCAGAAATGCATAACACTGAGATATCTTTAAGTTCATCTGTTAACAGTACGTTAATTTCATCGATCTTATTACAGGGATTCCTCACTATGGTGATAGATCGGGCGTATTCACTTTATCTCTAATACCTCTTATATTTTGAAGAAATATGCTAATTCCCTCATTACTTGGATACCTGACCTCCTCTGCAGGCGATTCCTTAATTGGAGATACTTTCTTTAAACAGGTATACCTATCAGCTAACTCCAATCTAAGAAAGTTTGTGTTCTAACATCAACTTCTACAGGAATTCTGCCATGAGTGATCCCACCACCACCCACTGCACTGTCACCTATAAGCTTTACCAGTCTCCCCTTCCCATATCTATTGAGGCGCAAGCCAAACCTAGTGAAACCTGATCTACTGATATACTAAACTGACACCACTGCAATGTGACCCATGCCCTTTGCCATCAGTGCCTTCTCCAGCCCCATGTTAACATGCCTAACAGTCGCATTAAGATGATGGCGATCATGATGTTGAAACAGTCGCATGAAATGCACATTAGTGCCACCAGTTTGAGTAGCTATCTTTACCAGGTCACCATCTACATCATATTCCCCATCTCACAATCACTATCTGATCCTCTTTCGTAAAATTCTTATTTAACTCCCCTGAGCCAACCCTGCACTTGGCTTCACAATGTTGGTGACCTGGTACTCACTCCCCAACACTTCCTGCAACTGCAGGCCGACCATGTGAACTATCTAGTAGCAGAACCTTCTTCTTTCTGTAAGACTTAGGCCTCCAAGCTGCTGAGGACAGCTGCATATTTCCTACACCTACACCTGCAGCTACAACTGTGACAGTTGGTCTAATCTATTGCATATAGGCAAAGTACAACTGTCTGAATACCTCCTCCTTCTAGCTGCCTTCTTATCAACTGCCAGTTCCCATTCCCCAGCACCCTTCACCCTCCTCAACCTATCTAGTTCCTACTTTGCATATTGTAACTGCACCTGAATGGCACAGATCTTACGCTTCTGCTCATCTATCAACTTATTTCTACTACAGATTCTGCACTGCCAGGAGAGGATCTCAGTAGAATGCCCACTGGCTTCCCCACTGCATCCCTCCTCACCCCCCCCCCCCCCCCCCGCCAATGAAAATACTTTGAACAAATCCCACACTTTAACCCACTACTCGCAAACCTACAGCAAAGCCCACAGTTCTCACACATGGAAAAATTTTAGTTATTGAAAAAAAAAAAAAAAAAAACTAAACGTCTACATTACCTAAGTTCAATCACACAGTGGAACTATTTATAGAACTAACAATAGTGGTCTCAAAACTCTCTCTCTACTAAGAAAGCAACAACTTTTATTAATACTACTAAACCACAACTAATACCAATAACAACAAAACTTCACACAATTTATTAGCTAAAACCAAAAATTAAAGCGGCCACTGGAACACTCAATGACATTAAAACAGTGAATGATAACTTCACTGAAATATTTCACTAGAAACAATAAGAAATGTCAGCTGTAAACCACCACACGAAATTTACTAAACGACTTCAACACACAGAAAACTCTAACAAACACAGTGACCAAACATTTCCAAAAGTATATAAAAGATCTTCTTGATCTCCCCATATGGGATGTAGTCTTTTCTTCAAGGCAGACCCTGCAGTCCCTCCTTCAGACAGGGTGATCCCAGAACAATTTACACACTTCAGAGGAGGAGCAGCCAACTCCAACGTGGGCAGCATTACCACATTTATCACAAGTGGCTTCACCCTTACATCCTAAGGTGGTCTACCCAAAGTGCTGGCATTTAAAACAATGCGTCAGGTTGGGGACACAGGGCCATCACTTAGGCAAAGAAAACCTGCCTTTATATGCCCTGAGAGGGCCGTACTATTGAGGATAAGGAAGGAGGAGTCAGATTTTAGCAGAGCACCGTTCACCTTTTTCAACATATTCTGCACGTCAACAATCCATTTCAGTTCCTTCTTGGAATAATGACCAGATCTCTACATGATCAACACCTTTGCTGTAGTTCATGATGTTGTGGAGCTCCATTTCTATAGCATACTCCCAAAGGCATTTAGCCTTCTGGAGTCTTGGGAACTAGCAGTTTCAATTAACAGTCTTCCTTTGACAATCAATTCACTTATTTTAATGTACAGGCAATGCCCTCTAAACCTTTTTGAATCTAAAGGGGTGAATCCTTCTCAAAGATGTCCTTGTCCCGTTTCATAATCAAAAGCACATCTGAGCAGCAGAATGCGTTCTGTTGCTATCCTATGAAGAACTCTGTGTAATTCCTGAGTCTTGAGGGCTGCCTACATGAGCCCTCTTGAGTGACAGGGTAGGTTTACCTACCAGTATTCCACTGGGAGGAAAAAACGAGAATTTCAAGGATTCTATATCAGTCCCAAGAGCAGGTAGGGAAATAAAAGACTACCTAGACAGAGCCCCGAAAGCCTAGGTAAACCTTATACAACTGGGGTGCAGCAGGTTCCCCAGAGGTTACCCATTAATGACTTTTCCAACTCAACAGCCATTCATCTCACCAGTGTTCAGCACACCTTGAGATTCAGGGCTTTTTTATAGAGGATTTTATCAACCCCACGATCCTGGTGGTAAAGCCATGTTCCCCGTTCCCTATAACACACAATGTTCCACTGCCGCACCATACAGTGGTTGCTGAGAGCTTACGGTGACAGAGGACTGGTGGTGCTTACCAGTCCCCAGCCCATGAACCCTGGGGTTGCCAAGCCCATAGCCAACAAATGAATACTGGGCCCCTGAGGGCTCTGGATTATTATGTTGCCACTTAAGAAGATTACAATTTTCCCTGTTATAGCTTCTATGGTATCCACATTCTTGTGGAAAAACAATACATAGGATTAAAAATTTAGAAGCCTGTCATGTTGTAATCACCTACAGTCACGTTTATAACTCTCCCACCAAAATACATAACTGCTGAAAAGAGTCAGATCTATGCTTGTTTTAACACTTTTCCTATTACAGAATGTTGGAAGCTGCCCTGGAATATGTATTACAAATATTTGCAATTCTGCAATCAAATACTGCAGTATTATAATTGCCTCATTCTGTGTGTTGCTGTTCCACAAGGAAGACTTGGCACTTGCTCCCACATTGGTTATTACACTGCTGGGCATTAGTAGTCCAATACCAGGACATATAGAAAATAATGAAATTTTACTTACTACGTGTACACAGTGCCAGATTTCATCAAACATAATGGCTGGTAAGTCCTCACAAGTGGGTTCCTCTCATCCTGGGGTCTGGGAGATTTGCCCTTTTTTAAATAAATAAATTTAAAAAAAAACCTTCTGCAATCTGTCCCTCTCTCCTCACTGAGAAAGAACCAATTAATTCTAAAATCAAGGCCAATGTATGTATTTTTATATGTATATATTGTCAGTACTGACAATTCTCATTAAGTTAAGTCCTGGTCAGAATCTCTGTTTCACAGTTTTATGAAACATTCAATATGGAACTCATGGAAAGATGTTAGATCAAAATAAATGAAGGTATCTCTTGGCATTATCTTCAGAATCACTGGAATCAAAGCCGGAATTACATGAATATTTTACTGAAGATTGACTAGATCATACCACTACTTGTAAGGCTGTTTTCTCTAATCTGTCCTCCTCCTTAGCCGAGTGGTTAGTATATTACTGTCAGGCAGTTTTCCTTTGGGTAAGGACTGGAACACGGCACACCCAGCCTCTTGTTGGCAACTGGAAAGCTGTTTGATTGAGAAGTAGTGGTTCCAAAGTCTGGAAAGCTGACAATGGCCAGGAGAGTGGTGTGCTGACCCCATGCTCCTCCAGACTGCATGTGCATGATGCCTCATGCCATACGCTCACACAGTAGCCAGTCGACATCACGTGATCTTTGGGACCTGATTACGGAGTTTACGTTTTAGTTCTTCTCTAAAATCAGATTTTTCTAGATTTTGGCTAACCCTGTACCCCACCACAAATGAATATCAGTGAGGGAGAACATGGTTGAACTAAAAAGAAAGTTTTCCAAAATTTTTTTCCAGTTAAGCTTTCTTGGCATGTTGGGAAGGCTGTTTCTATGTAGAAATCACTTACTTCACACATATTCATGACACAATGGCAAAACCTAATTTTTCTTAAGTTCAATTATTTCCCAACACAACTCAAGTTTGAAATGTTATGTAACGCACTTATTATCAATGACAACAGATTGTTCTTAAAAGGTGAGAAAAATAAAACTAGTCTACTTTGAATTCATTAAAAGGTACAAAATTAGGAAATAATTCTAGAAACAATGTAAAGCAAAACAAAGCACACTTACCGAAGTAATAGGCAAAAACATTCCCACCAAGTATAGCATAGGACTAGTAACGGTTGATGGCTTAAATGGATATTTGAGAGACTCATCATCACAGTAGAAGCCCCTCTCGAAGGGTTTTCCAAAATAGTAGAACAGAAGAATTGGGAAACCAACTACAAAAAGACAACACATTAATATTTCCAATGTTCTATCACCAAGGGGATTATAAAATGTGAAAATAAGATTAAACAGTGGATAACATAGGGCTCTGCAATAACCAGCACAGCAATAATTGACAAGAATATTTAGAAATAAACTGTTACTGTGCTATCAAAACTCCAATGGTGGCTCTAAAATGACACAGCCGCACGAAAAAAGTGAAGCACCCACAAGACAGCAGATGTCGATGTAACTTCATACAGATACAAACCATTGGTGTGTATGTAAACAATTAGACAGGCAGAACAGCCACCTGAGTGCATTAGTGTTTTTTTATGTTTAATGCTGTTACCATGCCTGATAGGGTATACAAGGGGCCCAAACAGTGTCATATATGGACTGATCACTGCGGACATGGAGATGCTGTATACTCATGTGAGACGATGACATAAGCACCTGACAGAGTTTAAAAGAGGCCTCACTGTGGGTCTCTATTTGGCCAGCTAGTGAAATCATGCCATATCCATATTTGTGGGCATTTGAAGTGACAGTGGCCCCTTGTTGGGATGCATGGAAACATGAGGACAGGCATACTTGTTACCAAGGTTCCATACAACCACGTGTAACCACCACAAGAAGGTAACGCACTGTGCAACAAGCACGTCGTAACCCATTCACATCTACTGCTGCCATCCGAGAACAAGTAATGGACTCCCTGCAACGTTCTTTGTCATCCAGCACCATTGTGGTGTCCACAGACTAGCAGCAGCAGAACTAAAGAATTGCCATTCCATGTGTATTCTGCTGTTAACACCCCAACACAAATAGTTGTGTTTGAAATGGTGGCCTGACAAGGGAGCACGGACTGCTAATGGAGGGTGTTGTATTCTGCAATGAATCACAGTTCTGCACTAACCCAGATGACCATCATCAAGAAGTACACTAGTGACCTAGGGAGAGGTTTCATTCTTCCAAGGCCTGGGAGAGGTACAGAGGCATTACTCCTGGTGCCATGGAGCCATCGGGTATTACTTCATGTCATGCCTGGTAGTGATCAAGGAAATTCTGAAGGCACAACAATATGTCACAGATGTCCTGTATCCTCACGTTACCTCTTATGCGATGGTACTGTGGTGTCAAAAGGAACAGGATAATGTTCATACACACATGGCACTTGTCTGTATGAATTGTCTGTGTGATGTTGAGGTATGCTCATAGCCAGAAAGATTCCCAGATCTGTCCCCAGTACATGATGTGGGACTAGCTCATGCTCATGCTCTGTCCCAGAGCCAGTATTGAGGATATCAAGAACAGTTACAATAGTTGTTGGCCACCTTCCCTCAGGAGAGGATACACCCTCCTAAATTGAATCAGTGCATGCATCCACATCAGTGAGGGTGCAATACTGATAAGTGGGCTCACACTGCCAAGTCCTTTGTAAATAAGACTCAACTGTGTAATCACTGCTATATCCGTTGTGGATCAGCTCACCACAGGAGAGGGTACACCCTCCTCAATTGAATCGGTGCATGCATCCATGGTACAGGGGATGCAGTACTGGTAAGTGGACTCATACTGTTAAGTTCTTTATAAATATGACTCAGTTTTGTAATCATTGCAATAACATTACATATCCTCTCAACCCATGAAGTTTCATTTTGTTTCCTCCTTCCCTTCTGGGCGCTTCACTTTTTTTGTCAGGCAGTGTATTTAATGCACTACCTAAAGATATTCAGTCATTATCATTGGAGAAATTTGAACTTTTTTTTTTTTTTTCTTTTTTTTTTGAAAGAGCAACCTTTGCACAGCACTGAAGAATTTTTCTCTTGTGATAGGACAATGTCTACTTGAATCACAACTCAGTGCCATGACAACACCAACTCTTCTATTTAACTACACTATGGGTTAGTATTGATTTTATAGTTTTCTTATTATTGTAAAGTATATTGTAATGTAGCCCTTAACTTTAATATGCTTTATAGTATATATTTCAGTATCACTGTTCAAATTTCAATACTGTATTGTGGTAATATTACTAAATTATTGGTGCACTCTGTACACCCATGGCTGGTTAACAACATAGAATTTGTAATATAGTAATAAAAATGAGATTATAAGGAGAAATACAACTTTAAAAAGTGGCACAGCTATGTGTGTAGCAACAACCCTTTAGAAAATTGCTTTGAGAAAAAGAGAATGGGAAGAACGCTGCTAAAAGCACAAAGAAAGAAAGAAAGAAAGAAAGAAAGGTACAATAAATCATTAATAGAAAGAGAAAAATGCAAAGCTGAGGAGGAAAATCGTACAAGTATATCTTTCACAACTCAGACTTACATCCTCCACCTAGACAAATACCTCTTTTTGAGTCCTGATATGAAAAGTGACCTCACATGGTCCTCCATATGCATTTTAGAGCAATAATCCTGCACCCATACAACCAATGTAATCCCTGCCTTTTTTCCCCTAATGTGGAACTTACACAATCCATCACACCACCATCTCCCACTTCGATCCAGTCACAGACCTACTATGACCTATCAGACTTACTCTCTCCCAACACGGACTGTACACTTTCTCAACTGCATTACATGATCATACTCACTTCCTATGAACTGTGTATGTGCAGAAACTTTCTTGAGTACGTCCTGTTGTTTTGCAATATTTTAGCCCTGAATATCCACCCCTCTCCAAGATCCTGAAACCCCCAATCCTCCAAATTTCATTTTTCTGTTCTATTATTACATTGCTCTTCTTTCCTACTTAGCCTGTAATCAGCTTTACATTTTATTTTCATTCAACAATGTTATTCTTCTGGTTATCTCATACTTTTCTGCTACACTTATTATGCACTACAGAATTTAAGTTCTCTGACATTACATTTAACTTCTATCACATGAACCAACATTGTCAAAGCTTTTGACTTGCTGTTTTTATCATCTGCTTCTTCAATCAAGCCTATACTAGTCAACATTTATTTTTAAATTTTGATAGTCAACACAGGAAAACTTCTGTAAGTAATATATGAATGTTACTTCTGTTTAGAAATTTATTTATGACTCTGCCCTTATTACTTTGCTAACAACACACTGTACTTACTTTTACCTTCAGTCACTTCAAAATTTTTTATTTCGGTTTGCAAGTGAAATATTTTTATCTACTATTTTTCTTGACAACTTCCTTCATTGAAGCATTTTGAGTTACGTTAATATGGTCGTAGCAAATAAACTATAGGTAATACATGAAAAAATTATTATCTGTTCTACTTTTCATGAATCAATGGAATACAGAGACTATTCTATAAATGAGATTAGTCAGCCATAGATTTTGCAATGGGCACGAAAATATAGCGCTACACATTTAACTGTTATCCATTGGAATAATTTTGCATCACTGTCAATGAATTACTTAAGGGTAACCTTTTATCCCTGGTTTTACAGTAGTAACATGAGAAATAATTTATTTCGCCTGAGAAAAGAAAACAAGAATTACACAGTGCCAGTTGTACTAAACCGAAGGCATTTTCCTGAAATATATAAAAGAAACAGGATAAAGTGTAGAAATTCTCAGAATGTTACATACAACTTGTCTACTTTTACTTCCCCTTCTCATCTTGTCTCTTCCTTTTGCCTCAGGGTTCTAAGACACTGAAATTTTCTTAATTGCTTTTACTAGTAATCAGTCTACCGGTTTTTCTTCTTTCTTGTTTATCACCTTCAGCGAAGGAACCCCATGTATGGGAAGTTTTTTTATTTTAACTCTGTGGCACTGTATAGTCTACTTCCAAATAATTTTTTTATGTACAATTCCACAGTACAAAGTTGCATTTTCATTTCCTGATAATGTTAAAAAAATTCTCTATGCACATTTGATCCAGTTGTTTGGCTAAGAGGAACACTTTATCCATAACACAATATTGTTCAGCACTGAAAACTATTTCAAAGTATTTTTTGTTCTTCCACAAGAATTCCCATTATATCTTGTTCTACGTGTAAACAGGCTACCTAAAATCAGTAACATCACAGCCAATCACTTTCTCCCTCAAATCTTTACAGGAATATGTTGCTGGCAGTAACTTTAACATTGGACAGAAAATATTTTGATATCGTACAATTCCTACGCAATCACCTAATTCCACTATAATTGGCACATATATCAAGACAGCATAAAAGCACACATGAAAGTTGGCAAAACAATAACAGCAGCAAAAAATGTCAGATGAATTACATCAAAGAAAATAAGAAAAAGTAAGGAGGGGGGGGGGGCAGAAGAACAAGCATAACTGGACATGAGTCTTCTAAAAATCTTTATTTTGCATTATTTCTCAGTAACGTAAAAATAATTCTTTTGTCTTCCAATGCAACATCCGTTTTCCAGTCATCAAACACGACACGTTGCCTCCCGTATTGTATTAATTAAGGGTTGATTTGGGCAACACGGTTACAAATAATACTAATAAAAATCTGTGAAATGGCAGAATAGGATCTGCCACACACGCATGTAAGGTTCTCGGCTAAAAAAACGTATGACACAACTCTAGGTGCGCGTCACTCAAAAAATGTCACACCTACTTACGGACTTTTAAGTAGGGCAAGTGCAAATGAATGCTACAAAAACTGATAGTTAATTGGGGAATGAAGAGCAATATGAGCAATATAAGCAATATCAGATGGCCGTTTTTCCACAGTTTTAGTACCCAAACACGCCCTTAACTCAATTACATCCTAAAGGATGTATTATAACGGCACCTTTCACTGTCAACGCCCACAAGTTATTTTTACTTTTCTTTCACTCTCACACACACACCTGTAAATAAGCACAGAACGTCAATTACAACCCTTCGTAATAAATATTTCGTATCTCTATCCATTTCTGTCGGCGCAATCCAGTTCTTAACTGGATTCAGTCAGCGTTATGGTGTAACTTCATCACTTAACATTTATATAGCCCAAGTCCACAATTATCAACAAACGAGTCACTTGTTCCCTTGCATTCACTTTATTTTACTGCGCCTGCAGGCTAGCCAACATAAGGCAAGCGATAAAACACTGAAACTCTTCAACAATACAAGATTGGCTTCTTAAAATGTCCACTATGAGGCTCCCTCGCCTCGCTGCTGTTACGAATATTATTTTTTGCACACTTCGATAAATTTGAAATGTGTATGATACAGAAGAAACATTCCAATCACTACTTGCTTTTACCGCTGTTTTGGTTTCCTGAGGACTCAGATTTATTTGTTGGTTCGGTTTCTCGAGGGCTCAAATTTAATACATTCGTCCGATTTTCCGAGGATTGTTGTGGAGTCTGGCTTTCCTAAACTTCATCACCGCCCCTCTCAGAAACCTCCATGCCCACACTGCCATGAGAGCAGCTGCTCCAGACTACTTTGAAGGTACCGCGGACGCTTCTGAATTCATGAAACTACAGAATCGAAAGTTGGTTTACAGATTTCAGCAACACAACTGATCCCAGCACCTTGAATTACAGGTGTACGTTACAACTCTCGGAAATGTGACGGATTTCAGAAATGAACGCAACCAGTCATTTTTCGTGAGGATATGTGAATTGTGGTTTATTGGTCTCATAACATATATAATCTAAATCATTTGATTCAGGTACCGAAGAAACGCCAAAACTGTGATAAAATTTCGCCATAAACACCGAACAGCTGAGATTAATAACAGCTAGCTTTGTTGAAATTGTCATTTCATGCTTTATGAATTTTACCGTACCGAATAGTAGAATTCCTCCCACAGAGTCTGCTGTAGCCTTCTTTTTAGAAACACTGGCTTCTTATTAAATATGTGTTTGCCCGTAATTGTTTGTATACTGTCATCCCCAGATACTGTGGAATCCGTGCGTATCATTTCAATTGGTGTGTAGATAGCATAAAATTCTTTTTATTCTCTTGTTGTATGCGTGGTTAAAATGATTCGCTTCAAATATTTTTTGTCTGTTGTGTGCGAAGAATACAATTTCGTAAATGTATATGGAGGGAACAGCTGAGATTTGCAGTTTCCGAAATAATGGGCGACGAGAATCTTTTTTGCTGTGCATCTAATAAGTTTCTTCTGAGGTTTCAGTATTCGAGATACACTCTATGAACCTACTCAGAAAATTATACCATACCTAATGACAGACTTAAAATCACAGATTTTTATTTTACGGTTACCAGTTTCTCGTCGCCTAGCGACTCATCGTCAGATGGTACAGTTATGCTGTGGAACGAATTATGCTGGCTCCGAAGGAAACACGCTTAAGTTTATACATGATTACAGACAAGGATGGGGAAGAGCCCTTCTGAAAAGTATTTGAATAAAAATTTGAGATATGTTGCCCTGATCGTCAAGTATTTTATAAATGGTCTCCGAACATATTTTTGTAAAGAATAAGATACCATAAGTCTGGAAGCAGAAAAACTGAGAAGAAAAAACCAAAAATTTATGAGAAGTGTAGGCCTATAAGAAAACTGTGGACCAATATTCATGCTATAGAAACTTAAAAGCACAACAACTGCGGAGCCTGACACTTGAACAAAAAAGTTATGAGATATGTTTAGCTCCTCAAAAAACAACTAAAAATTAAACTGAAGTACATTGATCATGCAAAAAATACAAAACTGAAAAATACAGCCTGTGTTCTAGTTGATTCTCGCGTCTATGAAATACCCACATTTGTCCAGTGTGAGTATATTAATCTACATACCATCTTTCATGATTAATGTTGTGTACCCTTCACATAACGAGGAAGAACGTCCCTTCAGTATTTCTCAGTTTCAGGAACAAATCGCTGAAGTTTTTGTTTTGAAATGAGGAACAAATAGTTCAAACTGGTATATAAGTCGCCATTTACTAGCTAACTAAATTTTATTGCCAGCCTTATCGCTGCAGTTTCCCAAGCAGAAAATCTAAAATCTCGCCGTGACCTTTGAAATTTGCGGACAAAACGTTGTCATCAGTTCGTATTTCTCGTATCTCTGTTATTTAGGTACTTCTTTACCTACAGTCGCTTTTGTATTTTCTTTTTCATCGCCTTTTTCACAAACGCAAAAGAAGTTCCCAAGCAAAGATGTAAATTCATAGCACACTGCTTGCACAGTGAGGCAACGTGTAGACACGAGAAGGCCCATGCGTATATGGGTTCTTTCCACAAATTTTTGTGCATGTCCTTTTGTTTCCATGTGTCTGTGACTCCACACGACAAAAGAGGCATCGTGTGGACATACCTTTATGGTGTATCTTCGACTTTGAGCATGTTCATCAGTTTTCCACAGCGCAACTATGCATGCGGATTTGTGCATGCGTAATTTCGGAGGCCTTACTTTAAGCGCATCGCAACCCGCCTTCGTCTGGATACTTTTGCGTATGTAGCAGACGACAGGCAGCTGGGGACCGTATGTATTTGATTGTGTAGTGTGTTGAGGCTCCAGTTGATGAGGTTATGTTGTGAAGCGATTTATGTGCAATGGTGTCTGTTGACTGACGAAAGCACGAAGAAAGTATTTATATAGATGGTTACAGACAAACAAAAAAATCATGTGTAATGCCGCTTCTGAAGACTGTTTGAACAAAATCCGAGATGTTGCCCCGAGCGTCACGTATTAGATAAAAAGTCTCCGATCATATTTCTGTAACGATACTGTAAGTTTCGAAGGAGGAAAACTGAGAATAATAAGCCAAAACTTTACGAAAATTTTATATGAAACTATGGACGTATATTCATATTATGGCCACTAAAAAGCACAACAACTGAGGAGCCTGACATCTGAACAAAAGAAGTTATGGGGTATGTGTAGCTCCTCTACAAAATAGAAAAGAGGCACTCTGATGACGCAAAAAATACGAAACTTAAAAACACAACTATTATACTAGTGCATTCTGGCGTCTATGAAATTCCCAAATTTGTCGAGTCCTAGGATATTAGTCTACACACCATATTCCATGATTAAATACAAATGACACATTGAAAGTAAATTAACCTTCCCATAAAGACTAAGAACTTTCCTTAAGTATTTCTCAGTTTCAGGAATAATCACTTTCATTAATTTATTCGTGTTCCGTTGATCCAGTAAGCAAGACAATTGCATGGATACTGAACGAGTCATAATTATCCATGAGAACAGTACTTTATAGATGATTGTAGATACAAATTGTAGCATTGTATAGGAACAAAATGTGTTAATAATTACAAGCTTAGGCATTCCCTACAGAGAAAAAAAGGTATAAAACAATCAAATAATAAATTACAATTATTACACTTTTTTATTACAGAATTTGGCCAATTGTAGACCGCTTAGAACATAAGATAAAGGTACAGTCTATTTCGCCTTATCTTTCCAAAGCTTCATGTGTTGGCTTTGGCCTGCTTCTATATTTGACATCACCATCCTAGGTTGTGAACTTTGTTGTTGGACAGGAAATTTTGCAGTATTGATCAGTAGCCTGGAACTTTCCCTGTTTTCTATGGTGTTTTCTACGATGTTAAGTTTTCTCAAGTCCTTTCTTGTCTCTTCCAGCTATCCTGTGGAGTTTTTTAATTTGGAAATGAAGTTGAAAATTTTCTTCATTAGCCTACTGTCATTCGTTTCGTACATATGACCATAAAATTTTAATCTGCTCTTTCTTATTGTGTCTGTGATTGTTTCTGTATAGATCTTCATTTCTTCTATTCATCCTGTTGTTATCCTTCTTCTTCTGTGGACCTAAAATTTTCGTGAGTATTTTCCATTCTTTCTTTTCCAGTTCTTCTGGTTCACCTCTTTTATTCAGTGCTAGGCATTCGGATCCTTAAGGTGTTTCCTGTTTAATTACTGTTACGCAGTGTTTAATTTTTGTCTGATCTTTTATTACACCGGTTTTGGGCGATTTCGTGTGCTAATTCCATTATCTTTGATCTTTCCTCACATGTAGTGCATCTAACTCATTTGATTGAATCAATCCTCCCAAAGACTTAAACTTATCAACTCTTTTGATGTTTCCGTGTTGCGTTTGTATATATTTTTCCCTGTTGTGTTCATGTTCGTTTTCTCATATGATATTAGTAATCCGGTTTTAGCTGCAGTTTTGAGAAGTGTTTCTATATTTATCGTTGCCTCTGTTTGCCCTTAGAAATTACTGCCATATGTCAGCAAAAGCGAGACATTTCACTTCAAATCTTCCACTTCCGTGTCCTAGATTAATTCCTTAATGTTTTCCTCTTGTAGTTTTTCATAACACTCTCTCATGACCATGTCTAGGACCAGATTGAAGAGAATCGGTGAGAGCCCATCACTCCTCCAAACACCTGTGTTAATTCTGAAGGGTTCAGAAACTTCTCCTAGATATTTAATTTTTGAAGTTGTGTCTATGAGTGTTCGTTAGACTAATTGGTCTGTGGCTGGTTTTTAGGCTTTTTTCCATCTGCCTCGCCGAATGCGCACTGGTTCCCCGTATTCCGCCTCAGCTATACTGTGTCGGCAATTGCTGCACAAACAAGTTCTCCACGCAAACATAGGGGTTACACTTGTCTGGTGTGAGACGTTCCCTGGGGGGTCCACCCGGGGGCCGAACCGCACAATAACCCTGAGACAATGGATTGGTATGGTGAGGCGGAGGGGTGAAGTGGACTGCGGTAGTCATCGTGGGGTTGTGGACCACTGCGGCTGCTGCGGGGACGGAGCCTCTCAGTCGTTTCTACGCCCCCAGTTAACATACAATACAATACAATACAATACAATAGACTAATTGTCTGGTGGTTTTGTCAATACTTGCTCCTTCCAGTGTTAAGAACGCTGTTGGTCTACAGAATCGTTCGTTTTTCTGAAATCAATGAATGTAACAGGTTTGTTAAGGTTCTGCATTGTTCTGATCCTGAGGATAGTTTTCAAGCTAAAAATTTGCTCTTGGTACGATCTGTTTTTACTGAACCCTGCTTGGTACTCGCCAATTGGGTGTTCTGCTCTATCTTCTGTCTTATTCAGTATAGCTTTGGACATAATTCTGCAGGTGATTGGAATAATTCCACATTATAAACTACAAATTTTATGGAAATGAAATCTTTGTTTTGAACGCCATGATGACTCAGCAGGCACAGCCTAACATAACAGTCGCGACACTCACTGTTTTAAAAGTTGTTACCCTTTGACTGCTGGAGCGACACTAGTCCTCAAGTGGTGAGAAAGGAGAACTTCAGGTGCGTCGTAAGCATAATGTTTGTTTTCCATCCGTTTCCTACGTGATTTACGAAATATTTGAATTATTTTTTTGTCTCCAAGACTTTGTATAATATCAGAAGACATGGAATTTTCTAAAAATGGTTCTAAAATAAGCGCAAGCAAAGATAAAAATCATGAAACCAGTGGCAAGCTACACAACGGATTCGTGAAGGAACACTTGTGACGTTGGAGAGAACTGCAGCTTACCACATTGATATCAAAGGAATGTAAACACATGGATTCACACATAAGAAGCACAGATATGTACCTCTACATGCAAAAGGGGTCGATGTCCCATTTGTTGTTCCATAGGCCTACTGTGTTTCAGCATTGCCACCTGTTGCCACAAGTATGAGCTTTATCTTTATATTATTCTAAGTGGGACAAGCAAATGCCAAATAGTGGGAGAAATATACTGTAAGTGTAAATCTCAAGTCCTCAAAGCCAATAACACTATCAGAAGTGCTGCCATATGTTAAATTTGCCATTACAGTATATTCACTCAATGACTTATGCACTAGTTTATCAGTATCAGAGAAATGCTGTACTTTCTGCTTTAAAAGGTGGAACATATTGTCACTTATCCCACATTTTATTTGTATGCCTTCCACATACTTCTGTAATGTGTGCACTGATGGAAATACAAAATATTATGACAAAACCTGTATGCCTGAATGCTGTAATATAATTTAATTCAAACAGCTTATTTTTGTCTTTTCATCTCGCAAATGGCATGCTAATATGGCTTAATAACAAGTCAAGGGGGTCTTTTTTTTAAATATCAGGATGCTATACTCTTCAAAATTTGTTTGTTCTCCATCGATTGATCCTTCTGATACAGTTTGCTGTCTGTACATAAAATGATATGTATTTTCCTTGTCGTGTAACAGTTTCTCACGAAGTCTTGCGGTCTGCACATTCTGATACTCCGGAAGCTTTTTATAGACTCGAATAACTGCACACAATTTTACCACTTCATTGTCAAAGCAGGTCTGTGTTGACGATTCAGACGAATCTGGCTCTTTTAAATGGAGAGTTGAACTGGCTGCTTCTGTGCAATAGGAGTGTTTTACAGATTTAGACGGATTGTCGGAAGTCTGTGGCAGTTTCCTCTTCATCGTCAGTAAGGTGGCTTATTTGGAATGTCAAACAATGTGATTAACAGCATTCCATACAAGTTTCTTCTTGTTTGCATTCATGAACTGGTTTTGTTTGACATGTAGCAAACACAACATTATTATCAAGCCGAACAGGATCTTTTTCCATAAGATGTTCTCGTCTGCTATTCACTATCCACTTTCTATTCCTAACACGAAACATTAATCATTAATCATCAATATACATGTAGTTTGCAAGCGAATCCTGGCGATACAGTTCAGTAACATGATGGTACATACAGTGGCTCTCAGGGTCCTTGGGAAACGTAAAAAAAGAAATATGTGGTCTCTTCTTCTTCTTGTTGCTGCAATTTACTGCACTACGCTGCATTCCCATTTGTAAAAACCCCTGTACAAATCAAAATAAACAACTACTATTCACTTTCGGTTTCACGATCGCGCCGAACTCAACATTTTGACTTACTGGCCGCTTGGCGCGTTGCTGGCGCAGTAGGCAACAAAATCGAGGCGGAGTGTTGCGACTGTTATGCTACACTGTGCAGCAGGTGAGTTGTAACCGGTTGTGGAACATTAAAAATTCTACCACCTTTACCCATCACAGTCAGAATCTTCTCTAACCAGAATGGATGAAAGTGTCATTTTGCAACAGGAAAACATTCGTCTGTAATGTCAGTAATAATTACTTTATTACTATTTACTGCCAATGCTAAGTCATTGATCAACTACGACTGCGTCAAGATTTCATAAATCTAAAATAATAATGCAAAAACGGCATGACAACATTAATGAGTTCGCAAAACCTGAAAGTCACTGGCCGTGACATCACATCAAAGCATTCCGCAATGCATTTCAAATGCATTCACATAGGCCTTCAACGGACTGTGACGTCACGTCAAGGTCTCGGGTAGAAAGTTATGACAGTATTATCGTCTGCTAATATCGGACATTAACTTGTTTTCTCCGCAAACGCTTATGTTGTATTAGTGGATTTCGTGCTTGCGTACCTTCTTAAACTTTATTTCATTTTTGAGTTTTGTCTTTGTGGCAAATTGCGAACGTCTTACGATTAATTGGATTTTTTTCCCATAGAGTGTGATGAAAAACGCGTGGTTTCACCGCTTACAAGGCAGTCGTGTAGAGAGCTGGCTTTGCTGTTACACTCACGCACTGTGTTCAGGATGTAGTCTATGGTAATAATTGATGAAGAGCATATTTGCCTAGAAACACGTTTCATTTGCAACAAGTGAGTACACGGCCAACTAACAGTGATTTCAGTTCGTAATGTTTATGCACTGCCAATCGCACTAGCGTGGTAACTAGCATTAGCACAAGTTCTGCTTGACTACTGATTTACGTCTACATCTATATCCAGGAAGGTATACACTCCTCAGTGATATGAGAATGCGTGGCAGGGGAAATACAATGGTTGTGTTTCTGGATGAAATGAAACGAACAAATTTCCTCCAGAACCATTGGGCATAAAGTACTTCACAGACAAGCTTTTGTTAAGCTTGTTCCATGTGATACGCAGCCAGCAGAAATGGAATCCAGGCGATTCATCTGTCGAGAAAATAGTTCACTTCGCATTGGCCGTTGATTTTTGTTGAACTGCGCCAGCGTGCGCCACACCATTGCCAGAATTTTGCCTCTCGGAAGTGTGCGTGGTGGCGAATACTGGGAAGCACTAGTTTCTGCTGCCTGTGAGTAGCTCTGATCTCTTCATGCATTTCTGTGGCATGACTGCAACACAGATCCCACCTTGGAAAGAAGAGTTCAAGAGCTGAGATAAAGTGAAGACTTCCAGCCTGCGACTGGTTTATGTGGCAGATGTTTGAGTTTTGTGCACTTCACACTGATGTCAGCACAAGCACGATGGTGGAGAGCCAGGCTGTGGTGATTACATAATGGCACATGATGTCATCATGTGGATCTGGCCTGGTGCACAGTATGTCCTTACATAGCTGTCTAGTGACAGCAGTGGCAGGCAGTGCTGGCAGCAATCTTTCTGTAGAAACATGTGGTTAGCTTCAAGACGTCAGTCACTCGAACAGATTTCGCCTTGAAAAAACTGATAATAAAATGTAACAAAATACGGCGTTCATAAGGCACAGTTAATGCATGTTAATGAAATAAAATATTCATGAGTTGCACATCGTGTGGAATGACAGAAAATAAAATGGATGATGCAGGGTTCACGGGTCACACTGTTCAGAGTTCACAGACAGACTGCGAAAGCAGAAACAATCAACTCTGTTTTCAAACATTCCTTTACAATGGCACACATAAGCATTGCCTTGATTTAACCCTTGTACCACTGAATACATGAATTAAATAGATATTAGTATCAGTTACCTTGAAAAGTGCCTGATATTATTAAAACTCAACAATGCCACACGGCTTTCCTATCAGATTGTCTACCCAGTTTGCTGCTGAATTAGATCTGTTGTAGATCCCTCAAACAAAAAACTGTGTCCAGTAGTTGGAAGAAAGAACAGATCACACCCATTTGCAAGAAGGCTAGCAAAAGTGATCCAGAAAACTTCCATCCAATATACCTGATATCCATCTGCTGTAGAATCCTAGAATGCTCTCTTTGCTGAAACATAATGAGGCATCTAAAACAGAACGGCCTTCTCCATGCCAACCAGCATGCATTTCGAAAAGAAACACTCACTTCTTTCTCATGATATTCTTAAAGTTATGTATCAAGGCAGTATGTTAGATGCAATATTTCTTTATTTCTAAAAGGTCTTTGATTCAGTACCAATATGATTGTATGAAGTATCAAGTGAAATTTGTGACGGTATTGAGGATTTCTTGGCCGGCGTTTCTAGGCGCTGCAGTCTGGAACCGCGGGACCGCTACGGTCGCAGGTTCGAATTCTGTCTCAGGCATGGATGTGTGTGTTGTCCTTAGGTTAGTTAGGTTTAACTAGTTCTAAGTTCTAGGGGACTAATGACCTCAGCAGTTGAGTCCCATAATGCTCAGAGCCATTTTTGAGGATTTCTTGGTGGAGAGATACAGCATTTTACCTTGAACAGAGAATCATCAACGGATATAGAAGTAACTTCAGATGAATCACAGGGAATTCTACTGGGACCCATGTTGTTCATTTTGTGTATTAATGACCTCATGGACAATATTGATAGTAACATCAGATCTTTCATAAATGATGCAATTATCTACTATGAAATACAACCAGAATGAAGGTGCACAAATATTCGATCAGACATGGATAAGATTTCAAGGTGGTGCAATGATTGGCAATTTCCTTTAAATCTTCAGAAATGTAAATTTGTGCACTTCAAAAAATGAAAAAAACACACAGAATTCTGTGAATCTCTGAGTCACAGGTGGAATTGGTTAACTCATACAAATACCTGGACATAACAGTTTGTTGTTGTTGTTGTTGTTGTGGTCTTCAGTTCAGAGACTGGTTTGATGCAGCTCTCGATGCTGCTCTATCCTGTGCAAGCTTCTTCATCTCCCAGTACCTACTGCAGCCTACATCCTTCTGAATCGGCTTAGTGTTTTCATCTATAATTTTTACCCTCCACACTGTCCTCCAATACTAAATTGGTGATCCTTTGATGCCTCAGACTATGTCCTACCAACTAATCCCTTCTTCTAGTCAAGTTGTGCCACAAACTTCTCTCCAATTCTATTCAATACCTCCTCATTAGTTATGTGATCTACCCATCTAATCTTCAGCATTCTTCTTTAGCATCACATTTTATAAACTTCTATTCTCTTCTTGTCTAAACTATTTATTGTTCATGCTTCACTACACTTCACAAAAATACTTTCAGAAACAACTTCCTGACACTTAAATCTATACTTATTATAACCTGTAATCACCAATAATTTCACGGATATTCAAACACACTCTCTTAGAAACAATAGCTCGTTACATGATAACAACTCAGTATCTCTTATTCGACTGCCGTGCCGTGACATGCGGCCGGCGCCGTTCGTAGCTAGGTGGCGCTCCCACGCTCAGCCGAGTTGCAGAGCGCCTCTATCGCCGTTTGCGCATACTGTCGTGGCGGCACTGTTAAATGTCGTGGCACTGTCACAACACTTTTCCCCCCTTGAAAAAAAAACACTCACTTCCTTGGAGACATGGACAGTTCAGGGACATCCATGGCCTCTTGTGAGGCCCCAAGAAGATCCCGCGGAGAGACACGAGAGTATGGTCGAAAATGTCCAGGATGGAAGCACGTGCATGGAACGTGCCTCCTGGACGATATGATGGGTGAAAACTCCGGAGCAGCATCCATAGGTGTCGTGAACCTGAGGGTGTGCTCCAGCGAGATGGGTCCCGGAGAAGGCGGCGTCGCGACTGGGGCCGGTGCGGTGCGGAAGCGGTAGCGACGTCGGCTGCATCAACATGTACGGTAGATCGGCAGCAGCGACAGGACTGGCTTCTCGGGCTGGTGGAGGCAAAGAAAGTGGCGGTGGCACCGGCGTGGCCACCACTCGTGGGCGCATCTGGTCGTAATGGCGAACAACCATGCCGTCGTCCGTACGTATTTCACAAAGCCGGCGGCCGCAAAGAGCCTTGACCACCCCTGGAATCCATTTAGGGCAAGATCCATACCCTTGTGCCCACACGTCAGCGGCCACCGAGTATTTTCCCGCACTAGGGGACACAGCACAAGGCCTGACAGGGTGAAGCAGGTGCAGTAGAGTGCGCAGTTGGCGGCCATGCAAGAGTTCAGCAGGGCTGCAATCACCCAGAGGCATGAAGCGATAAGAACTCAGAAATTACAGCAGAGCGTCATCTGTGGAAAAATCACTAAGGAATTTTTTCATCTGGCTTTTGAAAGCGCAGACAAGGCGCTCGACCTCCCCAGTCGTTTGCGGATGGAAGGGCGGTGCTGTAACATGATGAATCCCTTGTCTAGTACAAAAATCACGGAAGGCCTGCGAAGAGAACTGAGGGCCATTGTCCGTGACGATCGTGGATGGAAGACCTTCTAGCTCAAAGATTTTGGTCAAAGACGCAGTGGTGGGCGACGGACATCGAACAACAAACGGAAACTTCGAGAAGGCGTCAATCAACAGTAGCCAATAAGTACCGAGGAAGGGGCTGGCAAAGTCAGCGTGCACCCGTTCCCATGGCTGCGCCGGATCAGGCCATGGAGAGGGCATTGTATGAGGTGCAGCCAGTTGTTGAGCACACCGACCACACGCAGCAACCATGTGGGCGATGTCCGAATCAATACCGGGCCAATAAACGTGCCTGCGGGCCAGGGACTTAGTCCGAGAAATACCCCAATGGCCTTCATGCAACAGGTTGAGAACATCTTTGCGAGGAGAGGCTGGCACCATGACCCGTGGAGATGCGTCATCCATGGCCAGAAGAACAACACCATCATGAACAGACAGATGAAGGTGCAAGGCATGGTAGTTGCGAAGGGGATCCAATGCCCGGCCCTTGGTCCTGTCCGGCCAACCCCGTTGAACAAAACCGATCACCTGATGCAGGACCGGGTCCCGCGCAGTAGTCGACGCGACCTGCAAACCTGTAAGTGGAAAACCCTCGACCGCACTACGTTCTTCCTCATCAATGTGGAAACAGAGTAGTTCATCACGATCGAAAACCGGGTCGGGACCCATCGCCAATCGCGACGATGCGTCAGCGTTGGCGTGCTGGGCCGTGGGGCGATAGTGAATCTCATAGTGAAAACGAGACAAGTATAAGGCCCAACGTTGCAGGCGGTGAGCTGCCTTATCCAGAAGCGACGCCGATGGGCTGAACAGAGAGACCAGCGGCTTGTGGTCGGTGATGAGGTGAAACTTAGACAAAAAAACGCTGAACTTTTTTAGAGCATAAATGATAGCGAGCGCCTCCTTTTCGATTTGAGAGTAACGCTGTTGCGCATCGTTGAGGGTCTTGGAAGCATAGGCGATGGGCCGTTCCGACCCATCCTCATACCGATGGGCGAGAACAGCCCCTAGGTCATACTGTGACGCGTCAGTCGCCAGAACCAAGTGCTGACCCGGACGGAATGTGGCAAGACAAGGTGCCGACTGCAAATGAGCCTTCAGGCGGACAGAAGCCTGCTCACACTCGTCGGACCAACAGAAAGGGACGTTTTTGCGTAACAGCTGATGCAGAGGATGAGCTACCGCCGCCGTGGATGGAGTGAATTTGTGATAGTAAGCAATCTTGCCTAGAAACGCCTGAAGTTCTTTGACCGTAGACGGCCGGGGTAGAGCGTTAATGGCCGCAACGTGCTGACGTAGAGGACGTATACCCTTACGGGACAAGTGGAAACCAAGATACACAATGGCGGGTTGGAAGAACTGTGACTTGTCGAGATTGCACCTCAACCCAGCCGAATGCAAAACCCGAAACAGTGAACGCAAATTGCGAAGGTGCTCCTCAGTGGAGGCTCCCATGACAACAATGTCATCCAGATAGTTTATGCAGCCAGGAACGGAAGCCATGAGCTGTTCCAAAAACCGCTGAAAAATGGCCGGCGCGCTAGCGACGCCAAATGGTAACCGCTGGTACTGATACAACCCACAAGGAGTTTTGATGACGAGACATTCCTTGGAAGAAGCATCCAACGGCAACTGATGGTACGCCTCCAATAAGTCAAGTTTGGAAAAGAACTGGCCCCCAGCGAGCTTGGTAAATAACTCTTCAGGACGGGGAAGAGGATAAGTGTCAATGAGGCTCTGAGCATTGACAGTGGCTTTCAAATCACCACACAATCGCAGACTCCCGTTTGGAAACCACCACGATTGGCGATGCCCATTCGCTGGAGGTAACAGGAAGGAGAACCCCTGAAGCTGTTAACCTGTCTATCTCAGCTTTGACAGGTGCACTCAACGCCACCAGAATAGGGCGTGCCCGGAAAAACTTAGGGCGAGCTGTAGGTTTAAGAGTAATGTGGGCTTCAGAATCCTTGGCACGACCCAGACCAGCAGAGAACACGGACGAAAATTCAGAACACAATCCATCCAGCTGTTGATACGGAATATCCTCAGATATGAGGTGCACATCATCATCAATGGAGAACCCGAACAACTGGAAAGCATCATAACAAAACAGGTTTTCAGTGCCCGCATGATCCACCACATAAAACGTGAGGGGCCTAACAACAGACTTGTAGGCAGTGGAAGTATCAAACTGGCCAACGATAGGAATTTTCTGTTTATTGTAAGTTCTCAGATTTCGCGTAACTGGAGACAAGGGAGGCGAGCCCAACTCCAAATACGTGCGAGAATTAATTAAAGTTACTGCAGAGCCAGTGTCCACTTGCATGCGAATGTCTTTATCCAGAACACGAACAGTAACAAACAACTTATTTGTTTGAGAAAGCACACAGTTAACATCCATGTCCGATGCCTCGTCCTCGTCGACAGGGGACTTTAGGGGACTGACACACAGAAGCAATGTGGCCTTTTTTCCTACATGAATTACACGTGGCCCAACGTTTTGGACACGCGGCCGTCATGCTGTACGAAACAACGTGGACAAGAAGGAAGTGCGAAACGAACCTGCTTCTGTGGTTGCTGTTTTCGCTGCGAGCGTTGCGGCCCAACGCGACGTTGTTTACGCGAGTGAACCGCCGCCACATCTTCGTTCTCCTGTGAAACAGGCAAATTGTCCGTGTCGAAAGTTGACTGTACACCGCGTACATCACACCACGCGTCTGCTTGCGCGCCAGCAGCGTGAGACACTTCAAAGGATTGAGCGATGCTTAGAACTTCCGACAACGACGGGTTTGGCAGTTGTAGGGCACGTTGCCGAACTTATTTATCAGGAGCAAGCCGTAGAATAGCATCCCTAACCATTGAATCAGCATAAGACTCATGATGAGTGTCCGTGACAAACTGACATTTCCTACTCAGACCGTGTAGTTCCGCCGCCAAAGCCCGGTAAGATTGATGGGGCTGTTTACGACACCGGTAGAACGCCACGCGGGCGGCAACGACGTGGGTGTTTTTTCGGTAATAGTTAGACAATAAGTCACACATTTCTTGGAAGGACAGAGAGGCAGGTTCCCGCAGAGGGGCTAACTGAGATAGTACCTGATAGATCCGTGGGGAAATCCAAGATAGAAATAACGACTTACACATAGGAGCGTCGACAACGCCGAAAGCCAAGAAGTGTTGCCGCAAACGCTTCTCATAATCCTCCCAGTCTTCAGTGGCCTCGTCGTAAGGAGGGAATGGAGGTGGAGAAGAGGAAGACAGACGATGAGTAAACGACGTCGACAACGTCTGAATACCAGCCGTCAGCTGTGTTTGTTGTTCAATGAGCGCTTGCATAAGCTGTTCCATGTCTGCCCCATCACGAACACACAAATCCACAATGCAGTGAAAATATCCGACCTCGTCGCCAAAAAGTATTATAACCTGTAATCACCAATAATTGCGTGGATATTCAAACACACTCACTTAGAAACAATAGCTCGTTACATGATAACAACTCAGTATCTCTTATTCGACTGCCGTGCCGTGACATGCGGCCGGCGCCGTTCGTAGCTAGGTGGCGCTCCCGCGCTCAGCCGAGCTGCGGAGCGCCTCTAACGCCGTTTGCGCGTACTGTCGTGGCGGCACTGTTAAATGGGGTCTAGTGTAGCAGGGGATACAACCCGTCGGCTTTGGACAATGACGTCACAAGTCGCCAGAGTTTACCATTTTCGCTTTTGCTGTTATGTTTGTTTCGTTTTTTTACTGATTGCTTAATAAAGTAGATCTGTTTATTCTATCTCGTGAGATTTTTTTAAAAAAAAAGCCAAAAAAACACTATTGCTTAATAAAGTAGGATCAGTTTATTCTATCTCGTGAGATTTTTTTTTTAAAAGCCAAAAAACACTTATTAGCTACTGAAGGGAGCTACAACACTAAGAAGAATCGCTTCTCGGTTTTTGACAAGATATTGCTTAATAAAGTAGGACCAGTTTATTCTATCTCGTGAGATTTTTTTTAAAAAAGCCAAAAAACACTTATTAGGTACTGAAGGGAGCTGCTTAATAAAGTAGGATCAGTTTATTCTATCTCGTGAGATTTTTTTTTTAAAAAAAGGCAAAAACACTTATGCTTTTGACAAGATCAATGTTTATGTCTCTCGCATTCCTTTGTTTCTCAACATTCTCCTCAGCTCTTTCATGTCTGTAATACATGCTCTCTGGCGACTTGTGACGTCATTGTTCAAAGCCGACGGGTTGTATCCCCTGCTGCACTAGTCCCGTTAAATGTCATGGCACTGTCACAACAATACTCGATGTAAACAAATTTCTCTTCTTCAGAAACGCTTTCCTTCCCATTGCCAGTTTACATTTTATGTCCTCGCTGCTTCCACCATCATCAGTTATTTTGCCTCCCAAGTAGCAAAATTCATCTACTACTTAAAGTGTCTCATTTCCTAATCTAATTCCCTCAGCATCACCTGATTTAATTTGACTACATTCCATTATCCTCGTTTTGCTTTTGTTGATGTTCATCTTATAGTCTCCTTTCAAGACACTGTCCATTCTGTTCAAATACTCTTCCAAGTGCTTTGCTGTCTCTGACAGAATTATAGTGTCATCGGCAAACATGAAATATTTTATTTCTTCTCCATGGATTTTAATTCCTACTCCAAATTTTTCTTTTGTTTCCTTTACTGCTTGCTCAATATACATATTGAATAACGTCAGGGATAGGCTACAACCCTGTCTCACTCCCTTCCCAACCACTGCTTCCCTTTCATGCCCCTTGACTTTTAAAACTGTCGTCTGGTTTCTGTACAAATTGTAATTAGCCTTACGCTCCCTGTATTTTACCCCTGCCACCTTCAGAATTTGAAAGAGAGTATTCCAGTCAACATTGTCAAAAGCTTTCTCTAAGTATACAAATGCTAGAAACATAGGTTTGCCTTTCCTTAATCTATCTTCTAAGATAAGTCATAGGGTCAGTATTGCTACTCGTGTTCCAACATTTCTACAGACTCTGAATTGATCTCCCCTGATGTCAGCTTCTACCAGTTTTTCCATTTGTCTGCAAAGAATTTGTGTTAGTATTTTGCAGCTATGACTTATTAACCTGATACTTCAGTAATTTTCACATCTGCAAACACCTGATTTCTGTGGGATTGGAATTATTATAATCTGTTTCATACATCTTGCTCAGCAGATGGTAGAATTTTGCAGGGATGGCTCTCCCAAGGCTATCTGTAGTTCTATTGGAATGTTGTCTACTCATGAGGCCTTATTTGGTCTGGGACTGGAATAATTATATGCTGTTTCATACATCTTGCTCAGCAGAGGGTAGAGTTTTGCAGGGATGGCTCTCCCAAGGTTATCTGTAGTTCTATTGGACTGTTATCTACTCCTGGGGCCTTGTTTCAACTTAGGTCTTTCAGTGCTCTGTCAAACCCTTCACACAGTATCACATTTGTAAATGTCTGCTTGTGTCTGTGTATGTGCGGATGGATATGTGTGTGTGTGTGTGCGAGTGATACCTGTCCTTTTTTCCCCCTAAGGTAAGTCTTTCCGCTCCCGGGATTGGAATGACTCCTTACCCTCTTCCTTAAAACCCACATCCTTTCGTCTTTCCCTCTCCTTCCCTCTTTCCTGATGAGGCAACAGTTTGTTGCAAAAGCTTGAATTTCGTGTGTATGTTTGTGTTTGCTTGTGTGTCTATCGACCTGCCAGCACTTTCGTTTGGTAAGTCACATCATCTATAGAGGGAAACATTCCACGTAGGAAAAATATATCTAAAAACAAAGATGATGTGACTTACCAAATGAAAGTGCTGGCAGGTCGATAGACACACAAACAAACACAAACACACACACACACACACACACACACACACACACACATACACACAAACACAAACATGCATACACACAAAATTCAAGCTTTCGCAACAAACAGTTGCTTCATCAGGAAATAGGGAAGGAGAGGGAAAGACGAAAGGATGTGGGTTTTAAGGGAGAGGGTAAGGAGTCATTCCAATCCTGGGAGCGGAAAGACTTACCTTAGGGGGAAAAAAGGACGGGTATACACTCGCATACACACACATATCCATCCACACATATACAGACACAAGCAGACATATTTAAAGACATGCTTGTGTCTCTGTATGTGTGGATGGATATGTGTGTGTGTGCGAGTGTATACCCGTCCTTTTTTCCCCCTAAGGTAAGTCTTTCTGCTCCCGGGATTGGAATGACTCCTTACCCTCTCCCTTAAAACCCACATCCTTTCGTCTTTCCCTCTCCTTCCCTCTTTCCTGATGAGGCAACAGTTTGTTGCGAAAGCTTGAATTTTGTGCCAGCGCTTTCGTATGGTAAGTCACATATATAAAATAGAGGGAAACATTCCACGTGGGAAAAATATATCAAAATTCAAGCTTTCGCAACAAACAGTTGCTTCATCAGGAAAGAGGGAAGGAGAGGGAAAGACAAAAGGATGTGGGTTTTAAGGGAGAGGGTAAGGAGTCATTCCAATCCCGGGAGCAGAAAGACTTACCTTAGGGGGAAAAAAGGACAGGTATACACTCGCACACACACACATATCCATCCGCACATACACAGATACAGACACAGATACAAGCAGACATTTGCTTGTGTCTGTGTATGTGCGGATGGATATGTGTGTGTGTGCGAGTGTATACCCGTCCTTTTTTCCCCCTAAGGCAAGTCTTTCCGCTCCCAGGATTGGAATGACTCCTTACCCTCTTCCTTAAAACCCACATCCTTTTGTCTTTCCCTCCCCTTCCCTCTTTCCTGATGAAGCAACTGTTTGTTGCGAAAGCTTGAATTTTGTGTGTATGTTTGTGTTTGTTTGTGTGTCTATCAACCTGCCAGTGCTTTTGTTTGGTAAGTCTCATCATCTTTTTTTTTACATATATATATGCACAACATTTGTCTGGACTCTCAACAGATACCCCTCCGTTGTGGTTCCATCTACAGTACTGCTATTAGTATCGCTGAGGCCCGCAAGCCTCCCCACCATCAGCATGGTCCATGGTTCATGGGGTGGGGATATGAAATTTCGAGATACGAAATGGAATGATCACATAGACTAGGTTGTGTACAAAGCAGATATCAGACTTCAATTCATTGGCAGAATACTGGGGAAATGCAACCAATATACAATGGTGGTTGCTAGCAACTGACTCATGTGACCCATCCTAAAATACTGCTCATGCATGTGGGGTGTGTGCCAAATTAGACTGATGGGGGAATATACACAAGGCAACATGAATAGTTGCAGGTTTATTTGACCTGAAGGAGAGTGTCAGAGATATGTTCAAAGAACTGAAATGCCCAACTATTGAAAATAAATGGAAACTATCCCAAAAAAGCCAACCAACAAAGTTTCAAAAACTGGTCTTAAATGATGATGCTATGAGTACATTACAACCCCCTACATATTTCTCTTAAAATAATCATGAGGGCAAGATCAGCTTAATTATAGCATACACATTCAGCAATTTATTCCATCACACCATACATGAAAGGAACAGGAAAAACCCTAATAACTGGTACAACAGGATGTACCCTCTGCCATCCACTTCACAATGATTTCCAGAGTGCAAATGTAGAGCTTGATGCATCATAGATAGCAGCACCAGTCCAACAGTTTCTGATTTTCAGGTGATGAGTAACGAATTTCACAAAAGGGATGTTGCACTAGATTTTTCTCAGAGCGGTAGCAAAAATGGTGTGTTTTGTTTGCATGGATTTGTAATTTTTTGACTTCACAGTGTAAGGCATTACTTAACTATGGTGAGCTGTTTTTGCCATTGCATAAGCTATTTTCAAAATAAAACCTTTAGTTTAAAGAACAGTGCATGGAGTAGGCTGTTGAGGATAAACAAGGGTAATATACAAATTCAAAACCATAAGGGTGTTGTGGGAGCAAGGTGATGAATGGCAGGGTGGGTAAGATAACAATAACTTTGCTATTTTTCCATCTTACCCAACATATTTTGGAGTAGCCATTTTTTATTAATAGCTTTTGTTGTTATTGAAGAATTGGTTTTGAAACTGAATTTTAGATGCACTTTTTCATTTTTTAATCCAAAAGTATGGCTGTTCATCTGTTAACCTTTCAGGTGTTATAATGCCATGAAATGACACCAGAAAAAGTGATAAGGGAAAGTGAGATAAGAGGTAATGGATGCAGCTATTGCTGAAGTATGAGATAAAATCTCAGATGTAAATGTTGCAGTAATGAAATATAACATGCCAGAGCTAACACTACAGAGATATTTGAAACAGAGATGTGGTCCCTAAGGGGAAAGTTATGATTACACTACTTTAGTAAAAAATTTTCCAATAAATGCCTCGAATTAATGTAGGCCGGGTAAGTTACCACAAGCAGCACAGTGAACGCATCATTGTGGCCAAGATAGACATGAAGCCCATGCCTACTACAGTAGTACAAGTTTATATGCCAACTAGCTCTGTAGATGATGAGGAAATTGATGAAATGTATGATGAGATAAAAGAAATTATTCAGGTAGTGAAGGGAGATGAAAATTTAATAGTCATGGGTGACTGGAATTTGACAGTAGGAAAAGGAAGAGAAGGAAACGTGGTAGGTGAATATGGATTGGGGCTAAGAAATGAAAGAGGAAGCCGCCTGGTAGAATTTTGCACAAAGCATAACTTAATCATAGCTAATATTTGGTTCAAGAATCATGAAAGAAGGTTGTATACATGGAAGAACCCTGGAGATACTAGAAGGTTTCAGATAGATTATATAATGGTAACACAGAGATTTAGGAACCAGGTTTTAAATTGTAAGACATTTCCAGGGGCAGATGTGGACTCTGATCACAATCTATTGGTTATGAACTGTAGATTAAAGCTGAAGAAACTGCAAAAAGGTGGGAATTGAAGGAGATGGGACCTGGATAAACTGAAAGAACCATAGGTTGTACAGAGTTTCAGGGAGAGCATGAGGGAACAATTTACAGGAATGGGGGAAAGAAATACAGTAGAAGAAGAATGGGTAGCTTTGAGGGATGAAGTAGTGAAGGCAGCAGAGGATCAAGTAGGTTAAAAGACAAGGGCTAGTAGAAATCCTTGGGTAACAGAAGAGATACTGAATTTAATTGATGAAAGGAGAAATATACAAAAATGCAGTAAGTGAAGCAGCAATAAGGAATACAAACGTCTCAAAAATGAGATCGACAGGAAGTGCAAAATGGCTAAGCAGGGATGGCTAGAGGACAAATGTAAGGATGTAGAGGCTCATCTCACGATGGATAGCATAGATACTGCCTGCAGGAAAATTAAAGAGACCTTTGGACAAAAGAGAACCACTTGCATGAATATCAAGAACCCAGATGGAAACCCAGTTCTAAGCAAAGAAGGGGAAGCAGAAAGGTGGAAGGAGTATGTTGAGGGTCTATACAGGGGCGATGTTCTTGAGGGCAATATTATGGAAATGGAAGAGGATGTAGATGAAGATGAAATGGGAGATATGATACTGTGTGAAGAGTTTGACAGAGCATTGAAAGACCTAAGTTGAAACAAGGCCCCGGGTTCAAATGGCTCTGAGCACTATGGGACTTAACATCTGAGGTCATCAGTCCCCTAGAACTTAGAACTACTTAAACCTAACTAACCTAAGGACATCACACACATCCGTGCCCGAGGCAGGATTCGAACCTGCGACCGTAGCGGTTGCGCAGTTCCAGACTGAAGCGCCCAGAACCGCTCGGCCACATTGGCCGGCCAAGGCCCCGGGAGTAGACAACATTCCATTAGAACTACTGACAGCCTTAGGAGAGCTGGTCTTGACAAAACTCTACCATCTGGTGAGCAAGATGTATGAGACAGGTGAAATTCCCTTCGACTTCAATAAGAATATAATAATTCCAATCCCAAAGAAAGCAGGTGTTGACAGATGTGAAAATTACCGAACTTTCAGTTTAATAAGTCACAGCTGCAAAATACTAACACGAGTTCTCTACAGACGAATGGAAAAACTGGTAGAAGCCAACCTCGGGGAAAATCAGTTTGGATTCGGTAGAAATGTTGGAACACGTGAGGCAATACTGACCCTACAACTTATCTTAGAAGAAAGATTTAGGAAAGGCAAACCTACGTTTCTAGCATTTGTAGACTTAGAGAAAGCTTTTGACAATGTTGAGTGGAATACTCTCTTTCAAATTCTGAAGGTGGCAGGGGTAAAATACAGGGAGCGAAAGGCTATTTTCAATTTGTACAGAAAGCAGATGGCAGTTATAAGAGTCGAGGGACATGAAAGGTAAGCAGTGGATGGGAAGGGAGTGAGACGGGGTTGTAGCCTCTCCCTGATGCTATTCAATCTGTATATTGAGCAAGCAGTAAAGGAAACAAATGAAAAGTTCGGAGTAGGTATTAAAATCCATGGAGAATAAATAAAAACTTTGAGGTTCGCCGAAGACATTGTAATTCTGTCAGAGGCAGCAAAGGACTTGGAAGAGCAGTTGAGCGGAATGGACAGTTTCTCGAAAGGATGGTATAAGGTGAACATCAACAAAAGCAAAACGAGGATAATGGAATGTAGTCGAATTAAGTCGGGTGATGCTGAGGGAATTAGATTAAGAAATGAGACACTTCAAGTAGTAAATGGGGTCTGCTATTTGGGGAGCAAAATAACAGATGATGGTCGAAGTAGAGAGGATGTAAAATGTAGACTGGCAATGGCAAGGAAGTCGTTTCTGAAGAAGAGAAATTTGTTAACATCGAGTATTGATTTAAGTGTCAGGAAGTTGTTTCTGAAAGTATTTGTTGGAGTGTAGCCATATATGGAAGTGAAACATGGACGATAAATAGTTTAGACAAGAAGAGAATAGAAGCTTTCGAAATGTGGTGCTACAGAATAATGCTGAAGATTAGATGGGTAGATCACATAACTAATGAGGAGGTATTGAATAGAATTGGGGAGAAGAGGAGTTTGTGGCACAACTTGACTAGAAGAAGGGATTGGTTGGTAGAACATGTTCTGAGGCATCAAGGGATCACCAATTTAGTACTGGAGGGCAGTGTGGAGGGTAAAAATCATAGAAGGAGACCAAGAGATGAATACACTAAGCAGATTCAGAAGGATGTAGGCTGCAGTAGGTACTGGGAGATGAAGAAGCTTGCACAAGATAGAGTAGCATGGAGAGCTGCATCAAACCAGTCTCAGGACTGAAGACCACAACAACAACAACAACAACAATATTATGGAACAGTTAAGGAAATAAGATTGAAGTATTTGCTCAAAGCCTAGAATATCTACAACATTGATGAAACTGAGTTTTCCAGTGTCAACAAAAACTTCTAAAGTGATCTCACCCATTGGTTACAGCTATGTGTTTAAAATTTCTTCTGTTGAACAACGAGTAACAATCATGTCTTTATGTGGCATGAATGCTACTGGGACTTACATTCCACATTTTCTCATCTTTGTCACTATAAAGATGAATCCCAATTTTTTAAATGGAGCATCTCCAGGCACCATGGGAGTGGTTGATGAATGCAGGTGGATGACTGGTCAAAATTTTCTGAAGTTCAGTCATGATCACCCAAGCAAATAAAATCCTATCCAAATTTATAATGGACTCTCATACATCACATGCCACTTTATCATGCTGGATCAAAGAAGTGAATGGCTGCAGGACAGTCAAGACATAAGCGAGCTTGACTCTATGAGTTGACACCTGGGTTGGCTTGCTATTGCACTCGTTGTCACAGGTTCTCTCATCATGGGAGATGACACAGTGTGGCTCTGAGTAGGTTGGCTGAAATGCTACTGTACCACACTGCTGCACAGCATGACATGGTGGCTAGATCGGCATGTGTGAATACTTTGCCTGCGCCATTCACGTTGGTGCATGAGGTCAAAGCCGGCCATGTGGGTGTGCAGACATTCTGCCTTTTGGAGATGGGGGAACAGAGGCATCATGGGGTAGTGGTACCTCCATCATTACATCACCAGGTATGGCAAGGGATTGCCAGTAGACAAGGTCGGCATGTGAAGCATTTATCTTTTCCTTTGGTGCCACTCACAGGCAGAGCAGTACTAATGTGAGTGCTTTCATCCAGGTGGCATATGGGAAAGTTAGGTGAGATTTTCAGCGCTTGATGGAACCATTTGACCATACCATTAGATGTTAAGTGGTAGGTGGAAGTTCTGTGTAGCTGCACATCACACAATTAAACAACACACAGTCAAACAGGCCACTGAGGCCCATTATGACATGATTGGGGCAGCTGAAGTGTGCCACCCAGGTGTCAAAAATGGTGGTGGCAATGGGCGTGGTGATGATGTCTGTTATGGTGTTGCCTCCGGCCGACCACAGGTGTCAAAATTGGCAACAGAATTGCAAGTTTCTGTTAATCACCAAAAGCAGTCATTTGGGATCTGGTGGACGCAATGGAGCATACCCACTGCGCAACAACTCTAGCAGCTCTGGACTACATACACCTTCTGCCAACACAATATGAGGTGGCCTGTGGGAGCCACTCAGCCCACTCAGACTCGGAGCCTCTTCGCTAAAAGACTCCATTGTTCATACTTAGTAGAGACCCTCATTCTTGTTGATATTGATAGATGGGCTTTATTTCTTGCTACTTTATTTGTAATGAGGCTTCATACATTTGGAGAAACACAAGTTAAGTAAATCTTCAGTTTACTGTGTTAACTTGTTCGCTAATCATTTCTTCTCCTATCCAGCTTTCCTATGATGACAGTTGCTGCACCACTCTGTACATTACCTCTCCTTACCATTGCATATGAACTCATACACAACAGTCAGCCTTTGTCTTGCAACAAAGGGAGTGGTCCTACAAGGTCCATATGGTGTGGGCAAAACTGTGTGTCACATTGGGAAAGGCACCAACAGGTGCATTGGTGTGCCTCCCAACTTTGGCACACTGACATGCAGTGCAGGTGCATGCCTATTGATGGTAGCCTTTCCAGGGCAATTGGTGTTGATACCAGGGCATTACATTTTGTGGACACAGTTGAAAGCACTGCACTGAAATTTCTCCTGGGAGAAATGGGCAGTGTGTGCCTCTAGAGACAGTATACCAGTCTTACTGGTGGAACAAGGAATGGGCACTAGCGCAAGTCATAGACCACTGGATGTGTCTTGGCAGAAGTTGTCCAGTTGTTTATCACACTCTTGTTTTTGGGTATCATCCTCAAAGTTCACAGGAGGAGAAATAATGGCACAAGTGCAGAACAAACAGTCAGCGATGATATTATCAATTCTGGTAATACGGCAGCTGTCCATAGAGAACTGTGACACATATTCCAACTGCTGGAACTGGCATGCAATACACTTCATACTCCTGTTCTGAAATGCTTTAGTTAGAGGCCTGTGATTGGTGAAAATCACAGACGGATGGACTTCTACAGAGTCGCAGAAGTATTTCGCTGCCTCAAACGGTCATAAGCATTCCAGGCGCATTGTAACTCTAATAACTTGTGTAGGAAGAAACCAAGTACCTGCCAGCTACCATCAACATGTTGTCAAAGTGCTGTGCCTATGGCAGTGTGGTTGGCGTCCACAACCATGGCCAGTTCAGTGACATACACTGGGTGAGCAAGCAGTATTGCTTCTGTGAGGCTCCATTTGTCCACCCAAATAACAGGATGATGATGATGATGATGATGATGATGTTTGGTTTGTGGAGTGCTCAACAGCACAGTCATCAATGCCCGTACAAAGTCCCAATTTTTTACACAGTTCAGTGTTTACGCAGTCCAATCAAGCCAGTCATGAATGATGATGATAATGATGATGATGACGATGATGATATGATGAGGACAACACAAACACCCAGTCCTCAGGCAGAGAAAATCCACAATCCAGCCGGGAATCGAACCCGGGACCCCTAAACCAGAGGTAGCAACACTAGCCACTAGACCACGAGTTGCAGACAAAATAACAGGAGCCCTTCCCTTTGACGTGAGGGTGCATAGCACTGCAATCAGATGTTCAAGCATTGTAGCGGCCTTAGGCATTTCGTGCTGATAAAAGTTTGTCATACCGAGGTAGTGGTGTAAGTCTTTTTGCTTTGTGCGCATGAGGGTGCTCATGTTCAACACCGCCTGTATATATTGTCCAGTAGTAGCTAGGGGTGTTTAAATTCCCTAAAAACTCAACTTCCATGACCCCAAATGTGTACTTTGGGAAGCTAATGATGATTCTGGCCTCACTCAGGTTTCAAAAGAAGCTCGTTTTGTGATAACAGTGGAGCTCGGGTGACTGAGAACCTGAGGTTGTTGAGGTACATAAAACCACATGATAAGCCTCATAAGGTGCCATCCAGGAAATTGTGCCTATTCAGGCCAGCATTACAAAGACTGAACATTCATATACATGCTCTTGAAATACCCAAAGAGCATGGTGATTGCTATTTTATGAATGTCTTGCAGTGCCACATCTTCGTGAAGTTGATTTTGTAAATACAACTGAGCCCTCCAAGACATGGTAAAATTCTGGAGGTGAGGAACTGGATATTGGTCTGGCACTATTCATGAATTTAAGGCACGATAGTTCTTCCATGGTCACCACAAATTGTCTTTCTTTGGGTCTAAGTGCAAGGCAGAGGAACATGGACTGTCTGATGGTCGAACAATGTCTTGTCACGACATGGCCTCGAACGTGGCCTTTGCTATGAGTCCATTGGGTACAAGTGGACTTGGACAGCACAAGTTGGGTACACCAGGTGTATTTAGGATGTGGTGGACCATCAAATATTTGACATCCCTCAGTGCACTAGGTTGGCGAATGAGCTCTGGAGATTTGTCCAGTATGTCTGGTATAGTACAGGGGACTTCAGGGGTTTTATGCCGAAGAAAGCAGCCTGCCACTGCTGTCCTGCTATTTTCCAATTCATTGTTGAATCAATCAGCTGAGCATTTGCAATGTTGGCTAATAGCTTGTAGTCTCTTCACATAGATTGGGGGAGTATATACAGATCAGCACCCCTATTGATAACATACTTCACACTGCCAACCTATTTCGCTATGAAGAGGAGCCTGGATATTGCACTGCAGCCAGGTGCATGTAGGCCCAGTTGCAGCTGGCATTTGTGTGTGAACAGGGGGACTGACAGTTTGTTACTTTGTTGCCGAAGCAAGCAAGATACCAGCAAAGGCCACTCAGCAGCTGATTTGAGGATGCAAGAGCAGTGCTAGAACAGCTGGTACTGCACTGCAGGTTGCACGAGCCAGTTCAGCTGGCTGCTACTGCTGGAGTTCCTGCTGCCCTCTGGCCGTGAGTGTGCCAACTGGTCGATCTGTGTGCTTAATGCTGTCACCTGAATGTCCAAGCTTTGAACTAGGATGTGCAGGTTAGCATCTGAGGCAGTGACTGCAGGAGACATGTGCTGCTGTGGAGTGAACCTTGCTGGTGGGGCTACAGCATTGTAGGCTGCCGCATCAGTGATACTGGGTACCGTTACCAGTGGGGCATGCACACGACTGGCCAAGTCAGACTGTGCGGGGCTTTGTAGATGGCACAGGAACTGAGATGGCCTCGTCACAGTAGCTGATGGCGCCTATTGTTCCTCCAATAATGAAAATCGCTGGGTTAACTCCTTTTTTAGTCGCTAATGTGAAGGCTGCATCAGCAGAATGGTGATTATGTTCTGCACTTTGGCCACATACTCTTGGTCTAGCTGGCTCATTATGTATCCAAAGTTGGTGAGGTTGCAGGTTAGATTAGATTAGATTAGTACTTGTTCCATAGATCATGAATACGTCACTTCGTAATTATGTGGAACGTGTCAGGTTAATAAAAGGTGTCTATACAAGATATTACATTACACAAAATATTACATGACAATATTTTTAATATTTCTTTTTGTGGGGGTTGGGGAAATTACCCACTTACTATATCCAAAAATTCATCTAATGAGTGGAAGGAGTTGCCATTAAGAAATTCTTTTAATTTCCTTTCAAATGCTATATGGCTATCTGTCAGAGTTTTGATGCTATTAGGTAAGTGACCAAAGACTTTTGTGGCAGCATAATTTACCCCCTTCTGAGCCAAAGTTATATTTAACTTTGAGTAGTGAAGATCATCTTTTCTCCTAGTGTTGTAGCCATGTACACTGCTATTACTTTTGAATTCGTTCGGATTGCTGATAACAAATTTCATAAGTGAATACATATATTGTGAAGCTACAGTAAAGATCCCTAGCTCTTTAAATAAGTGTCTGCAGGATGAGCTCCAGCAATTATTCTGATTACATGCTTTTGTGCAATGAACCCTCTTTTACTCAATGATGAGTTACCCCAGAATATGATGCCATACGAAAGCAGAGAATGAAAATAGGCATGGTAATCTAATTTACTGAGATGTATAGCGCCAAAATTTGCAATGACCCTAATAGCATAAGTAGATGAACTCAAACGTTTCAGCAGATCCTCAGTGTATTTTTTTCCAGTTCAACCCCTCATCAATGCATACACCTAGAAATTTTGAATATTCTACCTTAGCTACCAATTTCTGATTGAAGTCTATATTTATTAATGGTATCATTCCATTTACTGTGTGGAATTGTATATACTGTGTTTTGTCAAAGTTTAATGAGAGGCCATTTGCAGAGAACCACTTAATGATTTTCTGAAAAACATCGTTTACAATTTGCCTGTTGGGTGTGATAGCTATACTTGTATCATCGGCAAAAAGTACCAGCTTTGCATCTTCGTTAATATAGAATGGCAAGTCATTAATATATATTAAGAACAGCAGAGGACCCAAGACCGAACCTTGCAGCATCCCATTCTTGATCGTTCCCCCGTTTGAGAAATCACCAGTTTTTGCGTATTATGTGAACTGCTTATTTCAACTTTCTGCACTCTTCCAGTTAGATATGATTTAAACCATTTGAGCACTGTCCCATTCATACCACAGTACTTGAGCTTCTCTAGAAGTATTCCATGATTTACACAATCAAAAGCCTTTGATAGATCACAAAAAATCCCAACGTGTGACTTCCGGTTACTCAGAGCATTTAACATTTCATTAGTGAAAGTATATATAACATTTTCCGTTGAAGAACCCTTCTGGAAACCAAACTGACATTTTGTTAAAACTTTATTTTTACAAAGGTGTGAAGCTACTCTACAACACATTACTTTTTCATGAATTTTGGATAAGGCAGTCAGAAGAGAGATTGGGCGGTAGCTGTTGACATCAGACATATCCCCTTTTTTATGCAGTGGCAGCGAATATTATTGCTCATGAAAACCACCTCTGCTAGGCTGAGCACGATTGGGTCATGGGGCCTAACCAACACCTGTCCTCTGCTTGCCATCACTCCTGTAAAAGTGGGAGGTGTTGGTAAGGCTGTGCTTTGTGGATTGGCCTTCTTTCTGAGCTGACTCTGGGTGGACAGAGTCCGGGTGTGTAGGAAGTGCCTGTAACTCATTCTCCAGCCTCTGGTTGCACGCTAACATTTCATCTATTGTCTTTCATAGTTCCTATAAAGTCACTTTCTTGCTTTTGCACCTACCGTAGTTCTTGATGGTATGTCCACAAACAAATTATAGTTCACACTTGAGGATGTAAGTGTTAGGCCACTCGCAGTTCTGCATCACTCATATAGATGAAGTTCGTCTCTACGTGCTTAGCCCACAGATCATAGTGGAGTCACCAGTGAAGCAGAAACACACAGTTTTGCCACTTACAATCTTGATTTACAGTTGCTCAAATACTGTGTTCAGGATGTAGGGTATGATAATGGTCATTGATGAAGAGCATATTTGTCAAGTAATGCACTTCATTTGCCTCAAGTTATTAGCAGAGCGGCATACTAAGCTGCTGCCAGCCCGCCCCCTTCGGGGGGAATTGAAATTCAATACAGGAAAAAAAAAAGTTATTAGCTGAGCAAATGACTGTGACTTCAGTTCATAATGTTTATGCACTGGCAATTGTGTGACCATGGTAATTAGCGATAGCACAAGTTCCAGTCAAACACTGATCCTAGAGGGTATGCACTTGCCAGTGATATGCCCAATGTGTGGCCATGGAAAAACAATGTTGCATGTCTGGGCAAAATGCAAGATTTTCTTCTCAGACCATGTGGTGTGAGGTACTTTGCAGATGCAAAGAAAGAGACAAACAAAAATGTGCCAAAGTAATATCTGTACACATTGGTGGGGAGCTCATGTTAAGCCCATTCTATGTTGTATGTGACTAGCAGAAATGGAATCCAGATAACACTTCTGTCAAGAATTATCATTCAGCTCAAGCTGGCCATTGGTTTTTGCTGATGTGCACCTTTGCATGCCAAATCATTGTCAGAATTTTGGCTATCGATAAGTGTACACGCCAGCTGTAAGTAGTTTGGGCTGTCCATGCATTTTTGTGACATGGTTGCCACAATTAAGATGGATATCTGAAGGTGAAAAATTAGTTACATTTTACAATAAGAGAGCAGAGCTGACACCCACACTGTATATACATAAGAATATAATTAGATTACGAAATGTACATTACATAACATTCTAAGTGAAAGAATCAGTTCTAAAGAAGGAGAAAATACAGTTGTTTATGATGTTCCTGGTTACATAAGGGAGAAAAAAGGATGAAGTGAAAAAGTTTCATTTATTCCCTTTTGTTGTATGACATGCTCGTATGTGTATGTTTTCGTTAGCAAATAAATGTCAATATTTTGTAATTTTGTTTCACTTCTCAGCACTTTGAAGCACGAAATTTATCAAGGACATACGTTATGAACTTTGCTTTGGCCACTAATAAACTCTATTGTTGCTGGCTCCTCAATTCTAATAATGTACACTGATTCTTCATACCGTGGATGGTAACTCATGACTTCAGTTTCATCATTTGGTATTGGAACTACGGTAACTGATGTGGCATGATGGCTAATGTGAATTGGCCTTTAAGTGGCTGGCACATGTTACTGCTGTAGAGTGCTCATTGATGAAGTTACTGAAATAGGGAAGGTGAGGTAAGAGGGCAAAGTGGGTGAAGGGAGCTACACATGCATCAACTGGACATTGGACATATGTAGGCACTTTGGCCAAACAATCCACCAATTTTTCGTGTCACTTAGTCAGCTGGGTACAACTACCCAAAAACTGACACTCCCCCCCCCCCCCCCCCCCCCCCAACCACACACGCCACTTCACCCAATCTCCACAACCATTGCACTCAAAAAACTGAGCCATGTGTAGTGCAGCCATGCCAACTGCCCAACGAGCTTCAATTTAAACTCACTGCAATGGCCTAAAAAGCTTTGTCTTCTGTCACTGTGCATGTGATTAAATTAGGTGACCATATTTCTGGGAGTCAAAGCTGGATTCAATTTTACAACTGCTCACTGCTCAGAATGAAAGACTGCACACCACACAGAGCTCTCCTCGTCACTAATGATGCCACTTCACTCTACACTAATATCCCTAATGCCCATGGCCTTACTGCTATTCAACACTACTTTTCCCAGCACCCAACAGATTTCAAACTCCTTCCTAGTGACCATGACCAACTGTATCCTCACACAATTACTTCGCCTTTGAAGGCATCAGCATGGCACCATCCAATGCCAACCTATTAATAGGCCATCTAGAGGAACACCCAGAATCCCAAACCCCTTACCTAGTTCACATTCATTGATGATATCTTTGTGTTTTGGATTGAAGGTGGGAACACTCTATCTATATTCCTCCAGAACCTCAATACCTTCTCCGCCATTCACTTCACGTGATTCTACTCAACCCAACAAGTCACCTTCCTCAATGTTGACCTCCACCTCAAAGATGGGTACATCAGCACCTCTGTCCATGACAAACCTACCAACCACCAGCAATAGCTCCACTTCAACAGCTGCCACCCATTCCATACCAAGAAGTCCCTTCCATACAGCCTAGCCACCAGTGGCCATCGCGTCTGCAGTGGCAAGTGGTCCCTCTCGAAATATACCTCAGGTCTCACTGAAGCCTTTACAGACTGTAATTACCCTCCCAACCTTGTGCAAAAGCAGATGTCCCATTCCTTCTCTTTCTAGTCATGCACCACCTCCTGAAGTCCCACCATCCGGGTACAAAGGAGCATTCCCCTCGTGACTCAGTACCATCCAGGACTGGGGCAACTGAATTACATTTTCCACCAGGGTTTTGACTACGTCTCATCATTTCCTGAAATGAGAAATGCCCTAGTCACTATCCTTACAAAGCCCTCCCGCAGTGATATTCCATTGCCCACTGAATCTACACAATACTCTCATCCATCCCTACAAAACCCCTGCTCCCAATCCCCTGCCTCATGGCTCATATCCCTGTAATAGACCTAGATTCAAGATTTGTCCCATACATCCTTCCACCACCACCTACTCCAATCCGGTCACAAACATCACCTATCCCATCAAAGGCAGGGCTACCTGTCATGTGATCTCCAAGCTAAGCTGCAACCACTGCACTTCATTCTACAAGGGCACGACAACTAACAAGCTGTCTGTCTGCATGAATGGCCGCCCTGCTGCTGAGCACATCACCCAACATGACATTCTACATCTCAATGACTGCTTCACAGCCTGTGCTATCTGGATCCTTCCCACCAACACCAGCTCTGAATTACATAGGTGAGAAATCTCACTGAAGTATATATCCTATGTTCACAAAACCCTCCTGGCCTTAACCTTCGATAGTCACTGTCCTTACCCATCTAGCTCCTTCCCTGTTCCCATTCCAGCACTACACAGTCCTCTATTCCATCACCACACCCAGACTTTTTACTTCTCTCTTTTTGCGCTATGCCCCCCGCCCTCCCCCCTCTCTCCCCCGCATTCCATCTAACCCCCTGACTGCACCTAGCTGCCCTACCCTTTCTCCAACTCTTCCCTGCACACTCCCACCAGCAGCACTTTACTGTCCTCCACCCCTACCCCTCCATGCCCCAGACTCCTCCTTACCCCTGCCCCCCCCCCCCCCCCCATGTCCTGCTGCTCATAGCCTGGCTTCAGGTGCTAGAGACTGTGGTTATGAGTATGCGATTTTTTTGTGTGTGTGTGTGTGTGTGTGTGTGTGTGTGTGTGTGTGTGTGTGTGTGTGTGTGTATGTGTATGTGTGTGTGTGTGTGTGTGTGTGTGCGTGTGCGTGTGCGTGTGCGTGTGCGTGTGTGTGTGTGTGTGTGAAAGCTCATTTTGTGACAGTCTTTTTGTTGTGGCTGTGACTCAGCTTCTCTGGTAGGAGCAACTATCCTTATCATAATATTGATACATTCCAGCCTACATAATCTAAAACATGCATATTCATTGTTGCTATATAATTATAATACACTCAAATCTTAAAATTTAGTAAACAGGACACAACATTTCGAGCAACGGACGTTGTGATGTGTTCGACCTATCTTTATTATTGTGGATACCTGTTTTAAAATTAAATAAATGATAAACTGTGAGTTTGTTTGCTTAAATTTTATTTAGCAGAAACAGAATTAATGTGATGTAACAATGTGATGACATTGTATTATGAATTCACTACTTACCTCTTCCCAAGTTCCAAATTGTAAATGCTGTGCTGTTTGAGCATTTCAGCATTAGTTTCAGTACAAACAAAGTGAATAAAGAACCATTAGTTATGCTGCATGTGCTACAATAATCATGCCTATGAACAAACATGAAAGTTTTAGGATTACCACTAAGCAAACACACCTCAGTAATACCAACTTCAGCACAAGTAGTATTGAAGATCTTGAACATGAATGCATCAACAAGTGGGCTGTATGAACACATTTCATAATAAGGTGTATTATGGTATGTTAGATTAGGCATATAATACTGAAATAAAGTATAGATACTTTTACACTGCTAGAAATGTAAAAAAGTTATATGTTGAAGTCTCACGTAACTGAGAATTTGATTTGATTTCTAAACGCTGAAACAGTTCGGCATCCCAGCTGAACCTGATGGAAACAAGGAGACTGGTTGAAAGTTACGTGTCAAGGCAGTCTGGTACATGCAATATTTCTTGATTTCCAAACAGAATTTGATTCATTACCAATATGATTGTATGAGGTATCGTGTGAAATTTGTGACTGGATTGAGGCTTTCTTGGGGGGATGTTGCAGCATGTTACCTTGAACAGAGAATCATCAATGGATATAGAAGTAACCTCAGATGAATCCCAGGGAGGTGTCTTGGGACCCATGTTGTTCATTTTGTGTATTAATGACCTCATGGATAATATTAATAGTAACCTCAGACCTTTCATAGATGATGCTGTTATCTACAATGAAGTACAGCCGGAATGAAGCTGCACAAATATTCAATCAGACATAGATAAGATTTCAACGTGGTGCAAAGATTGGCAATTTCCTTAAATCTTCAGAAATTTAAATTTGTGCACTTCAAAAAATGAAATAACACATAGTATTCTGTGAATCTATGAGTTACAGGTGGAATTGGTTAACTCATACAAATACCTGGACATAACACTGAGTAGGGATATGAAATAGAATTATCACATAGACTAAGTTGTGTGTAAACCAGAGAGCAGACTTCAGTTTATTGGCAGAATACTGGGGAAATGCAACCAATATACAAAGGTGGTTGCTAGCAACCGACTCATGTGACTCATCCTAAAATACTTGTCATGCATGTGGGGCATGTGCCAAATGAGACTGGTGGGGAATATTGAACGTATGAAGAAGGCAAAATGAATAATTGCAGGTTTATTTGATCTGAAGAAGAGTGTCAGATGTATATTAAAAAAAACTGGAGTGGCCAACTCTTGAAGATAAATGGAAACTATCCCAAGAAAGTCCGTCAACAAAGCTTCAAAAACTGGCTTTAAATAAGGACTCTAGGGATGTACTACAAACCCCTACATATTGCTCTCATAAGGATTGTGAGGATAAGATCAGATTAATTATAGCATACGCAGAGACATTTCAGCAATTATTCTTCCCTCACTCCATACATGAATAGACCAGGAAAAAGCCCTAACAACTGGTACAATGGGATGTACCCTCTGCCATCTACTTCATAATGATTTTCAAAGTGAAGATGACGCATCATAGATAGCAGCACCTGTCCAATAGTTTCTGAATCTCAGATGATGCGTAGCAAAGCTCACCAAAAGGTATGTTGGACTAGATTGTTCACAGGGCAACAGCAACAATGGCGTGTTTTGTTTACATGCATATTTAATTTTTTGACTTCACAGTTTACCCAACTATGGTAAGCTGTTTTTGCCTTTGCATAAGCTATTTTTAAAATAAAATCTTTAGTTTAAAGAGCAATACATTTGTAAGTTGCTGAGGATAAACAAGGGTAATAAACAAATTCAAAACCATAATGGTGGTGTGGAGGCAAGGAGATGAATGGCAGGGTGGGTAAGATAACAAGAAGTTTCCTAGTTCTCCATCTTACCCCACATATTTTGGAGTAGCCATTTTTTTATCAATAGCTTTTGTTGTTATTGAAGAATTTGTTTTGAAACTGAATTTTAGATTCATTTTTTATTTTTTAATCCAAAAGTATGGTTGTTCATCTGTTAACCTTTCAGGTTTTATAATGTCATGAAATTACACCAGAAAAAGTGATAGGGGAAAGTGGGATAAGAGGTAATGAATGCAACTATTGCTGAAGTATGAGACAAAATCTCAAATGTAAATGTTGCAGTAAAGATCTGTAACATACCAGAGCTAACACTACAGAGTTATTTGAAACAAAGAAGTGACTCCTGTGGGGAAAGTTGTAATTCGACTACTTAAGTAAATTTTTTTCCAAGAAATGCCTCAAATTAATGCAGGGCAATTTTATGAAACACACTAGATTGAAGTATTTGCTCAAAGCCTAGAATATCTACAACAATAATGAAACTGAGTTTTCCACAGTGTCAAAAAAACTTCTAATGTGATCACACCCATTGGTTCCATGTGTTTAAAGTTTCTTCTGTTGAACAAGAGTAACAATCATTGCAAGTGATTCCTTATATGAAGGAAGACAATTCTGATATTTAAACTATGTTAGAAGAAGATGAAAAAGACTGCATTATTTGTGGAGAGCCTGGAAAGGAATATTTACAGTATCAGTGCTTCGTGTGCATATCTTGGGCACATGCTGCACATTCTGGTTGGGATGATAGTGAAGCGAAAGACACACCCTGAAAAGGTGATTTTTGTGAATAAAGTGCATCGCCTACATAATTTACATTCTTCTGAATTTTTATTGTCACTGATATTTCAAAATTTAATTTAATTATGAACAATGTATTATTGAATTTTGATGTTTCATCGTCAGTATTTTTGCCTCATGCCACAAGCTAGTAAGTGAAAAGGTTTTTCTGCACTTTTAAAACAAAATCTTTCATTCTTAACTCATTAATGCCTAACGGCATCTTAAGGTGCCAAGGAGTTTACTAATTAATTTTTGCTACCATGGTAATGTACACAATTTAATGGTTGGAAGCTGTTATAGATATGTTATTCTGATGTTTAAACTTTGAAGTATCAGTTTTCAGTTCATTGTTGTTGCATACAAATTTTAAATCTGTTGATGAGTGGGAGTTTTATGAACAGCTTTCAAGAAAAATGTAAGTACTGGATAATATATGAGTACTGGAAGTAAATTTTCTTTGCTGTCTTGTTATAAATAGTCTAAACCATACATAGGATTTCTTTGTAATTTATAAATTTGTTTTTAAGATTATTTAATTGGATAGATAAAAAATCTACTCACCAAGCAGTGGCAGAAGACACACATAAAAGATGGTTGTAATTAGTCAGCTTTCAGAGCCAGTGGCGTGTTCTTCAGGCAGGAGGGTTGAAGGGGAAGAGAGAGGGGTGAAGGAAAAGGACTGGAGAGGGTTAGGAAAAGGGGTAGATTTCAGGAAATACTCTTTCCTTCTCAGCCCATATGGTGAATCTCCCCTGATACAGTGCCTTGAGCTCACTGTTGTCAATCACAGTCAATACAGCCCTGATCTGGCCCCTTCTGATTTTCATCCATTTCCAAAACTTAAAAAATACCTTCGAGGATTTCACTTCGATATTGACGAAGTGGTGTAAGGAGAGGTAAGGTTTTGACTCCGTCAATGAAGTCACACATTCTACAGTGACAATATCAACAAAATTGGTCTCTTGTTGGGAGAGATGTGTTTGCACTAGGGTGACTATCTTGGGAAATAAATATGTATACATCAAGGATAGAGATGTATAATGTTAATAATAGGTGTTTTATTTAAAGAGCTTTCATACAGAAAATTCAGGGGCATTGATTTTCAGCATGTCCTTATAGCTCCGTGTGGGTCTGGTATTGTTTTCCTAAAAACTTGCTTGAACATTGGGTTTGATATTTCTAAATCTTTGTAGCTTCTTTCCGTTGTCTGGAACTGTAATGTCACTGTCAGCAACTCCTTTAATAAGGAAAGTTGTGAACACAGGTGAAGTGCGCTGAACTGAAAAATACTTCACAAAAGGATAACCGTTTGCTCCTGAAATTTCTTTCCTAGATAACAGATGGCTGATCTGCATTAGACTGAAACTGTCATATGGGCACAAGAGATTTGCAGCAGTTTATTGCATGCACAGCCATTAGTCATTTTTTCTGTCACTAAAAAATAACTTGCACTTTTTGTTGTCACCATTGAGGAACTATTTCGTGTCTTGGTCAGTCTGCATCTTTGACTATTCGACTGTTCTGACTCCAGGTGATGGTGAATTTGATGTGTCTTGCAACATGAGTTATGATTCAGCCAATTAAACAAATATTGACTGTAAACAGCAGTAACTCCTAGTTTAGCAAGATGGGTTGACAATGGTTCTCTTTTGTTCCTTCTTGCTAAAAGTAATGGTCCTCCCTGCTTTCTTCTGTAGTTTACAGTTGATGAAGAAGCTCATAATTTTAATATTTCCAGTCTCATACAGTGTCACTGAAGCTACATGTTATCCTATGTTTTGTTTCCATTTAATTTCATGTTGTTTGCATTGTTGTACAGCCTGCATGTTACTCTTATCACTAGCAAACAATACTATATCATCTACAAACTGTAGAATGTGTCAGTTTGAGATAAGATCATGAAAAAAAATAGAAATAATAGTAGCACTAGAGTCGACATAGTGTAAGAAGATCACTAACACTTCCAATGGGCTCAGGTTGGCAGCTTTGCATGCCAACCACAACTAATCACGTTATGTGATTTTGTAATGTGTAAGGCAGTGCCTCAGTGTTGTGACAGCACTATAGATGGCTATTGTTTTCACCTGCAGTCACACGTGCTTTGCAGCTGAAAATTGGTAACAGCAGTCCCAGCTGTTAGGGATCTTCTTATACTCTCTTGATTATAGTACAGATCCCTGTGACACAAGGTATTGGAAGTTCTCTTCACAAGAAACTACTCATTGGACTGATACAACTTGACATCTGTTAGATAGGATTTGAGAGTTGTCACGAAAGCTCCCCCAGTTCCATACAATTTTAACTTAAGGGATGCAATCAACCGCCTTACTAAGCTCACAAAACATCAGTGCTGTAGAAACTGTTCAGAAGTTTGGTTCATCCTTGTAAATAGGTCCAGAACTGCTGTTGCTGCAAACTTGTCATTTTGAAAACCATGCAGCATATCATGAAAGAAATCGTGTCTTTAAATCACTTAAAAGTTGATGTTTCATTACCTTAGCCACTACTGGGCTATGGAGATTAGCCTGTAACTTGACCAGATTGGGATCACTTTTCTTGGAAACTGATACTGTGCATGCTAGTTTTAGGAGGTCTGGGAATTCATCAAGTAGATAGGCCTTTATTAGTTACTTCCACTAGCGATCACACAATTTCACCATTACTCTTTGCAGAACAGTGCAGGATATGCAACAAACATATGGGCTCCAAGGTGATTGTACATTTTTACAATGTTATTTGGATGTAACCTCTTCTTACATCACATGCCACACTGGTTTCTAGGTTTTGCAGAAATGGCAGGATGTATTCCTAAGTCAAATACTTCACCTATAGTTCTATCCACTATCCTTACACTCTGCTGGTTACATTCACGCAGACTGAAAGTATTTGAGCACGAGGTAGGCTTACCCTGTGTTCATTGACCAGGTCCAATCCCACTTTGCAGGGATTGTGAGCTTTTCTGAGGAATCCAATATTGTTTTTATGTATAGAGACTGAAGCAAAGCAGCAAGTGAAAATTTGTACCAAGGCTGGTATTTGAGCCCGGCTCTCCTGCTTACTGAGCAGGTGGGTTAGCCACTAGGCCACTTTGGCACAGTGGTCCACACAATTGCATGCTTCCCTGCTTGATCCAAATTCTCACTGGTGCCTCATTCTACTTTAAATTCTCCTTACACATGAACAGAATCACCAAGGCTCTCCACATCCTGGAATAGCGTCCCAGTATTGAACATAAACGGAGTATCCAGCCTGAAACCTAGGAGCAGGTACTTATACAAATGAATCAGCTGAATGTCTGAGAACAATACAAGCATTTAATTCACTGGGAAAATGAAAATGACACACAAAGTATGTTGTTTGGGTACTGAATAATCAGGTACAAGCAGCTGTAGATACTGGCTCTACGAATGCAGTATTTTGCAATTACCTACTGACTTAAACAATTTTCAGAAAGATAGTGGAACAATAAAAGAGGGAAAACAATATTAGAAATGAAATGATACAGTTTCAGAGACTTTGTAATGGTCTCATACAGATATGATTTTATGTACATTATGTGATCAAAAGTATCTGGATACCCTCAAAAACGTACATTTTTCATATTAGGTGCATTGTGCTGCCAGCCAAATCAGCGACCTCAGTAGTCATTACACATCATCAGAGAGCACAATGGGACACTCAGGGGAACTCATAGACTTCGAACATGATCAGGTGATTGGATGTCACTTGTGTTATATGTCTATACGCAAGATTTCCACATTCCTAAACACCCCTAGGTCCACCGTTTCCAATGTGATAGTCTAGTGGAAAAGTGACAGGACACGAACAGCACAATAGCATATAGGCTGACCTCGCCTGTTGACTGACAAAGACTGCCAACAGTTGAAGAAGGTCGTAATGTGTAATGGGTAGACATCTATCCATACCATTACACAGGAATTCCAAACTGCATCAGCATCCACTACAAGTGCTATGACAGTTAGGTGGGAGGTGAGAAAACTTGGATTTCATGGTTGAGCAGCTGCTCATAAGACACACATCACGATGCCTCGCTTGGTGTAAGGAGCATAAACATTGGACAATTGAACAGTGGAAAAACATTGTTTGGAGTCACGAATCATGGTACACAATGTGGCAATCCAATGGCAGGGTTTGGGTATGACAAATGCCTAGTGAACGTCATCTGGCAGTGTGTGCAGTGCCAACAGTAAAATTCAGAGGCGGTGGTTTTATGGTGTGGTCATGTTTTTCATGAAGAGGGCTTGCACCCCTTTTTGTTTTGCATGGCACTATCACAGAACAGGCCTACATTGGTGTTTTAAGCACCTACTTGCTTCCCGTCATTGAAGAGCAATTCAGGGATGGTGATTGCATCTTTCAACACGATCAAGCACCTGTTCGTAATGCACGGCCTGTGGCAGAGTGATTACACAACAATAACATCCCTATAATGGACTGGCCTGCACAGAGTCCTGACCTGAATCCTATAGAACACCTTTGGGATGTTTTGGAACGCCAACTTTGTGCCAAGCCTCACTGACCAACATCGATACCTCTCCTCAGTGCAGCACTCCATGAAGAATGGGCTGCCATGCCCGAAGAAACCTTCCAGCACCTGATTGAACGTATGCCTGCGAGAGTGGAAGCTGTCTTCAGAACTTGTAGGTCATTTTCAGCCAGGTGTCCGGATACTTTTGATCACATAGCATAGTGTATATGGATTGAAGAGTCGAGAGAAAATTTGTACCAGGACCAGGAATCAAACCAGGTCCCATACTTAATAGGCAGATGCGTTAGCCACTGAGCCATGCTGGCACAGAGGTTCACACATGTGCACGGATTACTCCAGTACATCTCCCTCTTCAACACTAATTCTTACTGCCACCAGAAAGGCATGTCAGGGTAATCCATGTGGTTGTGTGAACCATTGTGCCAAGTTGGCTTTGCGGCTAATGCCCCTGCCTAGTAAAGAGGAGTCCTGGGTTTGATTTACGGCCTTTTACTCACTATTTTAGCCTATATACATAAAATCATATCTGTATGAGACCAGTAAAGTCCCTGAAACTGTGCCATTACATTTTCAATATTGTTTTCCTTCATTGCATATTCCACTATCTTTCTGAAAATCATTGAAGTCAGTAGGTAATCGCAAAAAGCTGCATTCTTAGAGTCAGATTAGATTAGATTAGATTAGATTACTACTAGTTCCATGGATCATGAATACGATATTTCGTAATGATGTGGAACGAGTCAGTATCTATAGCTGCTTTTACCCAATCATTCAGTACCCAAACAATACACTTTGTGCGTCATCTTCACTTTCCCTGTGAATTAAATGCTTGTATTGTTATCAGGTCACAGGGGAGTGAAAGGCCTCAGAAGGTTCTTCAACATCTGAACTCTCTGCACCCTACCATCAAATTCGCTATAAAGATTGAACACAATGCAAACTCCACTTTTTGGAGGTCCTAGTCAAGCACGAAGTGGACGGCACTACAGGATGCAGTGTACAGGAAAGTCACACATTGGTCCACCACCATATATTTAATGCGACCATCATCATCATCATCAGTCATTTCCATCATTAAATAATGTGGCCTCTTCAGCTTCTGAGCTGAGGTATCTCTGCAACTTCTGCTTCCATGAGAAAAGAATTGGGTGATATTCAGCCAGTTGACACCACTAGTGTTCCAAGGTCTTTGTCCCATTGGTCTTCCTCCTGGTCTGTCTATCTGTCTCTTGGACTCCACTGCAGCACCACCTGTGTTCATCTGTTGTTGTTTCTTCTGGGAACATGGCCAGCACATAGTGGCTGTTCTCTCCACCAAGATGGCCTTGATGCTGGTAATTGGTTTGACATCATCTGTCCTATTTTTTGTTCAAAATGGCTCTGAGTGCTATGGGACTTAACATCTATGGTCATCAGTCCCCTAGAAGTTAGAACTACTTAAACCTAACTAACCTAAGGACATCACACACATCCATGCCCGAGGCAGGATTCGAACCTGCGACCGTAGCAGTCGCGCGGCTCCAGACTGAGTGCCTAGAACCGCTAGACCACTGCAGCCGGCCTTCCCCCCCCCCCCCCCCCCCCCTTCCTTATAAATCCCAAGGGAGACTTCTCATGCTTTGATATGTAGTTCTGTTTCCATCTTTTGTATTCATGAAGTGTCAAAGTCTCAAGTCTTAAGTCAAAATGAACAGGACACACTGATCAAAAACTTCTTTTTCCGTCATGTTTGACCTGATGATAGTTGAATGTCTTCCAAATGCTTGCCAGGCTACCTTGATGCATCTAAAGATAATATTTGCAAGCTGGCCAAGATAGATTTATTCTCAGTGCCTAATAGTGTGGTTTTGAATTGTGTGTTTCCTATTGTGGTGCATTTATGAGACATAACTTTTTGTCTTGGAAAGGTTTATGTTCAGTTCCACAGGTTGATATTCTAGATCAAGATCTGATACCAACACCTACAGTTCTTCAAAATCATTTGAGTTCACCTGCAGGGTGTTAAGTCTGCCATGTCCATGAAGGCAAAGAGCAGCTTGCACAATGTGATCACCTTGTTTCACTCTTCTGTGAACTGGAAATTCTTGAGTTGGTACTCTGGCACCTAACAAAAGCGATAGAAGTTTCATAAACCCCTTGCTTAGTTACAGTTTGCATGATGGCAAGATGGTTAACTGAATCAAAGACCTTTTCAAAATCAATATACTAAGACATCCAGTATTTATTTGTTCTGCTTATCACTTGCTAAATAAAAAAAAGGTGTCTGTTGTGGAATTCAGCCTGTTTGATGGGTAAAGCTGCATCAAGTATGAGCCTGATATTTCACAATATTCTTATAAAAACTTTGTACAAAATGGAGATTAGGCTTATGGGACAGTTTTTATGTCATGAATGCTTCCTTTTTGTGAAACAGTCAGTAGATGAAGTACAGATATTTGAAAGGTTTCTCACCAGGAAACAATCTTCAGAAGGCAACTCATCACTCCAAGAGCAGTGCCCTTTTTCAAGGTATTAACAGCATATTTGACTCCAGAAGGAAGTATGTCCAAAACTTGAGGTTCCCTTGGGAGGTCAGGTAATGGTGTAATTTTCTTGTTTTGCATACAGGTGACTAAAAGTTCCTGATGAAATTTAAAATTTCCTTTTTATGACTAAGTCTACCATTGTCTCTGTCTTTTGGAATAATCTGTTTCTGGCCAATCATGAGCTTTTGTTTCACTTTATTTAAGCTTGTTTGTCCTCTAAACTGGATCTTAGAAACAGCTCAGCATTTTTCTTAAGATCAGCCTTCGTTATTTTTCTCAAGGTGTTGCACCATTCAGAATACTCTATAACATCAAAGTCAATTTCAGCTTTCCTTCGCAGTTTAATTAAATTTCTATTTTCATCACAAAATGTTCTGAGTTGATCTTTATAAGTATTTGAGCCATCAGCTTCTTAGGCTCTTGAAATAATTTTTTTCTTGACAGCTTCTTGCATCTCTTTTCATTTTCATGCAGGATTTTTAGGTTTCTATGAGAATATATTAATTTTTTATTTAAGGGGACTGGAACATGCAACTGAATGCATCAATTGGTGTCATTCAATAGCAGACAATATAGCTTTAAAAACACCTAATTCTTCCTTTTTAATAACCTTAATCAACTGCCTGTTGGGTTCTGTTTCGGGTTCTTTGGCTGGCACTGACAAAGCTTTACCCTCCACTGTTGGTTGGGAGACTGGACTTGAACTCGTGATTGCAGATTATTTGCACCTGTCCAAGGGCTGCCAATGTCCAAGGGCTTTTCCGTGGTCATTACTGCCATTGTTCTCCCCTTGCTACTTGCAACATTCATTCACTGCAGCATGGTAATCCAGGATACATTCACCTGAAGGCTTTCTTAAGTTTCTTGTTGAAGCTACTGTCATATTTGTGGATCTCTATGGCTTCCCTGAAAAAGTGAGTAAGGTACCTCTTCTCCACAGCAAGAACTTCTTGCAAAGTATGAGAGAGAGAGAGAGAGAGAGAGAGAGAGAGAGAGAGAGAGAGAAGAGCTTGGAATGAAGTGTATTGTTTTTCAGTCATGTGGCAGGCACCACTGTCCTATGGTAAACTGATGATAGAAATGCTCTAGTTTCTCCCCATACTCAATACAGAGTAAAGGAGACGGCTCATCAGATTCTGTATATTTTATTCCATCAAGCAGTTTGTGCTGTTTTTCAATTCAAACTCAGTTACTTTGCATGTGTCAAACCTGTATCCACTGTAATATTATGGAGCCCTTTACATGAAAAGTATGCTACCAAGCAGAAGCTAAAAAGCTTGGTTTCCTTATGTTGACATTTTCACTTCTCTTCCGAGATACTCTACTGGACTTGGCTTCTCTTGTCCCCCCAGCAATGCTACAATATAATCCCCATGAGCAAATAAACTAATATGGTTTCTTTTTCTAAATATTAGTTGTTGTTGTCTTCAGTCTGAAGACTAGTTTGATGCAGCTCTCCATGCTACTCTATCCTGCGCAACCCTTTTCACCTATGAATAACTACTGAAAACTACATGCTTCTGACTCTACTTACCGTATTTATCTCTTGGTCTCCTCTAAAATTTTTTCGCCCCCACCCCGTACTTCCCCCGATTACTAAACTGGTGATACCTTGATACCTCAGAATGTGTCCTATCAACTGATCTCTCCTTCTTGTCAGGTTGTGCCACAAGTTTCTTTTCTCCCCATTTCTACTCAGTACCTCCTCATTAGTTATTGATCTACCAACCTAATCTTTAGCATTCTTCTGTAGCAGCACATTTCAAAAGCTCCTATTCTCTTCTTGTCTTAACAGTTTATCATCAGTGTTTCACAACCACACATTGCTACACTCCATACAAATACTTTCAGAAAAATCTTCATAACACTTAAATCTATATTCGATGTTAGCAAACTTCCTTTCTTCAGGAACACTTCTCTTGCCAGTGTCAGTCTACACTTTATATCCCCTCTACTTCAGCCATCATCAGTTATTCTGCTGCCCAAATAATAAAACTCATCTACTACATTAAGTATCTCATTTCCCAATCTAATTTCCTCAACATCACCTAATTTGATTGAACTACATTTTATTATCCTTGTTTTGCTTTTGTTGTCTGGTCTCGGAAACTGACATACAGCCGGGAGAGTGGTATGTTGACCACATGCCCCTCCATATGCGCATCCAGTGATGCCTATGAGCTGAGGATGACATGGCGGCCAGTCAGTACCGTTGGGCCTTCATGGTCTGTTCAGGAGGAGTTGCTTGCCTTTTCTCTCTCTTTTTAATATTCATCTTATATCTTCCTTTCAAGATGCTGCTCATTCTGTTCTTCTAAGTCCTTTGCTGTCTCTACCTCATTTATTTCTTTTCAGGAACTTTAATTCCTATTCCAAATTTCTCTTTTGTATCCTTTACTGCTTCCTCAATGTACAGAATGAATAACATCAGCAATAGCCTGCAACCTTGTCTAGCCTTTTGCTCCCTGTATTTTACTCCTGCTATCTTCAGAATTTCAAAGAGGGTACTCCAGTCAACATTGTCAAAAGCTTTCTCTAAGTCTACAAATTCTATAAATGTAGATTTGCCTTTCCTTAACTATCTTCTAAGACAAGTCATAGTTTCAGTGCTGCCCCTCATATCCCTGAATTCCTCTGGAATCCAAACTGATCTACCCAAAGATCAGCTTCTACTAGTTTTTCCATTCTTCTATAAAGAATTTGTATTAGTATTTTGTAACTGTGATTTATTGAGCTGGTAGCTCAGTAATATTCACACCTGTCAGCACCTGATTTCTTTAGAATTGGAATTATTACATTCTTCTTGAAGTCTGAGAGTGTTTCATCTGTCTCATACATCTGGCACACCAAATGGAAGAGTTCATTCATGACTTGCTCTCCCAAGGCTGTCATTAGTTCTGCCAGAATGTCATCTACTACCAGAGCCTTGTTTCGACTTAGGTTTTTCAGTGCTCTGTCAAATTATTCTCGCAGTGTTGTATCTCCCATCTCATCTTCCTCTATGTCCTCTTCCACTTCTATAATACTGACTTTCTTTTCATCTCCCTTGTATAGACCCTCTCTATAATTCTTCCACCTTTCAGCTTTCCCTTCTTTGTTTAGGACTGATTTTTCAACTGAGCTCTTGATATTTATTCAGATGCTTCTCTTTTCTTCAGAGGCCTCTATAATTTCCCTATAGGCGGTATCTATCTTTCACCTAGTGAAATATGCTTTTAAATCCTTGCATTTGTCCTCTAGCTATTCCTACTTAACTGTTTTGTACTTTCTATCAATCTCATTTTTAAACATTTGTATCCCTTTCACCTGCCTCATTTACTGTGTTTTCATATTTTCTCCTTTCATCAATTAAATTCAGTATCTCCTGTGTTATCCAAGGATTTCTATTAGATCTTATATTTTTACATCATATTTGATCCTCTGCTGTCTTCACTATTTTGTCTCTCAAAGCTAACCATTCATCTCCTACTATATTCCTTTTCCCTGCTTTAGTTAAGTTAATCATTGCCCAATGATCCCTCTGATATTTGCAACAACTTCTGTTCCTTTCACTCTCTCTTAATTTCCTACCTTCTTGCAATTTCTTTAGTTTTTAATCTACAGTTCATAACCAATAAATTGTGGTCACAGTCCACATCTGCTCTTGGATATGTCTCACAATTTAAAATCTGGTTCTGAAATATTTGTCTTACCATTATATAACTAATCTGAAAGTTTCTGATGTCTTCAGGTCTCTTCCATGTACACAACCTTCTTTCATGATTCTTAAACCAGGTGTTAGCTATGTTTAAATTATGCTCTGTGCAAAATTCTACCAGGTGCTGTGACGAAGCAAGCTGGGATAATTTTAATTCTCCTCTTGTTTTGCCATCTGCCTCCTTAAATTCATTTCGTTACTGTTAATTACTTACCATTAACATTCCTGAGTAGAATCTGTATTTTCATAAAAGAGAAAGGTTGGCCCTCAGTTTTAAATGATATAAAACAGATCTAATTTAGTGCCTAGTTGTATGTATGTAATTGATTTTCTAATTTATTTTGACTATTCCTAATTAGTATCTTTCATTATATGGCGAAATCAGTAATTGTTTCATAACTTAAATTCTATTGTTGACATATAAACAAATATAAATTCTGCACTAATTATAAATGTTTGGAAGACAAAATGCTAGTAATCTTTAAGTATCTATTGGCTCTATTCGAAAACATGTCAGCAAAACCAGCCCTTCATTAATTCCAGAGTAATTAACACTTTTGTCAAAAGTATTGTTTGCATAATGATATTTGTTAATTTCATCATTTAAACAAATAATGTGGCTTAACGCTTGTAGTGGAAGAAACTGTTCATAAGAACCAATCTTTCGATGTATTCAGTTAATTTAACGAGTTAAGTTTTAATTGTGGTGTCTGTAAATTTAACTTCAAACAATGTGTAGTTTCAGCACCTATTATTGTGAGGATATATAAGGGCCCAATTTTTGGTTACGAGACAGTCAGCCCACGGCCGAGTTACAGACAAGGAACCTGTGTTGGTTAGAATGACAACAATGCTTCAGCTTAACTGTGGAATAAGTGTTAAACAATTACACCATATGTAAAAGCAATGACAGTGTTTGCTCCATATGTACCTGTTTGTTCTTCAAGAACTGTGAATGATGAGGTTATGCTTTTACTGCTCGTAGATGTTCAACAGTAAACTATTATAGCAGTATGTGGAGGTTCACCTGCAAACTATTAATGAGGCTTATCAAAAGTTATAACAATAGTGCACTGGCCATATAACTGTATATTATTAGGCGGCTGTGAACAGTGAAATTAAAGTACTGTGAAACGCAACTGTATATCTGTCGGCTACATTATTTATCAGGGTGTATACATGGGCAAGGAAAAAAAATTCCCGGATTTCTCGGTTGAAAATACACTTTCTCTCGGGTGAAAATACATTTTTCCCCGAGTTACGTGAGAGTATACTTTTCCTCGACACTGTAAAACTTATCAGTCTTTTGAATGTTTATGGTTTTATATGCCGACGTAAAATTTCCTGTCACTTTAGAAAACGAAACACGGCCATTGGATAGCAGCAAGTCGTATACTCTTAGCTCACTTATTTGTTACATAGTTTAATTCTTAATTTCTTTGCGTGTTTTTGGGTACTTGCATTGTTTAATTCATAAATTTTGGGCGTATTATAGTATTTGAGAGTTGTAGCATAGCGTTTTAGTACATTAATAGTGTAAAATCGCGTAGTCTCCTTCTGGCTCCGAGCAGTGTGTTTGCAGTGCGCAAGTAACAGCATTTACTAGGCAATCTTGTATTTTAATAACTGTTTAAATTTTGTGTCGAATTGTTTGTGCTCTCTGTAGGTTAGTTCAGACGTTCTTTGCACAACAGTATTTAGCATGGATAGGGACTGCGACTGCTGTGTTCGTATGTGGGCTGGGTTGGCATCCCTTTGCTCCCAGCTTCAGGCAGTGTTGGCTTCGGTCAGCTTGAGGCTATTGCCAATGGGCATCACTGTGGGGGTCTGGATGGGAGTTTGTCAGGGACGGCCAGCTCGTCCCACGCATCCCCCTATCGGACTACAGCTGTGGCTGCCTGGGGTACTGCCCGCATTGAGGCTGACCCCTCACCCGTGGTAGAGTGGGAGGTCGTCTCGAGGTGTGGCAGGGGGTGAAAGACATTCCAGAGGGCTGAATGGAAGGCCTCTCCAGTTTGTCTGACGAACTGGTTTCAGGCTCTGTCTCTGGCTGCTACTGATCTTTGGCCGGACATGGCTGCTTGTCCTGTTCCAGAGGTTGCCCCTCAGTCTGCAAGATCCAGGCGGTTGCAAAGGTGGGCATACTGGTAGCTGGGAGCTCCAACATCAGGCACGTAATGGGGCACCTTAGGAATATGGCAGCGAGAGAGGGGAAGAAAACCAATGTGCACTCCGTGTGCATACTGGGGGGGAGTCATTCCAGATGTGGAAAGGGTCCTTCCGGATGCCATGAAGGGTACAGGGTGCACCCATCTGTAGGTGGTTGCTCATGTCGGCACCAATGATGTGTGTCGCTATGGACCGGAGAAAATCCTCTCTGGCTTCCGGCGGCTATCTGATGTGGTGAAGACTGCCAGTCTCACTAGCGGGATGAAAGCAGAGCTCACCATCTGCAGCATCGTCGACAGGACTGACTGCAGACCTTTGGTACAGAGCCGAGTGGAGGGTCTGAATCAGAGGCTGAGACGGTTCTGCGACCGTGTGGGCTGCAGATTCCTCAACTTGCGCCATAGGGTGGTGGGGTTTTGGGTTCTGCTGGATAGGTCAGGAGTCCACTACTCACAGCAGGCAGCTATACAGGTAGCAGGGGTTGTGTGGCGTGGACTGGGCGGTTTTTTAGGTTAGATGGCCTCGGGCAAGTACAGAAAGGGCAACAGCCTCAAAGGGTGTGGGGCAAATTGTAAACTGTCGAAGCTGCATTGGTAAAGTACTGGAACTTCAAGCGCTGATAGAAAGCACCGAAGCTGAAATCGTTATAGGTACGGAAAGCTGGCTGAAGCCAGAGATAAATTCTACAGAAATTTTTACAAAGGCACAGACGGTGTTTAGAAAGGATAGATTGTATGCAACCGGTGGTGGCATGTTTGTCGCTGTTAGTAGTAGTTTATCCTGTAGTGAAGTAGAAGTGGATAGTTCCTGTGAATTATTATGGATGGAGGTTACACTCAACAACCAAGCTAGGTTAATAATTGGCTCCTTTTACCATCCTCCCAACTCAGCAGCATTAGTGGCAGAACAACTGAGAGAAAATCTGGAATACATTTCACATAAAGTTTCTCAGCATGTTACAGTCTTACGTGGAGATTTCAATTTACTATATATAGACTGGGACACTCAAATGTTTAGGACGGGTGGTAGGGACAGAGCATCGAGTGACATTATACTGAGTGCACTATCCAAAAATTACTTTGAGCAATTAAACAGAGAACCGACTCATGGAGATAACATCTTGGACCTACTGATAACAAACAGAACCAAACTTTTCGACTCTGTAAGCGCAGAACAGGGAATCAGTGATCATAAGGCTGTTGCAGCATCCCTGAATATGGAAGTAAACAGGAATATAAAATAAGGGAGGAAGGTTTATCTGTTTAGCAAGAGGCAGATTTCAGACTACCTAACAGATCAAAATGAAAATTTCTGTTCCGACACTAACAGTGTTGAGTGTTTATGGAAAAAGTTCAAGGCAATCATAAAATGCATTTCAGACAGGTACGTGCTGAGTAAAACTTTTAGGGACGGGAAAAATCCACCGTGGTTCAACAAAGTTAGGAAACTACTGCGAAAGCAAAGAGAGCTTCACTGCAAGTTAAAACGTAGCCAAAATCTGTCAGACAAACAGAAGCTAAATGATGTCAAAGTTAGCATAAGGAGGGCTATGTGTGAAGCGTTCAGTGAATTCGAAAAAAAATTTCTATGTACCGACTTGACAGAAAATCCTTGGAAGTTCTGGTCTTACTTTAAATCAGTAAGTGGATTGAAACAGCATATCCAGACACTCTGGGATGATGATGGCATTGAAACAGAGGATGACATGCGTAAAGCTGAAATACTAAACACCTTTTTCCAAAGTTGTTTGTGTACCATAATCAAATATTACTGTGCTTGCTGTGCGAGTGTCAACTGTGGAGCGAGAGCTGTACAACACTGATTAAGCAGTGGTGAACATCCACTCACGCGTGTAATAAAAAAGGTAGGAATCAAGGGACATCAATCTGTTGTAGAATTTTAGAACATGTTTTTTGCTCGCTTATCATGTCATTTCTGGAAACCCAGAATCTACTCTGTAGGAATCAACATGGATTCCGGAAACAGCGATCGTGTGAGACCCAACTCGCTTTATTTGTTCATGAGACCCAGAAAATATTAAGATATAGGCTCCCAGGTAGATGCCATTTTCCTTGACTTCCAGAAGGCATTTGATACAGTTCCGCACTGTCAGCTGATACACAAAGTAAGAGCCTAAGGAATATCAGACCATCTGTGTGGCTGGATTCAAGAGTTTTTATCAAACAGAACACAGCATGTTGTTCTCAATGGAGAGACGGCTACAGACGTTAAAGTAACCTCTGATGTGGCACAGGGGAGTGTTACGGGACCATTGCTTTTCACAATATATATAAATGACCTAGTAGATTGTGTCGGAAGTTTCATGCGGCTTTTCGCGGATGATACTGTAGTATACAGAGAAGTTGCAGCATTAGAAAATTGCAGTGAAATGCAGGAAGATCTGCAGGGGATAGGCACTTGGTGCAGGGAGTGGCAACTGACCCTTAACATAGACAAAGGTAATATATTGCGAATACATAGAAAGAAGGATCCTTTATTGTACAATTATATGATAGCGGAACAAACACTGGTAGCAGTTACTTCTGTAAAATATCCGGGAGTATGCGTGCGGAACGATTTGAAGTGGAATGATCATATAAAATTAATTGTTGGTAAGGCGAGTGCCAGGTTGAGATACATTGGGAGAGTTCTTAGAAAATGTAGTCCATCGACAAAGGAGGTGGCTTACAAAACACTCGTATGACCTGTACTTGAGTATTACTCATCAGTGTGAGATCCGTACGAGATCAGGTTGACAGAGGAGATAGAGAGGATCCAAAGAAGAGCGGCGTGTTTCGTCACAGGGTTATTTGGTAAGCGTGATAGCGTTACGGAGATGTTTAGCAAACTCAAGTGGCAGACTATGCAAGAGAGGCGCTCTGCATTGTGGTGTAGCTTGCTGTCCAGGTTTCGAGAGGGTGTGTTTCTGGATGAGGTGTCGAATATATTGCTTACCTCTACTTATACCTCCAGAGGAGATCACGAATGTAAAATTAGAGAGATTCGAGTGCGCATGGAGACTTTCTGGCAGTCGTTCTTCCCGCAAACCATACGCGACTGGAACAGGAAAGGGACGTAATGACAGTGGCATGTAAAGTGCCCTCCGCCACACACCGTTGGGTGGCTTGCAGAGTATAAATGTAGATGTAGATGTTTTGGAAAGATCTTTGATGTGCAGCAGCAACATGTACGCTGCATATTTTCGTGTTACGAAGATATAAAATCGAATTCCACCAAACACCGCATGTTACTTTCCAAGGCATTGAAATTGAGACTGTGACGCGCTTTTGTAAGCCAGTCATAGCTCATGTCATGTTGCTGCAGTATTATCCTGCAGTTGCGGGATGCAGTAATATCCTTTGTTGGAGTATTGGTTCTTACGAGTCAAAATCACAAAAATTTAAGTGAAAACTAAAACAATGAAACATTCCCAGAATTCTAAAAAACTCCCGGTTTTCTCCCGGATGAAAAAATTCCCGGGTTTTTCCCGGATCTCCCGGTTGTCCCAGGTCGTATACACCCGGTTTATAGTAGTCAGTGTCGGAAACCACAACCTGTTTTTCAGCCAGTGTAGCAACGCAGTACGTCGACACAGAGGACAACAAACGAAGAATAATAAAATGCAGGCAGAACCCCTACAACGCCTTCATCATTTCCCCAGATCATATTCACCTACGATTTTTCCTTCTCTTCCTTTTCCTCTGAAATGCCAGTCCTCCATCACAGTTAAATTTTTATCTTCCTTAACTAGCTGAATAATTTCTTTTATTTCATCATACAATTCTTCAGTCTCATCATACGTTTCTTTGGTCTCATCATCTGCAGAGCTAGTTGGCATATAAACTTATACTGCTGTGACGTGTGCACACTTCCTGTCTACCTTTGTTACAATAATTAATTCACTATGCTGTTCATAATAGCTTATCCACATTCCTAGTTTCTTATTCATTATTAAACCTACTCCTGCATTACCCCCATTTTATTTCATAGTTATAACGCTGTATTCACCTGACCAGGAGTACCATTCTTCCTGCCACCGAACGTCATTAATTCTACTATATTTAACTTCAAACTTATCCATTTCCCTTTTTAATTTTTCTAACCTACCTGCACGATTAAGGGATCTGACATTCCACACTCCAATCTGTAGAATGGGAGTTTTGTTTCTCCTGATGATGACATCCTCCCACGTAGTCCCTGCCCAGAGATCCGAGTGGGAACTATTTTACCTCTGGAATGTTTTATGTAAGAGGATACCAACATCATTTAACCATACAGTAGAGCTGCATGTCCTCAGGAAAAATAATGGATGTAGTTTCCCCTTTTTTCCAGCCGTTCACTATACCAGGGAAGCAGGGCTATTTTGTTTGATGTTACAAGGCCACGTTCATCAATTATCCACACTGTTGGCCCACTACTAAAAAGGCTGCTGCCCCTCTTCACATACCACACATTTGTCTGGCCTCCCGACACAAACTCCTCCATTGTGGTTGCACCTGTAGTACAGCTATCTGTATTGCCGAGGCATGCAAGCCATCCCACCAATAGCAAGGTCCGTGGTTCATGGAAGGTGGTATATTTAAATACCACACATTAATTACAAGCCCACATGACATTTGAAGCCTGACGAGGAGGTGTATAAACTGGCATCAAAATCTGGATGCTGAATTCACTGTTTTTAGCTTTGAAGTGCCACATACAAATTACTAAGACATAAGCAGATGCACGACATCATTGTGGGGGGCCTCTGGCTCCAACCTGTGATACATCAGGCAAGTGCTTAGCGCAGTTAGTCTGGGCTGACTGCTGCAGTCTATCCAGAGCTGCTGCCATCACAGTCCTAGCTGCCGCTTTGCAGATGGCCACGTTGACGTATGATGACCCAGTGTCATCTCACAGTCGGGCACTGCTGCCACACCATTCATCAATCAACAAATGTAAGTTCTGGGCTTTGTTTTTAGGGAGAAGACGCTGTTGAAATCCAGTGCCGCTACAGATGTCACTGACAACTGCCACTGAAGACTTATGTTTGTTTGGATGGGTCTAGTTTAGAGGGATGCGCACCACCAGGTCACAGGGACAGTTGGAGATGGATCAAGAAATACAGCCATGGCTGGAACAGCTCCTGATGGGAATGAAGATCTGCAAAGGCTCCTTAATGAGACATTAGTAAATGCAATGTGCTCACACTTAGCCTCACTTCCACAGCCAGTTCCATTCTGGCCTGTAATTGAGGTTGCAATGTTATTTCCTGGTTCCCACCTTCGTGAGTACACCAGGCAAAAATGTTCACACTTTCACACAAAATTTAACAGGTATAGGGAAACTGTCTGCATGGAATGACAAAGTGTTGGTGGGAGTTGCCAACCTGAAACTGCAAGAAGAGGGTTGCGCTTATGGAAGGACTAAGGAACACCAAGGCATTTGATGTCCTTGCAAAAGAGCTAGTCGATAAATATGGAGATAAGTATAGTGTTACCCCACTACAGAGGCCAGCTTTTCACCACTAAAATTCTGGAAAGGATTTAGAGGGCTTTGCTGACCAAATAAGAGCTGTGTTGTGTCATATGTTTGTAACAGGGGAAGTAATAAAAGAAATGAGGTACTAGCGGAAGCCCATTGTGCAGATGTATTCACTCATGGGACTGACCCACAGGTATATGCTGAGGTGAAGCAAACTTCGCCGACCACACTATGGGAGGCTGTAGCGAGGAGTTCCGGCAGTTTGTCCAGTCTCCCATCAGGGTAAATGCCACATGATGTGCATTCATCACAAATGCTCATGTAACAAGGCTCCTCAGTGTTTGGCACTGGCATGTGTCTACTGTAAAAAGATAGGACATAAGAGAGCAAACTGTCAGTCTCTACAGCATCAATCAGCTATCCAAATGGTTACAGAGGAGCTGGAAGGGATACAAATATGGAAAACGTGAATGAGAGCAGTTCTGCCACTGTTCCTCACTCCCTTCCACAAAACAAATCCATTAAGTGAGGTACGACTTGCTGCGGTGGCAAATGCAACTTAGTAAGGTAAAATCAGTAGTGAACAGTCTTCATTTATCATTGAAATAGATGCGCAAATAAGTGTATTGTTGTTAAATCTATTTGTGGTTGAGAATTAAAACCATCACATTATAGATTGAGTGGATCGGGAAAAAAGGTAATTTATCGAGTAGGTTCACAGAAGTGGAGCTGGTAATAGACAGTAAAAGTACCAGTTACCATTTGAAGTGATTTGAAAGCATGGCCACGATTTCAATATCATTTTAGGCACCAATTTTCTGTGCTGTTTTCGAGGCATAGTTAACTTCCAAACACAAGAAGACCAAATTGGGGAAATTTTCAACCACACACCACAGTGGTTAACTTAAAAAAACTGAGAAAATATCGGGTAGTACAGGAAAAATCGTTTGGGTATGAAGTGCAGTTTATCTTGAATATGTGACATAAAGAGTGTATATTTTTGCCATATCATTTTGGAAGCAGAGATGTTAAAATTCCCTGAGTTATCATACTCAAGAAAGTGCACAATGTAAATACTGGTGATATAACAGTATTCAAACTTTGAAGAAAAAAGGGGAAAAAAAAACTTCCAGCAACCTCCTTAGCATACCAGGTGATGCTAGGCCTAGAGCCCGGAAACCCTATTACTTGTAGCCTGCAGCAGAAAAAAAAAAAAAATCAGATTTACAAGAAGCAGGAGTAATTAAATCATCTTTCGGTATCTGCACTTTATCCATAGTAGTAGTCCCAAAGAAAAAAGTAATGGAGAAAAGGTTTATTGTATTTTTTGTAGATGTGATGTAGCTCTACAAGGTCACGAAACCGGACATGTACCCCCTCTGAGCATTCTATACCTGTACTCTGCAAATAATCATGAGGTGCATGGCAGAGGGTATATCCCATTGTACTAGTAAAGTAAGCCGGCCGGTGTGGCCGAGCGGTTCTAGGCGCTTCAGTCTGGAACCGCGCGACCGCTACAGTCGCAGGTTCGAATCCTGCCGTGGGCATGGATGTGTGTGATGTCCTTAGATTAGTTAAGTTTACGTAGTTCTAAGTTCTAGGGGACTGATGACCTCAGATGTTAAGTCCCATAGTGCTCAGAGCCATTTGAACCATTTAGTAAAGTAATCTAGACTCCATCTGAACAGGACTTTAAGGCCCAATGGTATCAACAGACCACCATGTTATCCTCAACCCACAGGCATCACTGGATGTGGATATGGAGGGGCATGTGGTCAGCACACTACTCTCCTGGCCGCTGGCAGTTTTCGTGACCAGAGTCGCTCTTCCCCAACATGTAGCTCCTCAATAGGCCTCACAAGGGCTGAGTGCACCCCGCTTGCCAACAGCACACAGCAGATCAGTCACCCATACAGGTGCTAGCAAAGTCTGGCAGCACTTCACTTTGGTGATCTGACAGGAATCTGCGATACCACTGTGGCCATTGCACTAGTTATTATGGTTTCTTCCCATTCCATTCACATATGGAGTGCTGGAAGAATGATTGAATGCCTCTGCACACAAAGTAATTATTCTGACCTTATCCTCATGATCCCTATGTGAGTGATACGTTGTGGATTTTAGTATATTCTTAGAGTCATCATTTAAATTCTGTTCTTGAAACTTTGTTAACAGACTTCCTCAGGACAATTTACGCCTGTCCTCAAGAGTCTTCCAGTTCAGTTCCTTCAGTATCTCTGTGACACTTTACCATGAATCAGACAAACCTTTGAACACTTGTGCTACCCTTCTCTGTATAGGTTCAATATGCCCTGTTAATCCTATTTGGTACAGGTGCCACACACTTGAGCAAAATTTTAGAACTGGTCGCATGAGTGATTTGTGAGTAATCTCTGTTGTAGACTACACTTTCCTAGTATTCTACCAATAAACCGAAGCCATGATTGAGCTTGTGATCATTCCATTTCATATCCCTACGAAGTGTTACACCTAGGTATTTGAAGAGTTGGCCAATTCCAACAGTGACACACAGATATTATAGTCTTAGGATACTACATTTTTTCGTTTTGTGAAGTGCACAGTTTTATATTTAAGAACATTTAAAGCAAGCTGCCAATCTTTGCACTGTTCGGAAATCTTATCAATCTCTGACTGAATATTTACACAGCTTCTTTCAGCCAGTGCATCTTTATAGATAACTGCATCATCTGCAGGAAGTATGAGGTTACTATTAACATAGGAGAAACAAAATTAGCATTCTGCGGATTGGAGCGTGGAACATCAAATCCCTTAATTGAGCAGGTAGATTAGAAAATTTAAAAAGGGAAATGGATGGGTTAATGTTAGATATAGTGGGGATTACTAAAGTTTTGTGGCAGGAGGAACAGGACTTCTAGTCAGGTGAGTACAGGGTTGTAAATATAAAATCAAATAGGGGTATAGCAGTAGTATGTTTAATAATGAGTAAAAAAATAGGAGCGCGAGTAAGCCACTATGAACAGCACAGTGTACGCATTATTGTAGTGAAGACAGACACGAAGCCCACGCCTACCACAGCAGCACAAGTTTATATGCCAACTAGCTCCGCAGATGAGGAGGAGACTGAAGAAATGCATGATGAGATAAAAGAAATTATTCAGCTAGTTAAGGGAGACAAAAATTTAATAGTCATGGGTAACTGGAATCTGACAGCAGGAAAAGGAAGAGAAGGAAAAGTAGTAGGTGAATATGTAATGGGGGTAAGGAATGAAAGAGGAACCCACCTGGTGGAATTTTGCACAGAGCATAATTTAATCATGGCTAACACTTGGTTTAAGAATCATGAAAGAAGGTTGTATACAACGAAGAGACCTGAAGACACCAGAAGATTTCAGATTGATTATATAATGGTAAGACAGAGATTTCAGAACCAGGTTTTAAATTGTAAGACATTTCCAGCAGCAGATATGGATCCTGACCACAGTTTCTTGGTAATGAACTGTAGATTAAAGCTGAAGAAACTGTAAAAAGGTAGGAATTTAAGGAGGTGTAACCTGGATAAACTGAAAGAACCAGAGATTGTAGATACAAGAAGAATGGGTAACTTTGAGAGATCAAATAGTGAAGGCAGCAGAGGATCAAGTAGGTAAAAAGATGAGAGCCATTAGAAATCCTTCGGTAACACAAGAGATATTGAATTTAATCAACGAAAGGAGAAAATATAAAAATGCAATAAATGAAGCAGGCAAAAGGGAAAACAAATTTCTAAAAAATTGGATTGACAGTAATGGCTGGAGGCAAATGTACGAATGTAGAAGCATATATCACTGGGGGTAAGATAGATACTGCCTACAGGTAAATTAAAGAGCCCTTAGGAGAAAAGAGCACCCAAAGCTCACATGGTAAACCATTCCTAAGCAAAGAAGGGAAAGCAGAAAGGTGGAAGCATTATGTAGATGGTCTATACAAGGGAGATTTACTTGGGGACAAGAGGACATAGATGAAGATGAGAAGGGAGATATGATACTGCATGAAGATTTTGATAAAGCTCTGAAAGAATTAAGTCAAAATGAGGCCCTGAGAGTAGACAACATTCCGTTAGAGCTACTGATAGCCTTGGGAGAGCCAGCCATGACAAAACTCTTCCATGTGGTGAGCAAGAAATACCCTCAAACTTCAAGAAGAATATAATACTTCCAATTCCAAAGAAAGCACATGCTGACAGGTGTGAAAATTACTGAACTATCAGTTTAATGATTCATGGTTGCAAAATACTAACATGAATCCTTTACAGAAGAAAGGAAAAACTGGCAGAAGCCGACCTCAGGGAACATCAGTTTGGATTCCATGGAAATGTTGGAATATGTGAGGCAATACTGACCCTACAACTTATCTTAGAAGATAGAATAAGGAAAGGTAGACATACATTTCTATCGTTTGTAGACTTGAGAGAAAGCTTTTGACAATGCAGAGAGCGAAAGACTATTTACAATTTGTACAGAAACCAATTAGCAGTTACAAGAGTAGAGGGGCATGAAAGGCAAGCAGTGGTTGAGAAGGGAGTGAGACAAGGTTGTAGCCTATCCCCAATATTATTCAATCTGTATACTGAGCAAGCAGTAGAGGAAACAAAAGAAAAATTTGGAGCAGGAATCAAAGTCCAGGGAGAAGAATAAAAACTTTGAGGTTTGCTGATGATATTCTAATTCTGTCAGAGACAGCAAAGCACTTGGAAGAACAGTTGAGCGGAATGGACAGTGTCTTGAAAGGAGGATATAAGAAGAACGTCAACAAAAGCAAAAAAAGGATAATGGAATGTAGTCAAATTAAATCAGGTGATGTCGAGAGAATTAGATTAGGATATGTGACACTTAAATTAGTAGTTGAGTTTTGCTATTTAGGAAGCAAAATAACTGATGATGGTCAAAGTAGAGAGGATATTAAATATAGACTGGCAATGGCAAGAAAAGCATTTCTGAAGGAGAGAAAGTTTTTTAATATTGAGTATAGATTTAAGTGTCAGGAAGTCCTTTCTGAAAGTATTTGTATGGAGTGTAGCCATGTATGGAAGTGAAACAGGGACGATAAACAATTTAGACAAGACGGTAATAGAAGCTTTTGAGATGTGATGCTACAGAAGAACGCTGAAGATTAGATGGGTAGAACATGTAACTAATGATAAGTTACTGAATAGAATTGGGGAGAAGAGTTGTTTGTGGTACAACCTGACTAGAAGAAGGCATCAGTTGGTAGGACACATTCTGACGCATCATGGAATTGTCAATTTAGTACTGGAGGGAAACACGTGGGCACAGGGAATTGGGTGGGTTGGGGGGGTGGGGTGGTAAAAGCATAATAGAGGGACACTAAGAGATGAATACAGTAAGCCGAGTCAGAAGGATGTAGATTGAAGTAGTTCCTCAGAGATGAAAAGATTTGCACAGGATAGAGTAGTATGGAGAGCAGCATCAAATCAGTCTTTGGACTGAAGACCACCACCACCAACAGCTTCCTGGGCACACATGAAGTTACTTCCACATCAGATGATGACTTCCCATCCAAGACAACATGCTGTGTCCTCCCTACCAAAAAGTCCTCAATCCAGTCACGAACTTCACGAACTTCACTTCACACCCCATATGATTGTACTTTTAACAAGAAGTGTAGATGAGGTACAGAGTCAAATGCTTCTTGGAAATCAAGAAATACTGCATCTAGAATGAGATTTTCACTCTGCAGCGGAGTGTGTGCTGATATGAAACTTCCTGGCAGATTAAAACTGTGTGCCGGACCGACACTCGAACTCAGGACCTTTGCCTTTCACGGGCAGGTTCTCTACCAACTGAGCTACTGAAGCACGACTCACGCCCCGTCCTCACAGCTTTACTTCTGCCAGTACCTCTCATTCTGGAAACATTCCCCAGGCTGTGGCTAAGCCATGTCTCCGCAATATCCTTTCCTTCAGGAGTGCTAGTTCTGCACGGTTCGCAGGAGAGCTTCTGTAAAGTTTGGAAGGTAGGAGACGAGGTACTGATGGAAGTAAAGCTGTGAGGACGGGGCGTGAGTCGTGCTTCGGTAGCTCAGTTGGTAGAGCATTTGGCCGTGAAAGGCAAAGGTCCAGAGTTCGAGTCTTGGTCCGGCACACAGTTTTAATCTGCCAGGAAGTTTCAATACCGCATCTACCTGACTGCTTTGGTCCAAAGCTTTCAGCATGTCATGTGAGAAAAGTGCAAGCTGGGTGCCACATGATCGACATTTTTGGAATGCATGCTGGTTGGCATTGAGAGGTCATTCTGTTTGAACTCTGAATATGTTCTAAGATTCAACAACAAATCGGTGTCAAGAATATTGGATGGTAGTTCTGTGGATCAGTTCTACTACCCTCCTTGTAGACAGGTGTGACTTGTACTTTTTTTCCAAGAACTGGGCACAGTTTTTTGTTTGAGGGATGTTCGATATATTAGTTAGAAGAGAGACCACTCAACTGCAAATTCAGTATAGAACCTGACAGGGATCCCATGGGTCCTGGATCTTTGTTGAAGTTTAACGATTTCCGCTGTTTCTCAACACCACTGACACTAATACTTATTTCATTCATCTTTTCAGTGGTCCTAATATTAAATTGGGGCAATTCTCCTGGGTTTTCCTTTGTGAAGGAACATTTGAAAGTGAGTTAAGCATTTCCGCTTTTGCTTTGCTACCATCAATTTCAGTTCCTGTCTCTCTCACTAAGGAATAGACGCTAACTTAGGTGCTACTAACTGCTTTTACATATGATCATAATTTCTCCGGATTTTGTGAAATATCATTTGACACTATCCTCCTACAGTAGTCATGGAAGGGATCATGCATTGCTTTCTTGACAGCCACATGCGTTTCATCTATAGTGCTACACTTTGTTCTACTGGGTATGTATCTATCCACTGTGTGGTCAACTAGTCTTTTAAATTTGAGCCATAATTCCTCTACATGATTCTGCCCTGTGCTTAAAAATTTCAAGTGCCTCATCAAGATACGGCACTACCAATTTTTTTAATCTAGTTTATTGAAAATATGTAACTTTCTGTTTATTTTAGTTGTTTATCATTGTTGACACAATCACGTCATGGTGCTGATACCAGTTTCGATGCAGACTTCCTCAAAGAGGTCAGATCTATTTGTTGCCATTAGACCCAATATATTTTTAACGTGAGTGGGGTTCCTAACTATCAGTCTATATGGTTTTCAGAGAAGGCATTAAGTAAAGTTTCACAGGATGTCTTATCATGTTTACCATTAACAAAACTGAAATTTTCTCAGTTGATTGCTGAATGATAAAAGTCTCCACTGATGATTATAGAATGAATGGGGAACTTGTATACTAGTGAACTGATGTTTTCTCTAAGGTTTTCAGTTACATCAGGGGATGAGCCTGATGGGAGACACAACAATTGATTTATCATTCTATGGCCAACTCTGATACCGAGTCTTGTCCCAACAATCTCACAAGCAGCTTCAATTTCTATCTTGATGGAGTTTCTTGTCTACTGTGACAAATACACCAACTCCATTTCTCATTTGCCTATCCTTTCAATATACACTTGACTTTTCCCCAAAAATCTCACTACTGTCTATTTCAGGTTTCCACCAGCTTTCTGTACCTAGTATTATGTGAACTTCACTCCTTTTCATGAGTGCTTCAAACTCTTGCACTTTGTTGTGAATGCTTCAGCAGTTTACCATTAGGATTTTAACACTCTCACCAGCGGGAGTTATTTCTTTCCAACTTGTATTGATACTTCTGGGTTTCCCACAGTTACCATTATATAGATTGGATGGAGAGCCAGCTAAAAAAATAAAACCTTTTTTGCACCCCACATACAGTCAGCTACCTGAGTAGCAGCCTCTGACTTGTCACAGAACCTTCCTTGGTTCAGTCTTTCAACTCGACTCAGAATTAAAGAGCCACGATCAGTTCTGGGAACAATGCTGCAAATTGTGAGCTTCGTTGACACTTTATGTGCAAGGCTGGTCTTCTCAAACTTCTGTGCCATTCACTGGAATGACTCAAGTATGATCTTGCACCAAGACAACAGGCATCACACCATAATCAGCAATTGGTTGCTCCCTGTTCTCTCAATGGCTCCTGAAACTGCCTCTTCAACATGTTGAATCAGATCTACAGGAGAGAACAGCACAGGTACACGACTCTCAGTTCTTCCAACACAATGACTCACAGCAGCTGCCAATCATTTGACAGTAGTCTGGGCAATTGACAGCTGCTTACAAATGTCAACTATATCCTGTGTCCAAGAACAGCACTCACAGTGGGGCTGCATTTTGCCTCATCTACATGGATACTCTGCAAATCACATTCGAGTGCCTGGCATCTCCTGTAGTGTGCGGAAAAACGAACACCTATACCTTTCCATATGAGCCCTGATTTTATTATGGTGATCATTTCTCCCTACGTAGGTCGGCATCAACAAAATAGTTTCACATTCAGAGGAGAAAGTTGGTGATCGAAATTCTGCTGCAACAAAAAACGCCTTTGTTTTAATGATGTCCACCCCTAATTCTGTATCATTTCAGTGACACTATCCTCCCTATTTTGCAATAATACAACATGTGCTGCCCTTCTTTGAACTTTTTCAATGTGCTCCGTCAATCCCATCTGGTAAGAGTCCCATACTGCGCAGTAGTATTCTAAAAGAGGATGGACAAGCTTAGTGTAGGCAGACTCTTTAGTAGATCTGTTACATTTTCTAAGTGTCCTGACAATAAAACACAGTGTTTGGTTAGCCTTCCTCACAACATTTTTTATGTATTCTTTCTAATTCAAGTTGTTTGTAATTGTAATTCCTAGGTATTTAGTTGAATATATTGTCTTTATATTCGACTGATTTATCATATAACCAAAGTTCAGTGTATTCCCTTTAGCACTCATGTGGATGACCTCACAGTTTTCATTATTTAGGGTCAACTGCCAATTTTTGCACCATACACTATCTTTTCTAAATCGTTTTGCAATTTGTTTTGATCTTCTGACGACTTTACAAGTCGGTAAATGACAGCATTATCTCCAAACAACCTAAGACAGGGTCTCCCAAATCTTTTATATAGATAAGGAACAGCAAAAGGCCTATAACACTACATTGGGGAACACCAGAACGCACTTCTGTTTCATTCGGTGACTTTCCGTCTATTACTACAAACAGTGACCTCTCTGACAGAACTCACGAATCCAGTCACATAACTGAGATGATATTACACAAGCACACAGTTTCACTACAAGCCGCTTGTGTGGTACAGTGCCTGGTACAATGTATGACAAGGCAGCTAACAAATAACATTAAATTAAGCTCGCTGATTATCTTTTCATCTGTTGAAGCAAAAAGTTGCTAATTGCCTATCAGAATTGAAGAAAATACACAAAATGAGATTTCTATTAGGGCAATACAAAAAACCTGTCGTAAAAATTAGTAGTTTCCGAAAACATTTCTGGTTTAGTTACAGTTGTTAGCAAACTCGAAAAACAGATTTAATTTACAATAAATGCAGATAATGTATAGGGCTACTGACCTTTAAAAGAGAACTTGATGTATCACAATACCTTAGCTAGAATATCTACTACAGTAACTAAATCACAAATTCCACTTTATTACAAATTGGTTAAAAATTATGCTGAGGCGAATGGTAGCTTCCAAAATTTTCAAAAATACACTTTTATTTTCGTTGCTATACAAGATGTTCCATTTATCTGATGACCGCCTGCCTGGGGTATTGCTGGCCAGCCATGTAAGTCACAACTGCTGGTTGAATGAGTCCATCAGGAACACACTATGTGCCGTCCACCCCTCTTTTTTTTTTTTTTTTTTTGGGTTTTAGCCTGAAGGCCGTACAGACATACGTGCCTTGTCGGACAGTGTCATTTGAACAGTGAAACAGGTATCACAAGTATAACAGTGGAGTTTGCGAATGCAACAATGGCAAGAGCGAATTATTCAATTCCATGAATGTTTATTTACAATTCATATGTATGTACAGAGTTTCCAGGTGTTTGAATTCCAAGTAGTGATGCAGTTCACAACTTAGTGAATAAATTTCATGAAACAAGAAGTGTTCACGACAAGAAGTTAAACGATGACATACAGTGCTCACAGAAGCTCGTCTCTATGACATTGCGTACTGCCTGGAGAAAGTCTCTTAGATGTCTTTCGCAGCAAACACAAATATCGTGCACCTCTGTGCAACGAGGTGCTAAGCTGTTTGGGCTAAGGTCCTTTAAAATATCAGTAGTACAAGAACTTTGACCTAGCGATCCTGCACACAAGGTTAATTTTTGTGAATGGGTGTCAAAACAAATGCTTGATGGTGAAATGGACCCTTATCTCATTCTGTTTTCAGATTATGCTTGGTTCCATTTACTTGGTTATGATAATTCCCAAAACTGTCAACACGAGTGCAGACTTGTTGCACTTCATGAGGAAACCCCTTCATGATCAGAAAATAGGGATGTGGTGACAAGTGAAAGATATGTGCAAAACATTTTGTGACTTTTTTTAATGAACTGAGTGAAAGAGAATGAAGCTTCACATTTTTTCAACAGGATTCAACAAGAGCTGATATGGCCAATGTTTCTTTGCATGCAATTCACAATGTGCTCGATAAAAGTGGGATTAGTAACAATATCTGGTCCACTAGAAGTTCTGATTTAACTCTGCACGATTTTTATTTGTGGTGTGGGGTGCACTGGAGGACAAAGTGTACACAACAAATCTCACATGATAGAGGAACTCGAGGATAATATCCTTGAATTAATTGATCCATATGTCAGAGAGAATAACTTTGTGTGATTAAAAATTTGTTGAAGAGATGTCAGAAATGCAAGGAAAATATGGCCGGCAGTTCCAGCATCTCCTTGCATGACTGGGGTTAGTAAAAATTTATTTGCTTATATTTTAAATGTAGTCATGTTGTACACAGCAGTACACGGGTGAGACTGCATCTGATCGCCGGGTAACAGAGCGCTCACTGCCCATCATCTAATGCGCCACACTGGCGGTCGTCAGATGAATGGAACACCCAGTACAATGAAATTCAGGAGTGATGTATTCTTTGGCAGAACTTTGAAGCACAAACACTGATTTGCTACGAAGTATCTTACGTATCCTAAACACTCGTACCAGTAACTTACAGAAATATAGTTTTGTATTCATCCGAAAATTCTCAAAAATAACCTATTCTCATGTAATTGCACAATAAAATTAGAGAACGAGTGTTCTGTGCGAGAATAGACCTATTGTTCTCAAAAATTTTGAAGAGTACAGGTAAGTTTAAGTCTACAACTAACAATAACTGTAAGAGTTTATCGGGACACTTGTGAAAATTTGAAATTTCACGATATATCAAAATACAAACGAGTTTTGATACAACCAATAAGATTATGCAGAAGCAATGCGAACAGTGAAATATGCAAATGTAGAACTTCAAATCGGCAAAATGAATCTGGTATATGTGGGCTCACACAAAGGAAAATCCTAATACCTGTACTTGTCATACAAGTGTTTTGGCAGCTTGTGCTCCTTAATCCTGTTACCAAAAGCAGCTTGCGCTACCTTTGCAACACCACCGCCATCACACTTATGTGCCACCAACTTTAGCCAGCACAAGGTGATTTAAAAATTATACTTACATTCGAAAATTTTAATTGTGAAATGAAATTAAAATGTTTGATTGTTAAATTATGTTATCTCTAAATTTAAGACAACAATGAGACTGTTAAATTCATCCAAGAATTCTTTCAGGGAGAGGGGAGGAGATGTACAAGGTTTCCCAAGCCCCCATAAATGACAAATTTTTATTATAATCCTGCCAGAGCCAAGTTCTGTCTGTCACAAGCCAGAACAAAGGGGGAGTGATAGAGGAGTAACACCTCTTTAAAAAACCTTGGTTCAGCTGACCTAGCTGATAGTACCATGTGAGGGCCCCTGCCAGGGTGACAGTGAAGATGGCCGATGGTTTTGAAGGCAGAAGACAACAACCATGTCCCAACAGTGGATAAAGCAGATGAACTATCTTCCTGGAGCAGTGTCTGTTCTTCAGAGAAGTGGCTGCAAAGGGGGACTGACTCCAGAGGAGCGGCCTATTATCAAGCGCTGGGGGCATACAACCTCGTTTCTATTAACGGGAAGGATTTGTCTGACCCACACTAGTTTGATCAACCAAGCATCATGGAATGTCATCATAAAAAGAACACTACCCCAGGTAGTACATCTTTGAGGGAATCTACCACTCATAGGAGTGCAATCAGGCCTATGGATTCTGGGGAGCCTGAACCTAGATGCTTTGAAGACATGACCCTGCATACAAATTTCAAGACAAAACAGAATTACTATTTTGGGATTCTGAAAGTCAATTTTCTATTGTAAGTTGGATAACACAAAGAGTTGACTATGACGATGGACAAACATAACCATCTTGGCCATTCAAGAAACCAGATACTTAGATGAAGACAGGATTTATAAAGGCAAAAGGGCAGTCAAAATAGGTAAGAACATGCCTGTACTTGGCACAGCTTTTGTTGTTTATAAGAAGGTTGTCAGTTCAATCGTAGAGTTCTTCAGCCCTTCTTACAAACTTTCTATCCCAACTCTCAGCTGTGGTAACGAAGGATACACACTGATCAAGGCGCATGCACCAATCAATGAAGACAACAGACATAATCCTGAGAACATTGAACAGTTCTGGGACCTTCTTGAAGAAAAGTTAGAGAAAATACCAGTTAAGAACATAAAGATCCTACTAGGTGACTTTAATGCTCAGCTGGGAAGAGAACCGCAATTCAGATTAACAATTGGAAAGTATTCTGATCACAATACGACTAATAGAAATGGTATAAGACTCATCAATCTGTGTCGATCCTTCAATCTTCAGATGATGTCAACATTTTACAAACACAAGCCAAGTAAACAGAAGAATTGGCGATCATCAGGCAATGTGTGTGGAGTGAAACAGATTGATCATGTAACAATCTCTAGGAGAGCAATTAAGGAAATAATGAATGTTAAAGTACAGAGCGGTGCCCAGTTTGACTCTAATCATTACCTCTCCATGATCAAAATCAATTTCATCCCCCTCAATAAGGCCATGAAAACCAGAAATAAAATTCATAAATATAATGTTGCGAAGCTCAAAATCAATCAAAACGTATTGGAACAATACAACCAGAAACGGACATTTGAACTTCATAAATGGACGGACATCGTCTCCAAGATCCAACAAGCAGTTAATACTGCAGTCCTGACAGCTAAAAAGATAAAGCATAGTTGGTGGAATGAGGTTTGTGATGAGGTGGTGGCCCAAAGAACAAATGGCTGGCAAAAGTGGAACTAACCAGGAGACCTGAAGATTTTGATGTATTCCATGAAGTTGGAAAATATGCGGCCAGAAATTTATGAAGGGTTAAGCTATAGGATGGGAAACAGCAGTTAGAGCAGACTGATCAGGATTTCCAGAAAAACAATGCCAGAGACTTCTATCAGATGTTCAAGTCAAATTTGAAAGTACACCAAGACCCTAGTCTTTGTTTTAGAGACAAAAACGGAAAGCTCGGCCTGACCAACAAAGAAAACTGCACGATCATGTCTCGTTATTTTGAAAACCTACTTAATTGTGATGAACCGAAAGAAAGATTTCCTTCATGTGCCCCAATCCACAAACTACCCAACTCATCTCCACCTGGTAAAGAGGAGACCAGAGATCATCAACAACCTTAAGAATAATAGGGCAGCTGGAGAAGATTCAGTAGTGGTAGAACTACTGAAGCTGGCAAATAGTGAAACTATATATGCACTAGTCCAACTTTTTGAGGACATCTGGAGAACTGGAGCGATACCAACTGAATGGCAGTCAGCTTTAAGTCTATGAGTATAGGGGCCAAGTTCCGACATTATAATACAGTTGTAGAACCTGAGGACTTGTATGCATCAAACTTTGACCATGAAAAAGACAAGGACAAGCTGAGCGGCTGGAAAAGCGAGACCGTAGGCTATTAAGGAAAATCTTAGGTAATAGATGGGTTGATGGACAATGGCAAATGAGAGCAAACGAGGACCTGTACAGCAAGACAGAAACTATCACAGCATCCATTAACAGGAGACGATTGTTATTTTACAGTCACCTCATGAGGATGGACGTTGATCGACTGACAAAAAGAATATGGAATTTTATCCAATCTAAGAAAACAAGGCGGAGATGGTTTGAAGAATGTGAAAAAGATCTTAGGCGCATTGGTATCTCAGAGAGAGAAATTCCTGACAGTAACAAATTTAGAAGATTGGTAAATAACTACCAAGGATTTAAAATGGCATCAACATCTGAAAGACGGAGAGGACCTTTGTCCGAAGAGCATAAAAAGGCACTTCTTGATGAACTCAGAAGATACTGGCAGGAAGTCAAAGCTTGAACAAGAACAAGACCTAGACACTAAAATGAAATTGGTTGTTACCACATAGTCATAAGAGGCTCAACTCGATAAAGAAAGTAAAATAATATATTTATAAAGTTGCCACCTTTTTCATCCATCACCTTTTGGTTGATACAACAATTGACTGGTTCAGGAATAGGCTGAATGACCGCAGCAAAGCCAACTTTCCAGTCAAATCATGTCACAGAATTCCTGACTTTTTTGACTGAGGGCTCTCTGAATCGTGACCGAAAAATGGCTCTCTTCTTTTTTGAACAGCTGCCTAGGGCAGATGCTAAATAGCTTAGTTTCTTTACCCTGGCATTTTCCCTTCCCCTCCAAAAGGGGTCTCAGGCTGCTGAAATCATCTTTTCTTGTCCCTCCTGGAATCCTCACCATGAACAAATAAACCAATAAAGTTTATTTTTCTGAACTTCTTAATTACAACCCTGCACCTGTTTCTATTCCTGACTACAACACGGAGAGAGTATAGGTATCCAGCCTCTTTCCACAGTATATCTTCCATTCTGCAGTTAATATTCACTATTAATTACTGGTTTCAAACAACTTTCAGCTGTGAGTGGTACATGTGTGCTGTTATTGTTGATGAATGACAAGCATTGGGCCTTACCCTCAACACTTCTATAATTAATAAATGTTATATTTAAAATTTTCTTTTCTGTCATATTATGATGCTTGCCACCCTTACAAGGGTCCTGGCATGGTTTCATGTTTTAGTACCTCTCACTGCTCATCCAATACACAGACGGGCTTCTCCAACTTAAATAAATTCACACGCATGGGCCACGCATAGTTTGTAACCCAAGGAACTTGATTAGTGTGTGTCATACATGTATAACCTTTAAGAGGCTCCCTATATTTCTCCACCAGACTTCACAGATGAAGGAAAAACCTACCGAGATTGGTGTATTTGGCAGGTTTCCGAGGTGCCGAAACAAAGCCGCCAACCCGCAACATAGCATCACTATGCAGGTCATCGCTCCATCTGTGCAGGCACAAGGGCCAAAGTCAGTTGAACATTGTCTGACCTGCAGGAAGCAGGCCAACTCAGACGGTGCGCGCAAAGGCAGTAGAGGCCACCACATATATGGAGGGAGAGAGGGAGGGGGGAGAGGGGAGAAAGGAGGCAAGGAGGGAGAGAGAGCTGGGAAGGAGGGAGAGGGAGGGAGGGAGGGAGGGGGAGAGAGAGAGAGAGAGAGAGAGAGAGAGAGAGAGAGAGAGAGAGAGAGAGAGAGAGAGAGAGCTGGGAAGGGGAGAGGGGGCAAGAGAGGGAGGAAGGAGGGAGGGGACAAGAGAGGGGGAGGGGGTGAGAGAGGGAAACCTAAGTGTTCAACGCCTATTTTATATGCCTCTTCTGGGTATAAACCTTCTTCCATAAAGACTCTCTTCGTAATTTCTTATATGTATGTTTGTTGGAACATCCTTCCCTGAAGGATAGTAGATAGTGTCGGAAGTTCCATGCGGCTTTTCGCGGATGATGCTGTAGTATACAGAGAAGTTGCTGCATTAGAAAATTGTAGCGAAATACAGGAAGATCTGCAGCGGATAGGCACTTGGTGCAGGGAGTGGCAACTGACCCTTAACATAGACAAATGTAATGTATTGCGAATACATAGAAAGAAGGATCCTTTATTGTATGATTATATGATAGCGGAACAAACACTGGTAGCAGTTACGTCTGTAAAATATCTGGGAGTATGCGTACGGAACGATTTGAAGTGGAATGATCATATAAAACTAATTGTTGGTAAGGCGGGTACCAGGTTGAGATTCATTGGGAGAGTGCTTAGAAAATGTAGTCCATCAACAAAGGAGGTGGCTTACAAAACACTCGTTCGACCTATACTTGAGTATTGCTCATCAGTGTGGGATCCGTACCAGGTCGGGTTGACGGAGGAGATAGAGAAGATCCAAAGAAGAGCGGCGCGTTTCGTCACTGGGTTATTTGGTAACCGTGATAGCGTTACGGAGATGTTTAATAAACTCAAGTGGCAGACTCTGCAAGAGAGGCGCTCTGCATCGCGGTGTAGCTTGCTCGCCAGGTTTCGAGAGGGTGCGTTTCTGGATGAGGTATCGAATATATTGCTTCCCCCTACTTATACTTCCAAAGGAGATCACGAATGTAAAATTAGAGAGATTAGAGCGCGCACGGAGGCTTTCAGACAGTCGTTCTTCCCGCGAACCATACACGACTGGAACAGGAAAGGGAGGTAATGACAGTGGCACGTAAAGTGCCCTCCGTCACACACCGTTGGGTGGCTTGCGGAGTATCAATGTAGATGTAGATGTAGATGTAGAAGGGACATCATTTGTATTAATGCAAGTGTAACATGATAAAAGACATAGGATTTAACTTAGGAATATGGCCATTAACATATGTTGTACAGAATACCACATTTACCTGATTATAAAACAGGGTTTTTTCCCCAAATTCAACATTCTAAAAATACAAGGTCGTCTTATATTCGTAGATTAAACTATTGCTGCTGAGGTTAACATTTTTACTTTGTTTAATAGAGTACATGGGTTGTGTTACACTTAGAAATGAAACTTTGGCTATTGAGATCGCATTCAGATTTATTTTGAAGAATTTGTAGAAGAATTTGTAAGGGCAGGCCCGGGCAAATGATACTTACATTCAAACATGCTCAAGATTCCCCAATATGCCAAAGTGCTTGATACAGTACCGACGTTGCTTGAACAATCATGTGACTGACTCGCACAGTGCTTGTGCAAGGGAAATACAACAAACTATGGACTAGCCACCATAATTTACAAGTTATTGCTCTTGTTGAAATTTAGCAATTTTTTGAAACATAGGAGGAAAAAGCACTAAATTCCATCATCTTACAAATTCTTGGTGTATCTGAACAAGTTTGTAACAAACGTTTTGAGATGTGTATGGATGCCATGCACAAATATTATTGCTGCCCCCACACGTTCTTCAAAACATCACTTGAGTCTAAACCCAGAATCAATATTTTATTTGACTAAGAGAGACTGTAATAAATAGTAAAAGGTTGCAAATGAGAAATTCAGTCTCTATTCGCGTATTAGAACACTGGTTACATTACCAGCTTTCGATCAGTTTTAGAACAGGTGATGGTGACATACAGATGAAACAAGAAGGAAAATTAATTGAGGATGAAATCTCTAACAAAATAAATCATATTAAATTGACTAATTGTTGTGGCGAAAATAATTACAGCAACAAGATCCATCGTGGAGATAGTATCAACAGATGTCACTAGATTGCAGGACAAACAGAAGTTCAAGACTGGATCTGAATCATTGTGATTTTTTATTCATGTATTAGTTGCTGTTGTTACATGACTTGCACCCTACAAGCTACTGCAGTCAGCACAGCGCTACAGAAGGGTTGGAGGGGAACAATGATACCAGCTTGGCTGAGTGCAGGTATGGAAATAGTGAGTGGGGAGTAAAATACATCATGTTGAGCAACATGGGAATCTATGCTATGTACCTTGTCTTTTTAGGAACATTTAACACATTTACACTGCAGTTTGCTTAAGTCTAACTGTGGCTGTAATTGAACTGACTTTAAAACTGGACAAATACTTAAAAGTAGCACCCATTTCTGCAGAGGACTGAAAAAGTCTAGATGAGGATCAGTGGCGTACTTAGATGTTTCGTGCTGCAATGTTGGTGATGTCACCATGACATATGATAGGAGCAAAACAGGTGTATTGTATGCTGGTTGTACACAGCCAGTGATATTTGTGGCAATGAAGATATAAATTTCAGAGTTATGCTAATAGGATGATGGTGATTAAAAATAGTGATACCACTGACAACAAGGTTAATACGCGAAAAATGTAGAAAAGAAAATGGTCCGGAAATGAATATAAACGATCTCTCTCTATTTTATTTCACATTGTATTATCAAAATGTAGAAAATTAATAAATGGGATAAATTTAGAATAGGTATAATGTTAACTTTTTAGGCAAAGTTTATGTCAATAAAACAGTTTATAATTTTGATTAGCAAGAACATGTTAAAAAGATTTTCCCCAAGAATGTTTTTCGAAAAAAAGAGTTTCACTTTATAATCAGGGTCATCTTATGCTCGGGTAAATATGATACATGCTTCATGGGGAACCAGAGACAATGAAAGACTGAAGTTGTCTCAACAATTACGGCCACTGATGTTCAACAGAGAAATTAAGACATGTTCTCACAAAAATTTGTTTTTAGTCTATAGTGTCACTTTTAGTTATTTACACCACAAACAAAACAGTCCAGTATAAACAATATGCATTAATATTTCAAACCGTCACAAATGTATAAAAATTTTATTTGTACACTTGGTTAAAACTAGAAATGCAGATTTCTTATATAGTTCATGGTGTACAACACAAATTTGGCATCTTAAATGTGCAAATAAGTGCACTTCTTTCATACACCCTGAAATTTCACATAAAACATGTTTGTCTTTCTTCGAGAGTAATTATGCAATAAGCAGACAAAATCAAACTGTGCACAGGAACAACTTATGCAAGATAAATTGTTTTGTAGTTCATTTACATCTGAAACTAAAAACAAAATTGTTTTCTCTTGAGAAAGAGTTCAACATTATCACACTGTGGTAACAGGTCCCAAAAATTAATTTATTTAGCACTGCACATTGGAATCTGCTTCATAAACTTCCATCAGCTTCTCCATTATTTCCCACAATTTTTCCTTTGACAGGTCTTCAACAAATGCCTGAAATAGAGAAATAGTTTGTAAGTCATGTAGAAAATGAGAGAAATTAATCAATGGTACCAAGAAAATAACAACTTACAGAATACCAAGGAGTTTCCTCTCCTTCATCTGTCAATGGTACCTGGACACCATAGCACTGAAGTGCCAGATTTATGCATGCAACAGCTATATGCTGAGGTTCATAGTCCAGTACTGCTGGGTCATAATGGAAATCCTGGAATTAAATGAAACAAAGTTTGTATCTTCACTTTTCAGTTTCTCATAGTCCTCCCTTCGCATCTAACAAGGACTATGCATGCTACCTTTGGACATCATGGTTTATCGATACAGCAACAATTACATCTAGTATTAACTAAACTTGTGGCTTAACAGGAGCATTGCTCTTGAAGTATTATTTCCTCTCCTCATCTCTCTCCACTTTTTACTCATTAAATTTTATATGTAATTTATCACATCAACAATGAGTTCAGAATCTTGTGCATAAATTGAAACACTGGCCCCAATAAACATTATGACTGTCCTTAAGGTACTTTCTTTTAATTTTGTCTGTAAAAGCATAAACATGTCCTTAAAAAGAAAGGTTCTTCTATAATCCACTAAATGATTCAATGTGTTTAACCATAGCCATAAATTCCACTGTACAAAAAATTAATAGCACATAAAAATTGCAATATCTTTTTCTGCCTTCATCTTTCCCTTTCTAACCTTCACCAAATAATCCTCTTTTCCTCTCTGAAGGAGGACCATCCAAACTTTGTAAACTAGGATTACTATTTTCCACAGTAAATTTATCTATTGGCAGTGGTAGAAATTTTGACTTTACATTAAGTAATGGCCAACCTCTATGTCTCCACATGATTTTAATAATTTTCTTACTTGAATTTTCTTTTTGATGTAGCTGATGCCTGGGAAATCTTGAAGATGCCCTTTACTTTTGTGTCCTGTCCAGAATTTGAAAGGAATCCAAGAAAAACTTAACACGTTACATTCTGAGAAATTTCATCACTATCATCATTAGTAGTATTAGAAATGAAAAAAAATTCAACCAATTATGATGGGTTACAGAGACAGTCTGGCAGAACAGCCGTGTTCATACAGATATCATCAGCAGTGTACCTCCCATTGTTATAGGGTGACAACCTCTGAATCAACACACAACCTGGGGGTAGAACATAGAAAAGAGCACTTTAAATCAGCTCAAAGTATCTATCTGCAAATCATAAAAAGATAATGCTGGTTGTATTTAGTCTACACACTGCACGTATTGATAGTAAGAGATAATTTAATTCTACAAATAAAATCACTCCTCCATTAGGGAATTGCTTCAGCCAAATATGTATCTTGTATTCTGGGATCTACCAGTACTACACTACAGTGACTGAATATAAATAATATTAGACTCACTATAGGAAACAGATTGTGTGTGAACAATAGTCACCACTTAAAGAAGATTCTCCTTCAACAACGAGCTTTACAAAGCAAACATGCCACAACACGTGCAGTGGTAGTCGATTAAACCACTCCCAGATGAGAGGGTGTCTACAGTAAAAAAACTTTCTGCTCAATTGAATGAAATTCATAGCTTAAAAGTGAACAACGAAATTGTGTTTATTCTGCTTGACCTACCATTATTATTATTATTATTATTATTATTTTAATGTGTACAAATTATCATTACAGGACATTAGTGTAACAGACATGTCATTTGCACCATTTACAGTTCAACATCACATACCATATAAATCCATGGAATATAACATCAACCACAAAGTTTGAAATTACCTTGTGACTCTGGAATTATAAGAAAAGTGTCTTGTGCAAAGACAAACACGGAAGCACTTCTAAATAATACATTTGCATTGCATTCTACTGATCTATCTATCCAGGGTCTAGGTGGGATTTCTTGTTTGTAGTTTGCACTGATTGTAGTAATAACAGTTCCCAAATAATTCAGTTGCAAAGCTGGAGGTATGCAGACTAGATTAGCAGATGTTAAAACAACTTCAAATGGAACTGGTACAATAATTTCAGTTTACATTAGGGATACGTATGTGGACAGCACACTTAATGCACCACTTAATAGATTTTGCTGTTCAGCAGCATAGCTAGAATACAGGCTGCAAACAATGCAAAGTATTACATTTACGAGGAAAGACATCATGCAACATCAAGTTCTCAACCTTGATGTTACCTTAAATTTTATTTTCTACGGAGTGCCAGAAAACGAGCAAAGATCATTCAAGTACTGATGATGATGGTGGTTTATCAGTAAAATGGGCAAAAGCACCAAAGGTTATTCCACCTGTAGAGTCAAGGGTGTTAAATGATAACCACAGCCCTCAGTTGATGGACAATTAACATAAATATAGGTCTTAGGATTGTAGGGACCTAAAATTTGTACATGTAAAATGTGCCTCTGCTTCATATCTACGGGAAATTGTGTTGCTCTTTTCTTAAGAAGTGTTTTGTTTTGTTTTAGGGCGCAAAAGCAACAAGGGTCATGTAAGCCCATGTCAGAACTGTAGAACATGAAGACAAAGAGAGGAGTTAAAAATGACTACATGTTAATCCCAATTGACTGAAGAGAAAACAGCTAAAAACAGGGACATGGAAAAAGGTCTACAAAATACACCAAAGAGAAACAGAGGTCCTGGATTAAAAATTAAATGTTCTTTGCCATATTGCTACAACAGATAAAATCTAAAACATGGAGCACCACTTGACAAATGGTGATGGCTAAACAGACAGTGCCCGATACACAACCTAGCTAGAAAGATCTCCTCACAGCAAGAGGACCAAGAGGTGGTCATCCAGTTTGCTGGGAGAGGCGTAATAACCTGGAGCTTGTTTCCACGGAAAGAGGACCAGTAGTGATGCCAAACTGACAGCACCTGCTGACAGATGACAACACAGAGATCGGGCTGGAGGGAATGTAAGACCTAGCAGGCTGATATACCAGGACTGCAGCCTTGGCAGCAGTGTCAGCAGCTTCGATTCCTGTCACACTGCCATGACCAGGAACCCACATAAATATCACAGTGGCTCCATCAAGAGTGAGCAAGTGACAGCTTTCCTGAACCTGTTGCACTAAGGGATGAAAAGTGTGCAGCACACAGAGGCTTTGAAAGGCACTGAGAGAGTCGGAGCAGATGATGCAATTGAAAAGCCTGTGTCGCTGGATGTACTGTGTGGCCCGATAGAGGGCAAAGAGCTCTACTTTCAATAGTGAGCAGTGTTCCAGAAGCCAATACTGAAAATCATCAGTGCCAATGACAAAGGCTCACAACACCACAGTCAGTTCGAGAGCCATCAGTTTACACAAAGGTACTACCGTGAAAATCCATGCGAATGTCGTGAAACTGAAGGCGATAGAGGGAGGCTGGAGTAGTGTCCTTAGGAAGTGAATGAAGGACAGGGTGAAGACGGGCCACTGCACGAAGCCAAGATGGTGAAGGGTTCACACCCACTGGGAAAGTTGCCGGGTGCGTTAAGTCAAGCTGCCGAAAGCAAACTCCAGGAGGTAACAGGGAAGAGGGATGCACTACGTACTGGTGATCAAAGGGGTCATCGAAGGAGGCACAGGACAGGTGGCCACGCATGGCGGACAAACAGCACATTTATCTGCTGAGGAGAAAGACACAGCGGTAGTTCGGCAGCTTCTGCATACAGACTCTCAACCAGGTTAGTGTAAAGGTGCCAGTGGCCATACGGATGCCACGATGGTGGATAGCATTGAGATGGTGTAAGAGGGACGGACGTGCAGATGCATAAACCAAACACCCATAGCCTAGTTTCAAAAGGACAAGAGACCAGTACAAACGGAGGAGGGTGGTTCGATCTCTTCCCCAGGAAGTACCACTGAGGACACACAGGACATTTAGGGACTGCATACAGCGGGCTGTCAGGTAAGACATGTGGGAGGACCAATAAAGTTTCCTGTCGAGTATGAACCCCAGAAATTTTGCAGTTTCAACAAACGGAAGAGCAACAGGCCGAAGATGTAAAGGCAGTGGAAAAAACCAAATGCACCGCCAGAAATTATAGAAACTGTTTCATCAGTGGAAAAACGAAAGCCATTGTCAATAGTCCATAAGTAAAGACGATCATGACATTGCTAAAGAAGCTGCTCAATGAGACAAATCCATGGAAAACTGCGATAGATGGCAAAATCGTCAACAGAAAGGGAGCCAGAGATGCCTGGCAGGAGTCAGACCAATAGGGTTAATGGAGATAACAAAGAGTATCATGCTCAGGACGGAACCATGAGGCACAATGTTTTCCTGGCTAAAGGCAGAACCCACACATACTTTGAAATCTCAGTCTTTTGAAAATTCCTGGAGGAAATGGGGCATGCGGCCATGGAAGCCCCATGTGTAGAGAGTACAGAGAATACCAGTCCTCCAACAAGTGTCTTAGGCTTTCTCCCAATTGAAAAACATGGCCACAATCTCAGATTTCTGCAGATAACCACTGATAACATGGGTGGACAAAGTGACAAAATGGTCAACTGCAGAATGGCGCACTCGAAATCCACACTGTGCAGTGGTTAGTGAAGTGCGAGTCTCAAGTCACCATACCAGCCAGACAGGAATCATATGTTCCATCGCCTTCCAAACACAGCTGATGAGAGAAATGGAGCAGTAACTTGGAGGAGGGTGTTTGTCCTTACCAGGATTAGGTATGGATACGACAGTGGCTTGAGGCCAGTGTCTGGGAAACATGCCCTCCCCCCAGATGCAGTTGAACGTATGAAGCAGTAACTGGTGGGATGCAAGAGAAAGGCACTGCAACATCTGAATGTTAACATCGCCTGTCCCTGTGGTTGGAGGATCGGGATGAAGGGAGATCCTGATCTAGCTCCCTGATGGTAAAGGCGGAATTGCAGCACTCAAGATTCTGAGAAGAGAAGGGTATTGCCCTTGCCTCCTCCGCTCATTTCCAAAGGAGGAAGCTAGGGTGATAGTGGGAGAAGCCCGAAATCTCCGCAGAATGGCAGCCCAAGGTGTTTGAGAGATAACAATAGGGTCCACTATGACATCATTGGCTATTGTCACACTGGAAACTGGGGAACGGGTCTTGGTCCATAGAGCCATTGGACAACGGCACAACGGAAGAGGGAGTCGAAGTGTTAGAAGGACTAGTAAATGAAATCCAGCTACCTTTTTAGCTATCCCGCAGGACACAGCGACACTGTGCACTCAACTGTTTATAATGGATGCTAGTTTTCCATTGTAGAATGATGGTTAAAAGGGCAGCGAGCATGTCTCCACCCATGAATTGCACCACAGGACCAGGACATGGTGTGGTAAAGAGGAAGTATGAAGAATGGAATGTTCTTTGGCGGTAAGGATAATGTTTGTAAGATATTCTACCTGGTCATCAGAACTGGGGAAATGTTTGTTGAAGGTCGCCAGGGAGGAGCAAAGCCTCCAGTCGGTCTTAATAAAATGCCATTTTAGTGTGCACGTAGGTGGGGTTAGGAGTCAGCAAACGGATAGCACATGGGAAATGTTCGCTTGAATTTTTGTCAGAGAGAACGGACCACTTGAGGCGATGGACAACCTGGGCGGTGATGAAAGAAAGGTCAAAATGCATGGCATCTCAAAGCACGTGGGTGCTCCTGTGTTAAGGCAGATAAGGTTAAGTTGATTGAGAAGGTCAGCCACGAGGGCACCTCTGGAAAGGTTCTTAGAGAACCCTGAAGGGGATGGTGCGCAATAAAGTCACCGAGGAGCAGGAAGGGGTGAGGTAGCTGCCCAATAAGCTGCAGGAAGTCTGCCCTGGTGACATCGAATGACAGAAAGGTGTAAACAGTACAAAGGGAAGAGGTCAAGTGACGAAGGAAAAGGAGAACTGCAACAGCTCGAAGGCGGGTAGTCAGGGAGATGGATTGACTATGATCATCATCCCATAAGAGCAGCATGACTCGCCCATGAGGTGAAATGCCATCCTCATGGAGGGAGGTCAAAACAGACCAAAAAGAAATGTGAGAGCTCAAAGCAGTTGTGAGGATGCAATTTTGTTTCCTGGAGGCAGAGAACAAGTGGATGCTGCAATTCTAAGAGCAGCTGTAAATCCTCTTTGTTTGATTGAAGGCTACAAAAGTTCCACTGAAGAGCCATAATGAGGAACAGGGAGGAGGGGGGGAAAAAAAAAAAGAAAAAAAAAAAAGAAAAAGAAGGGGTTTCACCTCGTCGGCTGCCGAGAGCCAGCCTTCAAAGATTCACTGCTACAGGGTGCAGAGGCTGGAGGATCCTGTTCTCTGAAATATACAGAGGTGTTGGCATTCTCCATCTGTCAATCTGCTGAATAGGTGGCAGAAAAATAGTTGGCGGTGTGCAGTAGTGACACGGAGGTCAGCTGGGCGAGGATATCATGTGGCGACACCGTCAAAGAGGATCTCAGAGTCAGCAAAGGGGAAGACCGTTTGCCTTTGTTTGACTTCTTGGAGCCTTTTTTGGTTCGCAGAGGAAGACTCGTATGTTTGTTGGCTGGAGGGATTTAGGAAGTCTTCGCAGGAGTATTTGTTCTGTTCTTTCCAGCCTGCCTGTTGTGTAGCAGGTGGCTTCGCCCCGTGAGGCGAAAGTTTGGTAGCTTGTTGCACAGCTGGACGAGGAGACATCAGTGCTACTATGAAACTGGACAATTTCACAACCATATTGTTGAATTTGAGGTGGCATGTTTGCATGGCCACGCCCTTTATGAAGTGAGATGTAGCAAGAACAGTACTAAATGCAGGGTTCGTGACTAGCCAGTAACTTGCAAGCGACCAGGTAAGGCACTTTTTTTTCCTTTATTCGGATCTCCTGGACAGCCCACTCCTCAAGATACAGTAGCATGTTCACCATTGCAGTTAAACAGCGGGGAGAAGGAGGCGGACAATTGCCCTTGTGAACACCCCTATGACAGGTTACATATTTGGCCAATTGTCGACAGGACACACTAGTGTGGTTGAAATGATGACACTGGTAGCAGGACATCAGGTTTAGAATGTATGGTCAGACTGTGATAACTTCACAGCCTCCGTTGATTTTGGGCAGAAGCACCACTCTATCAACAGTTAGAAAAAGAGTGCACGTGGGTACTAAGGATGCATATACCTTTTTCCATCAACCAATGGACTGCAACGACATCCTGATCAGAGCGGTAAGTTTGGATTTCTGCCTCGGCCAGACCTTCGAGCAGCCTAATGTAAATAACACCACAGGAAGAATTCAGACTTCTATGGGCATCAACACAAACAGGAAAGCCATGCACAAGCAAAAAGCAAAGTGCCGTTGCGTAAAAGAAAGCAGGATTTCTCAGGGTCAGCAATTGCATCAACATCTTACTGAACAAGAAATGGATTTATCATTGCAAAGGACTGACCACCTTCAGTATGTGAAACCATGAGGAACATGCTGCAGCTGGGAAGGTCTTTGAATCAAGAGCTCCATTCTGTTTATGTTTCGTCGATGTTGACTGAAGATGATGGTTGGCTCATTGCGAGAAAATCCCCACGATTGCCCGTGTCTCTGATGGCACATGCCTTCCAACTGGGGGACTCCCCTCAGAGGGAGGCCTAACCCACCTCAGGCCACACCTCCCGAACACCTGACAGAGGGACCAATCGGCGACTTAGGAAGGTGGCAGCTCAAGTAATCACCCCTTCCAGGACTTTGCCTGTACCAGAGGATATGTGTGAACAGCACCTGTCGACCCGGGACTGGGAATTACGCGTTACCCAATCACCTGTTAGCCATCAGACATGTTGGCTGGCCTTAAGCAGCCCACTGGGAAGAGGAAGAAAAAGAAGAACCTCAAACGCTGAAATGGAGGAAGGATAGGAGAACGTGAATCAAGAAAAAAGGAATAACAAAAATGTGATACTGTACTGATGTCAGCTACTGAAAGTGTGAAACACATTCCCAAAAACAGCCCAGATATGTTCCCCAAGGGAGCGGAAAAGGAATAGCAGGAGGATAGACATGCAGCACCAAAGGGAAAAGATGCTGCAATGGCTGGGGCCTCTTGGTAGCCAAGCACGAACCTGCCAACGAGTGGCGAGCCCCCAGGGAGGGGCATAAGAAATGAATTTGAGCTTAAGTGTAAGTCACTAAAAGAGCATTGCTCAAGATGCTTGGGAAAATTTTGTTGTTAAGACTGCATGTATCAAATTCGTAGCTAATGTTGTTGATCTGATACTCGAAATAACACTCATTTGGTTATAGAATGAAATTGCAGGATTTTATTATTGAAGCACCAAGGACATGTAAAAAGGCATTCACACAAGAAGGATGCAAAGAACCAACTAACTGCCTACTCCACTATGAAGATAAAACACGCTAAAAGAAGCTAGTCCAACAGATAATGTTGCACGTAAATGATACTGTGGGTGCAAAATCCCTACAACTTAGTATGAACATAGCTGCAGGTATGAGGTATGACACCATCTGTAAAATGTATGTGAAAGTTAAACTATTTTCCTGTATTTTCCTGTATTTTTGACTGATTTGTGTCTCTTATCACCTGTGCATATGATTTTCAACATAAGACTTTGGAAGTACATTCAGGACCTCAAAGGTTATAGTTATTCAGGGAGAACTAACTACTCTCTAAAGTGAAATTGAATGAGGATTTATAACTCATTCTAAGAAATAAATAAATAAATAGATAGATAATCTTAGATTTTTTAGTGATCAGCATTTTGAAGCTTGTGTTGTAGAAGTAGAAATTCATGGGAGGTAAAATGCAGCAGTCACAAATTAACTAATGTGTGTCGTTATCAAACGATGCATGAGTATATTCTGGGGAATTGTGTTCTGTTTTAAGAAAAGTTAGTTTTTCACGCATCTGGAAGTTGGTGACATCATATCTCTTGAACCAAGTGTTGTACCATGATACAACTTTGCAGGTACATGCGATGCTATTACGTGGACACTGTCGACAAAATGAGTTACAAATACAGCTAGTAGTAAAGAAGAAATAAATTAAATTGTCAAGGCCAATGTGACTGTTTTACTGAATGAACAGTACAAATGTACTAAGTGATAAACTTTTTTCTTTCATCATTTTGGGGTGGTGTCAGCAAGAAAACATTTTCCAAGGTTTGAAGTTGTGTATATCGTTTGTTGCAAATCACCAAATGCTCTCATTCTCAAATACAGAATGAGTGTAGTCTGGGTACGTGCATGCGGTGGGTTATGCTGACTCTTGACATATATACATTTTATAGCTGTAATACTTGCCTTCTGCATTGAACTTTTCATATAAGATTATACCTCTTATTGAATAGATTGTGTCAGCATTTTAAATTCTTATATTTGATCATTATTTATGAGAAATACTGAAAATCAAATTTTTTGTTGCCTCTGAAAGCCATTAGACAGTGAAGTGGTGTTAAAATTAATCATTTATACTGGTTCGTTGTCCAGTTCTTGTGCTGGTGCATTTCCAGTCATGTTCAGAACAAGAAATCCGTACCATGGCAGTATAGAAATGGCTTGGCTCATCCTGCAATAGCTCCTTTTTACCATTACGTTAAACTGTCACAGTACCTGGTCTGGTCTGCCTCAAGCTGTGTAAAAGCACTGATACTGCAGTTGTCATGCTGACATATGAGTGCATTGTGTTCAACATTTTAGACCTTCATGTCTTACATTTCATTTAAACGAACCAGTAACCCTGGGAAAACCCCATGTATACGCAATAAGTGTGTGGCAAAGTATTATTACACATTCTTCGATAAAAACCATTTTAATTTCACAAGCACTGTGATTGTGCAAATCACATAACAAAACATGAAACTTATTTCCACGAAGACCACACCTCCTTCACTAGCCTTGCAGAAGAACTATTAAAAGATATTTTCCAAGAGTCAGTAAATCACTGCACCCTTTATCTGGCATTATAAAACCTGTGAACTGAAGTAACATGCATTTCTCCATAATCACTTAATGGCAACAGAATGCATTATTCTGGCTGATAAGGACAGCAATTCCAACAAAACATTTAACCACTATGGGTTATCTCCATGTGCCTGTTCAGCGGCACTATTGGCATATCTCCCACTTCACTCTGAAATCTATTTCATGATTTTCATACACAAAAAAGCTTTGTTTACATTGTTTAGGAACTTTTGGACCAAATATATTTCTTGTTCTTTTTTATTACTATTTTGACATTGGTTCATTGAGTATTCAATGAACTGTGGCTGAAGCCCAATCAACAGGGACTTACATGCTTTGAGTGAAAATAATAGTGCATTGAGAATGGCTAACTTCTAGCTGAAATCTAGATCTGCATAATAAAACTTAAGCATGGACAACCGATTGCTGCAATCTATAATTTACAAGTTTATTTATATTGTTTTCTTTTTATCAATTTTAATAGTATTTTATGAAATCACTTAATATGTATACAGGTCTACCTATATTTCACAAACATAAACAAATTCTACTTTTGGTTCTATAAATAACAGGTTTTGTATTATAAACAATATGATCAAACACCAACAAAAATATTTAGATGAAAACTACTTCCTCAAATGTAGAATTTCTGCCATAATTTCGTTGCTTCAGCCAGAATTTTTGTTTTCTTATATTCCAACATCTTAATTTCAGACTGTATTTCTTTCTGGCAAATTCTTGTTATTTTTCAGTTTCATTTAGTTTCTTTTTATCATCTTTATGCAATAACTTGCATTATTCACAGACAGTTTTAAACTTATGTTAATTTTGAAATTGTCAACAGCACCATCATCATGGACCGTAGCATAAATGTATCTTTGAGCAACAAGACTTTTTTCATTCAGATTCTCCACATTCAGAATTTACTGAAAACCTCGTTCCACAACATTTCCATGCGGAAGTATTAAAATGCTTCTGAGAAAATGTACAAAGTTATAACTTTCTTTTTGTGACCATTCAACCACTCAACCAAACGAGTTTCCCTTCTTTCGAACAATCTCATTTCTTTTTGTATATGAGCATTTCTACAAATGCTAACAAAATCTTGGTCAATATGAACTACCTTTTTTTTTTTTTTTTTTTTTTTTTTTTTTTTTTTTTTTTTTTTTTTTTTTTTTACGCCTCATAACCTTTCATTAGTGCAAGAAGTTCAAGGCAGAATGTTAACCTTTCTACAGCTATTTGTTGATTTAATGCTGCTGAAGGGTCCAAGCATGAAATGGCACATGTTAGTTTCTATTTCAGTGATGACCTTTCAAGTAGCTTTTGTATCATGGCAGTAAAACAAGAATGCATTTTTTCTTTAAGCCTCAAGATGTCAGCATTTTTACTTTAAGCCTCAAGATTTCACCTGGGTCCTTAACTTTCTTTAGGGCATCTTGTGTAGTAAAATCCAATACAAAGCATTGCGCCGTGATCAAATTATTCTTATACTTCATGTCAATCTTCATGAGGGATTTTTCATCTACCAAAATGATTGATCTGACAACTCGCTGCATTAAAGGGCAGGTAAGAGTGAACAATTCATTATACAAAAGAGGAGTCATAGGTACATCACTTTGGAAATCGTGTAAGAAATCTTTGAATGGATGTGCAGTCGGAGGAGGGAGAAAAAAAGCCAATTTTGGATCTAAGAATTTGTCTTTAGACACTTCAGATACAGTTTTAAAACTAACTGAATTAGATAGAGTTTTATTTTGAGTCAATTGAGAAACATAATTTCTTAGATGGGGAAGAATTTTTACAGCTCATTCGGCCACATTTGCATTTTTAATCCATCTTGTCCCTTAGAATTGCAATGGAAAATCTGAGGAGGCTGTACATTGACTTCTTTTCTGTATGTGAGTCATGAAACTAATAATATGAGGCTGTTAAAATTGTGCCATTTCCCAATGTTTGTGACATGCCATTTTTGAAAGCTTAATGAACTACATGCAGGCTGCAACTACCCGCCTGTAAGAGTTGGGTGTTTTCAGAAGTTTCTTTCAGCTCATTATCCATGTTCTTCCAAACTTTAAAATTCACGCTTGGTCCATCCATTGCCAACTGCAAAATTTTTGGAAGATCCTGTACACCAAAAAATCCTTTCAAAGCACCTAGTAAGTCACAGGCCCTTGTGCGTTGAATAAAAGTAGGGTCAAAATATCGGGTTGAAAGCTGTGATTTATTTCGATACCAAAATCTAACATGAATGTTCATTTGAGTTTTTCGAAAACAATGTTTAAACTCTCATTAAATTCAAGAACAACATAATCACATTGTTTAATCATGTCAATAAGTTCGCCATGAACATGTAGAGCAATATCATAAACAATACTGTATGCAATTTTTGTTATTTGCAATTTAACTTTTGACACAATATGTGTCCGGAAGTGACGATATGCAAGCAGCAGAACTTTGGACTGACAAACGATTATAAATTGTTGTTGTTGTTGTTATTGTGGTCTTCAGTCCTGGTTTGATGCAGCTCTCCATGCTACCCTATCCTGTGCAAGCTGCTTCATCTCCCAGTATAACATGATTTATCGACTCTAGACGTTTGTTGCAAAGACGATGAGTTACTATGCTCAAAGATTCGGGAGTCAGTACGCCTCTGCAACATTGTGCCTGCCTACTCCGTAACAGCTGGAATACAAAGACGATCATATTCGACATTGTTCATGGGTGCATTGCGTCCTCTCGCCGTATGAGAGTACGTCCAACATTGTCGAACTTGGTCGTTATGCGGGGTCCGGGTGTTACGTTGGGGGCAGGCACAATGTCACGCGGGCGTACTGACCTCCAAAACTTTAAACATGGTACACTCAGCGACAACGGTATTCTGAGGCTGTACTTTCCCCTCGGTGTCTTTTCAGGTGTATTCGGCCCTGACTATCTTTTCCTGAATTGACCATACAAGAAAGCATCGAACACTGCAGGTTTAGGAGCTCTTGGAAAGAGCGAAGAGACAATGATGATAAAATCAGACAGATTAGAGCTCACACAGAAGCATACCGACAATCCTCCTTTCCACGAACAATACGAGACTGGAATACAAGGGAGAACCGATAGAGGTACTCAGGGTACCCTCCGCCACACACCGTCAGGTGGCTTGCGGAGTATGGATGTAGATGTAGATGTACTTACTGCAACCTACATCCTTCTGAATCTGCTTAGTGTATTCACCTCTTGGTCTCCCTCTATGATTTTTACCCTCCATGCTGCCCTCCAATGCTAAATTTGCGATCCCTTGATGCCTCAGAACATGTCCTACTAACCGGTCCCTTCTTTTTGTCAAGTTGTGCCACAAACTCCTCTTCTCCCCAATTCTGTTCAATACTTCATCATTAGTGATGTGATCCACCCATCTAATCTTCAGCATTCTTCTGTAGCACCACATTTCGAAATCTTCTATTCTCTTCTTGTCAAAACTATTTATCATCCATGTTTCACTTCCATACATGATTACACTCCATACAAATACTTTCAGAAACGACTTCCTGACACTTAAATCTATACTTGATGTTAACAAATTTATCTTCTTCAGAAACACTTTCATTGCCATGCCAGTCTACATTTTATATCTTCTCTACTTCGACCATCATCAGTTATTTTGCTCCCCAAATAGCAAAACTCCTTTACTACTTTAAGTGTCTCATTTCCTAATCTAATACCCTCAGCATCACCCGACTTAATTCGACTACATTCCATTATCCTCGTTTTGCTTTTGTTGATGTTCATCTTATATCCTCCTGTCAAGAAATTTGTCCATTCCGTTCAACTGCTCTTCCAAGTTCTTTGCTGTCTCTGATAAAATTACAATGTCATCGGCGAACCTCAAAGTTTTTATTTCTTCTCCATGGATTTTAATACCTACTCTGAATTTTTCTTTTGTTTCCTTTACTGCTTGTTCAATATACAGATTGAATAACATCGGGGAGAGGGTACAACCCTGTCTCACTCCCTTTCCAACCGCTGCTTCCCTTTCATGCCCCTCGACTCTTATAACTGCCATCTGGTTTCTGTACAAATTGTTTCCAGAGCACAAAATTTTAGCTTTTGTGACTTTTCCGGATGATAAAAAAGACTGTCCTAAAGATTGTTTAATGCCCAGTTTTTTTAAGTTGAAGGTTCACACCTGCTTCTGTGGTATCAGCTGCCTTGGAAGAATTGCTAGATGCTGAAATTTCTGCAAAATTTAAATAATCCTATTCCACAAAGACCAATTACATTCCAGAATGTATAATTAGAATTAGATTTTTTGCCAATTATAATGAAAATATTGGATTGTTACCACAATGCCCTCATGTCAAAATAATAATAAACCAATCCTTTCTTTGTTAAACTATGTTCTTTATGTAGCTGTGAGTCTATGTTGGGTGAAAAAATCTCTAAAAAGAGTTCTTCCATTAAAAATGACATTCTAAAATTCTTAACTGCACATCCTAATTAGTCATATGGCAAGATTATCTGACATGCATTCCTGCCAATTACTATTGGTAAAAATTGTGAAATACAGCAGAAATTGTCATGGTGGACTGAATGCAATGATTTCCAAAATCAACACAAATAATTCAAAAATCAAACAAAGAACAGATTAACTTAATTTAAAAAAAAGACTCCAAATACAATTTGTGTGTTGCAAATAAGATAAAATAACAAAAGATGTAATGATCAAGTCAGGTCAATGCACTCTAAGGAAAATCTGCTTTTTGTAATGGCTCATGTTCACAGACGATGATGCTCTCGGGCATAAAAGTTTTAGATTACCAATTTTAGCGCAAAGATAATTCTAATCAAAATCTTCCTCCTCTACATCTGCTCATTGTCTCAAGGAATACAGTTCAACAAAGATACCTATATTTTAATTGTTCATCTAGAACGATGACATTGTGGCAAAAACCAAATCGTATACAAAATAGGGTTACCTGATTCACTGCTTTGGGAGTCTTGGTGATGCATAAATATATTTATCAGAAAAGACTTTTGTTTGTCTGCAGAAAGTTTATGTTTCTGGCTGTTAGCGTTGCTATCCAAAGCGTTTTTCCCATTGTCGAAATATTTATCGTTATCTTGCACCAAGAGCACAATGCATTCGTTTGTAATTTGGTGTCAAGGATAACCCATGGATAAATGGACTCATATATACTCTGGTATCGAGTTATACTCTGTTTAGGCACAACTGAAAACCACTGCACTCTGATAATGTTATGAGCTACTTCAACTGTGTGAGAAATTCACATCATCCATCTCTGTTACTGACAGTTTCCGTTCTGTCCCTCCATCTCAGAAAGATGTAGATGGCGCTAGTCTTGGAAGAGGTGTAATAATGGGTTCGTTTCAGCTGCTGCCAGACAGCTACTTTCAGGTAAACACACACACACACACACACACACACACACACACACACAAAAAGGCGTTTGCGCGTATGTGCGGCTCCGATGACCGAGAAACCCCTGTTTGCGCTTTGTACTGCTTAAACGCTTCTCGTCCCATTTCTGGTTAGATTCCCGCGTATAGTGGTGGATAAACATCTGATATGCTTACCTTACTATTAACAATGAATTGTAAACATGAAATAGTCGAATGCAAGAACTGTAATAGCTTCGAAAAGGTTGAAAAACGTGCCACAAACAAAACAAGTGACGTGAAGTATACCACCACTCTAACTCAGACAGATGTGCGCATCTGAAGGCTTGGCAGTCTAGAAAAATGTTTCCATGTATATTCTGGCTGCTATCTCTCACTGCTTATACACTAAACAGCAATACTCCCAAGTAGCCAGAAGCGGAAGATGGCACTGCTTACACACGATTTCAGCTCTGGGCATGCACAACATGCTATCTGGCAGCATGTATTGTTTAAGAAAACCTGCCTTCCCACTGCATTCGTATATTTCCGAGGTTACCGTATTTACTCAAATCTAAGCCGTACCTGAAAAATGAGACTTGAAATCGAGGAAAAAAAAAAAAATTTTCCTGAGTCTAAGCTGCACCTGAAATTTGAGACTCGAAATTCAAGGGGAGATAAAAGTTTTAGACCGCACCTCCAAATCAAAACAAAGTTGGTCCATTGTAGCAGACAATTTAGGTCGAATGGATGAAGATACAGCTACAGTAGTTTGGTTCGAGTCTTAAGCTTAGCAGTTAAGCTTTACCAGCTAGCCATTGCAATGCATCAGCCGCTCTGTCCGTATTTATACGGGTACCTTTCCTTTTTCAGGTGCTTCGCCGGGTTTGAATTGATTCCTTATTTTGCTTTGATCTGATAAGTGCCGTTCTCTGTTATAGGTGTCTGTCGAATTCTGGTAATGAGGGTTTATGACCTGTTGCCTCTCGCAGCATGGACTGCTTTTGTGCGCACTACCACTGCTTATAAAAAGAGAGAGAGAGAGAGAGAGAGAGAGAGAGAGAGAGGAATTGTCTCATTAGCGAAACAATAGCAAGAGACTGCTATTTGTTGTTACTTACACTGCTGCTTTCTTTGATAATGATCAACAAGTACCAAATAATAGACTGTGTATGATAGAAGTTGTTCTGAATGAGAGTTAAGCGAAAATTTTGCAGACACCTCTTTAGTACATTACATTCTGCACAGAAATTACAGTCATCTTAGATTTCTAAAACCTAGTCAGTTGCCTTGCTTCATTTCTGATTGTATCACTATTCAGCATAAGAATAATATGAATATAAACATGACACGATACATATATTCTTCCGCATTTTCTGTGGTCTCACTCTAGTTTTGTAGTTTATTAGGCAGACAGGATTTAAATGAGATAACAGCAAACACAAAAGAATACATGGCGTAATGTTTACATTCCTATTATTCTTATGGTGAAGAGAATACTGCATGTGATTCACGATTCATAAATGTTCCTATTAGCAACCATCTCTAGTCACACGTAGGAAAATATTCAGAACGTAGAGTTGGCCATATTGACATACATCCCAAACAGTCTTGCCAGTCATATTTTCATAGTAGATTTTTAGTGATGACTTCAAATGCAGAGTGTAGTGTTGTTGTCTTGAATCCGTAGACTGGTTTGATGCAGCTCTCCGAGCTTTTCTATCCTGTGCAATGCAGAGTAGCAACACTTATAAAATAAGAATGAAAATAACTTACTAAAAAAAACCAAAAACTTACTAAAAATTAAACACTGAAATTTAAAATAAAATTGTATAAGGTTTGTAACACATCTTATACGAAATGTTTAAAATATCAGTCATGATTTTGAATCACTATCACTCGAATCTTTGTTGCTCATTTCTTCATACAGAGTATCGTCCTCGATACCATCTAGTGCATTGGATATCGAACATTTTTTAAATGCTTGTTGCCCAGTCCGATTTGGAACACACTTCCATGCATCATAGATTCACTGACACACTTGCGACAACCTTGCGTGCTTCACATGTCCTGTTGGTGTCAGTTGTCAGTCGCTTTTCGAAAGCCAGTCTGTGTACATGCGTTGAAGCTTGTCCTTAAATGGTTTATTCAAACAGAAGTCAAGTGGTTGCACAATTGACGTCATCCCGCCTGGAATTACTGCAAAGTCTGTTTTGCTTTCCTCTAATTTTCATTTTACTGCAGGTGTCGTATGGCCTGCGTACGCATCTAATACCAACAGACTGCGTAAACCAAGCATTGCGCCAGGACGACGATTCCCCACACACCTAATCCATTCCAGCACCGTGTCCTCCGAAAACCATCCAGTTTCGTTTGCTCGTAAAATTGAAGTTTTTGGAAACACTTCCGAATTTGGTAGTCTTTCGCTTGAAAACTATGAATGGAAGTAATTTAGGTCCATCTGCTGTGCAAGCAAGCCTGCCGGACACCCGCTGCTTTTTCACCCCCTGCTGTAAGAACACTTATGTCTTTCTTTCCATTGGCATCAACTGTATAATTTGATGGCATGTCAAAATATACAAGAGTTTGGTCAGCATTTCCTACCTGACCAAGGAGGTAGTGCTTTTCTGTGAGCTGTCTAATTATGAAGAGCTGAAATTCCACAAGTTTTTCTTCATAATTTTTCAGTTGCTTCTGTGCAACTGAAGTTCACCTCTGAAGTGAAAAACCCCAGCGCTTCATGAACAGATCAACCAAGCTGCGACTGGCCTTAAAATTTTCGATTTTTTGCTCTCTAGCAATTTCAGGTGCCTCACTTTTTAAAATTTTGGTGCTCACAGGCAGGAATTTTTGACGCTGTTCCTTAAAAATTCGTTTAAAATCACTTCTAGTGCATGATATCGGCTACACTTTGGCCCACTAAATGCTTTCCTGCTACTTGGACATTCAAATAATTTGTCTCCCTGCAGAAGCCATGCCTGATGTTTCTCTCATCAATACCGTATCGCAGACCTGCAGCACGATTAGAACTTTGCTCCGCAAAAGAAATAACTCCCCTCTTGAATTTGGCACTATAATGAAAGCACGGTTCACCAACACCAACAAGCACTTCACAAAATTCCATGAAGCAATAGGTGCCGCTACATGAAATCTTAATGAGCCCCAGCATATCAACTCGTGCAACAATCCTGAAGCCTTGTGCATTGTTGGTATTTTTGTGTAAAGAAATATATTTTTGTATATAAAAACAAAGATGAGGTGACTTACCGAACAAAAGCGCTGGCAGGTCGATAGACACACAAACAAACACAAACATACACACAAAATTCAAGCTTTCGCAACAAACTGTTGCCTCATCAGGAAAGAGGGAAGGAGAGGGGAAGACGAAAGGAAGTGGGTTTTAAAGGAGAGGGTAAGGAGTCATTCCAATCCCGGGAGCGGAAAGACTTACCTTAGGGGGGAAAAAGGACAGGTATACACTCGCTTACACGCACATACCCATCCACACATACAGACACAAGCAGACATATTTAAAGACAAAGAGTTTGGGCAGAGATGTCAGTCGGGGCAGAAGTGTAGAGGCAAAGAAGTTGTTGAAAGACAGGTGAGGTATGAGTGGCGGCAACTTGAAATTAGCGGAGATTGAGGTCTGGCGGATGACGAGAAGAGAGGATATACTGAAGGGCAAGTTCCCATCTCCGGAGTTCGGATAGGTTGGTGTTGGTGGGAAGTATCCAGATAAGCCGGACGGTGTAACACTGTGCCAAGATGTGCTGGCCGTGCACCAAGGCATGTTTAGCCACAGGGTGATCTTCATTACCAACAAACACTGTCTGCCTGTGTCCATTCATGCGAATGGACAGTTTGTTGCTGGTCATTCCCACATAGAATGCGTCACAGTGTAGGCAGGTCAGTTGGTAAATCACGTGGGTGCTTTCACACGTGGCTCTGCCTTTGATCGTGTACACCTTCCGGGTTACAGGACTGGAGTAGGTGGTGGTGGGAGGGTGCATGGGACAGGTTTTGCATCGGGGGCGGTTACAAGGATAGGAGCCAGAGGGTAGGGAAGGTGGTTTGGGGATTTCATAGGGATGAACTAACAGGTTACGAAGGTTAGGTGGACGGCGGAAAGACACTCTTGGCGGAGTGGGGAGGATTTCATGAAGGATGGATCTCATTTCAGGGCAGGATTTGAGGAAGTCGTATCCCTGCTGGAGAGCCACATTCAGAGTCTGGTCCAGTCCCGGAAAGTATCCTGTCACAAGTGGGGCACTTTTGTGGTTCTTCTGTGGGACATTCTGGGTTTGAGGGGACGAGGAAGTGGCTCTGGTTATTTGCTTCTGTACCAGGTCGGGAGGGTAGTTGCGGGATGCGAAAGCTGTTTTCAGGTTGTTGGTGTAATGATTCAGGGATTCCGGACTGGAGCAGATTCGTTTGCCACGAAGACCTAGGCTGTAGGGAAGGCCAGACATACCAACAATTAAAGGGAACAGCCATGGGTACCAGGATGGCCCCCTCGTACGCTAACCTATTCATGGGTCGCTTAGAGGAAGCCTTCTTGGTTACCCAAGTCTGCCAACCCAAAGTTTGGTACAGATTTATTGATGACATCTTCATGATCTGGACTCACAGTGAAGAAGAACTCCAGAATTTCCTCTCCAACCTCAACTCCTTTGGTTCCATCAGTTTCACCTGGTCCTACTCCAAATCCCATGCCACTTTCCTTGACGTTGACCTCCACCTGTCCAATGGCCAACTTCACACGTCCGTCCACATCAAACCCACCAACAAGCAACAGTACCTCCATTATGACAGCTGCCACCCATTCCACATACCCTTCCCTACCGCCTAGGTCTTCGTGGCAAACGAATCTGCTCCAGTCCGGAATCCCTGAATCATTACACCAACAACCTGAAAACAGCTTTCGCATCCCGCAACTACCCTCCCGACCTGGTACAGAAGCAAATAACCAGAGCCACTTCCTCGTCCCCTCAAACCCAGAATGTCCCACAGAAGAACCACAAAAGTGCCCCACTTGTGACAGGATACTTTCCGGGACTGGACCAGACTCTGAATGTGGCTCTCCAGCAGGGATACGACTTCCTCAAATCCTGCCCTGAAATGAGATCCATCCTTCATGAAATCCTCCCCACTCCGCAAAGAGTGTCTTTCCGCCGTCCACCTAACCTTCGTAACCTGTTAGTTCATCCCTATGAAATCCCCAAACCACCTTCCCTACCCTCTGGCTCCTATCCTTGTAACCGCCCCCGATGCAAAACCTGTCCCATGCACCCTCCCACCACCACCTACTCCAGTCCTGTAACCCGGAAGGTGTACAAGATCAAAGGCAGAGCCACGTGTGAAAGCACCCACGTGATTTACCAACTGACCTGCCTACACTGTGACGCATTCTATGTGGGAATGACCAGCAACAAACTGTCCATTCGCATGAATGGACACAGGCAGACAGTGTTTGTTGGTAATGAGGATCACCCTGTGGCTAAACATGCCTTGGTGCACGGCCAGCACATCTTGGCACAGTGTTACACCGTCCGGCTTATCTGGATACTTCCCACCAACACCAACCTATCCGAACTCCGGAGATGGGAACTTGCCCTTCAGTATATCCTCTCTTCTCGTCATCCGCCAGGCCTCAATCTCCGCTAATTTCAAGTTGCCGCCACTCATACCTCACCTGTCTTTCAACAACTTCTTTGCCTCTACACTTCTGCCTCGACTGACATCTCTGCCCAAACTCTTTGTCTTTAAATATGTCTGCTTGTGTCTGTATGTGTGGATGGATATGTGCGTGTATGCGAGTGTATACCTGTCCTTTTTCCCCCCTAAGGTAAGTCTTTCCGCTCCCGGGATTGGAATGACTCCTTACCCTCTCCTTTAAAACCCACTTCCTTTCGTCTTCCCCTCTCCTTCCCTCTTTCCTGATGAGGCAACAGTTTGTTGCGAAAGCTTGAATTTTGTGTGTATGTTTGTGTTTGTTTGTGTGTCTATCGACCTGCCAGCGCTTTTGTTCGGTAAGTCACCTCATCTTTGTTTTTATATATAATTTTTCCCACGTGGAATGTTTCCTTCCATTATAGAAATATATTTTTGTTGCTACAAATATTTGAAAGGCTGCTACATTCAAAGATGAACAATACGGAATTTCTATTTACTTCGTTGGATAGTGTATGAAAATGCAGTGGTCGAAACTCGGGGCGAAGAAAAAAAGCGCGTCTTCTACCTTTTTTTTAAAAATTTATTTACTGATGCAGAGGTTTTGGCGCCAGTATTTATCTTTGTGCCTGCAAAGCATGCCTGTGCAGCGCTACATATATTCGACGGCAGAAGTTAGTTGTGGTGGCACCTACCAACATTTTTCAGAACTATCGCTTGATTTGCACTCGGTTCTAAGCTGCAGGCGGTTTTTTGGATTACAAAAACCAGAAAAAAAGTGTGGCTTGGATTCGATTAAATACAGTATACGCGGATCTCTCTTGGCTGACAATCAGCATGTAAAAAAATTGCTACCAAAACTACACGAAATCGCACTTACAATTAACAATGTCAATGTAAAGTCATCCACAGGAACAATCAATCATTATTACTAACAAAAACATCAATACCAAATCTTACGAAGCTTTAAGCTCGAATTATTAAAATGTTCACAAGCATGTTTTGTGGAAGAGATTTTCTGACACACAATCGAGAAAGAAAACTAAATGTCGAAATATGTATCCATTATTTGAATGCTTCTTAAAATGACCATACATTGATTTAAAAAATGTTTTTGCATATAAAAATGAAGTGATGAATATTATTTTAAAATATCCTAGTTTCCCACAGAAATTCAAGGTGTTTCCCAGGTTTTTTACCTTGTCTTTTCAAATTCAAAGCTTTTTCCCTGTTTTCAAGGATTGGTGGCCACCCTGGTTAGCTTTACCGATGAAGAGTTAGCCAATATGCACCTAGTGTACGGGTTCACTGAATGCAATGGAAGAGCAGCACCACGATGCTACACTGAGGTGTTCCTGAAGCAACAGCAACCGTATCACAGTACTTCTGCATCTGTCCGTGGGTTATCATGTAGATGTAGTCACTGTTTTATGCTGTGCCTTTTTGTTATTGCACATTATGTGCCTTTTCGCTTTTGAGAATGTATTTTCACAGAAACAAAGGTGATTGGGGTTTAAACTAACTAAAGTGTAATTACATATCACTCTGTATCACCTCACCTGAGACCAAGAGTTTCTTATACCCAAATGATCAGAAAATATGTCTGAACAACGTTCAAAATGTTTGTGTAAGAATGTGGAATATCTATTAGGACAAAGTGCAAGTGGAAAGGAAATTAGACGTAAGATGAAGTCTGGGAGAGGATGGTCGAGGAACTGTTCTTATAACCAAACAACAGCAGTAAAAAAATTCAATAATGTTATCACTTTTCTTCAAGAATTTATTTTTATCACACTAAATGTATATACTGCATGTCCCTTTTAAGAGTATTAGGTGCAGTTTCTATGGTGTTTTGATAGGTACTTGCAATTTTGTTTTTTCAATATGTAGCTGGAGTCAGCCCAAGCAAATACTGCTCACGACATCTGTCTTGCGACACCCAGTGTCAACAAAAAGTCTTGGCTGTTTCCTGTCACACACACACACACACACACACACACACACACACACACACAAATAAAAAAAATTGCTTTTTTAAAACAGAAATTTACATGCCCATTTGATAGAGTGGTCCCAGACTAGCCCAGTGTGGTATCTGTTTTATGGATATGTAACAATAGGGATGGTGAAACATTAAGTATGACTTACTGGTTATTTTTCATGTTCTACTGTCGCTCTTAATACATACTGATGAAATCCATATTGCACTAGACTAATCTGGGACTGCTCCAGCAAACGGGCATGTAGAATTCTGCTTCAAAAATAATTTTGTTTGTAACAGGAAACAAACTGATGCTTTCTGGTGACACTGGGTATCATATGAAAGACATGATGAGCAGCATCAGTTTGGGCTAACTCCAGCTACACTCTGCAAACAGTAAGTTGCAAATATCTGTCGAAACATCAGAGAAAATGTGCCCAGTGACACTCTGGTCCCGTAAGAGGTGTCCCTCCTGTCTCTAAAGTTTTTTCTGTTGTTTGTGTCTATAACACACAATAGTTTATTCATATTTTATGTCTAGTTCACTTATCTGTTACAATCTAAGTTTCCACAGAGATATCCATTTTATTTAATTACCTGCAAAAAGGCTGCTGATGCCTTCACCAGAGGAACCTTTTTCCACTCCTCTTTGTCAAACCATCCTTCCAGTGTTTTCAAGTAATGAAGCATATACTGTAATGGAACCAAGGGCAGGAGGTACATTTATTAGTAAAACAGACTTAATATTGTATTGGACCTCAAAACTCTACACAGCATTAACACACAGTTCTGTACATGTATGATGCAAAAATACTCTGCTTAAATACAATGAACATTAGACAATTGTTTCTTGTTCATACTAAAACCAACAAGGTTTAAAAACAATAACAAAATGAGTACAATAATGATAAAAACAACTGATAGAAAAGAGGGCGTAACCGTGAGCTCAATTCATATGTGGAAAAACTTACAGACACCACAAGGAAAAGAAGTATTTTGTTCTTATAGAAAAGTCACAAAACTGAATATGGACTTATATGAGCTAGAGATCCATGAAATGTGGCCATTTCAAGAAGAAACTTTGACTAAAGTTTCCAAGGAAAACCTGAGGAGAAGACTGGCAAGATGTGAATCACAGAAACGAAGGAAAATGATTGAAATACAAAGTACAGGGATACTTGAAGAAAAAAGTAGAAATAATGTGGTCCTTAGCTACTTGAAAAAAAAAAAAATAAATAAATAAATAAATAAATAAATAATAACAGATGATGTGATGTGCTGTCCTTATATCAGAAAAAAAAATATACCTGTGACGATAACAATTCATATCACAGACTAAGGGAAAAAGCAAAGTGGTACAAATTAAGATATTTGTTGTCAGACTTGAAGCTAACTGCTTCAAATTAAAACCGTACTTTGCAGCTTCAACTCTGTCTACATCAGGACTGTGCATCAGTTCTACGTTTTAATTAACGTGCTTCATTGTAAAACATATACTTTATTCCTCTGTTATCCATTCATCTACACATTGTGTTGTGTAAAACCCACAATGGAGGGCTTTAGGGATCTGGAACAAGTCAAACTATTCGTCAACAGGCAGGAGCAACCATAGCTGTCTACTTCTCGTAAATATACTAAGAACAAATTATGAAATTATGATTAGCACTAATCTGTTGAGACTGATAATTATTGAAATCACATGTAAATTACATTAGGAGCAAAACAGTTACTTTTTTTTTGGGGGGGGGGGGGGGGGGGGGCGGCGGCGGCGCATGACACTTTCTCATTCTACACCATTCAGCTGCTGTTTTTATCCAAAACTTATTTCCCATTTCATATCTGACGCCAACCAGCAACATGTTATAGACTTTTAGTCTCAGAACACTAAACTTCACTCTTAACCCTAGTCTACATGGAAATTACTTCTACTTCTACTATTGTGGTTGTGTATTGCTGAGTCCATGCTAAATTCAGTCTTGTTATTAACTAGAAATAGCATTAGGGAATACACGTATTAGCATGTAAGTGCCAAAATCACCAGATTCCTGAAGAGGCTTCTATCGGATGCTTCAGTAGAATAAATACAGTTTTCAGCTTAAGTATGATGCCCCAGAGGATTATCCCGCAGGTCAATACAGTGAGCAAAGCAGGCACGGCTGAGCTTGGACAGAATGTCATTTCAGTCGCACTAGAGATGTCAGTGATTGCTTTTGAAAGTAATACATTAGCGGCCAAATCACAATAATTTGAATCCTAAATTACTTGTTTTTGCCATCACTGGCCACCCTTAGTTCATGAGACAGATGCTGTGGTTCACTCCCACAACTGCGGAAATGACAATATTGTTTTGAAGGTTAGTGCCCAGATAATTTCCTAATGCAGGATGATCCAAGCCTCAAAAGACATTGGGAAAAAGAAATCACCTTTGAAGATTAGATGGCTTCCAAGGGCTGTTGTTAAGCACAAAACATCAATAGGTTGAGGGGTGAGGATAGGGGGTGTTGCACTCTGCTGACCACAAGATTGTTAAAGAAGGCAATTTTTCAAGAAAAGCCTCCAATGTTTTATGAAAGCAAGGACATGCCTACAGGCAGGAGATAGAACTAGAAGAGACGGCGAACATGAAACTAAAAGAATAGACATATAGTAAGCATAAAAAGATGAGGGACAAAGGTAAACATGACTGAGGAAAGATACAACCAAATAACTAAATAAGAAACAGAAATAAGTATGAAATCCTTATGTAAAAATCAATAAAGAGTGAATAATTGTCTATCTATAAAAATGGAGAGATGAAATAAAGCAAAAATAGGAAAAGAATGCAGCAGCATAACCTCGGAAAGTAGCAGAATGTGGTGGCAATAGCAGAAGACTTTGAGAAATTCAGGCTAAAAAGAATATATAATCACAAGATGAGGAAAAGTACCATGTAGGACAAGTGTAGAAATAAGTATAATTGGAAACATTATCAAAGGGACTTATTGGGAAGTATGTTGGAACTCATGCAATATTATGTGATAATACAACCAAACATTTACCTAACCTGCGACATTTGGAATGAAAGAGACTCAACTACACAATACAAATTACGGAGACTGTTGGCTGTGGTATGAATTTGGAAAAACCATCCAAAACATCAATCATTAAAAGAAACTCACAAAAAATTGAACTGAAAAATAAGAAAGCAAGACAGCAGAGACTCAAGGAGAGTTGGTTTGAGAAGCAACATATATTGCTAAGTCACCAGACAACTCAAAGTTTCGTGGGAATGTGTATCTCCCCAAGTGAAGTCAAATACATACTCTTCGGAATGTGCGAAAGTTGTACTATGACTGTTCTTTCATTGCATTGTGGTTCTGAGTTGATAATAAAGTCAAAATATCTTATACATGGGTATTGTAATTGGCCTACATAACTGGTGGCACCAAGAGGAAAACACTTCATGAACAGAAAGTACAGTCGTGTTTTGCATTATTTTTCAATAGCCGTGGGAGATGCAGCAAAACTGTTACGATTGGTGAGGAGAGCTGACAGTTATAGCAGAAGACGGAATTTCTGGAAGTTTCTATGCTGTGGTGTTATGACAGCTCAGGTGCGGCAAATTTACCAGCTCGAACAGTATCTTCAATGTCATGCACGCATCCACGCATTGTGTGCTGCACACCAGCCATCTCAGAGTAATTTGTGCCGCGACTGCAGTTGAGAGCACCACTGTTTTTGTCAGTGCAACCTGAGATTTGGTTTGCAATTTTAGAATGTATTTTTGCCCAACAGATAATCACTGAGGACCAGAACAGATGTTATCCTGCAGCCTCCACACCCACGGACCTACTAGGCATTCAAGACTGTGCTGATCACGCACTGCACCAAGTTACCAAAACTAAAGCTTAAGCAGGTGCTGTATCATGAGCGAATAGATGACAGAGCCCCACTGGAATTCTGGAAATACTAACGGGCTACGGTGGAAGTTACGGTGGTCTCTGAAGAGTTGGTACTCTACACTGGCAGCAGCAACTGCCTCCACAGGTGCAGCTAACCCTGATCATACAAGCGGCAGTCCTCTGATAAAATTGTTGCAGGTAGCTGACCGTCCACACCACACGTTAGACTCAGCAGTTGTAGTGGCTGTAGCACCAGCAGATACTGATGCCACATGTTAAGGTCACGCTTCAGAGTCATCAGAAGGACAAACACATCGTCGTATGATAGTTTCATTTCAGCGAATACCAAGGAGGACTGGAGTTCGTCATTACTTACAAACCACACACAGGAGAAGACGGCTGACCAATTGCAGGTGATGGAGCATCGAATAGGTTCAGACAGACAGATGCAGGCATGATGTTCTACTAACCCACCAGCTCAGGACCGCACAAGATCAAGATGCTGCATCAACCACCTGTTGGTATCACACCGACCATCTGTTTGTATAATAGACAGTTTGGGCTGCAGGCTACAATGTACGAGAATCTGTTTAATTACCCAAATGGCTAAAGCAGTCCGCTGTAGGTGCTAAGGACCTCTTCTTCTCCAAATGACACTGATGGTGCGTGAAATACAAGACACCAGCAGTTCCCAGACCACGGCGCAATATTAACATACTAGTTAAGACTGCAGAACCATCTGTCCTCTCAACTCAATTGGCAGTTTAACAGAAATGCATAGGAACATTGCAGTGGTTGCACACTGCCTAGGACAATCTGTGTTAGTATCTCTGGCGGACAATGGTTTGGGAGTCAGCACTCTACTGACATCGTATGCACCAGATATGGCAGTGCCGGAGTCACTGCAGCTGTTAGCCTCCAATAATTCTACTACCAGGACGCTGGGTCACAAGGAGATGGTAACTGACATCAGTTTTGCTGCTCCTTTAAAGCGGATGTTTGCAGACATTTGCCACCTATCTTAGGAAAAGATTTCCTTGCACATTTTGCGCTGTCTGTGCAGATGGTTGGGTACATCATGTCATAAATACATGTCAACAGCCTGTTCCGCAAATATCAATGTTACCACACAGTGTAAGGACAAGATGTTACACTATACACATATGATCCCAGGGCCACTAGTTACAAGGTGCATCAACAGAACTGCTCCATATAAAATGCTGTAAATTGAAAGTTTTTGAAGAGATGTTGCATTCTGTTATCATATGGCATTTGGACAGTGCCTGGGTGTCCCCATTATAATTAGTCAGGAAGAAAGATGGTACATGTGTCTTTGCAGGGATTACAAGGGACTAAGTGCTACGACTGTTCCAGAAAATATCCTATTCCATGTATTCAAGAATTCACAATTCTTTGGCTGGAACCGCAGTTTTTACTGTCCTGGATTGTCGTAAGATCTATAAACAGATTCCTTTAGCACCTATGGATGTTTCTAAGTGAGCAGTGGTCACACCTTTCAGCCTTTTCAAGTTCTTGCACACATTTTTCAGACTTAAAAATGCAGCTCAGATCTGGCAAAGATTCATCTATGAAGCGCTGAAAGGACTGCCATTTTACTTTGCGTATTTCGACAATATCTACATATACTCTGCTGATGCCCAATCACAAGTAAGACATTTGGCTTAGGACCGGCAAAGTTACAAGACTACAGTGTATTAATGAATGAAGACAAATGCATTTTGGTTAAAAGCGAAGTGACATTTCTCAGTTTTTGAGTTTCAAAAGATGGAATTTACCCACTGGCGGAAAAGTTGGCTTTGCTGCCACATCTGAGCAATTACCCAGAAGCTACTTCCATGGCAAACTAACTGGATCACCTAAATTGGGGAACTTTTAGCAATTTAAGAGAGTGTGAAGCACTTCTGTCCTCATGTCGAAGCCCATCCAGAGATGATTTACACTGACCAAAAGCCAATTTACCCATATTCCAGAATGCAAGCGGCAGGTGCTCAGCTCGACACTCCAGGTACACAGTGCGTCAGTCAGTTCATGACAGATGCTTAGATGTGCAACATATTCAAGTGACCAACAACATACAGTTGCGATCCTGACGTTAAGATGATCTCAGCCAGGCACAAAAGGCAAATCATCAGTTGATGGACTTACTGGCAGATCATTTCTGCAACTCCAGCAGGTTGAGGTATGAGGTTCTGGTGTCAAGCTACAGTGTAATGTCTCTCGGTAGGTGCTGCGGCCCTATATCGCGCCACAATTTCACGAGATAGTGATTGACAGCGTGCACAGTTTGGCAAACCCAGGGGCAAACACCTTTGTTACGATGCTAACTAAACGTTTTGTGAGGTGGTCTGTTATGAAAGAGGCTCTCAAGTGGGCTTACATCTGCCTCCACTGTCAACAGTGTTAAGTGGGACATCACGTCGTGCTGATGTTAGGCATTTTTCAGGTCTACTGGTAAGATTTGCAGATATCCACCCTGACAGCGCGCGTCCCCTACCATGTTCTGATGGTTAAAGATACTTGTTCATCTCAGTGCATAGAGGCACAAAATGGGGGAATGCCATACCACCATTGACAGTATCAGCTGAGACAATTGTCACACACTGGTTGGCACACTTCGGCTATTCCCTGTACATTATAACAGACCAGGGCAGGCAGTTTGAACCCACCCTGTTCAGCAAGCTGATTAAACTCTGCTATTCCAGCACCACAACACCACCAGTTACCATCCAGAAAGCAACGGTGAGGTGGAGAGGTGGCATCACACACTGAAAGCAGCCCTCTTGCCAGCCACAAAGGTGGACCAAAGCACTCTTTCTGGTACTGTTAGAGTTATGGACAGCTGAAAAGGCTGATGCTGGCACCTCAGTGGCTGAGATGGAATACTGAGAGCCGTTAAGGATGCCAGCAGAGTTTCTCAATTCTACACTGCTGCCAGACCAAATAGGGTTACCCTTATGGGTACAGAGGATACAGGGTCATGTGGCCAAGATTTGACAATCACTGCCTGTACATTACAGTTTGCACTCTCTTCTTGCACAAGGTACCAATAGATTGTTCACACATAACGTTGTCCACCGATTCTGCATGAACACCTCTTCAGCCCATGTATACGGGTCCCAACTAGGCTTTGCCATGAAGTGAACACACATTTGAGATTCAGCAAAGTCAGATGAACAGCAAAGTATCAGTGGAAAGACTGAAACCAGTGTGGTAAACACTGGCTCCAGCTCCAGACGAAAAGGGAGTGGTGACGGGGCATGGGGCTGATGCTCCCACAACCGTGCACCCAGTAGATGAACCTATTCCTGGGCAACCCACACCAGCATTGCTGGCAACCACTCCATTCACAAAGTCATTGCAGCTGCCGAAGATGGTTCACACCACAGCTGGCAGAGCTGTCAAATTTAAGTACCTCTATATTCTCAGTGCTCTGCACTTGAGCAGGAGAGCTGAGTGGGAATAGGTACCTCCCAAAGTGAGGTGCAACAGCTACTCTTTTGAATGTTTGAACGGCAAAGATTAACTGTTCTTTGGTCAACATTATTGGAAAACTGCCCAAAAATTGCAGAAAAATTCTGAGGTACTTGCCTCTGCTATCTGAATGAATTAGAAATGTTGGGATTATGCTTCCACACCTAAAGTTATCCCCATAATGGAGAAAATATTGAGTTAAACCAAATACTTCCTATGGAGCTCTGTAAAGTGAGGTTGTTCAGGGATTCACCCATGGAAACAACTGGTTCTGCATTTTCAAGAAAGCTGGGAATTTAGTTTTAAACCTTAACTTCAAACAGCATTAAATGTGGAAATTATTTTTCATTAAGTCTAGCAACTGTACAATGTAGGCTGAACTGAAATTCAGTTTAAATGTTAATTAATTAAACAAAATGTTTGTTCTCAATAAGAGAGGATTTAATATACCTGAAGTCAACAAATTTTCGATACTTGGTGTTATGCTGGTGCCTTGGTTAAGTTTGATTAAGCCATGTGACAAAATTTCATTTGGTGTTGAACAGATTTTAGTTTACTATCTAACCTCTGCACTACGTGTGGCACTAGACTCAATGATACAATCTACCAACAAGATGCTTTTTGAATTACAGAACATAATAAAGCCACTAAAAGTTGGACAAAGAACTACTGCTCTCATAAACTGAGATATTGTACACCTTTTACTCTACTTGCCACAGTATGCACCACCCAGTGTTATATATTGTTTGGAAATGTTGTCCAATTTTAATTTATATCTCCATATTTTATTGTGAATATGATTATTGCCATGTTGTTTACATTTTTTGTATGACTTACACAGGTTGGGTATTGCTGCCTATTTATTGGATTCCCTGGATAATGCCCTACTGATCATAATAGTCATTCTAAAAAGAATAAATTTTGGAAATGCGGCTAACATTCTTGCTTCATATTCCCCCTGTTCCACAACTGGGTGTCACATCATAATACAAAATAGTGTAAAATCGAAATAGCTCAAACACAAATAATCACAGCACGGCTATAGTGGTTCTTCAACAAGAAACCTAGATGGCAAAATCAAGTCGATTACTTCATAACACATACATACATAAATATTTTTTAATTACAAATTGAACAAATTACCCCTCTTAGTTCATGGTTGAATATCTACTAAATGTTCATAAGACCATTTTTAGCTCTACATCACTCAATACAAAGCCATATTAATTCATATTTTAGTTTGTTCTTTTATCAACAGACCTTGTGAGGGTGTGTTACAGTGACCTCGAACTTCAGCATTCTCATGATCAACAATTCTGCTTGAACTATGGCATCACGCATGTTCCAGTACTCATCTCCAAGCTCCAAAGGTGCTGAACCTCTATGCAGAGTATTATGTGTCACATTAATAACATCTCTTATCTTCAGGGGATCATCTTTCACTTTTCCAGCAAGGTATAATGTTGTTGCAGCAATTAACTGAAACATAACAAAGCAAAAATATGTGCTATATGAAAATGGTATCAAATCAACACTAATGAGTAAATTAATTGCAGGTAGCTGTCATCTTCAGGTGAGTAGTTGCCTCTTCTTATTTTTGTTAACTGTTTTCAACCTGGTATTTTCTTTATTGTACTAGAGACTCAACAGTGATGGTGTGGATAGGTTAGTCATAACACAAGATAACAATGTATATGATTATAGTCAGATAATTAGGAACAGATGCACCAGGCACCCCCTCTTCAAAGATGTGCAAACAATGAGCTGCTTGTGTGCCAGAGTATCATTGGTATATAATGTGTATCCCTTTTCAGGTAATACAGTTGCTGCCAGAGTAAACTGTCACTGTCAACAATGTGTGGATGCTACTGACTGCCTTCGGCAGGTATACACTACAACATTATCATGGCCTTGTTTCAATACCTTAATTACAAAAAAAATGGTTGGGGAAAAAAAGAAAAAAAAATCAGCCAAACAGTGGCAAAACAAAGGTTTATTACCCCTTGTCCTAGGTTTCGATATTTCTAAAATATCTTCTTCAGGAGAAGTTAGCCTTTGTCTTTGGCAAGGAGTATGCTAAAGTTATGCAAATATTTTATCATTTGACTCCAGCTATGGTTTTATGTCGACAAGAGCCCTCACCAGTGGGTGAATACATTTGTGCATTTATTCTGACGTGCACTGAATGTAATCTGACTGTTGTCTTAAGCCATGGCACATGATGTTTCTGGTTTTTATATCAATTTTATGTATCACAAGAGCCACTCGGCTTCAGCTAATGTAATTTACGACCATGTGATGTAACAAGGCCCACTCCTTCTAAAAGTGAGAAATTGCTGTGAAGTGATCAACAAAGGATGAACAAATGTGTATGAAAAAACTCTACTCAGATGTCTGTCGGTCATTACAGACCATGTGAGGGTAGTAAACATTTCAGAAGTGATACTGAAGTTTGAATGGAGCGACTGAATGGCTTAAAGGACTGGCGGCAGCCGACTACTAGACAGAGAATCTAAAGATCATGGTTGGACAAGAAAAGACTAACAATGAAGGTGATTACATGGCCATAAAGAAATCTTCAGTTTTGTGAATGAGGCAGTTTCAAATAAAATATAATACTTGAATTTATTAAACCCAAATAGTCATTACTCAATGGATTACCTTCGTATGTTAACAAAATGGAGAGTGCTGAACCCCTTCTCTCCGATGTGTTAAGATATACTATGCTCGACTCTAACAACCGAACCACATCTTTCGTCTGGGCTTTGATTATCTATCATCATATTCCGGAATGAGGGACACGCCCTACCCAAGATCCTCCCCACATCTCAAAGTGATGTTCCGTCGCCCAACCAACCTACACAACATCCTAGTCCATCATGTCGGTCCCAATCCTGACCCCTTGTAACAGGTATCATATCCCAGTGGAACAGCCATGTGCAAGACCTACCCAATCCAGACACCCAACACTTCCTATTCCAGTCCCATCATTGATGTATCTCACCCCATCAAAGGAAGGCAACCTGTGAAATCAGCCATATCATTCACCGGCTCTGCTGCAACCCTAGCACAGCTTTTTACATTGGCATGACTACCAATCTGCTGTCCATCAGGATGAATGGACACTGCCACACTGTGACAGGAGCAAAGTAAACCACACAGTGGCACAACACGCAGGTGAATATAACATGCTTGATTTCAATGACTGCTTGACAACCAGTGCCATCTGGATCCTCCCCTCCACCACCAGCTTTTTCTCAATCGCACAGATGGGAATTATCCTTTCAGCATATTCTCAATTCTTGAAATCATCCCAGCCTGAACCTGTCCCCACACCCTCCACCCAACAGTTGCCGCCCCCTCCATCAGATCATCCCCTCATTCTTTATGCTCCCTGCCCTCATTGTGTGCTGCCCTCCGCAAATGCACTTGCCTGTCCTTTCCTCTTCCCTACTCCTCTCCATTTTCCGCTCCCTTCCCCCCACCTGTCCACATCCCACCTCCAAACACTGTGCCTGGTTGTGTCATCAGGTTGTGACCTATGACCTAGTCCCTGCATGCCACATTAGACAGCACTCTTCTACCACCACCACCCCCCCCCCCCCCCCCTCCCCCGCCACCAACCAGCCGAGTACCCTGCTATCCCTCTCTCTTTTCCACTCCACTCCAGATTGCCATTTACATGACAGTCTTATTCTGAACAGAACTTCCAGTAGTAGTGGCCATGTGTGTGTGAGGTGTGCTTGTTCGTGTGAATGTGTACCTCTTTACTTTGTTGAAGCATGCTTTGGCCAAAAGCTAGAATGTTTAATGGCCTTTTTGTTGTACCTGTCTGCAACTCAATAGGTAATCTTTATAGGAACTGGCAGTCTGTTCCTTTCTTAATATTGCTGATACAGTCTGTAAATTAATGTAATACAAATTGAGGGGAGTGGGCAAAAATAAAAAGAACAGAGTGGAAACTCACATAACAATCATATCCGCTACTGTCAGTCTCTTTGAAAAATCTGTGGAATAAAACAGCTGCAGTTGCTATGGTCAATGGCTGTGCTTCCAGCTTCACACCTGAAACAAATAAAACAATTCTGAAACAAAATACAAATTTTAACTCCAAAAAGGTATCACAACTTCATAACTTGCTAGCTCTTAATGAACCACTAATATTTTCAGCCAACATGTACTACTATCCACAAAGTTTACTTCCACAAAAATTGTGTATCTAGACATCACAATCAGAGAGACAACTATGAAAATACTGAGCTGGCAAACAGCTAACATGTTTCTGTATTCATAGTCCATGACCCTCAATGTAAAAATACCCAACACATTCAACCCTTAACGTGTTTCATCAGCACCTCTCAACTACGCATGTATCCAATTTTGAAGAACAAAAGTTTGCTTTTATCTGCTGGGTTTTGCATTTTCATTGCTGCTACTAATGAGCTGACTATTTTTTAACATGTCTGAGTTTCATACTGGACTACTGTTTTCCATGCAAAAACTGATACGGTATTCAAATATTTGCACAGAAAAATACATTTGTATCAACAAAATGACTGATTTTGACTGATTTATGTAAATGAGCTAGCATCTTTTCATAAAAATAAAAAAGTAAATGCATGTGTGACTCTGAGAAGTAACAAACTTTATCTTACAACTGAAACTAATTGCAAGCATGCAAAATTCTTTCAACAAAAACTTTAAAATCTGTTCCACATTTTGTATAAAATAAAAAAATTAAAAAAAAAAGTGGGGGAAAAGGAAATGTTACATAGATACGTAAAAATACGTTTTTAGAGCCAGATTACAATACAACTGAAAAATAACGGTTTGGAATAATGAGAAATCATGTTGCCAGATGTGTGCAATAAACAATGCTTCAATGTTCTCTATGGCACATGTAACATACACCACAAAATGATGACTTTTGTGAACAATCAGTACATTCAATGAAAGATCACTAAATGTTTAGCCTCATAACTACACATGCCAGTGAACAATAAACATTTATTACACACACTTTAGATCGAGTACTTTTCCAGAGTACTGAAAACATGCAAAAGTTGTGCCCTTACTAAAGAAAGGTAATGCAGAAAGTATCAAAATCTACAGGCCAGTCCCACTACTGCCTTCATTTTAAAAAAAATTTAACTGAATCAATCACGAATGGTAGACTAATGAGTTACATGAATAAATACATCTTTTTAACGAAGCACAGTTTGCTGCAGAGTTATGTGCACACCCCTACCTCACCTTACGCTGAATATTTCTGAAGTGCTAGTCGTGCTCTAAATTTTGTCACTGTCAAAACAAAATAAATTTTATGGATGTAAATGTTACTTATATATTTAATTTCTCATTATGAAGCTTTTCTGCAGACAAATTACTGTACCAGCAATCCAACAGTTATCTTAAAATACGTGTCTCAAACAAGAATAACAAATTTTCAACAGTTTTCCGATTTTGATAACCAATTCTAACTAAACAAAACTAACTAAAGAAATGAATTAGTCTGTTAGTAGTTAGGTTTTGGAACACAAAACACGAGTTACTACTTTTCAGGATGCAAATTATACTGTTAAACTTTAGAATGTTTTATTGGTTAAGTCACATTACAGCCATTTGTGATACCACTCCCAAGGGGAAGCCACGACATTTGGAACGCGGATTTACTGCAAACTTCGTACGCTCTTAGTACTCCATTAGGACAACAAAATGTATAAGCAGTAGTGCGTACTTCTCAAGCGTTATTGAGAAAATCTCAAGATAATTTCAGTCATCAAATATATAGCTTTGCGTGGCCATTTTTACCAGGAAGTGGCGGCAGCAGAGTGGGTAGCATTCTGAAAATGTATGCTTGTCCATGATTTGAGAAATCCCTTATACCTGGAAGGAGCCTGAAACTACTTGTTACCTCAAAGTTTAGACCAGCACAGATGGCTTTCGAAAGATGTACAATTAATCGTCGCTTTCGACATTACGAGTACAATGGCAAGATGGTATTTTTCGTAAAAACATGGAAAACAAAGTTACAAGGTACCAGCTGCATTGAATAAATGCTGTTTCTGCATACGCAAGGTCTTTTGAGGTTTTCATGGAAAAACAAACCTCGTTAACATTTTCAAAAACCTCTCTTTCAGCCGATAATTTGGAAGTAAACCATGCATAATGCAGCAATTCCTCAAATATCGGTGCTGATAATTGATCATGCAGTATCGAGTGTATTTTAATAGCGTCTTCACGACAAGCAATTTCTTGGTCTTTTTCCATTAAATATGAACAATTTTGAAGACACGGACAAGCATACATTTTCAGTATCACTTTATGTGTTTGGTCATTTACTAGTCGAGAGTTATGATTATTATATTATTTGTGATAATAAAAAATTGTAGACTGTCAAATAACATTGTACATTTAATAAAAGTTCGTCCGATTACATGTATTTTTCCCATTATATCAATTGTAATATAAACAGTAAAGAAAATGACTGTTTAAAAAATAAGAAAAAAAGAAAGAAAAACCTGACAAACGGGACTTAATCTAGCGATCCAGCAATTACGGGCTTGAGCGCTACCCACTCGGCTGCCGCCGCTTCCAGACAAAAACGGTCACGCTCAGGTATTTATTGGACGACCTAAATTATCTTGCGATTTTCTGAATAACGCTTGAGAAGTACGCGCTACTGCTTACACATTTTGTTGTCCTAATGGAGTACTACGAGTGTACGAAGTTTGAAGTAAATCAGCATTCCAAACGTCGTGGCCTCCCCTTGTCAGACCATTTATGGAGTGAAGAATGTACAGGGTGAGTCACCTAAGGCACAACACCCTTTTTATTTTGTGAATGCTTACACACACATCAAAACGCGGTTTCAGCAAATATTATAGTGTCGAGGCCACCTTTTTTTTTGTCTGGTTAATGTTTTTACTGCTGGTATCAAAGCTATTGAAACAAGCACATTTTTATAACTAAATTTGTTAGCTCTTGAGAAGGTAATTACAGTGACACAACATTTGTTAATGTTGACATTGAAACCTGTCATAAAAAAATTTGAGAAACGTCCTCGAATTTGAGAGCACGGTGGCCGGAATGGCCATTAGTGATGCAAATACTGCCAAGCACAGCTCTTGTGCTATGTTGTGACAATGTCAGCACATTTGGCTGTTTGCATGTTTGCATTGCAACTCACTCATTTCTGCTTCAATATTCATTGCATACAAACACATACAATCTGGAGAAGTTGGAAATACTGGTTTTATATGGTGAATGTGAAAGAAGTGCCATAAAAACAGTACAGTGATATAGGGCTATCTACGTGGTTCGCCAATGTCCAACACGCCAGGTAATTGCACAAATTATTAACACGCTAGTGCGGATAGGCTGCTTGAACGTCAAAAAGATGACAAGAAAGAGAACTGCAACTGGCAGAGAACATTAAGAAGCTGTTCTGGCTACGACGCTAATCAATCTGCACAGTAGTACAAGACATATTACCAAGGAATGTGGAATCAGCCGCAAGAGTATCATTTGCATCCTGCATCGACAGAATTCTCATCACTATCACTGCAGCTACATCATGCTTCGACACATGATTTCAAATGTTATACAGAATTTTTTCGGTTTGCCCTTCAGCAACTGAGAGAGAACTAAGTCTTACCGAAGTGTGCTCTTTTCTGATGAAGTAATGTTTACTAAATATGCTAATTTAAATTTGCACAACAAGTACTACTGAGCAGCCGAAAATACACACTGGCTTCATCAAGGCAACATCAACAGCCGTGGAGCATAAACTTATGGTGTGGCGTCATAGGAAATTACATTGTGGTACCTTACTTCATCTCAGGCGTTCTAAGGGGACATTCATAAGCACTTTTTGATGAACATTTTGCCGATTCTTCTAGAAGATGTACCACTGGATATTCAACAGTGTATGTGGCTGCAACACAACGGTTGTCCAGCTTGCTCATCCCATGTAGCACCAGAAACACTGAGAAAAGGCCTGCAAAGTCTCCAGATTTGACTCTCCTTGATTTCTTCCTTTGAGGAGCACTCAAAGATGCAGTCTACGATAAATCCTTAACTATGCCAGATGAGATATGTCAACAAATTGCCAGTGGGTGCTCTTACATCTGTTCATCATTTCATCTTTTTAACAGCTATTGCAAAGATGCCTTTCAGTCCATGGTCAACAATTTGAAAACATTCTTAAATAAAGCATAAAGTTATCTTTCTGAAAGACAAAACTTACGTTATGTGATTTGGATGGTTACCAAAAATTGTTAGTAAACTGTTTATTTCGTTTACGTTTGTACAAAATTGCACTACAATGTCAAATAAGTCAACAGCGTGTGTCGCATGTAGATTTAACACTTTCATTACACACTTACATTCAGCATGAAATGACATTTTGTTAAGAAGAATATTTATTTTGCAGTGTACAGGTGGTCACCTAAATATTTTTAATAAAATAGTTAGTTCAACAAATGTATCCCACATGACGTAATTTAGAGAATTGTACTCACAGATAGTTGTCTGATACTACGTATTTTAAAGCACACAACTACATACAGCAGAAGGTAGGTCAAATCTCCCTTCTAACATTTAGATATTAACACAGTTGACTTTGCAGCACGTAAGACATCTATTTTTGAAGAATGAACAGCTTATTTCTCTTTTTTAGCTCGTGTACATCTGGGAGGACACACTAAGGTGAAATAGTTTTCCTAAGCACTTTGTGATAGGCTCCATTCTAGCCTATGTCATATTTCCATAGACAACATTCGTAGGTGAACCTGCATCTAGGTCTTAAGTTACTACTGAGTTCAACATCGACATTATGAATGCTATATCACTGCAACTGGCTTCTCAAGAGACCTTAGATGTAATTAGTAAAGGGAGAGAGAGACAGAGAGAGAGAGATTGGGGGGAGCGGAGGGGGGGGGGGGGGGGGGGGGGAGAGAGAGAGAGAGAGAGAGAGAGAGAGAGAGAGAGAGAGAGGAGTGTGGGAAGAGAATGCAACCTTGGCACAAAGAAAGGGCTGCAACAGCTTGGAGCCCTGAGCACACCATGCACGAATTCACGGAATTCTCAAAGAGGTTAGAGCCCTCCTCACTCTGGGGAGTGATTTGATTAGTAATTCCCATAATCTTTACCTATTTGCCAAGTTACCCACTCTTTGTAGTTTTGCGGGCAGTGGGGAAGTTTTCAATTGATACAGTAAGGCATGCACAAAAATTTTTGAAGTTTTCGGTAACCTAAGTGAACAAGGCAGTGTCTACAGGTTAGCCAAGGAACAGTGTTATTCAGCTATTGCACCCATTGGTTTCTGGTTGTTTTTGGTCTACATCAGTGCAGCCATGACTGATGGAAGACGTTTTGGTGAATTTCAGCTTAGAGTTTGTAGATATTTTATACCTGCTCACATAGAGCAAGAGTCTATTCATATTCACTACATGTGAGTTTGAAGTGAATAAGAACACTCAGCTCAGTATGTTAAGAATATTAAATGTAGTGTCCATGCATTTTAAGTTCCACACAGGAATTGATACTATTAATATCACTTGAGGGGCCTTTGCCAAGCAATACATCACGAGTGTTGGGGAGGCCCACCTCCTTGCAGGAGCTGGAAGAAACGGCCAGACATGTGAAGAACGTTAGACACCTCAATGAGCAATGAGAAACTGACATCAATAAGCAAGAGATATGCACACCATTGGGTAACGCAGCTAATAACAGTTTCGCATTTCAGATCCAGTAGTATTAGCCATCTTAGATGGGACTGTCAAGAGGTTCATCTACATCTACATCTATACTCCACAAGCCACCTTACGGTGTGTGGCGGAGGGTACTTATTGTACCACTATCTGATCCCCCCTTCCCTGTTCCATTCACGAATTGTGCGTGGAAAGAACGACTGCTTGTAAGTCTCCGTATTTGCTCTAATTTCTCGGATCTTTTCGTTGTGATCATTACGCAAGATATATGTGGGCGGTAGTAATATGTTGCCCATCTCTTCCCGGAATGTGCTCTCTCGTAATTTCGATAATAAACCTCTCCGTATTGCGTAACGCCTTTCTTGAAGTGTCCGCCACTGGAGCTTGTTCAGCATCTCCGTAACGCTCTCGCGCTGACTAAATGTCCCCATGACGAATCGCGCTGCTTTTCGCTGGATCATGTCTATCTCTTCTATTAATCCAACCTGGTAAGGGTCCCATACTGATGAGCAATACTCAAGAATCGGACGAACAAGCGTTTTGTAAGCTACTTCTTTCGTCGATGAGTCACATTTTCTTAGAATTCTTCCTATGAATCTCAACCTGGCGCCTGCTTTTCCCACTATTTGTTTTATGTGATCATTCCACTTCAGATCGCTCCGGATAGTAACTCCTAAGTATTTTACGGTCGTTACCGCTTCCAATGATTTACCACCTATGGCATAATCGTACTGGAATGGATTTCTGCCCCTATGTATGCGCATTATATTACATTTATCTACGTTTAGGGAAAGCTGCCAGCTTTCGCACCATGCATTAATCCTCTGCAGGTCCTCCTGGAGTACGTACGAGTCTTCTGATGTTGCTACTTTCTTGTAGACAACCGTGTCATCTGCAAATAGCCTCACGGAGCTACCGATGTTGTCAACTAAGTCATTTATGTATATTGTAAACAATAAAGGTCCTATCACGCTTCCCTGCATCTGATTTATGACCCTTCTTGAAAATGGGAACGACCTGCGCTTTCTTCCAGTCGCTAGGTACTTTACATTCTTCCAGCGATCTACGATAAATTGCTGATAGAAAGGGGGCAAGTTCTTTAGCATAATCACTGTAGAATCTTAAGGGTATCTCGTCTGGTCCGGATGCTTTTCCGCTACTAAGTGATAGCAGTTGTTTTTCAATTCCGATATCGTTTATTTCAATATTTTCCATTTTGGCGTCCGTGCGACGGCTGAAGTCAGGGACCGTGTTACGATTTTCCGCAGTGAAACAGTTTCGGAACACTGAATTCAGTATTTCTGCCTTTCTTCGGTCGTCCTCTGTTTCGGTGCCATCGTGGTCAACGAGTGACTGAATAGGGGATTTAGATCCGCTTACCGATTTTACATATGACCAAAACTTTTTAGGGTTCTTGTTTAGATTGTTTGCCAATGTTTTATGTTCGAATTCGTTGTATGCTTCTCTCATTGCTCTCTTTATGCTCTTTTTCGCTTCGTTCAGCTTTTCCTTATCAGCTATGATTCGACTACTCTTAAACCTATGATGAAGCTTTCTTTGTTTCCGTAGTACCTTTCATACATGATTGTTATACCACGGTGGATCTTTCCCCTCGCTTTGGACCTTAGTCGGTACGAACTTATCTAAGGCGTACTGGACGATGTTTCTGAATTTTTTCCATTTTTGTTCCACATCCTCTTCCTCAGAAATGAACGTTTGATGGTGGTCACTCAGATATTCTGCGATTTGTGCCCTATCACTCTTGTTAAGCAAATATATTTTCCTTCCTTTCTTGGCATTTCTTATTACACTTGTAGTCATTGATGCAACCACTGACTTATGATCACTGATACCCTCTTCTACATTCACGGAGTCGAAAAGTTTCGGTCTATTTGTTGCTATGAGGTCTAAAACGTTAGCTTCACGAGTTGGTTCTCTAACTATCTGCTCGAAGTAATTCTCGGACAAGGCAGTCAGGATAATGTCACAAGAGTCTCTGTCCCTGGCTGCAGTTCTGATTGTGTGACTATCCCATTCTATACCTGGTAGATTGAAGTCTCCCCCTATTACAATAGTATGATCACGAAACTTCTTCACGACGTTCTGCAGGTTCTCTCTGAGGCGCTCAACTACTACGGTTGCTGATGCAGGTGGTCTATAGAAGCATCCGACTATCATATCTGACCCACCTTTGATACTTAACTTAACCCAGATTATTTCACATTCGCATTCGCTAATAACTTCACTGGATGTTATTGAATTCTTTACTGCTATAAATACTCCTCCACCATTGGCGTTTATCCTATCCTTGCGGTATATATTCCATTCTGTGTCTAGGATTTCGTTACTGTTCACTTCCGGTTTTAACCAACTTTCCGTTCCTAATACTATATGCGCACTATTTCCTTCAATAAGAGATACTAATTCAGGAACCTTGCCCTGGATACTCCTGCAGTTTACCAATATTATGTTAACTTTTCCTGTTTTTGGTCTCTGAGGACGGACGTTCTTTATCAACGATGATAATGTCCTCTCTGGTAAGCCGTCAGGTATTTTATCGTTTCGCCCAAGGGGGGGGTCCCTCTAACCTAAAAAACCCCCGTGTGCACGCCACACGTACTCTGCTACCCTAGTAGCTGCTTCCGGTGTGTAGTGCACGCCTGACCTGTCTAGGGGGGCCCTACAGTTCTCCACCCAATAACGGAGGTCGATGAATTTGCAACCACTATAGTCGCAGAGTCGTCTGAGCCTCTGGTTTAGACCATCCACACGGCTCCAAACCAGAGGACCGCGATCGACTCTGGGCACTATGCTGCAGATATTAAGCTCAGCTTGCACTCCGCGTGCGATGCTGGTTGTCTTCACCAAATCAGCCAGCCGCCGGAAGGAACCAAGGATGGCCTCAGAACCCAAGCGGCAGGCGTCATTCGTTCATAGGTACCCTGGAGACAATTCCTGTGGCAGGCAGTCCCAGTAAGGTGCCATATATGTCAGAAATGCTCTCTGGGACTAGTTTTGCAGGCTAATGGATTCAGCAGGCTGAACAACAGTGGCAGAGCAGAACATTACTGTCAGCATCTAGGTGAGGTGGGTAAACACGGGAGTATTGTCTGTCAACACCCAATGGAGGAGTTTAGCCTTAGCAGTTGCAACAGGGAATGGGGAAAGGGATGTACTTAGTGACCACTGTTTGTAGAGTTGTAATCTTAGTCATACACTTCATATTTTAATATTCTGAGAAAATATTTACTGTTTTCAGTGAATGGTTCTACCAGATTCTTCAGTTTTCAGTTAACCTTAACCCAAAAACTTAAATCTAATTAATGTGTAGTAGCAGATGTGACTTTTCAAAACAAATGCCATATGTAACATTTTCAGGCTTTGGATTATACTTAACACATAATTAAACCTTTAAAAAGCATGTTAAAAATGGAAAACAATAAAATTAATAATTTTTTCTTATTTTTTGCAGTGGTCTTAACACCAAGAATTTGCAGTGGTCTTAACACCAAGAATTTGCAGTGGTCTTAACACCAAGAATTTAAGACATTTCACCTTATTTACACCTAATTATGCTGAAATCAGGCAGACTATTGCGTTAATTCTGAAAGCAATTTGTCCATTTTATTGTTGTTGTGGTCTTCAACGAAAACTGGTTTGATGGAGCCCTCCATGTTTGTCTAAGCAGTTACTTAGTACCTGCCTAATTACTGCAACCTGACTGAACTTGTTTCCTGTACTCAAACTTTAACTATTCCTTGAAGAAACACAATATGTCTCTCAAACATATTCTTTTTAGTCATGCAGTACCATAGATTTCTATTTCCCAGATTCGATTCAGTACCTCTCCGTTACTTATCTGAGATACCCATCTCACCTTCAATATCACATTTCGAAAGCTTCTATCCACTTCTTATCAATTCTGTTTATTGTCCACAATTCACTTTCCTATTAGGCTACACAGCAGGCAAATTAATTCAGAAAAGAAACTGTAATACTTAAATTTACACGCAATGTTAAAATATATCTGTTCTTTCAGAAAAGCTTTTCTCTATCTTTATGAAATTTCTTGTAGAGATTATGGTGAACTTTGAAGATAACACTAAAATTATAATACCTGCTCCTCAGTTCTCCTGTTAAACCATCTTTACCTAACAACTTCCAGGCTTTCTAAACCACTAATATTATTTACTTTATTTCTCAGTCCTCAACAGCTCTGCTTCTACTTTAGGCATGTTACACAGCTCTCAAAATGATTTCTTCTGCCATTTCTCCCTAACAGCAGTAAGTGAAATATTCAAGTTGTTTTTAATTTTGTCCAGTTGGCTACACTTACAAACAGACAGAAAATATTCATGTTTCCACAGAAATCCTAGTCCAGAGATTTTGAAACAATTCCTTCTATCTTAGCAAATGAGCAGAAGCATTTTCAAGAGAGAGGAGGGGGAAATCGGCTAACTATATCTCTATAAAGAGCGAGAGCAATTGGGTACAGACAAGAAATGCAAAAACAGAACATGACCACCACAAAGGGAGAAAAGTACTACTCACCACATTCAAAAATAAATCTAACTGTAATGAAAGTGCCCTCTGACTGCCTATAGTCTACCACAGGTAGTGGCTTCATCTTATCCCTCTGCATCTGCATTACATCGATTACATCCTTCATCTTATGTCTCTCACCGCCACCACCAAGCTGGAAAAAAAATTAACAACCTATGAAACCCTCACAATACAAAATGATACTTTAACTAACTTTTTTTACCTATAACTCATGTAAGAAAATAGTTTTACAATTCACCATCCCCACAGACATTAATCATAGCTTTTGGACATAGAAGTTTATTATTTACAAATGACACGATATAAAACACATCCAATGGTACAGTGGAAGAAACTCCCAACAGTATTATGCAAGAAACTAATACTGTATGGGAGCCAACAGCATTATACAAGAAACTAATACTGTATGGAAGGAAAAAAATAATTTCTGTTGCTACTTTCTTTTTATTGAAAATGTGAGAAATTACAGAGTTGCAACTTCTGCACAAAGATACAATGTGACATCATGATGGCAAATAGACCTGCATCTGAACCTATAATTGTTTTTGTGATGGAGTATTGCAGGTCAGATCCAGTAAAGTATTTTTAGTCTTGTGGTGATTGCTGAACAAAGAATGGCAGGGCAATAAAGTGAACAATTTCACTGCTGAAAATGCTTGAAGGTCATGTGCAAGAGTTTCCATTTGCAGTAACACAGAAGAGGAAATACAGAAGTTCAAATACAAGCAAAAATAACTCTAAACAGTGAAAAATATCAATTTTTTTACAATATAAAGTAATTTGATGGATAAAAAAATCTAATAATGAAGCAGTGGCAGGAGACCACACATATAAAAAAAGTTTCACATATGCAAGCTTTTGGAGACTGTGGCTCCTTCTGGCAGAAGGGTCGAAGGGGGTAGGAAGAGGTGTGAAGGGAAAGGACTGGAGAGGCTTAGGAAACGGGTTAGAGTTCAGAAAACTCACCCAGAACACCATGTCGTCATCATCCTGCCCGGTAAGTCTCCCCTGACAAGGGGTTCTGGGTGACTTTTCTGAACTCCATCTCTTTTCCTTAACCTCTCCAGTCCTTTTCCTTCACCGCTCTTCCTTCCCCTTCAATCCTTCTGCCTGGAGGAGGAGCCACTGGCACCAAAAGCCTGCATACATAAGGTTTTTTTGAATGTGTGCTCTCCTGCTGCCACTTGGTGAATGGATTTTTGTCAATCCAATTAGTTATAACTCTAAACTGTGACCCATTAAAAACAGTCAAAGTATCTTCACCACATCAAGCCAATAATTTGATGATACTCATACTTACAATGAGGGTCATTTAGTGCCCTCAGAAGGTTACACATATTACAGACAATGTCAGTCTCATTTATTAAGAGTCAGCAATATTATTGGGTATGAAATACATACAGCCAACCATCTATTTCTCTGCTGTAAATGCTTGCACACTGAATGTCTACGTCATCACCTGATGACCTGACTTTAATGTCGTGTCACCAAAAATGAACAAACAACCAGCAACCTGTCAGGGGAACCCTATTTAGCAAACTGACAGCAGTCACCATGAAACTCAATGCAAAAGCAATCAAAAAGGTGTACAAGCCACCACTTTGTCTGCTCACTGATTTTTTTCATCAACATTCTAATAGCCAATATCTAAGATGTTGATTTTCTGCAGCGTCTCCATTGATTACAATCAGTTATGCCAATAGAACATATCCAGTAACCGATCATCTTTACTAACTTACAACTGTGAAAACAATTTTAGGTACAATGTGATGATATTCGCAAATCACACCCGCTACTTTACATAGAACTACTTACAGTTCTTGCACAGCAATGCAAAACATTTAATAAATTAACCACAGTTTCAGTTGGTACAATAAAAGCAGTTTTATCACCATCGAGTGTACAACACACAGTTTGGGGCATATGACATTTTATACATGGAAGTTTGATTCTTTAAAGAATTGGGTGAGAGGATTTAGTGGTATGTATGGCAATCAGGGCCTTCGTAGCATTTGTGTAATAAACTGAGTCAAGGTGTGGCAAGTATCCCCAAAAATGAAAAAGAAACCTGACAATGGTAGAGAAGTAGTGATGAAAATTTTAATAGTACGTTTTTGTGTTAAATGATGTTAAATTTAAGGCACAAAAAGAGTGGAATGGTTGATATTAACCACAGACTATACTGACTAACTTCATATGATCTTCTGACCCAGGAAAGAGTATAAAAGTATTAAGGTTATAATGTAATGAATACATCAAAAACTGACCAATGGGCACATTCATTGGTGAGGGCAGGAGTTGAGGAAAGCAATGTGACACCATGTTCTTAAAGACTCAGAAGCAGGCAGAAGGTTGTCTGAAATGGTAGCATGATATGAGGTAAGGTGAGCGTTTTGCTGCTGTAAGTGACATCAGTGGGATGCAACAATGCGTCTCAGCGACCACATGCGGTCTGCAGTACCATGTCAACCTCCCATGGCCAGTGAGACTTCTACAGCCATTGTGGGGAAATTCTAGCTACTAATAAGAGTGAAGTCAGCCCTTAATGTGTAGCCTGTATGAGGAAGAGTCTCAACTGTAAAACTGGTCCAATTCAGTGTGCCACAGAGAGGGAGGACCTGCTACCATTCTGGGGAACGGATTCTAACTGCATTAACTTGTTAAGAAATAAATTAGCCGTGGTCAATAACTTTACTGTGCTGGATCAGAACTGTTTTTGATGGTTACTTAGAATATAACATTCAGACTTATTATTTGAACTCCTGATTTTTCTTTCATCTGTCTTAAGCATTACAAACTAAGCATTAACACCTTTCTTATCAAATGCTGTCAGGTGAAGGATAAGACAAGGTAGGGAATGACTTGCCATCACCACATCGAGAGCAGCATTCTGAAGACTTCAACTAAGTGGACATTATAAGTACCTACAACTTTAATAACGGTCATCCACTTCAACAGTTATGTCTCTGTTGTCACTTGTTACTGGAGTCACAAATACTCTCTGCACCAAATTGTTGTAAAGTTTTAATTACTTCTGTCATTATTATGTAAGTGAGGGCTACACTTTTTCCAGAAAGTCCAGGCTTGTATTTTAGCACTGCTGCTGAGTAAATTGCATACAGAGCTTGGACAGAATGGGAGGAGTGGCTTCAGTGTACAGAGAATCTCCACGAGTTAGCTGCAGCTGACAATACAGTGAGAGCCAGCCGTGAGAGGGTAAGTACCAGACACTAGCTGCCCTGAACTAGGAGGCTTTGTACATTTTTACAACCCTCAGTGACGAAACAAGAAATTTCCAGCTGGCTCTTTAAAGGATGCCTTTCAAGTATTGCAATATTAACAGGGAACAAGCTTAGGTTAGAACCATGATACTTGACGAAGAGAGGTAATACTACGAAATTTGATATGCTTACTATAATTGCAGCCAGTAGAAAATAAGCAAAGATAGTATGCGGCCAATATCATTTGGTTCAGTACAGGGGGCAAACAAGCAAGGTTAAGTGATATGGGCCTCACTAGCAGCAACTGCGAACTGAAAATTAACTGTATCAAAACAAGCAAATCAAAGTAACAGACTTGTTACAGAAGTTGATCACATTCTTGACAATCCTTAGTGGACAGTGTGATGGAGTCTTAGTTTAACTGGCACCCATGACAGGACAGTCCCCCCCCCCCTCCTCCCCCCCCCCCCCACACACACACACCTAGCGGTCAGAGGGGTGCAAGAGAAAAATGAAATACAGATGCACCATTACGAGTATAAGATGAACAGATTGATACAGGTGAGCACCATGGTGAGATAAATGGAGAATCTTGAGAGATTACGAAGGAACTAAATGAGGGGCAAGAAGATAGGGGAGACCGAAATTCTGAGGAATCAAGAGTACGCCAGCCCACAAAGTACTATAAATATGGGGATAGAAACATTATTGCTACAAATATGGGAAGAGTTGACAGAAAAATCTGAATTTTTTAAATTCATCATAGGTTCATTGGAATAAAAAATTAAAACAGACTCAGAATCTCTGGAAGTACAGATTTTAAAAGCTGATGAGACTTCGAGATTGCAATGGTGAAATCTATGAATACAGGCTTAGGATTCTTGAAAAAGGGATTGGTTGCCATGAATATGGGTTTAGAAGGGATATTCGAGACAGTCGGGAAGGAAGTGAAATCTGTTTAAATTTGAATGGATGAAGAATGACATTTGAAATCATTTTATATGGACAGATAAGCAAAGTAGATGAGAAAGTAACCATCAAAATCAAGAACATTAGGGAAGAAACGAAAGACAATCTAGAAATAATTGATTTGCGAAAATCATTCTGAAATGACAGGGGAAGTAGCTAGCATTCTGAAGGCAACTATGAAGGACAGAAAATTTAGGGAACAGATCCCCTGGAACCGAAGAAAAAGTACATGAAGAAAATGTATAATCACCCTCCACTGATGATGTCACACCGGATTCAAGCCAATGGCCAGAGATTATACACAGCATTAACTAATAGGCCTATGTGGGAACCCTCTGGGGGTGCTAGACCAATATATACGTAAGGTCTTTTTTTTCCTTTATTAGAGACATTTTTGTTGTTACATGTTTGCTTAATTTCTGCCTTTTCCCTTTTAATTTCCAGCTTGACCCTAAAGATACGGTTTCATTTGGGAAGTATTACATCAAAGCCTTCTTATATCTTAGTTGCCATGGTAATAGTAAATAAACAAATCCTTTTATTACTAAGAACACTATCAGTAGCAGAAGGTTGGTAGTGTATGGTTGTAAAGAGCCTGCATCCAATGAATATGTTTGCCTCGGATGCCAAGGCTGTATGGGAGGGAACGTTTGACATGGAAAGAATGGCAACTGTCAAAAAGTACATACTGTTGTTTGTTGATAGTTTGAATGTGGACAGAAGTGTGTAGCTGGTCTTCAGTGAGGATAAGATCAACATCAAAGAAAGTAGCATGTGATTTGGAATAGGATCATGTGAAATTTAATTGGAGAAAGTATTCAGAGATTCCAGGAATTTTAGCATCTGAACCTCACCATGAGTCCATATGGCCCCCTCCCATGCCTGTTACGCACAATACACTTAGCTTCTCACTCTTATTAACTCATGCACGAAGTTTTAGTGGTAATCTCTGTCTTGCATATTATCCTGCCTTGCACCTTTAAGGTCTCAGGTTTTCAAATCTCATCCAATGCTGTCCCCAACAATCAGTCTTTCCTTTTCATCCCATACGGTGTCTGACCTGACCCGCAGTTCTGGGAGACTTCCCCAAAATCTAGCCCTTTTCCTATACCTCTCCAGTCTATTTCCTTCACCCATCACCCTTCGCCTTCAACCCTTCTGCCCGAAGCAGGAGCCACTGGTTCTGAAAGTTTGCCAATCGCAAAAGTCTTATGTGTGTGTTCTGCTGCCACTTAGCGAGTAATTTTTTATCTGTTCAATTAAATAATTGTTATCAATAATTGTTTTCATCTTACTTTTCTCTGGAACCCAAACTGAACTTCTCCGAGGTTGTCTTCCACCAATCTTTCTATTCTTGACTACTGAATTAAACTGACTGTTCAGAAATACTTACACCCATCAGCATCTACCTTCTTTGGAATTTGCAATATTACACTCTTTTTGAAGACTGAGGGTACTTTGCCTGTCTCACATCTCAGGTGGAATAGTTTCGTCATAATGTGCATTTTGTACTTCTCACGGCGTAATGAATGGTCCATTAAATTTCGGGAATGCAGCCATGCAAATAAAATTTCCTCCACTGATATTTTGGCCGCATATTGTCCGGCCATCCTCAGAGTGTCAAGTGTACATAAGCCAGCGATCCTCTTAGAGGTAACATGATTTGTTCCTCAAGATGCGCAGTCACAACCAAAATGTGATCAAACATTGATAATTTGCAATAACAGTAGACATGACCACTCTGCTCACTAACATTTCATAAGGTGCAGCCACGAGATTCTGTTTTTCTGTTCAGATTTGCCTGATGCATGACTTTGCAACTGCACAACATGCGCATTTTTGCGTACATAATTTCCTGGAAATTTAGGCTGTATGTATATAGCGTTGCTTGCTGGCTTCAGTGGGAATCTTTGCACTTTTTAGCAGACAACGAGTAGCTGGGGACCATGTGTCTTCAAAGGGACTATGCTTAAATTTATAGATGATTACATACAAAGAAATGTCGTACGGAATGACACTTCTAAAGATTATTTGAACAAACATTTGAGATAGGATGCCCAGAGCATCAGGTGTTAAATACAAAGTTTCCAGTCATATTACTTTAAAGACTAGGGCACTGTTAAGTTTCGCAGTAGGAAAACGGAAGAATAGGCCAGAAATTTATGAAAAGTGTATATGAAGATTGTGGACGAATATTCATGCTTTGGTGACTTAATAGGTGCCCCACATCTGAACAAAACAAATAATGGGCTATGTGTAGCTAACAAACATGTACACACAGAAATGAAGGGTACTGTTGGAGGAGAGAAAAAAAAAAAAAAAACACCTCCATCCTAGTGAACTCTGGTATCTATGCAATTTGCTAATTTGTCGAGTCCAAAGATGTTAGTCTACACTGCCTATAATCTTTCATGATTAAAATTGTGTGAACAAATTTATTTATACAATACAATAGAAGGATTGGAAGTTAGTTAACCTCCACACAGCGACTAAGAACGTCCCTTAAGTAGTTCCCAGTTTTGGAAATAATTATTGAAATGCTATGTCTTGAAATGTGAAATAAATAGTTAAAACTGGTATATATGTCGCCAGTTGCTGCTAATGAAATGTTATTGTCAGCCATATGGCTGCTGTTTCCCCAAGCAGAAAAGTCAAAATTTCGCTGTAACTTCCATCTTAAATTTACAAACTAAACGTTGTCACTTTGCATTTCTCGTACCTCTGTCCTTCAGGTACTTCTTTACCTACACTCCTGTTTGTGTTTTCATTTTCTGTCACTTCTTTTTCATCACAACAAACGCAGCACAAGCTTCCAAGCAAAGAAGGGGATCCATAACATGCTGCTTGCACACCAAGGCATGTGGAGACGAGGATGTCCATGCTTTTTTCCACAAATTTTGTGCATGCACTTTTATTTCCGTGCATCTGGGATTACGCACAAGGAAAGAGGCATCGTGTAGTTTTTGGAAACATAAGAGCATGTGAAAAATTCAGATCTTATGCAGATTACGTTTATTTCCAATGTCACATCATGTAACAAGCAGCTAACGAATGGTGAAAACTATATACAACTTGGTAATAATTACATCGTGTGTTCCTCCCCTAGCAATTGCGCAAACCTCTATAATACGACAAAAAAGTTACTAAGAGAGTTTAATATGGAACTATTTCTCCGAGACTTATCAACAACTGCACTTTCTTTTTTCTTAGATTAGATTCAGTTTTTGTTCCATAGATCCAAAAAATGGGATGATTCTCATGGGTGTGGAACATGTCAGAAAATATAACATACAAACATAAAACATTTGAATATAATACTTACTACCCTGAACATTTGTCAGGAGATTGTCGAAATAGGTGAACACAATGTGGTAAACTGGAATAGCTAATATTTACAGAATTAACATGCTGTCAGAATGAAACAGTGTTATGCACTATTAATAAATTTACCATAAACAAAATACCTAATCTTGACTGTTGTGACTAAGTGCTGTCGAAACTGAAATCTGATAGACATTTTTACTTAAGCTGGCTTAACAGTCTCTGTTAAGATATTCATCTATAGAGTAGGAGTTGCCTATCAAAAAGTCTTTCGAACTCTGTTTAAACCATGCTTACCTGAAACCAAGTTTTTAATGGTTGCTGGCAATTTACTGAATATGTGTGTTCCTGAATATTGGACCGCTTTTTGGACCAAGGTAAGTAATTTTAGGTCTTTATGTGGATTGTTCTTATTCCTAGTATTGATACTATGTATTGAGCTATTGGTTGGAAATAGAGATATATTACTTGCAACGAATTCTAGTAAGGAATAAATAAACTGAGAAGCACTGGTTAGAATACAAAGTACCTTGAACAGTTTTCTAGATGATGTTCTTGAATTTACACAACAAATGATTCTTATCACATGCTTTTGCACCCTAAAAACTTTTGCTCGGTTTGATGAGTTACCCCAGAATATGATCCCATATGATATAATAGAATGAAAGAAAGCAAAGTATGCAAGTTTTTTTATATTTGTAGCTCCTACATCCAACATCATACTCACGGCAAATACAGGGTTGTTTAGGCGCTTAAGCAATTCTGTGGTACTCCCTTCCCAACTGAATTTATTATCAAGTTGTAATCCCAGAAATTTAACACTGTCAACCACTTCGATCTGTATGTCTTCATATGTTATACATATGCTGGAAGGAAATCTCTTACAGGTTCTGAACTGCTTATAGTGGGTCTCCTCAAAGTTTAATGACAGTGAATTAACATTAAACCACTTATTAAGGTCAGTGAAAATTTGATTAGCAGCTATTTCTAAATCTGTACTTGACTTGCTACTTATTGCAATGTCTGTATCATCTGCAAACAAAACAAACTTAGCATCTGGCAATGTAACAGATGAGAGGTCATTAATGTACACAAGAAAAAGCAATGGACCCAAGATGGAACTTTGAGTAACACCACATTTAATTAATTCCCAATTGGATGAAGACTGACTGCTTACTGCACAGCTATTTTGCAACGACACCCTTTGTTTCCTGTCAGATAGATAAGACGCAAACAATTTTGCAGCATTGCTGGCGACACCACAATATTCTAACTTACTTAAGAGAGTGCTGCAGTTCACATAGTCAAAGGGTTTTGACAGGTCACAGAAAATGCCAGTAGCCTCTAATTTATTATCTAATGAATTAAGTACATTCTCACTGTACGTATAAAAAGCTTTCTCTATCAGAATCCTTAAGAAGTCCAAACTGTGACTTGGACAATATATTATTTTCAGTCAGGTGCTTAAGAAGACGCTTGAACACAATGTTTTCAAATATTTTTGAGAAAACCGGCAAAAGTGATACTGGTCTATAGTTCGATGGTACCTCTTTATCCCCCTTCTAGTAAAGAGGCCTAACTTCAGCATTTTTTTTAGCCAGTCTGGAAATGTTTCACTGATAAGAGATTGATTACACAAATAACTTAATACAGAACTCAATTCGCACGAGCACTCTTTAATTAACTTCGCTGATATGTTGTTATACCCACTGGAATAGGCCTACTTAGATTTTAAGGACTTTATGACGGATGCTACTTCTGTTGGAGACACGAATTATTTGTAAACACTGGTCTCAGATAGGCCTACTCTATTGCACTATTCACCGAACCTGATAACCCCAAGCTGTCACTAACAGAAATGAAGTAGGCTACTTGTTTCGAGGGTTGTTCATAGATAGTAGATACACTCTCCTTTTTGTCCCACATGATATCTTTATTCCTTGTGTAATCCATGGTTTACATTTTGGTCTCTGTGTGATTTGAGTTACCTGTAGGAAGTGCTTTTTTTCTAAAAAAAAGTTTGAGGGCACACTGACATTGGATATAATGCAGCGAAAATTACTCATAACTGAAGCATGGGATACCACTCATCTGCTTTTAGCCACGACGTCTTCAGCATGCCGGAAAAAAGGAGAGGGAGAGGGAGAAGTGGTATCAGACTCTTCAGTTGACTTAGCTCAAATGAAGCACGCAATACCGAGAGACAAACATACAAGAGAATGTGGTATCGAACACTTCAGTTTACGTCACCTCAAATGAAGCACAGTTTGTTAGTTTTCTGCTCATCTCTCACGTCCACCTTAAAAGTTGCAACGAAAGACAGGACACACTGTAAAACTTCGCACAACCGACAAGAATGGAACAGCAAGCGCAAACGAATAAAGAACAACAAAATAGAGACAGCAATGAATGATGAAGGATCATGGTAGCGGGACCGTAGAGACACCTATTGGTAGCTCGGCGTTTGAGCGTACGCATATCCGTTTAGCACTACCATCGCTCACTATTAGCGGGCGAGGGCACTACACGCTTGTCGAACTGGCTGCCAGCGATTCAGTTGTTGAGAACAGTTGCCGCAGCTTCAAAATGCTTGAAACAGTGAATGACATCTTTTCTCCCACCAAAAACTGCATTGGTATCGTTCCGTATTGCAATTACCACCACAAAAAAATGGAATAAAAAATTTACGTTCGTAAAATAAATCTTTGGCACTCTTCCAAGTTCTCAACATCGTAAAAAAAATTACTTTGTAGACGAAAAAGTTTAGGGGTACGCATCCCCCAGCGTTCCCCAGAAAAACAGCACTGCCTCTAGTGAAAAACAATTTTCAAAAGAGGAGGTAAGTTTATTAACGAATGCTTTGCATTTTCCTTTTGAGTCAGAAGTATTTCAGGCTAAACATCTATCCAGTTCATGTGTTTGAGCAATTTCCTGAGTTCCTCAATTTTTATTACCCTCATGTACTCAGATTTAATCAATTTCATATCCTGACATGTTTCAACATTTAACACAAGATGTTGCATGTCATGAATCAGGTAGCCCATTTACTACTGGTTTTGTGATAAGACTTTTTTCCCTAGATGTGTTTACAAAGATATGATCAATAGCAGTCTCAGAGCATTTACATATCCTAGTTGCAAAGTTCACAGTAGGAACTAAATTGAATGATAATGTTACTGATTGCAATAACTTTTCACTGACAGAGCTTTTCAATAAATCTGCATTAAAATCACCAGCAACCACTATTTCCTTGTTTTTTTACCAAGAGATGGAACAAGAGAGCTTCCATTTTTTTTTAAGGTTAAAATTTCAAATGGTTCAAATGGCTCTGAGCACTGTGGGACTTAACATCTAAGGTCATCAGTCCCCTAGAACTTAGAGCTACTTAAACCTAACTAACCAAAGGACATCACAAACATCCATGCCCGAGGCAGGATTCGAACCTGCGACCGTAGCGGTCTTGCGGTTCCAGACTGCAGCACCTTTAACCGCACGGCCACGGAGGAACATCCAAACATTAAACAATAGCCAAAATATAGTGCACGTACTATTTACAAGGCTGAAACAACAATTATGATTCATTTCAAATTTATTTTATACCTGTATCTTAATCCAAACTTAAGCTTCCTTCCCTTTCACTTACACGCTAAGTCCACACTTCGCACCAAGCTTTATAAACAAACAACAATCAAAATTCATATACGTCAAAGATAGCACTACTTCAACGGATACCAACTTTAGATTTGCGCCAGTAAGTAACTGGCACGAACTTACTCGACTGCATACACACAGTTAACACAGACAGGCGAGCTACAAACCTATTTCACTGTATTAGTCACAATGATGGAAAGCATTCCTTGTGGTGTATTCCCATCGACTCCAAAGCTATTTGCCGTAGAGCGTTAGCATCGCCTACCACGATATGTCGAGTGTGGACAATTTAGTGATTTGTGGTGTCCTCACTATTAATACTTCAAGTTAGAAGCAAAAGAAAAGAGAAGCGCTATCGTCTTTGATCGACGAAAACATGCGTTAGAAGACGAGGCAGAAATAACCTATAACCTACTACAAAACTGAGTTTGGAAAATCTAACTTCACTAGGATGTAATCCTCCGATTTTGAAAATTCGGGAGAGTGTTAGTTAGTTAGTTACTTTCATTTTCCATGGATCATTTTCCCCGATAACTCGTCATGATGTGTAAAGACTCATTTTTCATTCATATTTCTCTGGTATGTGGTGCCATAATTCGTTCAAAAATCGACACAGACTTCACGAAAGAAATTCGAGTCAACAAAAGACTAACTCTTACCTCTGGTCTCCACATATATTTATCAAAGAGCGCGCAAGATTCTAAACCCGAAATTTTTTTATACAAGATGTAACCAATAATGGCAATTTCACACTGGGCATTACGTCACATCACTTCAAAACATTCCACAATGCATTTCAAATCATACCATTCACAGAGATCGCTAGCGGATCGTCACATCACGTCACGTCACGTCAAGATTTCTCGGGAAGAAAGTTTGGAGGGCGGCGCCGTCTCCTAACATCGGAAGTGAGCTATTCTCGCCCTACTCACTTATAGTAATGGATCTTCTGCTATTGCTTCTTTGTAATATTTATATTTTATTATTGTGCTCTGTTTTAGTGCTAAATTCTAAATGTTCCATGGTGACCTTCATTTTTGAGAAATTTAGTACATAAAACTGGAAAAGAGCATATGTCAAGAAGTTTGCTTTGACCCTTAATATACTTTATTGTTTTGCTAGTTTCTCAATTCCGGTACTATACCCCAACTAGTTGTTTCACGGATGGTAACCTATAACCAAACTTTAAGCATTTGGTAATGGGCTAAGCGAATTGACAGGGCATGATAGTATGAGTACATTACATTATGGTGCCGTGATGTGATGGTATCGTGGCCACCAGTGTGAGCTGGTCTTATCTGTCTACATTGTACCACAGTTATGTAGCGGAAACTGAGAGTAAATATTTGACATAAGAGACTATCAGATTTTGAAACAGCCTCAAGCTGGTCTTCAAAAGCCACCGAAGTTATAGTGCATGCACACTGCGAGAAATTTTTAATTCTGGACCTCTTATGTCAGCAGGGGTGACTTACTAATTATAAAATTGATAGTTATGTAAATTTTACCTCATAATTTAATGAATTCTCACAGTGTAAAATTAACAGTCAAATCGCTCTGGTCATCTGGGCTTCACACGATGAGACAAAAGTGCTAATAACGTTTAAGCATAGTCAGAATTGGAAATAGTTTTACATCACTTGTTCAAAAGTCTTTATCTTTCATTATACTCATAGGAAAGGTTATCTTACTAATGTTAACGAAAGATAGTTGAATATGAGGGTGAGAGGATAATAAAAACCCTAAATGGTGCACATTCACTGTAGCTTAAGTGGGTTTTGTAGGCCAGTTAGAGGTTGTTTCCCAGCTTGATAGACCATAAATGTCACTTATCAAATTATTTGTTTCGAATTCCCCTACACCAAGGATGTACCTTGTAAATTGTTATCATTTTTGAGAACGTGTAATGCAGCCATGAAATAAACTTACTGTGAAATACAAAAATATGTTACACTGGCGAAATCGACAATGGCTCACAATTCCTAAATATCTTTAAGAAGTGGATGTACATCCTAACGCCTTCCTCCCTCTCCCTGTACATCCGCCTCCCCTGCTCTTAGTCTATCTCCTCCTCCCCCTCTGTATTTCCATTTCCTTCCCCACTCTCTGTCCCCTTGCCGCTCTTTTCTTCCTTTGAGCCTTCATTGAAAACGAAACTTTGATAATGGATTGAAGTCACTTAAAATGAATGGGTGTTTGTGATTGTTGGTACATGGGGTATGAGAGAGACCTCTCCAGATGCTGGATCTGTGATAGTAATAACTTCAATGACAATACTGAATGGGTGAACAAGTTGGGATCATTAGCGTACAAATATGCTGATCTGTGAAGACAGTAGCTTCAGTGACAGTATTTTCCACAGTTTTTATCTACGAATGGGTAGGATTACAATGTTCTGGACTATTCAGATTCCTTAGTAGGTAGTATTCGAATCATAAGCTGATAAACCATAAACACGCCTTTCCTGTTTTCTGTTAAAACCGACTGTGAGGGGAAAAAACGCCACATTGTTACGTGTACAATTTTTGGTTAAGGAGAAGAAATATATATGGAAGAAACAAACTGTTTTACGATTTAAATGTCGTAATATCATAGGTAAAGCTGACTTAGAGAAAGATATCGAAACTCCTCATTTTCACAGCATAACACTTCTTTTTTTTTCATTGCAGTCGATTTTAAAAGAAAAATTTAAGATTGTTATCTAGTAAAATATACAGCCTCTCTTTGAATATCTGTTAGTGTATCACGTAAAAAGTGAAGTAAAATGGTCAAACTTCCTGAGTGTTTTGGAGAATATGATCACAATCAGCAAGATAATATGGAAAATGCCTCACATCAGTGTATCAGACGAGGAGCGTTTGAAGCTTTTAAAAGTCCTGAATTCAGGTACATTTCTATCACTGACATTTCGCTCATGGGAGATTTTCGAGTGCCCAGTGTTACCAGACAAACATGATCAATTAAAACTTCTTCCCATCTAGAGACACCTAGATTCATCATACTTGCGTTTCAGACTGACAGAAGGCATAATATGGCAAATGATTCCACTGTGTTCGACAACTGCAGGTTAACTAATGCCCAAGTCTACCTGAATTTGGAATCCTACCCCTACGACAATTTACATTTGCAGTGGAATCAAAATGTATACAGTCTAGCATATGACATGTATGCAAGGTTTCGTGCTTCTTACTATGAAACTGCGGAGGTACAGGGAGGAGGGTGTCTACTCACTCCGCGTAAGTTCAAGAAGCTTTCACTGATCATCGTAATAGACTGCTCGAAACAGAACGAGATAATTAAGACATACAGATGTGCGAATTGAATTTGAATCATTGAAAAATTTCCTAGAATACACTGCTGCATATGCTCTAGTTCTACATGACCATGTAATCAGCTACTGTCCACTACCCGGTTTGCAACGAGCTGTATAGATGAAATGGTGCTGCAACGTACCTAGAGCATTTCACAATGACGTCTCATGGTGTGATCATCATTGCTGACGCTCAGGGGTTCTATGATGGTGAGTGTAGACAGTTCGTATTTGAAGACGTTGCGTTTGTAGTGTACACATAAGATGCCGGAATAATAGAGACATTCTCAGCAAACATTGCATCACCTAAGTCTTTCAAGTATGTGAGGTGTGCTAAGACACAGAAGAGCGCGAAGTGGTTAACACATTTCTACCATGGAATTCACTGAGATGATCCCGGCATACCCTATAAAGATATGGTGACTGCACTTAAATTATTCGATCACATGGACACCATCGTCTACGTGGACGGAAAGGAGAAGATCTCATGGATGCATCGAATCTTTAAATTTGCTTCTATTCAAGACCTGGAATTCTACAGCTGTCCTTCCATTCATCAACTCAAGAACATGTATCAAAAACGCGCTTTTGTATCTGCTTATGAAAATGTAAAATTAATTTTAAGTTGGATTAATAAAAATAAATAATTTTTCTTCCCTAACAATCCTTGTAAATTTTTTTTGTTTTGGACACCTCCATCCTTAGCATGTAAGTTTATCCGTGATACTATACCTGCTTCCATCTATACCTGCATTCCACTGGAACTGTGTGTCACACAGTTACGACAGCCTTTGCACGCTGTCGACATAGGAGTAGCGGTACCTGCACTGTTAACAAGCGTGCTTTCACCTCACCTGCAGTGAATTCTCTGAAATTGTGTGCTAGAGGCGCTACATCTTGTAGACGCACGTAGGTGCAATGCAGATGTGACTACAGCATGTCCGCCGGCCGCTGTGGCCAAGTGGTCCTAGGCGCTTCAGTCTGGAACCGCGCGACCGCTACGGTGGCAGATTCGAATCCTGCATCAGGCATGGATGTGTATGATGTCCTTAGCTTAGTTAGGTTTAAGTAGTTTTAAGTTCTAGGAGACTGATGACCTCAAGATGTTAAGTCCCATAGTGCTCAAAGCCATTTGAACAATTTGAACCACTACAGAATGTCCTCTTTGTCTGCAGTGAATTCTCTGAAATTGTGTGTTAAAGGAGCTACGCCTTGTAGACGTGCGCGGGTGCATTGCAGATGTGACTGCAGAATGTTCAAACATATATTTTTGCAAAAATATAATGATTAGGGTTTTTAAAAGAAGAACAGTGGTGTAGGGTAATGAATTTTCTTCCTTTATTGATTTCAATCCAGTTCTTGAGTTTACAATTTAGCTATGGTTGTGCAGTATATATATAGTTCTTGAGATATATTTCAGTTCAATGCAGTGACACTCTCAACTTATTATCATTACTAGAATCCAATACATGTTGGAGATTCCTCGAAGGGAATGTCAGTTATAGAGCCATACTTAAAAGCAAAGCAGAGGTATAGAGCCATACTTAAAACTAAAGCAGAGGTATAGAGCCACATTTAAAACTAAAGCAGAGGTATTGACTAACTTATTTACACACTTAATACTATTACTAACCAAATTCCATCCAAACAGACTATGTCGAATGGAGCTGCTCTGTGAATTAATGTTATCCTACTTCATTAGATGGCTTTATATATTTTCCATTAAATAATTAATTAATTGAGTGGCTCCAACTTAACAAGACAAGTTATATATATATATATATATATATATATATATATATATATATATATATATATATATATATGAGATGAGATAAAAGAAATTATTCAGGTAGTGAAGGGAGACAAAAATTTTATAGTCATGGGTGACTGGAATTCGAGAGTAGGAAAAGGAGGGAAGGAAACATAGTAGGTGAATATGGATTGGGGGTAAGAAACGAAAGAGGAAGCTGTCTGGTAGAATTTTGCATAGAGCATAGCTTAATCATAGCTAACACTTGGTTCAAGAATCATGAAAGAAGGTTGCATACATGGAAGAATCCTGGAGATACTAGAAGGTATCATATAGATTATATAATGGTAAGACAGACATTTAGGAAACAGGTTTTAAATTGTAAGACATTTCCAGGGGCAAATGTGGACTCTGACCACAATCTACTGGTTAGGAACTGTAGATTAAAACAGAAGAAACTGCAAAATGGTGGGAATTTAAGGAGATGGGACCTGGATAAACTGACTAAACCAGAGGTTGTACAGAGTTTCAGGGAGAGCATAAGGGAACAATTGACAGGAATGGGGGAAAGATATACAGTAGAAGAAGAATGGGTAGCTCTGAGGGATGAAGTAGTGAAGGCAGCAGAGGATCAAGTTGGTAAAAAGACGAGGGCTCGTAGAAATCCTTGGGTAACAGAAGAAATATTGAATTTAATTGATGAAAGGAGAATATATAAAAATGCAGTAAATGAAGCAGGCAAAAAGGAATACAAACGTCTCAAAAATGAGATCGACAGGAAGTGCAAAATGGCTAAGCAGGGATGGCTAGAGGACAAAAGTAAGGATGTAGAGACTTAATCTCACTAGGGGTAAGATAGAACTGCCTACAGGAAAATTAAAGAGACCTGTGGAGAAAAGAGAGCCACTTGTATGAATATCAAGAGCTCAGATGGAAAACCAATTCTAAGCAAAAAAACGGAAAGCAGAAAGGTGGAAAGAGTATATAAAGGGTCTATACAGGGGCGATTTACTTGAGGACAATATTATGGAATTGGAAGAGAATGTAGATGAAGACGAAATGGGAGATACGATACTGTGTGAAGAGTTTGACAGAGCACTGAAAGACCTGAGTCGAAACAAGGCCCCAGGTGTAGACAACATTCCATTAGAACTACTGACAGCCTTGGGAGAGCCAGTCCTGACAAAACTCTATCATCTAGTGAGCAAGATGTATGAGACAGGCGAAATACCTTCAGACTTCAAGAAGAATATAATAATTCGAATCCCAAAGAAAGCAGGTGTTGACAGATGTGGAATGTTGTCTACTCCTGGGGCCTTGTTTCGACTCAGGTCTTTCAGTGCAGTATCACACAGTATCGTATCTCCCATTTCGTCTTCATCTACATTCTCTTCCAATTCCATAATATTGTCCTCAATTCTATCGTACCCCTAGTGAGCTAAGTCTCTACACCCTCTAGCCATCCCTGCTTAGCCATTTTGCACTTCCTGTCGATCTCATTTTTGAGACGTTTGTGTTCCTTTTTGCCTGCTTCATTTACTGCATTTTTATATTTTCTCATTTCATCAATTAAATTCAATATTTCTTCTGTTGCCCAAGGATTTCTGCGAGCCCTCGTCTTTTTACCAACTTGATCCTCTGCTGCCTTCACTACTTTATCCCTCAGAGCTGCCTATAACTCTTCTACTGTATTTCTTTTCCCCATTCCTGTCAATTGTTCCCTTATGCTCTCCCCGAAACTCTGTACAACCTATGGTTTAGCCAGTTTATCCAGGTCCCATCTCCTTAAATTGCCACCTTTTTGCAGTTTCTTCAGTTTTAATCTACAGTTCATATCCAATAGATTGTAGTCAGAGTCCACATCTGTCCCTGGAAATGTCTTACCATTTAAAACCTGGTCCCTAAATCTCTGTCTTACCATTATATAATCTATCTGATACCTTCTAGTATCTCCAGGATATACAAACATAGTGATAATTATCACCTTCAGAGAAGATCAGCATGTTTGCATGCAGCTCACGCTCACCAGAAAATTTTGAGAAATGGAGGGGGCCAATGACGATGTGCTTGTCTTGTTCATCTGACTTACTTTTCTTCTCCAGGCCATAAACATTAACCGATATGCCCATATTCTGGGCCTCAAATTTAGGTATATCCTGGATCTTGACGCCAAACTCTATATCATCAAAGTTATAACACCTACATGGTATGTACTGGGATACTCAGGATGATCTCTGTAATTGTGCTTTCCTTTGCAAGCCAGGATTGACCCTTTCTATTTTCAACATTAATGCATGCATGCTTATTAGCTATATCTTTGGGGTGCTTGATACAGCTAGACCCTCCATTTACCGGACCGTAGACATATATATGGATGTCCAGTGTCCAGGCGTAGGGTTCTGCTGAGTACTTTAGCTGAGCCTTTCACTTCCATCTCTGAAAACCGGCCCAATATAGCACTCAAGGTGGATTTACGAAACCACTTGGCGATTGATGTGCTCCATGTTGTCACGTCATTTTACCCTCCAAAGATAGTGGATACTCGTCTCTTCAAGACCAGGCTCAACTTTTTTTTTGGGGGGGGGGTGCGATAATTCAATGCAGAGCACAGCACAGCATTTAATGGCGGGATACAGCGGATCATTGACTACCATGAGAAGCTCTGTTTCCACAACAGGAAGGCATGCGCTTAGAAATTCAACAGCGGTACACTCCTGCCATGTTTTCGATCCTAGTGAACGAGACTCAAGCCTCAAAGGCGTCGGCAATCACCAAGTACTGCAACTATGGTACGGTGTCACTGACCTGATGTCTTTCACTAAAAGGGCAGGACAGAGAACTGCCACTATCCACAGGATCTTCAGTAATACTATTACAACTAGAACTAGTTGGTATGCTACCTCGCATGATGGCGCAGGAGAAGACTCCTGCGAATCGAGCTGTGGTGAGAGAGCAGCAGCCTGTGGAGGCCTGAGCGATGGGGTAGCAGCGGCGGTCGGTGCAGCAGCGGCCAGCCCCCAGTGAGAGTGGCTGGTGCTTGATGCAAGTGCCAGTGGAGCATAGCATATGACGCTAGCTCTTCCCCCACCATCAATTAGCCTGTGGTCAATTACAGATGTGCTTGCAGTCACCTGTAGGCTTTGATGTGCAACGATAAACGGGTTCCGAACGTCTCTTTGATGGCTGTTTAGCCACCGCCACCGGTATGCGCACAATGCTATGTTGAGATGTGACCGCTGTAGAAGAAGAGCAAGTAGAGATAAAATAAACAAGTACATTGTCTGCCGGTGCTGGCACGGTAAAAAAATGAATTCTAACGATAACTCATAGTTATACAAGCAAAGTGAGTAATTAAATTTTTCGCTCTGGCTCCAGGGCATAAACAATTCATCCGGTGACTCAACCACACCCTCAAAAAATGATCATAATCGTCGTATAGAGGTGACTGATCATCGCCTAGAACAGACAAGATATATAAATCGATTTGTTAGAGAAAAAACAAAAGTTCCTATACTACTACTAGCACTACTAATAGAGAAAGGTAATCTTTTCTTAAACTTACAAGTATGCTGCCTGGCCATCTCATTATTATTTGCTGGAGATTGCTCCCGCATCTGCTGATGAACAGCCTCCAGCTGCCTGTCTAGTAAATCGAGTTCGTCTAGTGCTGTTCCTGTAACAAGATGAGAGATAATTTTATTTATTTTGAATGCTGAGTTACACTGAATGGTCACACACATGGATATTTTTCTCTATGCTTATGTGAGTGATGTTCTCGGTTACCTACAGTTGGTAGCTGAACACCATTATGTTGTGAGGCACTGCTATGTCGAACAGCAAGCAGCTCTGCCTCCAACTCGATTTGAATTTGTCTAAGGTGATCTAGAAACCAAAAAAAATGAACACGTAGCACATAGACATTAAACACAGACACAATCCATTAAAGAACACAGTAGTCTGTGTAGACCGTGGTCAAAAACAGATATAACACAGAGACATTGAACACATACACAATCTGTTAAAGGACGCAGCAGTCTGTGTAGACTGCAGTCCAAAACAGATATAACATAGAGCCATTGAACACAGACACAATCCGTTAAAGGACGCAGCAGTCTGTGTAGACCGTAGTCAAAAACAAATATAACACAGAACATAGAACACAGAGATATTGAGCTCAGACACAATCAGTTAATGGACGCAATAGTCTGTGGATTGTGACCGAAACGGCTATTTTGAACTCTGAAAAAGTACTTACGAGGTAATTGACCGTCGTCTCCTCGAAGGCGCTCGCATCCACTGATGCTGCTGTTGCTGCTGCTGGTGCCACGCTTCATGTCAATGATTAAAATGGAGTCGATAAATCTCGTACAAGCACAGAAGCAGACTGATGGTGAGTTCGGTTATGGTTTGACTTATATAGCTTTTAATACGCCGATTCACATCACTGATGCAGTAGCCAATAGGAGCGTAGCATTCTAGAGGTGGTGGGGGGTTGGTGGTGCTGTGTCATGAATGAATGAATGATGACCCCGCTGCTAGTGAGAAAAACGTCGAACTTCCCATTTGATCATTCAGTCTCAAAGTGATATAGTCGGTTATCGAATGTGATTAAAATAGGATTAGAATTAAGTACTTCGTTAGATGCGCGATGTGTCGCAAGTGTTCTGGTAGAACGCGATGTCTGGAGTCAGCATGCACGTGCAGGCTAGACGCTATGACGTGAGCATTCGCAGGCGGGAGGGCTGTACACGTTAGGTGTGGTACGTTAGGATGGTGGGGAAAGAGGAAGCACTGCGACATCTCTCTCTCAGCACATGACTACAGGTGGGGCGAGGGGTGACATGTCTTTCACATACTGCAAGCGACGATCTTGGATTACGCAATGAAAGTGTGCTCTTGTTGTGTCCTAGACCGCATGGTGAACACACTGCTTGCCAACATCTTGGGTGATGTCACAGACGACAGCATCCTCTGGTGCCAGTACTGTGTACTAAACCACATGGTGAATATGCTGTTTGCCGTCCACTGGGTACTAGACCTCGTGGTGAACACAATGTACGCCACCATCTTGGATAGCTGTACTCGCGTCGTCACCTGACGTCACCTTGGAAGACAGCGCCCTCTGCTGGTGGTACTGTGTACTAAGTCAGTTGGAGTCCGCACCTTGTGGTGAACATACTGGATAGTCGTAGTGGCTCAAATTGTTTAAGTAAAGACCGGTGAATGATTTCGACAGTTGATGATTAGCAAGCATGTTTCCAGAGTCTTTTAGTGGTTTGCATGTCTGTAGGCTGTGTGGCGTGATCCCCCAGCATGTCTGCATGTGTTTTGTTTCAGTATAATAAATATACTACATCCCTAAATAAATTGTTCCAAAATAAATAAAGTACACTCCTTCTCTCTCCAGCAACCCAGCAGAGGCTGAGTCCTTTTCCTTGAAATTCCTAGGAAGAGGTGGCGGTCGGGTGACTTAGGTTAGTGGAGGTAGCCCAAGTGACCTATTTTCCTGCGACTTTGTTAGCTGTGCTGCATTGTCCTGTTGTAATGTGAACTTTCCACCATTTTCTGGGGGAGCAGAGGGGGGTTTTCCCGCGATTTTGTTAGATATAATGCATTATCCTGTTGGAATTTGAACTTCCTGTCATTTTCTGGGGGAGGAGAGGGGGGTTAGATTAGTGGAGGTAGCCCAATTGTCCTATCTTCTCGCCAAAATCCGCCATCTTGAATGATGTCATGGCCACCATATTGGATAACGTCATGTGCTGTTACCAAGCCTCCACACCGCCATCTTGGATACATCTGGCAACAATGCAGAGTGGGGTAGAAACTGCCTTGTCCCACTACTCCCAGTATCTCATGTCTGGACCAGTATGCCGGTATTCTACATTGTAATGAATAGCCCAACAGGTCTGAGCTGGATTGTGTTGTCATAGAGCGAGTACTAGTACGCTGGGCAGTATGTTGGGATTCTAAGTAGTTTACAAGGGGCGAACAATAAATAATGCAATACATGTCTTGTCTCGGCCAAGTTCAGTCGAAAAAATGCTGAATTTACTGTGATATGTAGTATTCTCACTTCAGCCCATATGGTTTCATGAAGCTCCGATAGGTGGTGGCACTATACACCGCCTTCAGAATGACGTGTGTTACATAGGTGCATTCTAAGCAGAGATCTCTCATTGCACTTTTACTGGCAGAAATTCAGAGCATTGGATATATTTATAAGCTGTTGCAGCACGTCTATGAGCCGGCTGGGGTGGCCGAGTGGTTCTAGGCGCTACAGTCTGCAACCGCGCGACCGCTACGGTGGCAGGTTCGACTCCTGCCTCGGGCATCGATGTGTGTGATGCCCTTAGGCTAGTTAGGTTTAAGTAGTTCTAAGTTCTAGGGGACTGATGACCTCACAAGTTATGTCCCATACTGCTCAGAGCCATTTGAACCAGAACGTCTATGAAGGACAGTCAGTGAACAAACGCATTGTGAGTCACAAAGTTAGAATGTGGGGACACTGTCATTGAAGGTGATCGACAGAGTACGATAAAGTACCTCGCTGTTCAACTGGACGTCCCTGTTGGTAATGCTGACACACTCGCCCACCAGTTGAGGTACTTAAAGGTGTGTGCCATCTGGGTTCCTTGCTATGTAACAGAAGACCATAAAAAGCAATGAAGGACCATTTGTGCAGAACTTCTTGCACGCTACAAGGCTGGTCGTGACAATTTTTTTCTCGAACATAGCCACACACGATGAGACATGAGTTTACCATCTTGAACTGGAAACTAAAAGGCAATCCATGGAGAGGCGCCACACCACCTCTTCTGCAATGAAAAAGTTCAAAGCTACCTCCTCAACCGGTAAAGTCATGACAAAGGTCTTCTGGGACTCTGAGGGGTTTATTCTGTTTCATGTCCTCCCTCATTGTGCAATGAACAACTCTGAAGTGTATTGTGGTACTCTCAGGAAACTGAAGAAACAAATTCTGCATGTTAGCCGCAACAAAGTTGCATAAAACTTCTCCTTCCCGAAAAAAGGCCTCACACAAGACTGCAAACCTCAGAGGAGCCCACAAGATTTATTGGACTGCAAGATGAAAGCAGAGCTGACCATTTGCAGCACAGTCGACAGAACCGATTGTGGACCTCTGGTACAGAGCCAAGTGGAGGGTCTGAATCAGAGACTCATCTATCTATCTATCTATCTACATCCATACTCCGCAAGCCACCTGACGGTGTGTGGCGGAGGGTACCTTGAGTACCTCTATTGGTTCTCCCTTCTATTCCAGTCTCATATTGTTCGTGGATAGAAGGATTGTCGGTATGCCTCTGTGTGGGCTCTAATCTCTCTGATTTTATCCTCATGGTCTCTTCGCGAGATATACGTAGGAGGGAGCAATATACTGCTTGACTCCTCGTTGAAAGTATGTTCTCGAAACTTCAACAAAAGCCCGAACCGAGCTACTGAGCGTCTATCCTGCAGAATCTTCCACTGGAGTTTATCCATCATCTCTGTAATGCTTCCGCGATTACTAAATGATCCTGCAACGAAGCGTGCTGCTCTCTGTTGGATCTTCTCTATCTCATTAACCCTATCTGGTACAGATCCCACACTGCTGAGCAGTATTCAAGCAGTGGGCGAACAAGCGTACTGTAACCTACTTCCTTTGTTTTCGGATTGCATTTCCTCAGGATTCTTCTAATGAATCTCAGTCTGGCATCTGCTTTACCGACGATCGCATTTATATGATCATTCCATTTTAAATCACTCCTAATGCGCACTCCCAGATAATTTGTGGAATTAACTGCTTCCAGTTGCTGACCTGCTATATTGTAGCTAAATGATATGGGATCTTTCTTTCTATTTATTCGAAGCACATTACACTTGTCTACATTGAGATTCAATTGCCATTCCCTGCACCATGCGTCAATTCGCTGCAGATCCTCCTGCATTTCAGTACAATTTTCCATTGTTACAACCTCTCAATATACCACAGCATCATCCGCAAAAAGCCTCAGTGAACTTCCGATGTCATCCACAAGGTCATTTATGTATATTGTGAATAGCAACGACCCTACGACACTCCCCTGTGGCACACCTGAAATCACTCTTACTTCGGAATACTTTTCTCCATTGAGAATGACGGTTCTGCGGCCGTGTAGGCTGCAGATTCTTCGACTCGTGCCAGAGGATGGTTGGGTTTCGGGTTCTGCTGAATAGGTAAGGTGTCCACTATATGCAGGAGGCGGCTACACGCATAGCAGGCGCTGTGTGGCGTGGACTGGGTGGTTTTTTAGGTTAGAGGGTCTCGAGAAAACACAAGAAGGGCTTCAGTCACAAAGGGTGCAGGCTGAACACAGGAAGAACGTAGATACAGGAACCATTGGTATAACAGTTGTAAAATTGTCGCCCGCATCTCGTGGTCGTGCGGTAGCGTTCTCGCTTCCCACGCCCGGGTTCCCGGGTTCGATTCCCGGCGGGGTCAGGGATTTTCTCTGCCTCGTGATGGCTGGGTGTTGTGTGCTGTCCTTAGGTTAGTTAGGTTTAATTAGTTCTACGTTCTAGGCGACTGATGACCTCAGCAGTTGAGTCGCATAGTGCTCAGAGCCATTTGAACCATTTTTGTAAAATTGTCGTAGCTGTGTTGGGAAAGTACCAGAGCTCCAAGGGCTAATAGAGAGCACTGATGCTCAAATCGTTATAGGCACTGAAAGCTGGCTAAAGCCGGATATAAGCTCAGCCGAAATTTTTGCGAAGAACCTAATAGTGTTCCGAAAGGATAGGCTAAACACGATTGGCGGTGGCGTATTTGTTGCTGTTAGAAGTAGTTTATCTTGTCGCGAAATTGAAGCAGATACTTCCTGTGAGTCAGTATGGGCAGAGGCCATTGTTGGCAACCGTAATAAATTAATAATTGGGTCTTTTTAGCGACCTCCGAATTCAGATAATACGGTTACTGAAAGGTTCATAGAAAACTTGAGTATGATTTCAAACACGTACCCGACTCAAACGATAAAAGTTGGTGGTGACTTTAACTTACCTTCAATATGTTGGCGAAAATACCTGTTTAATTCCGGAGGCATGCATAAAATATCATCCGAAATTGTGCTAAAGGCATTCTCTGAAAATTATTTCGACCAGTTAGTTCATGAGACCACAGGATTAGTAAACGGTTGTGAAAACACACTTGACCTCCTAACAACAAATAATCCTGAGTTAATAACGAGAATCAAAACCGATTCAGGGATTAGTGAACGCAGGGTTGTCGTAGCGAGATTGAATATTGTAATCAACAAAACATTGAAAAATAAGCGAAAAATATACCTATTCAAAAAAGCAGATAAAAATTCACTTGACGACCTCCTGAGAGACAATCTCCACTTATTCCAAATTAGTAATATAAGTGTAGACCAGATGTGGCTTAAATTCAAAGAAATAGCATCGGCAGCAATTGAGAGATTTATACCAAATAAATTAACAGAGCTGATCCTTCTTGGTATGCAAAACGGGGTAGAACACTGTTGCAGAAACAACGAAACAAACATGCCAAATTTAAACAGACGCAAAATCCCCAAGATTGGCGATCTTTAACAGAAGCTCGAAATTTAGCGCGGACTTCAACAGTTTACACAACGAAACTTTGTCTCGAAACCTGGCAGAAAATTAGAAGAGATTCTGGTCGTATGTGAAGTTATTAGCGCCAAGAAACAATCAATGCCTTCTCTGCGCGATAGCAATGGAGATACTATCGAAGACAGCGCTGCCAAAGCAAAGGTACTAAACACAGCCTTCCGAAATGTCTTCACAAAAGAAGATGAAGTTAATATTCCAGAATTCGAATCAAGAACAGCTGCCAACATGACTAACGTAGAAGTAAATATCCTCGGAGTATTGAAGCAACTTAAATCACTTAATAAAAGCAAGTCTTCTGGTCCAGACGGTATACCAATTAGGTTCCTTTCGGAGTATGTTGATGCATTAGCTCCATACTTAACAATCATATACAACGTTCGCTCGACGAAAGATCCGTACCCAAACGCTGGAAAGTTGCACAGGTCACACCAATATTCAAGAAAGACAGTAGGAGTAATACACTAAATTACAGGCCCATATCGATAACGTCGATATGCAGCAGGATTTTGGAACAAATATTGTGTTCGAACATTATGAATGACCTCGAAGAAAACTGTCTATTGACACATAGTCAACATGGGTTTAGAAAACATCGTTCCTGTGAAGCACAACTAGCTCTTTATTCACATGAAGTGTTGAGTGCTATTGACAAGGGACTTCAAATCGATTCCGTATTTCTGGATTTCCGGAAGGCTTTTGACACTGTGCCACACAAGCGGTTCGTAGTGAAATTGCGTGCTTATGGAATATCGTCTCAGTTATGTGACTGGATTTGTGATTTCCTGTCAGAGAGGTCACAGTTCGTAGTAATTGACAGAAAGTCATCAAGTAAAACAGAAGGTAGTGTTATAGGCCCTTTGCTGTTCCTTATCTACACTCCTGGAAATTGAAATAAGAACACCGTGAATTCATTGTCCCAGGAAGGGGAAACTTTATTGACACATTCCTGGGGTCAGATACATCACATGATCACACTGACAGAACCACAGGCACATAGACACAGGCAACAGTGCATGCACAATGTCGGCACTAGTACAGTGTATATCCACCTTTCGCAGCAATGCAGGCTGCTATTCTCCCATGGAGACGATCGTAGAGATGCTGGATGTAGTCCTGTGGAACGGCTTGCCATGCCATTTCCACCTGGCGCCTCAGTTGGACCAGCGTTCGTGCTGGACGTGCAGACCGCGTGAGACGACGCTTCATCCAGTCCCAAACATGCTCAATGGGGGACAGATCCGGAGATCTTGCTGGCCAGGGTAGTTGACTTACACCTTCTAGAGCACGTTGGGTGGCACGGGATACATGCGGACGTGCATTGTCCTGTTGGAACAGCAAGTTCCCTTGCCGGTCTAGGAATGGTAGAACGATGGGTTCGATGACGGTTTGGATGTACCGTGCACTATTCAGTGTCCCCTCGACGATCACCAGTGGTGTACGGCCAGTGTAGGAGATCGCTCCCCACACCATGATGCCGGGTGTTGGCCCTGTGTGCCTCGGTCGTATGCAGTCCTTATTGTGGCGCTCACCTGCACGGCGCCAAACACGCATACGACCATCATTGGCACCAAGGCAGAAGCGACTCTCATCGCTGAAGACGACACGTTTCCATTCGTCCCTCCATTCACGCCTGTCGCGACACCACTGGAGGCGGGCTGCACGATGTTGGGGCGTGAGCGGAAGACGGCCTAACGATGTGTGGGACCGTAGCCCAGCTTCATGGAGACGGTTGCGAATGGTCCTCGCCGATATCCCAGGAGCAACAGTGTCCCTAATTTGCTGGGAAGTGGCGGTGCGGTCCCCTACGGCACTGCGTAGGATCCTACGGTCTTGGCGTGCATCCGTGCGTCGCTGTGGTCCGGTCCCAGGTCGACGGGCACGTGCACCTTCCGCCGACCACTGGCGACAACATCGATGTACTGTGGAGACCTCACGCCCCACGTGTTGAGCAATTCGGCGTTACGTCCACCCGGCCTCCCGCATGCCCACTATACGCCCTCGCTCAAAGTCCGTCAACTGCACATACGGTTCACGTCCACGCTGTCGCGGCATGCTACCAGTGTTAAAGACTGCGATGGAGCTCCGTATGCCACGGCAAACTGGCTGACACTGACGGCGGCGGTGCACAAATGCTGCGCAGCTAGCGCCATTCGACGGCCAACACCGCGGTTCCTGGTGTGTCCGCTGTGCCGTGCGTGTGATCATTGCTTGTACAGCCCTCTCGCAGTGTCCGGAGCAAGTATGGTGGGTCTGACACACCGGTGTCAATGTGTTCTTTTTTCCATTTCCAGGAGTGTATATAAACGATTTGGGAGACCATCTGAGCAGCCGTCTTCGGTTGTTTGCAGATGGCGCTATCGTTTATCGACTAATAAAGTCATCAGAAGGCCAAAAGCAAACTGCAAAACGATTTAGAAAAGATATCTGAATGGTGCGAAAAGTGGCAGTTTGCCCTAAATAACGAAAAGTGTGAGATCATCCACATGAGTGCTAAAAGGAACTCGTTAAACTTCGGTTACACGATAAATCAGTCTAATCTAAAAGCTATAGATTCAACTAAATACCTACGTATTACAATTACAAACAACTTAAATTGGAAGGAACACACAGAAAATGTTGTGGGGAAGGCTAACCAAAGACTGCGTTTTATTGGCAGGACACTTAGAAAATGTAACAGACCTACTAAGGAGACTGCCTACACTACGCTTGTCCGTCCTCTTTTAGAATACTGCTGCGCGGTGTGGGATCCTTGCCAGATAGGACTGACGAAGTACACCGAAAAAGTTCAAAGAAAGGCAGCACGTTTCGTATTATCGCGAAATACGGGAGACAGTGTCACAGAAATGATACAGGATTTGGGCTGGACATCATTAAAAAAAAAAGGCGTTTGTCGTTGCGACGGAATCTTCTCAAGAAATTCCAATCACCAACTTCCTCCTCCAAATGTGAAAATACTTTGTTGGCACCGACCGACATAGGGAGGAACGATCACCACGATAAAATAAGGGAAATCAGAGCTCGTACAGAAAGATATAGGTGTTCACTCTTTCCGCGCGCTTTACGAGATTGGAATAATAAAGAATTGTGAAGGTAGATCAATGAACTCTCTGCCAGGCACTTACATGTGATATGCAGAGTATCTATGTAGATGTAGATGGTTTTCTTCGTCCATTCCATGACGTGGATCTCACACCTTCCGACTTCCATCTGTTAGGTTCAATGAAGGGTCCCTTCTATGGACAGCAGTAAATAGGTGGTGGGAAGGTTATTGATCCAGCAAGATATTGGCTCTGATGTCCACCAGTAAAGTGTTATGACGTCAGCACACAGGCGCTCCCAGTAACATGGCATAAGGCTGTCACATTGAACGGAGAAATAGGGTTTTGTAGCCAAAAGACTGGGGAATAATATGGTTTATTGGAATCCTGAATAAAAACAAACTGCTTTCAGAAAATAAAGAGTTGCGTTACTCACTGAACACCCCACGTGCACAACCTGGCACGTCTGGCATTGTGACATCACGGTGCCTGTCCAGTATTTCAAGTTTTGGATTCTGACGTCATCGAACATGACCCATTATTCAAAGTGCGCACCATTTCGAATTTTCCGCCAATTTATACTTACGACAACAGCCTACTTCCTTAAGAAACACACCAGCACAATTGAGCGTATTTTGATTGCCTGCGAAAATTTGCATTTGTGGCGGGGTGAAACATGTGAATCATAGATGACGTCATTGATGTAATAGAGGACATCATCAGTGACGCCATAGGAGGAGGGGAATCATCATCCTTTGTTGTCTGAGAACTCTCCTGATTGTCAACTAACCACTCTTTGCTCTCCATTCAGACTCCATGGATGTCTGCAATGCATTTCTGATTGCAAAACACTGCCTAGACTTTCCAGCGCTTCACTGGTAAAATAATGGAGACTCATCTACATCTACATCTACATGGTTACTCTGCAATTCACACTTAAGTGCCTGTCAGAGGGTTCATCGGACCATTTTCATACTACTGCTCTACCATTCCACTCTCGAATGGCGCGTGGGAAAAAGGCACACCTAAATCTTTCCGTTCGAGCTCTGATTTCTCTTATTTTTTTATGATGATCATTTCTCCCTTCGTAGGTGTGTGTCAACAAAATACTTTCGTATTTGGAAGAGAAAGTTCGTAATTGAAATTTCGTAAATATATCTCACCGCAAAGAAAACCGCCTTTGTTTCAGTGACTGTCATCCCAACACACATATCACATCAGTGATACTCTCACCACCATTACACGATAATACGAAACGAGCTGCCCTTCTTTACACTTTTTCGATGTCCTCCACCAATCCTACGTGGTAAAGATATCACCCGTGCAGCAACATTCCAGCAGAGGAGAGATAAATGTAATCTAGGCTGTCTCTTTAGTGGGTCTGTCGCATCTTCTTAGTGTTCTGCCAACAAAGTGCAGTCTTTGTTTCGTCTTCCTCACAGTATTATCTATGTGGTCTTTCTAATTTAAGGTGCTTGTAATTGTAATTCCAAGGTATTTAGTCGAACTGACAGCACTTAGATTTGTGCGATTTATCGTGTACCCAAAATTTATTGGATTTCTTTTAGTACCCTCGTGAATGACCTTGCACTTTTCTTTGTTTAGTGCCAATTGCCACTTTTCGCATACATAAATTCTCTCTAGATCATTTCGTAATTGTAATTGATCGTCTGATGATTTTACTAGTCAGTAAATTACAGTGTCATCTGCAAACAGTCTAAGGGGGCTACTCATATTATCACCTAGATCATTTATGTAAATCAGGAACAGCAGATGGGCCTATGACACTACGTTGTGGAACGCCAGATATTACTTCTGTTCTACTCGATGACCTACCATCTATCACAGTAGTGGGACAACCTATGTATCACCCCACATTCCATTGTTGCCAGATGTATCCAAGATGGCGGCGATGACGTCATCAAAGATGGTGTCGTGTAGACTTGGCAACACTGCAAGATGTCATTCAAGATGGCGACCAGAGTTAGCATTCGAGTGTGGATCCGATGCATGTTACATCCGGATTAGTGTTGAGCTGCGGATCCACAATATGCCATGCATGGGATTGGGTTTGGAGGTGGATCCATTGCATGCAATGTACAAAGCGTTGTTTAGGATGCAGATCCACAATCTATCACACCTGGAGTTAGAGTTCGGGTGTGGATCTGTCATGAACTATATATACGGAGCTATGTTTGGAGACAGATTCACCATGCACCAGATCTACTATAGGGTTCACAGGTGGACCAACCACGCACTACATCCGGACACGTATTCTGTGTTCAAAGTTTGGTCGACCAGCGGATGGGACTGGGTCCTGATAGCCGTCCACAAGGCGTGCATATACACAGACATACAGAAGGCAGAGCAAATGCTCTCTGAATGTGCAGGTTACTGGATACAGTCGAGTGCAGTGCTATATTCCATGTCCCAATCAATGCATTTGGGCTAGGTGGTGGCAGCTGTGCTACATTTACAATCAATTTTACAATGAATTATGTAATGATTGCATATATAGATTTGACCTCAAATCGATACAATTGCGAAAAGTGACGAGGGAATAGGTATATATTGATCGAATATAGAGCCTAATGTGGTGAATTGAGGAAGTACTTTGCTATCATATACAACAATTTGTATATGGGACCAAGTATGCTGCAACAGGAGGAATCCTGGAAAATATGGACATCGAAACAAAGGGAATAAGGGAGGCAGTCAATTTTCTTTTCCCGTTGAGGCTGCATTTTACTGTATGTCTATTGAGGTACCAGTGATTCCAGATGCATCAGTCAAGTGACATAGCATGTATTCTACTCGTATACAGCTATGCATTCCGTATGTGTTTTAAAGCACCGTCTACTTGCGATCTTTAACGGTAAACCTGTCGGTCATCAGTGGACTTCCTTCTCATGTGTGAAGAAACTTGACACACTCCTCTAAAGGAGCTTTGATTTATGTGATCGCCCCTGTTTCATCTTGGGTGTAAAATCGAGACTTCAGGGTCATAACTAATGTAGCGGTAAGAGCTTGTGATGCGGAGCAAAACTCTATGTACACATTTGCCCGACTGATGCGCTGTTTACAGAGTCAGTGACGGAATGACTTGTAATTTTCACGTTGGCTGCTGCTCCTGTGCGTTTATCTGTTTCCTTGTAGGATGTATTCCCTGCTACTAACTATCATTTTATGTAGGCCTTATGCAGGCATCGTATAATTTCTGAACTGTGATCGGATTTGAACAGTGGACGTTATATGTCTCCACAAAGCTATATTGCGCTCGCATCATGCAAAGCAAATGTTTTACGATTCGATAAGGTAGTTCAACATAGAGAAACTGTGAAGAAGGATGTGTGTCTGATAGGCTGGAAAGATATTCGATCTAACATTATAGCCCGTTTTTAAGTGCAGAACGTTGTAGTCTTAGGAATGTGTGTGTTTATGTTCTCTATCTTACCAGTACCTTCCAGGTACAGATCCCAGACTCTAGAACAATAATTTGGAGTTGATAGCTTCGTTGATTAAGGTAAAAATGTGTCCAACTCAATTTGTCTCGAACTCCATCTCGTATAAAAATAAGTCTTTTCTTGTTCTTCTTAACTGTATTGTATTACATTACGGCACTTTGAAATCTGTTACTGTACATCGATAAGGAGTGCTAAGCCCCTCGACATGGTCACATCTTGAGAAATCTCCTGCACTTGGATGGGTTGGGATTTGGAAAGCTATATTCATTCACGAGACGTGGAGTGTAGCGCTCTTCTTCTGATCGCTTGGAGATTAATTCTCTAATGGTGCTGCAGGGTGGGTTAATCAATGACTGTGTGAGGTTGCTCTTTTACGCTAAGAGGGTGATAATGCTCTCTGACTCCCATATTCTGAGAGATAGATCGTAAATTATAGACTACGCTCGAGGTGATAGAAATATGTAGAGAACTGTCTTGTATACTTTGATGATTTATGTGTTCGAGAATTAAGAGTTAATGGACATACTGCTCAGTCATCTATCGATGTTCCCAATGATACTCGCAACGTGGAGAGGGCATGGTTTAGCTATGATTCTGAAATTGGGGAAACATGCTGTCACATCATTGGCCGGTGCTGAACTTAGTGTAAAATTCTTTGCACTATCAAGTCTGTTGGTTAATATTACAGTACAACGATGGTTTCTTTTCCATCACATCAGCGCATTGGTTACCACATAATGATTGAGTGACAATAGCTTGTTTGAGTTGGGGAAGAAGTTTTGTGGGTGGGTGGCAACTTCTGGGGGTTGCTAGCAGCGATCACGTACATGAGTGCAAAATTACGAATAACTCGAAATGGAACGCCGAACCATCATCTATTCCGTCATGGTGACATATGAATTAAAATGTAGAGGACATGAATCACTTTCGGGCCGTAGTTGGGAAGCTCTCGACAAGGCTGCCAAACTCTTCTAGTTTCCTCATACTGTAAGTGTGTTTTATTTAAAAATGATTCAGTGTTATGCTATCCACCGTAAGAATATGATTTACGTCATGTGATGTCTAGTTTTCTGTAAGAGGTCGTGGATCAGAGCGTCTTAATGTCAGTTTAGAATCTGACACAGATCTCGAAGTCGTGGCAGAAAACGAAATGCTTGGTGTTGTACAAAAGCGTGTTAGAAAGCAGTGTTTGAAACAGGAGCAGATTGAGAGTCTCATACTATAATTCGCTTAGAGTATAGGTGATGAAAATTTAAAGTGATCTATGCGGTGTTTGTATGTTTAATATGATCGTCTCCACATAGGCAGCTGCGGTTTGATGTGTCGGACTTGGTGAACCCGTAGGAATGCCGTGGTGGCTGCACGCTACACTATTCTGTGGAAGTATTGCGAAATTTCTTTCTCTGCGCTGGAGGCCCACTGCAGCTATACGTAACTGCACACGCATCAGTGCCTAGGTGACTTGTAAATAGGATGAGCTTTTATAGTTAGTAATTTGTCTATGTTGGAGGGGTAGAGAATAATGATGATATCATGTCTGGCTGATTGATTTGAATGGACGCGGATGTGTAGTACTTGTATCTAGTTTGGGGTCGTAGGACATTGCGCGCATTTCCGTCGAATGGACAAAACACACTCCTGTTGCAGTAACTCTGGTCGTTCTGTTTCTACATGGAGTGCGGAATGTCTTGGGTATGTGTTTCTCAGACTTCTGTTCAGTTCAGCCTTAAATTGGAACTAATACTCGTGGAAAGCTGTAGAAATGGGAGCGACTGGAAGATGTGTAGAGCGTGACTAAAGGAGGTTGTAATTTTACTGTAGCAGGCAGGTTCGAGGAAGTTGACTCGTTTAGAGATATGAGAGTGCGTGAAATATGATTGAAATGTGGGTGTGAGGCTATGCAAGTATGTATTGAATGGAGAGACCTCATTCCAAATGATGGATATAATTTCTAACATACAGCGTAACACTAGTGATCTGAGAAGCTAGTGTACGTTTTTCCCCTTAGGACCTCAATCGACACATCATCTACTACTACTGTTTGTGCTCCTTCTCAATCAGTCATCGCCTAGAACTCAGTGGATATATCGTGGAACGTCTGATATGGTCTCGAGACAGAACGCGATGGAAATAGTATAAAAATAATAATGAGCGTATGGCATTGGTGGCAGGGAGACCTTTAACGCCACTACGGCGACTTGCGAGTGAATGAGGATGAAATGATGATAAGTGGCACACAACGGAACCCAGTCATCTCGAGGCAGAGAAAATCCCTGACCCCACCAGGAATCGAACTCGGGACCCCGTGCGCAGGAAGCGGGAACGCTACCGCAAGACCACGAGCTGCGGAGGAAATACTACAGAATTATACGTTTGAAGGAGTCGCAAATACCATGTTCCTTAGCAAGAACTTCCAAAGTTTATTGATTTTATCACGAGGTTGAATCGTTGGCTCATAATATGTATATGTACGATCACTGTCGCGGTATTTGCCAGGAAAACACCACCTCATTCAGAGGTAATGTCTTACCTCGATTTGTAAAGCAGGTATAGCATTTAACATGGATACTTGTGTGCACCTGTATAACGAAGGCTGCATGTGACAGAAACATGCAGCAACTGTTGGGATAGAGTTTTTTGCTTTAACATCCAGTCGATTACGTCTGTGACATGGTGGTAGGACTTGCAAGAAGAACTTAAGACACATGCACATGAACCGTTGATTTTGGGTCAGTATTATTTCGTATCGTAGGCAAACACGTATTCACGAAATATATAATTTTTCCGGATGCTATACAGGTGCAAAAGATAACTGCACTGTTTCTGTAAAATGTGTATATATTGAATTGTAAAGTTAGTGTGGCTTACATTGTTTAAAATGTGAAATGTGTATATATTGCATTGTAAAGTTAATATGGTTTATGTTAATATGGCCTGACTAGAGAGGATGATTGTGTGTCCGTGAGGGACGTATAGATTGACCACATCGATAAAGACTAGGGTATGAGAGAGAGTTTTTAGGTGGAAAATTATAAGCGCTATAGATACTGAAGAACAGCCATCAAGAGGAGCATTACATGTACAATGATTGATGTCAGGTTGTAGCAGCAATGGTGATATTTAATTGTAGTTACATTGGTAAATATATTCTGGACTTCGAATATTCTTGTCAATCTGGTATGTATTTGATAAGGTGGTGACAATTTTGCAGGTTTAACTGACAATGCAATTTAGTGATCTGTGTAAAATAACCACTGGAAGTCGGAGAAAGAATACATGGATGGTGCTTTGGTATCTGCGGCATAAGTAATACGGCGTTTAAATTCGGTAAGAGCCAATCAGAATGCTCGATTCATTGACATCGTTTGTGGTGTGATATAGGAGTCTCTACGTAGCGGAGGGATCGTTTGCGTAATTTGAAATCTGGAAGGGTAAGACGTTAGGATCGCTGGGGAGAATGCATTCGGCGTTATTATCATAAACAGGTTCTGTTAGTTACAGTATATTGATAATTTTTACTTATGGACCGTCTGACAGCAACTGAATAAAACACAGTTTTAGTGCCATGCGCGTTTCGCTTTTATTTTCTGCAAGGCATCATCAGTGGCCTGGAATATGTGCATATGTTAGCTATTTAATTTAAATTTTTCTCACTGTGCCTATAGGTTATAAACAGTTCTGGTGGTTGGTATTTCCTATTAAGTAGTAATGTTTTGAACTGTACTTACAGGTTGCATGGACAATTTCTTACATATTACGCTCCTGTTGCATTTTTGGTGTTGTTCTTGTTCTTAGGAATGCCAATTTGCGGTTTTTTTCCCACATTCCACAGCACTATGAAGTGCGCGCTTGTTTCAATACAGTGTTTTGGTTTCTGTTACCGACTGTCAAATGTTTTTGCCAAAGATCGAATATTATTGCCAAACTTTCGAGTGTAAATATTGAAGCATCTGTGATCTGTTCGTGTCTGCATTTGTGTGTGTGTGTGTGTGTGTGTTAAGGTGTATTGTATTTTTGTTTTTGTTTTCTGGTTCTGCTTATGTGTGTGTGTGTGTGTGTGTGTGTGTATTTTGGTGTGGTATTTTTTTTGTGGGCTGTGTGTGTGTGTGTGTGTGTGTGTGTGTGTGTGTGTGTGAGAGAGAGAGAGAGAGAGAGAGAGAGAGAGGGAGAGAGAGAGAGTGTGTGTGTGTGTGTGTGTGTGTGTGTGTGTGTGTTTGTGTGTGTGTGTGTGTGTGTGTGTGTCCAGATGGTGTGCGGAAGAATTTTTTTTGTTTTATATTATCATTTCCTTTATTAAGTGTAGTAGGGAGCCTGTGCTGATGTGTGTGTGTTCATTTATCACATGTTTCAGAAACACACACACACACACACACAAATGCAGACACGAACAGATCACAGATACTTCAATATTTACACTCGAAAGTTTGGCAATAACATTCGATCTTTGGCAGAAACATTTGACAGTCGGCAGCAGAAACCAAAACACTGCATTGAAACAAGCGTTCACTTCATAGTGTTGTGGAATGTGGGAAAAAAAACCGCAAATTGGCATTCCTAAGAACAAGAACAACACCAAAAATGCAACAGGAGCGTAATATGTAAGAAATTGTCCATGCAACCTGTAAGTACAGTTCAAAACATTACTACTTAATAGGAAATACCAACCACCAGAACTGTTTATAACCTATAGGCACAGTGAGAAAAATTTAAATTAAATAGCTAACATATGCACATATTCCAGGCCACTGATGATGCATTGCAGAAAATAAAGGCGAAACGCGTATGGCATTAAAATTGTGTTTTATTCAGTTGCTGTCAGACGGTCCATAAGTAAAAATTATCAACATACCGTAATATTACACGCAACTGAGGAAGAGAGGACTACAAAAGTTGAAGAGGTTCTGTTAGGGTACGAATTTCCGTGCATACAAGCTGAGGCACCAAGAAAGCAAGCATTAACTATTTCTGGGACACTATACAATTCCCGAGAGGGCGACTTGGCAATTATTTTTTTACAAAGCGATTTGGTGTAAGAATAACATTGGGAACGTTGGTAGATCAGTTTCTAATTATACGCGCGGATTTGGCGGTGTTGTGTCGGTCACGCTAGGGCGGGTATGTGCGGTTGAACGCGTGTGTCATCACGCTCTGTGCTATTCTGCTTTCAATGGTAAAGACAAGTGGCGCCTGGAGATGCCTCGAATATGAGACTGGCGTGAACGCGCTTTGGAATGCTATGACAGTATAACGATGACTGCATACAGGGTGTTACAAAAAGGTACGGCCAAACTTTCAGGAAACATTCCTCACACACAAATAAAGAAAAGATGTTATGTGGACATGTGTCCGGAAACGCTTAATTTCCATGTTCGAGCTCATTTTATTTTCGTCAGTATGCACTGTATTCCTCGATTCACCGCCAGTTGGCCCAATTGAAGGAAGGTAATGTTGACTTCGGTGCTTGTGTTGACATGCGACTCATTGCTCTACAGTACTAGCATCAAGCACATCAGTACGTAGCATCAACAGGTTAGTGTTCATCACGAACGTGGTTTTGCAGTCAGTGCAATGTTAAAAAATGCGGAGTTGGCAGATGCCCATTTCATGTGTGGATTAGCACGGGGCAATAGCCGTGGCGCGGTACGTTTGTATCGAGACAGATTTCCAGAACGAAGGTGTCCCGACAGGAAGACGTTCGAAGCAATTGATCGGCGTCTTAGGGAGCACGGAACATTCCAGCGTATGACTCGCGACTGGGGAAGACCTAGAACGACGAGGACACCTGCAATGGACGAGGCAATTCTTCGTGCACTTGACGATAACCCTAATGTCATCGTCAGAGAAGTTGCTGTTGTACAAGGTAACGTTGACCACGTCACTGTATGGAGAGTGCTACGGGAGAACTAGTTGTTTTCTTACCATGTACAGCGTGTGCAGGCACTATCAGCAGCTGATTGGCCTCCACGGGTACACTTCTGCGAATGGTTCATCCAACAATGTGTCAATCCTCATTTCAGTGCAAATGTTCTCTTTACGGATGAGGCTTCATTCCAACGTGATCAAATTGTAAATTTTCACAATCAACATGTGTGGGCTGACGAGAATCTGCACGCAATTGTGCAATCACGTCATCAACACAGATTTTCTGTGAACGTTTGGGCAGGCATTGTTGTTGATGTCTTGAATGGGCCCCATATTCTTCCACCTACGCTCAATGGAGCACGTTATCATGATTTCATACGGGATACTCTACCTGTGCTGCTAGAACATGTGCCTTTACAAGTACGACACAACATGTGGTTCACGCACGATGGAGCTCCTGCACATTTCAGTCGAAGTGTTCATACGCTTCTCAACAACAGATTCGGTGGCCGACGGATTAGTAGAGGTGGACCAATTCCACGGCCTCCACGCTCTCCTGACCTCAACCCTCTTGACTTTCATTTATGGGGGCATTTGAAAGCTCTTGTCTACGCAACCCCAGTACCAAATGTAGAGACCCTTCGTGCTCGCATTGTGGACGGCTGTGATACAATACGCCATTCTCCAGGGCTGCATCAGCGCATCAGGGATTCCATACGACGGAGGGTGGATGCATGTATCCTCGCTAACGGAGGACGTTTTGAACATTTCCTGTAACAAAGTGTTTGAAGTCACGCTGGTACGTTCTGTTGCTGTGTGTTTTCATTCCATGATTAATGTGATTTCAAGAGAAGTAATAAAATGAGCTCTAACATGGAAAGTATGCGTTTCCGGACACGTGTTCACATAACATATTTTCTTTCATTGTGTGTGAGGAATGTTTCCTGAAAGTTTGGCCGTACCTTTTTGTAACACCCTGTAGAGGCATGAAACTTTCACCGGTGTTCGGTGGCGGTGGCTGGCGGGTGCGGCGCATTGCGCGTCCCTGGCCGGTCGCGCCAGGAGCTGTGTCTAGGTTAACACGTATTTGGATAGGAAGGATGTATGTAAGGGGTGTGGTCGCCTCATGCTCGCGCGACCCTAGCGGGAGCCTGTGCGTCGTTTGCGAGCTAACAAAAGCCTCACTTCGCGGTCCTGTGGGCAGGGTGTGGCGGAGGGTGCTTGCAAGTGTTGATTGCATTATTTTGCGAGCGTGTCTGTAGGCTGTGCTATGCGTTATTTGGACAGTTTACATGTACTGAGCGTCTCTACACATCACTGTGCTGCATTATTTAGGGGGAGTCTGAATGTCTGTACTTAAATTATTTGCGTAAAGTAAGAGTTGTTGCGTGTCTGTAGACTGTGTACTGTGACCCCTAGCATAAAATGACGAGTGTTTTGTGTCAATGTGATAAATGTATTCGATCCCCAAATAAAATGTTTCAAACTAAATAGAGTGCACTCCTTCTTTACTCCCACCAGCAGCCCAGCACAGGCTGAGTCGTTTTCCCACCATTATCCCTCACCATCTTGGTTTACGTCACGAAACGATCGACAGCATCCTCTACTGGTGGTAGTGAGTACTAGACCCCGTCGAGAACACACTCTTTCCTGCCATCATGGATAACTGTACTTCTACATCTACATCTACATCTACATTTATACTCCGCAAGCCACCCAACGGTGTGTGCTGGAGGGCATTTTACGTGCCACTGTCATTGCCTCCCTTTCCTGCTCCAGTCGTGTATGGTTCGCTCGAGTCTCTCTAATTTTACATTCGTGATCTCCTCGGGAGGTATAAGTAGGGGGAAGCAATATATTCGATACCTCATTCAGAAACGCACCCTCTCGAAACCTGGACAGCAAGCTACACCGCGAAGCAGAGCGTCTCTCTTGCAGAGTCTGCCACTTGAGTTTGCTAAACATCTCCGTAACACTATCACGCTTACCAAATCGCCCTGTTACGAAACGCGCCGCTCTTCTTTGGATTTTCTCTGTCAACCCGACCTGGTACGGATCCCACAATGATGAGCAATACTCAAGTAAAGGTCGAACGAATGTTTTGTAAGCCACTTCCTTTGTTGATGGACTACATTTTCTAAGGACTCTCCCAATGAATCTCATCTGGCACCTGCTTTACCCACAATTAATTTTATATCATCATTCCACTTCAAATCGTTCCGTACACATACTCCCAGGTATTTTACAGAAGTAACTGCTACCAGTGTTTGTTACGCTATCATATAATCATACAATAAAGGATCCTTCTTTCTATGTATTCGCAATACATTACATTTGTCTATATTAAGGGTCAGTTGCCATTCCCTGCACCAAGTGCCTACCCGCTGCAGATCTTCCTGCATTTCGCTGCAGTTTTCTAATGCTGCAACTTCTCTGTATACTACAGCATCATCCGCGAAAAGCCGCATGCAACTTCAGACACAATCTACTAGGTCATTTATACATATTGTGAAAAGCAATGGTCCCATAACACTCCACTATGGAACGCCAGAGGTTACTTTAACGTCTGTAGACGTCTCTCCATTGATAACAACATGCTGTGTTCTGTCTGCTAAAAACTCTTCAATCCAGCCACACAGCTGGTCTGATACTCCGCAGGCTCTTACTTTGTTTATCAGGCGACAGTGCGGAACTGTATCGAACGCCTTCCGGAAGTCAAGGAAAATGGGATCTACCTCGGAGCCTGTATCGAATATTTTCTGGGTCTCATGAACAAATAAAGCGAGTTGGGTCTCACACGATCGCTGTTTCCGGAATCGATGTTGATTCCTACAGAGTAGATTCTGGGTTTACAGAAATGACATGATACGCGAGCAAGAAACATGTTCTAAAATTCCACAACAGATCGATGTCAGAGATATAGGCCTATAGTTTTGCGCATCTGCTCGCCGGCCCTTCTTGAAAACTGGAACTACCTGTGCTTTTTTCCAATCATTTGGAACCTTCCGTTCCTCTAGAGACTTGCGGTACACGGCTGTTAGAAGGGGGGCACGTTCTTTCGCGTACTCTGTGTAGAATCGAATTGGTATCCCGTCAGGTCCAGTGGACTTTCCTCTGTTGAGTGATTTCAGTTGCTTTTCTATTTCTTTGACACTAATTTCGATGTCAGCCATTTTTTCGTTCGTGGGAGGATTTAGAGAAGGAACTGCAGTGCGGTCTTCCTCTGTGAAACAGCTTTGGAAAAAGGTGTTTAGTATTTCGGCTTTACGCGTGTGATCCTATGTTTCAATGCCATCATCATCCCAGAGAGTCTGGATATGCTGTTTCGATCCACTTACTGATTTAACGTTAGACCAGAACTTCCTAGGGTTTTCTGTCAAGTCGGTACTTATAGTTTTACTTTCGAATTCACTGAACGCTCCACGCATAGCCCTCCTTACGCTAACTTTGACATCGTTTAGCTTCTGTTTGTCTGAGAGGTTTTGCCTGCGTTTAAACTTGGAGTGAAGCTCTCTTTGCTTTCGCAGTAGTTTCCTAACTTCGTTGTTGAACCACGGTGGGTTTTTCCCGTCCCTCACAGTTTGGCTCGGCACGTACCTGTCTAAAACGCATTTTACGATTGCCTTGAACTTTTTCCATAAACACTGAACATTGTCAGTGTCGGATCAGAAATTCTCGTTTTGATCTGTTAGGTAGTCTGAAATCTCCCTCCTATTACTCATGCTAAGCAGATAAACCTTCCTCCCTTTTTTAATATCGATATTTACTTCCATATTCAGGGATGCTGCAATAGCCTTATGATCACTGATTCCCTGTTCTGCGCTTACAGAGTCGAAAAGTTCGGGTCTGTTTGTTATCAGTAGGTCCAAGATGTTATCTCCACGAGTCGGCTCTATGTTTAATTGCTCGAGGTAATTTTCGGATAGTGCACTCAGTATAATGTCACTTGATGCTCTGTCCCTACCACCCGTCCTAAACATCTGAGTGTCCCAGTCTATATCTGGTAAATTGAAATCTCCACCTACGACTATAACATGCTGAGGAAATTCATGTGAAATGTATTCCAGATTTTCACTCAGTTGTTCTGCCACTAATGCTGCTGAGTCGGGAGGTCGGTAAAAGGAGCCAGTTATTAACCTAGCTTGGTTGTTGAGTATAACCTCCACCCATAATAATTTACAGGAACTATCCACTTCTATTTCACTAAAGGATAAACTACTACTAACAGCGACAAACGCCCCACCACCGGTGGCATGCACTCTATTCTTTCTTAACACTGTCTGTGCCTTTGTAAAAATTTCGCCAGAATTTATCTCTGGCTTCAGCCAGCTTTCTGTACCTATAACGATTTCAACTTTGGTGCTTTCTATCAGCGCTTGAAGTTCCGGTACTTTACCAACGCAGCTTCGACAGTTTACAATACCGATTGCTGCTTGGTCCCCGCATGTCCTGACTTTGCCCCATACCCTTTGAGGCTGTTGCCCTTTCTGTACTTGCCCGAGGCCATCTAACCTGAAAAACCGCCCAGTCCACGCCACACAACCCCTGCTATCCGCGTAGACGCCTGCTGGGTGTAGTGGACTCCTGACCTATCCGAAATCCCAACACCCTATGGAGCAAGTCGAGGAATCTGCAGCCCACACGGTCACAGAACTGTCTCAGCCTCTGATTCAGACCGTCCACTCGGCTCTGTACCAAATGTCCGCAGTCAGTCCTGCGGATGATGCAGCAGATGGTGATCTCTGCTCGCACTACCGAGACTGGCAGTCTTCCCCAAATCAGATAGCCGCCGGAAGCCAGAGAGGATTTCCTCTGATCCATAGTGACACACGTCATTGGTGCCGACATGAGCGACCACCTGCAGATGGACTCATCCTGTACCCTTCATGGCATCCGGAAGGACCCTTTCCACATCTGGAATGACTCCCCACGGTATGCACATGGAGTGCAAATTGGTTTTCGTCCCCTCCCTTGAGGCCATATCCCTGAGGGGCACCATTACGCGCCTTACGTTGGAGCTCCCAACTACCAGTAAGCCCACCCTCTGTGACCGCCTGGATCTTACAGACCGAGGGGCAACCTCTGGAACAGGACAAGCAACATCTTCAGCTAGTGTCATGGAGTCGTCCTCTGGCGGCGACGAAATGTACTAAGACAGTTGGGGTCTGGAGCTCGTGGTGAACCCACTAGGTGGTGCCATCTTAGATTACAGTACTTGCGTCATTACCTGACGTCACTACAGCATCCTCTAGTGCCATTGATACGAACTAAGTCAGTTGGGCACTGAGCTCAGTGGCGACTACACAGGGTGGTGGTGCTGCCTCTAATTATTTAAATGAAGGTTGGTGTATGATTTAGACAGCTGACGATTAGCAAGCAGAGTCTTTTAGACGGAATATTATTTTGACAATTTACGAGTTGTCTGGCTATCTGGACGTAAATGTATTGCATTATTTACGAGTGGATCGCGTATCTGTAGGTTGTGCAATGCGTTATTTTTGACGGTTTACCATTAGGAAGCGTGTGTGTAGAGCCTTATAAATGATTTATGTAGGAGTGGTTTGCAGGTCTGTATGCTGTGGGGCTTGTCAGTGCGTGTGTTCTGTGATACATATACTCCATCCCTAAATAAAATGCCCCTAAATAAATAACGTATATTCCTTCCTCTCTCCAGCAGCCCCTAGGAAGAGGTTGCGTCCTGGAGGCTTAGGTTAGTGGTGGTGAGCTTGGTATGCAAAAAGTTTGTTAGGATGGCAGCGAAAGGGCAAGTGACCTTTCTTTAGTGCAAGAATTCAAACTCGGCGCCGGTTCCTAGGAAGAGGTTGTGGTCTGGTCCTTGAAAAGTATTTGAAACTAGATAGTTAAAAGCGTAGCATATCACTTTTCTTACGTATATGAGGCTTTGGGGTCAAACGGCGATTTACAGTTACGCTTCCACAGCAGGCAGGTGCACGGTGCGCTGTTAGTGCGGGCCCATGCGCCAGCTGCGGGAACCGGACAGTCCCACATGCTCGTTAACTGTCAGACGACATGGCGGCTGTCAACAGCCCCAAAGTGCTCAGGAAAGTCGGACGACGTGGCGTGTTCGGGATGTCAGAGAAATCTTGAATAACGGTACTCATGTGATAAGCTGACGTCATGACAGCGTCCTCTGTGTACCAAGCCGCGTGGTGGATACACTGGGTGCAGCCATCTTGAATAACGGTACATGCATCATGATCTGAAGCCACGGTGGCAGTCTCTGGTGACAGCTATATGAAGTAGACTCTAGACCTCGTGGTGGACGCACAGTTTGCCACCATCTTGCATAACGGTGCTTGCGTCATCATGTGACGTAACGGTAGCGTCCTCTGACGGTGGTGCTGTGTACTCAGTCAGTTGGAGTCCAGACCTCGTTGTGAATACAGTTGGTGTCGCCATCTTGGATTACATGACAGATAAGAGTGCCCTCTGGTGGTGACGAACACACCTGCATGAAATTGTTTAAATAAAGACTTATGCCCAAGTCCTTTTCCTACGAATCCTTAGGAGGAGGTGGCGGTCGGGTGACTTAGGTTAGTGGAGGTTGGCCAAGTGAGCTCTCTGCCCACGTTTTTCTTTGCTTAGTAGAGGAAAATGGGATGTGGTACATTATGCTGTCGGAATTTGAACTTCCCGTCATTTTTCTTTGGGAGATGGTTAGGTTCGTGGATGTAGCCCAGTTGACCTATCTTCCCGCCAAAATCCGCCATCTTGAATGACGTCATGTGCTGTTGCCAAGTCTACACGACGCCATCTTTGATGATACCATTGTTGCCAACTTGGATACATCTGGCAACAATGGAATGTGGGGTGACACATAGGTTGTCCCACTACTCATCACTGCGAACTGTGACCTCTCTGAGATGAGATCATGAATCCAGTCACACAAATGAGACGATACTCCATATGAACACAATTCGCTTGTGAGGAACGGTATCAAAAGCCTGGTGGAAATCTAGGAATATGGAATCGATCTGAGATCCATAGTCGACAGCACTCATTACTTCATGGGAATAAAGAGCTAGCTGTGTTGCACAAGAATGATATTTTCTAAATCTGTGTTGGTTAAGTATCAATAGGTCAGTTTCTTCAAGGCGATTCTTAATGTTCGAGTACAGTATATCTTCCAAAATCCTAAAGCAAATTGGGGTCAGGTCTTGTCTGCAATTCAATCGGTTTCTCCTATTTCTTTTCTTGAATATTGGTGTGACCTGTACTACTTTCCAGTCTTTAGGAACAGACCTTTTGTCAAGTGAGCGGTTATATATGATTGCTAAGAAAGATGCTATTGTGTCTGCATACTCTGAAAGGAACCTGATTGGTATACCATCCGGACCGGAAGATTTACCTTTCTTACGTGATTTGAGTTGTTTTGCAACACCTAAGATATCTACTTTTATGTCACTCATGATTACAGCTTTTCTGGTTTCGAGTTCTGAGATATTTACTTCATCTTCTTTCGTGAAGGAATTACTGAAAACTGTATTTAGTAACTCCACTTTAGTGGCACCATCATCAGTAACATTTCCATCGCTATCACACAGTGACGGTATTGATTGTTTTTTGCCACTGGTGTATTTTACATATGACCAGAATCTCTTTGGGTTTTCTACTATATTTTGAGACATGGTCTCATTGTAGAACCTATTAAAAGCATCTTGCATTGACGTCCACACTAAACTTCGAGTTTCTGTGAAAATTAGCCAGTCTTGGGGATTTTGTGTTCTTTTGAATTTGGCATGCTTTTTTTTGTTGCTTCTGCAACAGCGTTCTGACGTGTTTTGTGTACCATGGTGGATGAGTCCAGTCTCTTATTAACTTATGTGGTATGAATCTTTCTATTGCTGTCGATACTGTATCTTTGAATTTGAGCCATATCTGGTCTACACTTCCATAATTAGATTGGAAGGAATGGAGACTCTCTCATCAAGCGAATTTTTATCTGCTGTTATAAATAAATATATTTTGCGTTTATTTTTCGTGGTTTTGGTCAGTATGGTTTTGAGCCTCGCTACAATGAGCTTGTGTTCACTAATCCCTGTATCCGTCATGACGCTCTCTATTAGATCAGGATTATTTGTGGTAAGAGGCCAAGCGTGTTTTCGCAACCATTTACAATTCGTGTGGGCTCATGAATTAATTGTTCAAAGTAATTCTCAGAGAAAGCATTTAGTGCAATTTTGGAAGATGTTTTCTGTCTACCATCGGCTTTGAACATGTATTTCCGCCAACTAATCGAGGGTAGATTGAAGTCTCCACCAATTATAGCTGTATGAGTGGGGTTCTTATTTGTAATGAGATTCAAGTTTTCTTTGAACCGTTCAGCTATTATATCATCTGAGTAGGAGGGTCGGTAGAAGGAGCCAATTATTAGTTTTGTATGGCTGTTGAGTGTAACCTCTACCCATAGTAATTCGCAGGAACTATCTATTTGCCGGCCGAAGTGGCTATGCGGTACTAGGTGCTGCAGTCTGGAACCGCGAGACCGCTACGGTCGCAGGTTCGAATCCTGCCTCGGGCATGGATGTGTGTGATGACCTTAGGTTAGTTAGGTTTAACTAGTTCTAAGTTCTAGGGGACTAATGACCTTAGAAGTTGAGTCCCATAGTGCTCAGAGCCATTTGAACCATTTTTTGAACTATCTATTTCAACTTCACTACAAGATAAACTACTACCAACAGACAGAAACACAACATCACCTACTTCTTTAATCGATCCTTTCTGAACGTGGTTTGCACTTCTGTAAAAATTTCGGCAGAATTTGTCTCCAGCTTTAGGCAGCTTTCTGTTCCTATAACGATTTCAGGTTCAGTGCTTTCTATCAGCACTTGAAGCTCTGGTACTTTTCCAACACAGCTACAACAATTTATGTCTATATTGGTCACCTGCTTGTAATAACAAAACTTGAGGCAGAGCACCTGGCCCATCTACAGCAATTTCTCATTAGAACATGGCTTAGTTTGATTAACCCATCAAAATGTATCTTTGGTGGGATGGTACCTTGCTAGTTTTTTTATTCATTTATCTAACTAGATCTGATTAGGGCCATTAGGCCTCTCTTACATTGGACCATGGTTTCACTCATAAAATACCTTTTTCACGTAATAGTTTCCTAAGATATAACAATTTTATTTTGACAAATAATATTATAATGATTTCAGTGACTCAGGTGGCAATGTGAGTAAATAATACTGGCTATGAACTGATAAAGTTAATATGGCAATACTTATGCTGCAACAGCTGCTGCCATTGATAATAATAATAGTAATAATAACAATGATAATAATAATAATACTGACAATAATAATGACAGTAATGTCTGTAATGATAGTGACAGATATATAAAGAATTTCTAGGTATACAAGACATAATAATAATAGTAATAATAATAATAATAATAATAATAATAATAACAATAAAGAATTTCTAGGTATACAGGACATAATAATAATAGTAATAATAATAATAAACCCCGTGGAGGCCCGGGAAAAGAATAGGCCTCCGGTATGTTCTGCCAGTCGTAAAAGGCGATGAAAAGAACAAACCACTAATAGCGCTAACCCCCCTTTTAGTGTGATTAGTTGGTTCAGGACAGAAGTAAAGAAGCCTCGGACCAGCGCCGTCATGGTCTGGGACGACGCTTGAACCCTATGCCCGTCCACAATGGTAACGACACTGCTAGCCACATGGCAAACGATTTAAATCCAAATAGAGGTGTTTTGCAGGATATGCTTCCTGCAACCACTCTAGAAGGAAAACAAAGACAGAGGATGAGATGGTCAGATGAAGTTAACCGACACCTCATGTTCTGTTATTACGAAGCAACAAACTTAGGAACCAACACAACTGGATACACATCACAAGTATACACAACATTTATTACCAGATACCCAGAATTAAATTTTTAACAGAACAACGACTAGCTGATCAGATTCGTGTAATAATCAAAAATAACAGGATACCCCAGTCAGAATTAGAAAACATCAAACAACAAGTACAACAAATACTGGAACAAAATAATTTGCAATCAGAAGAAAATACAGTAATGGACTCAAACATCCCAAAGCAAACAAACAATGAACAACATGCGTCTATTAAACAATCAGAGAAAAACGAATTCTTAAGACAGCCACCAGAACAAGCACAAATAGAACATGAAGTGACACACATTTTATATATAGAAGAAAAATTTCAGTTGACATATATAGAATACAAAGACACAAATACAGACATTAGACCATTCTTGCATAGACCACCAAATAACCCACAAGTCGAAACAACAATAACAACTATCAACAAAATAAATGAAAATACAACTATGCAAGAGTTACAACTACTGGTTTATGTAGGAGCACTCACTACACTAAATATACACACTAGGCAGAGATTGGAACCAACCAACACACAGAAGAAACCTACAAAACCAGCGTGGCAACACAGGCTACAGATCAGAATAGAAAAACTGAGAAAAGACATCGGACAGCTAAAACAATTTAAAAGAAATGAAATATCAGACAAAAAACGAAAAAGGTTAGGTAAAATCTCACAACAAGAAGCAATTAGATGAAAAGAAGCAGAAATTACGAGCATTGGCCAAACGACTTAGAAGACACAAAAAAAGTGAAAATAGAAAGAAACAAAACCAAACATTCAACACAAACCAAAAGAAATTCTACCAGACAATAGATAACGCACACATTAAAATAGACAATCCACGAAACATAACAGACATGGAACACTTCTGGAGCAACATACGCTCAAACCCGGTACTACATAACAGGCATGCACGGAGGATACTAGCAGAAACAGACACATACAAGATGATACCACAAATGCCTGAAGTGATAATTTTGCAACATGAAGTCACCCAAGCAATTAATTCTATTCACAATTGGAAATCCTCTGGAAAAGATAAAATAGCAAATTTCTGGCTAAAGAAGTTAACCTCAACACATTCACATCTAACTAAATTATTTAACAGTTACATTGCAGACCCATACACATTCCCTGATACACTTACACATGGAATAACTAATCTGAAACCTAAAGATCAAGCAGACACAGAAAACCCAGCTAAATATCGCCCCATAACATGCCTACCAACAATATACAAAATATTAACTTCAGTCATTGCACAGAATGTAATGATGCATACAACACAGAACAAAATTATAAATGAAGAACAAAAAGACTGTTGCAAAGGAGCACGAGGATGTAAAGAACAACTGATAATAGATGCAGAGGTGACATATCAAGCTAAAACTAAACAAGGTCGCTACACTACGCATACATTGATAACCAAAAAGCTTTTGATGGTGTACCCCACTCATGGTTACTACAAATATTTGAAATATACAAAGTAAATCCTAAATTGATACAGTTCCTAAACATAGTAATGAAAAATTGGAAAACCACACTTAATATCCAAACGAATTCAAATAATATCACATCACAGCCAATACAGATTAAGCGTGGAATATACCAAGGAGACTCATTAAGTCCTTTCTGGTTCTGCCTTGCTCTGAACCCACTATCCAACATGCTAAATAATACAAATTATGGATACAAAATCACTGGAACATACCCACACAAAATCACACATTTGCTATACATGGATGATCTAAAACTGCTGGCAGCAACAAATCAACAACTGAACCAATTACTAATGATAACAGAAGTATTCAGCAATGATATAAATATGGCTTTTGGAACAGACAAATGTAAGAAAAATAGCATAGTCAAGGGAAAACACACTAAACAAGAAGATTACATATTGGATAACCACAGCGACTGCATAGAAGAGATGGAAAAATCAGATGCCTATAAATATCTAGGATACAGACAAAAAATAGGAATAGATAATACAAATATTAAAGAAGAACTAAAAGAAAAATATAGACAAAGACTAACAAAAATACTGAAAACAGAATTGACAGCAAGAAACAAGACAAAAGCTATAAATACTTATGCTACACCAATATTGACCTACTCATTTGGAGTAGTGAAATGGAGTAACACAGACCTAGAAGCACTCAATACACTCACATGATCACAATGCCACAAATATAGAGCACATCACATACATTAAGCAACAGAAAGATTCACATTAAGCCGAAAGGAAGGAGGAATGGGATTTATCGACATAAAAAACCTACATTATGGACAGGTAGACAATTTAAGAAAATTCTTTCTAGAACGAGCAGAAACTAGCAAAATACACAAAGCAATCACTCATATAAATACATCGGCTACACCACTGCAATTTCATAACCACTTCTACAACCCTTTAGATCACATAACATCAACAGATAAGGAAGAAAGTAAATTGGAAAAAGAAAACACTACATGGCAAGCACCCATATCATCTAACACAGTCACACATCGATCAAGACGCATCCAACACATGGCTAAGAAAAGGCAATACATACAGTGAGATGGAAGGATTCATGATTGCAATACAGGATCAAACAATAAACACCACATATTTCAGCAAGCATGTTATTAAAGATCCCAATACCACAACAGATAAATGCAGACTTTGCAAACAACAAATAGGAACAGTAGATCACATCACAAGCGGATGTACAATACTAGCAAATACAGAATACCCCAGAAGTCATGACAATGTAGCAAAAATAATACATCAACAGCTTGCCTTACAACATAAACTTATAAAACAACACGTTCCCACATACAAGTATGCACCACAAAATGTACTGGAGAATGATGAATACAAATTGTACTGGAACAGAACCATTATAACAGATAAAACAACACCAGATAACAAACCTGACATCATACTCACCAATAAAAAGAAGAAATTAACACAACTAATCGAAATATCCATACCCAATACAACAAATATACAGAGACTGGCAATGGCAAGGAAAGCGTTTCTGAAGAAGAGAAATTTGTTAACATCGAGTATAGATTTAAGTGTCAGGAAGTCATTTCTGAAAGTATTTATACGGAGTGTAGCCATGTATGGAAGTGAAACATGGACGATAAATAGTTTGGACAAGAAGAGAATAGAAGCTTTCGAAATGTGGTGCCACAGAAGAATGCTGAAGATTGGATGTGTAGATCACATAACTATTGAGGAAGTATTGAATAGGATTGGGGAGAAGAGAAGTTTGTGGCACAACTTGACCAGAAGAAGGGATCGATTGGTAGGACATGTTCTGAGGCATCAAGGGATCACCAATTTAGTATTGGAGGGCTGCATGGAGGATAAAAATCGTAGAGGGAGACCATGAGATGAATACACTGAGCAGATTCAGAAGGATGTAGGTTGCAGTAGGTACTGGGAGATGAAGAGGCTTGCACAGGATAGAGTAGCATGGAGAGCTGCATCAAACCAGTCTCAGGACTGAAGACCACAACAACAACAACATACAGAAGAGAACAGGAGAAAAAATTGAAAAATACATCCAACTGGCTGGGGAAGTCAAGGACATGAGGCATCAGGATAAGGTTGACATTATACCAATTATACTATCAACTACAGGAGTCATACCACACAATATCCACCAGTACATCAACGCAATACACCTACATCCAAACTTATATATATACAACTACAGAAATCTGTAATTATTGATACATGTTCAATTACCCGAAAGTTCCTAAATGCAATGTAACATATACCGTACAGTTAAAAGGAAGTCACGCTTGATCAAGGTCCGTGTCACTTTCCATTTTTGACCAGACATAACGTCTGAGAAAAGAAAGAATAATAATAATACTGACAATAACAATTACAATGATGACAGTAGTAATAGTGGCAGATAAATAAAGAATTTGTAGGTGTACAAGACAGATGTTTTCTGATACAGTGAATTCTGGAGAAAAGAAATTTAAGGAATTGCACTAGCTAAGAATACTGGGAAAAGAGGAAGATTTGCTTGGAAAGAAGGACGTACAAGGAGAATGAGTGTGTACAGGGAAAATGCTAATCCTTATTGCTGGTTTACTACTAACTGTCTATTGAAGCTGGGCTGCCTTATTAATACACAAGAAAGGCTTCCACCTCAAGGGAGAGTGGAAGCTGTTTATCAATTTCCAAAGCCCACAACAATATGTAAAAAGCTCCGTTTGTTGGACTTGAGAAATGTTTATTAACATTATGTGTGCAGCTGTGCCTAGATGGCAACACCATTCAACAAATGTTTTAAAAGTTAGCATAAACTTGGAGAAATGTTGCAATGCACTGATGAAAAGGAAGCATCGCTCAAAAGAGTGAAAGCTGCTATGGACTAGCTTGCTTAAATTAGCACATGTTCCTGTTCACATGCCTTTTGCAGTTATGGACGGTGTGTCATCAGTACCACTGGACTGTATTACAACCATGTGTACAGCATGACTGGCAAACTCTAGTCTCTTTGAAGAAAAATTATAACCAACGAAAGCAAACTATTGAAGATACAACTACGAAAGCTATGGAACATGTATCACAATCCAAGTATTTAAGCATATACTCAAAGGTAGACTGTTATCACAGACCAAAAATCACTAGTTTTCGCCATACCAGATCCAGCATTTGGATTTCATCACGCAATTAACTAAGGACTACGGTGAAAAGAATATACCAGTAGAATCACAATTTCACATGAACACCAAAGTAAAGGAATTTGAGTTTATAGCACTGCTTTACGTTCAGGAAGGAGACAACAAACCGAAGCATTCCATTAGCATCATCAGACTTACAGCTCTGATGTATTCAAATATCACCCTTTAACATGTCTCTACACTGTGAAATAGCTTCTCAAGCATGGCAGTTTGTTGTGGCAAATTTTCGTCAGCAGGTAATTCCCTCTCTCCACAGTCTCTCTTATCTAAGTTTGAAGGGGCGTTCACATGATGCCTTTTTCTGTTCAATGTTGTGCATGCACATAAATTTCCAACAGCACACATTTGTGTATCCATATTTTCTGGAAATTTTGGCCTTGTATAAAGATCACCACTTTACGCCTTCAGTGGGAACTGTTGTCCTTCTTAGCAGATGACAGACAGTTGGGGCCCATGTGTAGAATTGCATAGTTTGTTGAGAATATGCTTTGAAGTGATTTATGTTCAATAATGCCACTCCAAAGGGAGTGTCTGTCTGTTCATCTCATCCTTCCACCTCTATCTGTCTACCTCCTCCTCCCATTCTCTCTCTTTCTTAATCTCCTCCTACCCCTCTCTGTCCATTTCCTCCACCTTCCTCTCTCTGACCATATCTTCCTTCCCCTCCCTCTGACAATATACTCCATCCCCCCTCTCTTTCCATTTCCAGCTCAACCTCTTCCGTTTCCACATACCCACCTTCCACCTGCCTGATGCATCTCCCCCTCCTGCCCTCTCTCTGTTCATTTACTCCTCCCCCACACTCTGTCCATCCCATCCTCTGTCCATCTCTGCCTGCCGCCTGCACTCATCAGCACATGTAGACCCTCCAATACAGCTCAGTAAAACAGGCCAATACTACTCCAGTGATACATCTGTCATGCAGGGCATGCAGGACGTGCTACACATAGGGGACCTGAAAATCATTTATTAGCCCCTGACATACAGGTCGCCAACAAAAACAGGTTGATTTAGTAGGCCTGTACTGTCCCCACACAAAATGCCTGTTATGCAGAGCCAGAGGATTGAAAAACATGTTTTTGTCCATACCTCCATTCCTACTGGAACTAGGAGGCTATAAACCCCATACAGCTGATACTTGTGAGGCCTGTTGTTCCTGTCCAAATTTTCGTTGAAATCAATACAGAGGTTTGGCATGAGATTTTGGACACACACTCTGCTCCAGATGTGCACCCTGAGCATTAAGTATTAGATGAAAAGAGTCTGTTATCTGATAATTTCACTGTAAATAATAGGTACTACGAGTTTCTATGTAAAAAGCAGAGAAGAACATGCTAGAAATTTATGAAAAGTGTATATGAAAACTGTGGATGAAAATTCATGCTATGGTGACACAATAGCACAATAACTGAGAAGGTTGACATCTGTATGTGTCACTTCACAACAAACCACTAGAAATTAAGAACATTGATGATGCAAAAAAAAGAAGATGGAGAACATAACCTCCATTCCAGTGGATTCTGCCTTCTTTGAAATCCCCAGATTTGTTGAGTCTGAAGATGTGGATCTACATGTAAAATTTCATAATTGAAGTTGTGTAAACAATTTCTTTTATAAAATACATTACAAATGATACATTGAAAAATTAATTAACCTTCACATAACAACTATTAATCTCCTCTAGTATTTCTCAATTTCAGGAATAATCATTGAAGTTGTTTGTTTTTAAATGGAAAGTAAATAGTTCAGACTGGTGTATAACTCACTAGTTATCCACTAATGGAATATTACTGCAAACTTTATAGCTGCAGTTTCCCAAGCAGAAAATCTAAACTCTCTCTGTGACCTTCTTCTGAAATTTGTTAATAAAACATTATTGTCACTTTGTATTTCTCGTACTTCCATTGTTTAAATACTTTTTTAACTACAGTAGCTTTTATTACTCTTTTTCTGTCGTCTTTTTACCACAACAACTACATCACAAGCTCTCAAGCAAACAAGGGGATCCATATCAGACTGCTTACACAACGAGACAATGAATGGACACCAGTATGTCCATGCGTACGTGTGTTCTTTCCACAAATTTTTGTGCATGTCCTTTTATTCCCGTGTGTGTGACATTCTGCGTGATGGAAGAGCCATCACGTGGGCGTACCTTAAGAATAACTCAGCAACTAGCGAAAAAAACAATATTGAAAAGTTCTACGAAACATTTGTCGGCCAGTGCAATGTTTGCTGGAGAAAAAACTTATAACAACTCAGTACGTACTGCTTGGTACTTAAACCACAAATAGTCAACTATTAGAGCATGTCCATATTTACATCGCTGTAGCATTACCGCTATCAGAAGGGTGCCAATACTGCCTGATACTGACGGATTGTTTCTCTCATTGACCCAAGGCTATCGAATGAAAGATGCGACAGCAACAACTGTGCCCATAGTCTTCCTTCGTGAGTGGAATGCTTGCCTCTGCATTTTTCAACATGTAACTACCAATCACCACAAAAAGTTCACGTCATACCTTTTTAAAGTACTTTCAACATTGCTTGGCATCAACTGAACTCGAATCTGTACCTACGGCCCCATGCTAAATGGTCTCTCAGAATGGTTCCACTTTCAATTAAGGGCTTCACTCACACTCACTCGATAGGTCAAAGAGCATTGGACTGACAGTTTCCATATTATTCCACCATCTTTTGGACATGCATCTGAGGTAGTATTATTTCATGTTCCGATATTTCGGCTGATACATGTACAAACATCTTCAAAACAAATTGGTGACATGTCAGTGTGACACCATGCTGTGGAGAAAATGTACATTTATACTAGAATTTTTGTTGAAAAGTTTTGATACATTTATGTTTTGATTTATGTATATCACATGTTTGTAGGTAAGCTAGTACACCACATATCAAAAAGTACACAGCCTTTAAAGTACAGAAATGCATTTATTACTCACAATACAAGATACAAAATTTGTGCCACATGGAAACGCTAGACAAAGAGAGAGAATCCAAAGATACAATTTGATATTAAAGGTAGCATTATAACGGTCGACTGCTAGATCGATTATTCCCACGCAGCGCCCACATCCTCCCTAAAGTGCGAAGCCCTTGGAAAGTAAGGGAGCTGAAACTTTATTTGCTGGTCAACTTCTGTATGGATCGCTTGTCGTGATGCATATGTGGCAGTAGGGTTGTTCGGCACTGCGCAGAGCACAGGACCATTTTGACGTCGAAGTGATGCAAGTCACTGCTTGGTGCAATAAGCTGAGAGGGGCGCCCGAACTGTTAGAACACTTCACCAAAATGTTCAAAACATAAATAATAAAATAGGGGAACTAGAGGTAATATTACAGGAATATGGGTCAAACATTCTAGTAGTTACAGAACATGGGCTAAAATAAAATCACATATTAATTTAAAACTTGAAGAATCATGTGAAAGTAGCCAGTTTTTTGCAGCACTTCCTATAAAAGTGGTGGGGTACCATTTTTTCTAACTATAAATCAACTAAAGCTATAAACGTAACAAACTATCCTATAGAATTGAGCTTTGAAGATACAGCACTGGAAACTAAAATTGTGGGAATTTAAGTTTGTATCGATCACCAAATGGTGTAATTAAAACCTTCTTTGAACAGCTGGAAGATATAATCCAATACCTCTCAAAAACATAAGCTTATTTGATCACTATAGGAGATCTGAACATAGACACAAGTAAAAATACAGACAATACTAAGACCCTACTGGACGTATTGTGCATATACAATCTAAATATAAAAATAGATAGACCAACCAGAGTAACAAAGCATAGTGAAACTATAATTGATCATTTAATAACAAATATTCCTAGATGCCATTGTGACACACAGGTAATAAACTCCACATTAGCAGACCATTTTGCAATCATGACAGACATAAATATAAAGACTAGTGATTCAGTGCAGATATGGGAGATGAGAAAACAGAACTACCCACATAACATAAATCTGCTAAAAAAGATGTTAGAGGCAGAAAACTGGGATGCAATATATGCAGCTAAAGATGCAAACACCAAATGGAACCAGTTTGTTTTAATTATTCAATTATTATTATGATGCTACATGTTATGTTAGTAAAAGGCTAGTGAAAAAGCAACAAAAAAAGAAAAACTGGGTGACTGGAGAAGTAATCCATGCCAGAAATAATCTGAGAGTGTATTATGAACTCTCCAAACAGAAAAATACTGAGGCCTACAACACACTGTATAAAATAAAAAAGAAAGAGTACTGTAGTTTTATCAGAGAAACTAAAGCATCATTCATCCAGATGTCTATAGATAAGGGAAAGAACTACTCAAAAGGTTTATGGTCTTGCATTAATGAAGAAAGAGGAAAAGTAACACATCGGGCAGAGGACACCTGCCCACAGATGAGTGGGAAAAGCAACGCAAACCTTCTAGAAATAGCCAATACTTTTAACAGATTTATATTATTGTTGCAGACGAATTAATAAGACAAAATAAAACAAATGCAGCAAGTAAATTGTTAAACCCCCCACATACAAATCATACTATGGTTTTCATACCTACAACAGATACAGAAGTGTCAAACCTAATAAAACAACTTAAAATTACACATTCATGTGGCTTGGATGGTGTCACATCACATGTCATAAGGTAATGCTGAGAATGTATATTAAAACCATTGACACACATGCTGAATGCTGCGACAGAAGAAGGTATATTTCCAGATTCACTGAAAGTAAGTAAAGTGAAGCCAATATTTAAGAAAGGGAACAGGGATGAATTAGGAAATCACAGGTCAGTATCACTGATCTCAACATTTGCTAAAATCTATGAAATGATAATAAAGAATAGAATTGTAAGTTTTATAACAAAGTATAGTATACTGCATTCATCACAACATAGTTTCAGAGAAGGGAAGTCGACAAAAACAGCATCAACAGATGTAATTGAGCACGTTCTTAATTTCCTTGACAGGTAACAAAAGACATGTGGGATTTTTATGGACCTATCTAAGGCATTTGATTGTGTGAACCATTCAAAATTAATGAAGCAATTATATCAGTATGGAATTAGAGGAAAATGCTATGACATACTTAAATCATACATTACAAATAGGAAACAATGCACGGAAATCAGACATACTAGTGGGGGAAACATAACAAACTACAGATCATAATTGCAAACAGTTAGACATGGTGTGCCACAAGGGTCGGTGCTTGGGCCAATATTATTTATACTCTATGTAAATGACTTCCCTAGCTATATAAATCAGAAACTTATAAAGTATGCTGATGACACAACAATCTTTTGCACAGCTGACACAAAAGAGGAGCTTGAGAAGGAAGCACTCCTGAATATCGAAAATACAAATAAATACACTCCTGGAAATTGAAATAAGAACACCGTGAATTCATTGTCCCAGGAAGGGGAAACTTTATTGACACATTCCTGGGGTCAGATACATCACATGATCACACTGACAGAACCACAGGCACATAGACATAGGCAACAGAGCATGCACAATGTCGGCACTAGTACAGTGTATAGCCACCTTTCGCAGCAATGCAGGCTGTTATTCTCCCATGGAGACGATCGTAGAGATGCTGGATGTAGTCCTGTGGAACGGCTTGCCACGCCATTTCCACCTGGCGCCTCAGTTGGACCAGTGTTCGTGCTGGACGTGCAGACCGCGTGAGACGACGCTTCATCCAGTCCCAAACATGCTCAATGGGGGACAGATCCGGAGATCTTGCTGGCCAGGGTAGTTGACTTACACCTTCTAGAGCACGTTGGGTGGCACGGGATACATGCGGACGTGCATTGTCCTGTTGGAACAGCAAGTTCCCTTGCCGGTCTAGGAATGGTAGAACGATGGGTTCGATGACGGTTTGGATGTACCGTGCACTATTCAGTGTCCCCTCGACGATCACCAGTGGTGTACGGCCAGTGTAGGAGATCGCTCCCCACACCATGATGCCGGGTGTTGGCCCTGTGTGCCTCGGTCGTATGCAGTCCTGATTGTGGCGCTCACCTGCACGGCGCCAAACACGCATACGACCATCATTGGCACCAAGGCAGAAGCGACTCTCATAGCTGAAGACGACACGTCTCCATTCGTCCCTCCATTCACGCCTGTCGCGACACCACTGGAGGCGGGCTGCACGATGTTGGGGCGTGAGCGGAAGACGGCCTAACGGTGTGCGGGACCGTAGCCCAGCTTCATGGAGACGGTTGCGAATGGTCCTCGCCGATACCCCAGGAGCAACATTGTCCCTAATTTGCTGGGAAGTGGCAGTGCGGTCCCCTACGGCACTGCGTAGGATCCTACGGTTTTGGCGTGCATCCGTGCGTCGCTGTGGTCCGGTCCCAGGTCGACGGGCATGTGCACCTTCCGCCGACCACTGGCGAGAACATCGATGTACTGTGGAGACCTCACGCCCCACGTGTTGAGCAATTCGGCGGTACGTCCACCCGGCCTCCCGCATGCCCACTATACGCCCTCGCTCAAAGTCCGTCAACTGCACATACGGTTCACGTCCATGCTGTCGCGGCATGATACCAGTGTTAAAGACTGCGATGGAGCTCCGTATGCCACGGCAAACTGGCTGACACTGACGGCGGCGGTGCACAAATGCTGCGCAGCTAGCGCCATTCGACGGCCAACACCGCGGTTCCTGGTGTGTCCGCTGTGCCGTGCGTGTGATCATTGCTTGTACAGCCCTCTCGCAGTGTCCGGAGCAAGTATGGTGGGTCTGACACACCGGTGTCAATGTGTTCTTTTTTCCATTTCCAGGAGTGTATTTACCATAAAACAACCTGTTTAGGAATCAGTCTAAAATAACGAATGTAGTATTTCAGACCAAGTGTAGTGAAAATTTTAATATAAATGTTAATATAAATGGAAAGACTATTAAAGAAGTAACCAGCACAAACTTTCTAGGAACTATAGTAGTCAAACATTTGGCATGGGGGAGCACATAGATGCACTGTGTAAAAAGATAAACAAACAGATCTTCATCATGCATAAAACAGCTAAGACTGTGGCTGATAAAGTCCTCAGATCAATGTATTATGGACTTCTCTTCCCACATTTGTCTTATTCAATTCATATATGGGGAAGTGCACAAGCTGGCTACTTAAAAAGAATATTCACAATTCAGAATAGGGCAGTGAGATGCGTTGCAAAAATACCACCAAGACAGACCTGTAGGCAAGCTTTTGTACACTATAATATTATGAGAGTAAATTCACTCTACATAGACCAAAGCATAATGGCGGTAAGGTCAACCAATAAACACCTCCTAAATAAAGATGTACACAAACACGGTACAATATGAAATGAAAATTACTACATGATAAACAGAAATCTGAAACTGTCTATGACTGCCCTGAAGAAGCAGGCAAATGGTTTTTTAATAAACTCCCCAAAATCATTAAAAAAGAAACAGACCTAAAACGTTTTAAAAATGATTTGAAACTATATCTCACAGAGAAATGTATTTACAATTTGAGTGAATACTGAGATGGTGTTTAAATATGTTATGTCATTACTGAAATATACCTTTAAAAATTATCATTTCTGTATGTTGTTTGGATTTGTGTGTATATATAATGTGAAACATGTAATACCTTTGTATGCTTATAGACTATTTCTGTTTAACTATTTGTTTCATTTATATATAATGAAATCAAGTTTGATGTTAATAGCCTATTGTATGACACACTCAATACTCTCAGCTGGATTTTCAGCTGGAGTCCATGGGCAAAGAATAAATAAATAAATATAATATTTCCATGCAGGACATGTACCAGCTGAGAGAGGCGTGTGACGAGCCGAGGTGCGAGATATGTATATAAAGAGTATCACAATTAGTAACGAAAACTGATGCACGTGAAAGCTTACGAGTGAAATGGAGAGAAAAGGGTGATGCCAAATGTAAAGTTGCTTCTCTGAAAAAATGTTCTCGAACTGGTCCCAGCATAGTGGTTTGGTCTATTAGGACTTAGAGTTGTTGCACCAACTCTGACAGTTTTGCTGGGAATGGATGAAGTGCAGTCGTGAGACATTCAGCAGAAATGTGTCCAATGTCCAGCTTATACAAGTGTGTAAAATTTTCTGTGGCCCATTTTAAAGAGCTTCTGAGTTGGATGCTCGATCAGTGCAGTTCATATCACTAGCCCTAACTACTGAAGATTCCAGTGCAACATGCATGCTTTTCATGAGGGCATGTGTTTTTTCTCTTCTGTTTCATATTGTTTACCTCATTCAGTGATGATATTTCATCTGGTTTGCTGTCAGGTACTCACTGGGCTGGGAGTGTGCTGACATATGAGAGCATGTCAACCAGTAAGATCATGCCCGTATGACCATCTGATGCATACAACTTTTGAGAAACAGTGGGACTTGTTGGCAGCTCTAGTATGTGAGGAGTTTTTGTGGATGATACACTGCTGCTGCGGATGTAAGAACTGTTATGGTGTGGTTTGTTTATTGCTGTGCAACGATGTTGGATTTGGAGCTGGTGTTTCTTCTTGTTCCACAGTATTGCCGTTTTGGTAGGCGCAAGGTATTGTGCTATGCTTGTAGATCAAAAGGCCTGTGATACCAGTAAATATGAATTACATTTTCCCTGTTGCTTGCAGTCCCGTGGATGAGGTTTTGTAGTCGAAAACGAGTATGTTTACTGGCTCGCCCTGTTGCTGCTGCATCTGGAACTGCCTGGCTAGTGTCTCAGATGTGGCGCGTAAATGATGGAGGTCGTTGGTAATACTTGGTATATGTTGGGGCATGATGTTGGGGTATTGCAGTGTCGTCTTTTCAGCCAGGCTCAGCGTCCATAGGATGGAGTTGGCAGATGCGTCGTTTGCTGGTGACGTCATGGCAACTATTGCCAGTTACTCCAGTATTGCATGCACTCTATCAACCACTTTGACCTACTTATACAATGGTTGACCATGTTGCATGGACAATGAAACTTGAACTTTTGATGCTACTTGCAGTTACCAAATATGTACAAGTCGTTGGCAACTGTTTATCATACCTCATAGATGCTTCAAAAATTCCTAAGGGCTATGTTACCTAGTCTACTTTTTTCTTTTTTTGATAAAGGACTTGTCTGAACCTTTCGTCTGGAGATTTGGTGCTATGTGGAATTACATTAATTTTGAAGACAAACTAAGTTTGCTGACGAGGTGGATGTGAAATAATGTCTGAAGTAAATGCAATTGCCTTCTGATCCATTTTGTTGACTCGTGAGATAAATTTTTCATGATCACCTGAGATGTACAGAAGCACAAAAATATTTTCAATGAATGCAAACCAGTTTTTAGGTTGGTTGGGCGTAAATGACAGGTGCCCTTAACAGCAGATGGCATGAAAGAGCTGTTTGACCCAATGGATGTATAGTTTATTGTTCATTAATGCGGTTGTGTAGTGGAAGAAATCTCTGTAACTGACAAGTTTGACTTAACTTTGCCTCCTGGCATGCCAGAAATATCTAATGCAATGTGGTGTGAAAACGGTACTGCTGCTTATGTTTGTCTAATAAATACTGTATTTCAATTTGGCTCTTTACACTACACTGTCTCGACAGTTTCCTATGGCACAAGAGAGAGTTCCAAACCACTGGATCTCATAGCGAATTTCTTGAATATCGGCGTCAATGGCGTGCAACAGCTTGTGTTTGTCCTGCATTATGGCATTGTATTTTACTGACCATAAAATAAATGGTCTACACAGTAACTCACTTTTTCTTCATTGCTGAAGTCACCAATTATGGGTGTAAGACTGGTACAGTACATATAAGAAGTAAATGGCTTTTAAGCTTACAGAAATGCCTTTATTACTCACAACACTATATACACGTTATCTTGTTATATGAGTACACAAGATATAGATATAGAACTCAAAGATGCAAGTTAATAAGAAAGCTAACATATACCAAAGTCGATTGTTAGAACTGTTGTTCCCCACAGGCTTTCAGGGCCAAGAATTGTAAAAGCTAAATCTCTTTTGTTTCCAGATATATGGCCTCTTTTGTGGAAGAACATTTGCATTCATCTTCAAAGTGAGTCAATGACATAACGTAAACCACTCGACCCAATACTGCCTAGTAGATGTGCATTTAATGTTGTCACTAACTCACCCTGAAGATGGCCGTACAGTAATCAGCCAATATATCGGAAGAAGAAATAATACTATCCCAGATGTACTCCCAAAATGTGAAAGAATATTTTGAGAACTAGGAAAACTTCAAGAGCATCCTCATTGTCCTAATAAGACTCCGAATGGCTTTCAGATAACATCACAACACTGAAATGGCAGAGTTAGTATGTGGCCAAACATTCTGACTGCCAGGAGAATTCCTCACTGACACATCAGTCAATATCATTGTTGCATCAAACGTTACATAACATGAGTGCTTACAGGTCAGAAAGTCCTGCCTTGCAGGATAGTATCAGTATTAAGTAACTATCAGTGAAAGAGTTTATTAATGGATAAAGAAAAGTCCATATGACAAACGTTGTATGGTACATTTTTCCAACCTGCTGAAAAGTGAAAGAAATATTTCATAACATAGAAATATTTCACAACATCAGCACTTATTTTTTAAAGCATCTAACAATATTTAGAAGGTAATGTATCAAGCCTTTTTAACATACCCATTGTGTTTTCTTTCTAAGTACCAAATAGCAAAAATTAACCTCTGATTTTTCTTCTTCAGTAGTGTAGACTTTTTCACTCTCAATAAAAAGGTATTTATTAAAAATTGTATGAGCAATTTATGTTCTTGTTTATGTGTAGTGTAGGCTTTCATTGGGCAGAAGCTTAATCATTCGCTGGTTTCAGATATTTCGCCTTTCTTATGGAAGAATGCTATCATGAAAAAGTCGAAGTCCTCATGAACCCTTCACGAAATTTCATGAAAACGAAGAAAACAATGAAACAAAGATTCGAAAAACTGAAGTTTCACACCATACAGATATCTTATCTAAATAATTTTGCAATTCGTTTTGGTCATTTGATGACTTTACAAGCTGGTAAATGAATGACAGCATCATCTGCAAACAATCTAAGATGACTACTCAGATTGTCTCATATGTTGTTAATAACTTCTGATGTTAGCAGGTGACACTACTCTCCCCCCTCCCCCTTATCACACGGTCCTATTTGAAGTACTTTATCCACCATGTACTAGTGGAAGTAGTGCTATATTTATCCAGATACAATTTACATTGGTCGAATTTCATCAGAAAATACATAGCATAAAAAAATAATAATAGAAGGATGGGTTGTGTAGTACCTTACACAATATAACATTCAAAACTGCATATACAACTTTGATTAATTACATAAATGTATGAAAAAGATATCTTATACAGAATACATTATGCAGTTAACATTTCCATACAAGTAAATAAGAGTTCTAAAATGTTTGTTCAAAATATAGATTCATGTCATAGCAAGCATTTGATTGAAAATACTGTTGACATTTACTACATGGATGTAATTATTTGCTACAATGTTAATGCAGATATTTGGTCATACTATAATAGCAGTTGGTCATTAAAAATTGGAATACTACTTTCTTAAATGAGGACAAGTTCTTTCTATTTCTTTTATCTGTGCAGAAGTTTGTTGCATAATATAGTATTTTGAATGTTTGTTTGTTTTTGTGCTAAAGGCTTGTTTACTCTTTTTACGTGAATGTCATGGCACATTCTTGTATTGTAAGAATGACAATCTGAGTTAGTTTTGAATTTTGAATGTAGTGGTACCTGATATTAATTGCACTGTTTTTATACAAAGCCATGACAAGGGTAGAGTATTCAGCTATTGAAATAATTACTTGGCGAGTAGTGGCCTTCAACTATCGGTAATTATTCTAATAGTTTGTTTTTTTGTAGAATTATGGTGATTTTCACGTTTGTAATATTATGAGCCAAAAAGCTCAGACCATACATAACGGCAGAATGGATACAAGCAAAGCATATATTTCTGCTACACTGTCTAATACACACAGAATTATTATGAACAATGCAAAGCATGCAGAACTTAACTTGTTAGTGAGCTAGAGAAAGTGGGCTTTCAATGTAAAATTTCATCTATATTCACACATAAAAATTTTGTAACAGCTGCCCCGTCAAATTGTTTATTTTGAATTCTGAGGCCCATATCATAGTGTGAATTTGTTTTCAAATTATGACTATAATTATTTTTCAAAATATTTAGGGTTATATTGTTCATCTCAAACTAAATTCCTACATTGTACATGTTGGCAATACCTGGATTATATCAGTTACAACAACTTTTTGCCATCAGTAAATGGGTATATGTGAGTACTATTTAATGGAATCTTGATATGGTTGGTTGGTTTGTGGGGGTTGCGGGGACCAGACTACAAAGTCCATCAGTCCCTTATCTTGATGTGTTTTACATGTATATGAAATAAGGGAGGTACAAAAACACAGCCCTATGGTATCACAATTGGTACACTCTGAATATCAGACCAGTTAATGACACCTTGGTTTTTAATGTTTGTGGAAGTAATTTCTAGTACCTGTCTCCTATTATGGACATATGACCGAAACTATTGTTTCTTCAATTCTCGTATAGCAGTAGCTACTAATTGGCCCAGCAAAATATAATGTTCTCATTATCAGATCCCTCCGATAAGTCCAAGTTTATTCCTAGAGTACTATGGCTTCTGTGTAGTCCCTCTATAATATTTTCAGTGAACTGAATAATAGCTCATTCTGTACACATGCCTCTGCAAAAACCTTGTTGATTTATAAGCAAGAGACTGAACTGTTCGAGGTGATTTCTAATTCTATGTTATATGTCTGTCTCTCTTACTTTTGAAAATAGAGATAACAGAGCTATTGGTCTATAGTTGCCCACTTCATATATATTGTCCTTTTTATACAATGCTTTTCTTTTTGAATTTTTATGTGTTCGTGACAAATGAGGATGGTTCTGATATGACACAAACACATGATTGAAACAGGAATCCCATCAGTCCTTGAAGACAATTTATTCTTCTTTGTTTTTGTTATTCTAAGAGCTTCTAATTTATTTGGGGGACATTGCAATATTGAATTATCACTTTGTTTTCTTGGGACTGATTTTTCACTATTTCTACAGCAATTTTTGCTCATGTTGACTAGAGTATGTACAATGTAGTCATTTATTGGGTATGTATTTTGCTAGAGTAATATTTGTGAGTCACACTCAGTGACCATCTGTTAAAACAATATCATCTTAATTTTTAACATTTTCGTTTATTTCTTTTTTTTACTACATTCCATATTGTTTTTGATTTGTTTGCTGTCCTTATAACTGTGTTGTCATTGTGCATTGTCTCAGCTTTTTTCAATCACTTTCCTATAAATTTCTTATATGTCTAAATGCAAAATACTCAAAAGCTGGCCTTTTCCTTCACTTTCAAATAACGGGTTGATGTTAAAATTATCTCATAGCCTAACAGTAATTGGACTTCCTTTTTACAAAAAGTGTTTGTCTCCATTTTTTAAATATATTTTTATCGTCCAGTGGTGAACTATGTGTTACATGACAATTAATTTTTTGCTCTTTTCCTCAGATTTTACCTATGTGACACACGATTCAAAACGTTTTTAAATAATTTGATGGTCCACTTCCGTTTTTGTTTCGTGTAATCCTACGCTTCTGTCAGTACATGTTCCATTTTTAAAAACGTTAAGGCAATGGTGATATCCTAATGTAAAACAATTCATTAACCTTGCACCAGTGTTCACATAAATGAGGAGACATCAACAAAATAATTTAAACGTGCTTCTAAATCTAACACTTGTACATGGTGGATTGTTTACAGCTCGTTGACCTCCATCGCGAATAAAACGTTGCCCGATCAATTTAACATGCACTGCATGCAAACTCAATTTCTGTCTCAACTAAAATTTCTTTCTCAGGCACCAAACGCTGGAAAAGGAAAAAAGTTTATTAATACTGTGTAATTGAATTCCCCTTTAAATTCATTTATAATGATATAGCATCGCGAATTTCAAAATTTCCACGTTTCGCAACAATGGTTATTTGTTTAAAATTCCTCCAAATTATGGAAACAATCACGTTACTACCTTGTTTTCGCCGACCAATGGACAAAGGCGTCCTTAGCGCAGTTTAAACGTATGTTTAATCCAAAATTATTTAATTTTTTAACTTGCATTTGTTTTCGACGGTTTGGTATGTTACATTTAAGTGCTTTTTACTGCCATAGAATTTCAACCAGCAATAAGATTACGGAAGTTAATTACAGATTTTATTAAATGGTGAATGGTTCACACACTTTTATTACCATCCAGAAATAGAACTGTTTCAAAGTATTGTAAATCCTTTAAAGTTTTCGGTATATTTGTAGAAATTTTTGAGGAAACAAGTGCTTGCTGTAATTGACTTTTCCGATCGTCCGCCATTTTATATGTTCATTGGAGAGCGGGGTGGATGGAGAGTGAATTATAGGGTGTATTCCGTTTTGTGCTCTTGTTTTTAATGTAATATTTTCCCTCCTCAAATCTGAATTTTTATCGACGGGCGAGAAATGAAGAGATAAAACAGCAGCTTAAAGTTTACTTTAATAATTATCTGTTTCCTCACTGCGCAGTGGAGTGAAGTCACCTGATAGTGTAATTCGGTAGTTTAGTGGCCCAGAAATACGATTTTGGGACATTAATTACTGTGTGTGTATTACATAGCTTTAAAACTGAAGACCTACACGGGAAGCGACATGAGTCGACCCGAGTCGGGGAAAATTACAGTTCCCGACGAACTGAGAGAAGTCCTTTTAGAATTCACCATTAGTTATTTATTGGAACAACCTGGCGATGTTGTAGAGTATGCAGTTGAATTTTTCCAAAAACTGAAGGAAAATAGAAGTACTCAAATCATTAGACTGGATACAGCGGGTTCGCCTGACGAATCTGTGATATCCACAGAAGAAGGTGAGTGAGTTAGTGACAAATTTCAGCTGTTCAGGATTTGCAGCAAATACGTAATATAAAAAGCACATGCAGGATGGTTTTCACCAGGCATTTGGTGTAAGCAGACAGCCATTGAAGATCTTTTTTATGTACATATCTGTCATTCACTTACGATTATATTGACACGTATCGTTGTAACTATCAACATTATAAGAATATCGAACTGACGTAAGCTTCTGCAGAAGCGATGTTGTCCATACACAGCCAGTTGTCATTCGATTTCGATCAAATGCAGAGGATAAACTAGCTATATACCTTCTCTCCATGACCTTAGGTAAAGAATGAAATTTTGTTAAGATTTATATTAAGAACTCGACTATGAATTCTTTCCACAGGAGATGCGAATATATACGTCATGATTCTACAACAAATTTTGAAGTACCCAAAGTCACAAATGCATAAAATCACCGTACAACTTCCTTGTTTTTTCTCATAGTAGGTTCGCTTGCTCTCTGAGTGTGATATTATATTTAAGGTATCGGTGTAGCCGAATGTGCGTCACAAGTAGGCCTAATGTGGCGCGCGCACCTAGTTTGATTTATACATACCTTTGTGCCACAATGACAAGTAAATCTGACAATATTTTGTTTTTTTAACATTTCTTTTGTATTTTATATATAGTTTGGAAGCTTTTTCTAGGTAAATTTAAAATAACTTACACGTGCAGCCTCGCATCTACTTGAGTGAATTTATGAACTTATTTCATCAGTGACACACTAATTTTTTTATAACCATAAAGTAAGAAACTGCCATATAGAAAAAAGTAAAAGCTAGTAAACTCAAGACTATATTGGCAACATCACATTCCACAGTAACAAGTTTGCTTTTGCAATGAGTGTTGTCATCTTACCTTGGACTATTTTCAAATCATCATCATTTCCATCATTCCTTATCACATTTTACAGTAAACGTTCTTCAGAAAATTTTTAATAAATAGATTAGCATCAACTGCTGTGAAATGTGCAGCTGGTTGCAAACCACACAAAAACCCTTAACTTGAGTACCTCACAAGCATTAATTGGTTTTTTTCCCCCCTATTTATAGTTGGTATACAAATTCCAGAGTCGAAAGCAAATATTTTCTTGTCCTGGTTATTGACTAAACCAAATCTTATTAGTCTCAACCAAGCAAAGAAGTGTCCTTCATTAAAGTTTGATTGTGCATTGAAATAAATGTTTAATGGACAAATCAAAACGAAGATTAAAAATCCTTTATTATCTCCTGACCATGTTCAAAAAATTGACAAACAATAGTGAGTACACATCGTATGTGTGGGGGTTTCTAATTTTAATTAATTTGCTCTTTCTTTTACTTGGTGTCATACATTTTAAAACTTCCACAATAAAAATAAATCAAACCACTTCCAGCTATAGGACAAACAGAAAAAAGATTAAGTTCATATCAGGTATCAAAAGAAGTAAGTTGTCAGTTACTGTAAAGCATACAGTAAGAGTGTAACAATTTTTCACAAAAATCAATATCATGATCAGCTATCCAAAATCTGCTGCTGGTTAATAGTAGTCTTTGCCAGGCATTAGTCTTCATGTATAAGCATCAGTGTTGTTCAGACATGTTTTCTACTGACCTTGCAGTAGGTCATCATCTCAAACTTTTCATTTTTCTTGGGATTTAGGAAGTAACTTCTGTAATAAATCTACTATCTCTACACTTATGTAGTATGTATCCCAGTCATGCATATATTATTTTTATGGGCCCTACACTTCCATTGTCCACACCATTCTCTTACCCTATCCAGTTGTTTTTCATCTATTGCCCTCAGCAGTCGCATTTTTTAATTGTTTTTGCACGAAATGCCATTGCTACAAGTTGTGGCTGATGATATACATTCAGTGTTAGCATTGTGTTTCAGATACCGTATATTAGAAGCTTAATTTTTGAAACTCTTATTTTATTTGCTAAAAATGTTTCAGGCCATTTTTGCTTGCTCTGTTATTATTATTATTATTATTATTATTATTATTATTATTATTATTTGCACACCCATCCTTTATCTTCCTCAGCCATAAAGACAAAAGTCCTCAACTGGTTTGCTAACATCTTTGTTATGTGGTACTATATTCTCTTCATTATGTTAATTATACATGATGTTAGCTTTGTTATAATTGATTTTCTGGCCGACTTCCAATTTTGCTGTTTTAAGTTCTTCCATTTGTTGTTTAGCTTTATCTCTTTCAGAGCAAAACAGCACAGTGTCATAAGCAAAATTAAGGTAGCTGTCTGATATGTATGTATAACATGTATACCATCATTGTTTAATTAATTTATTTGTTTTAGAATTTGAAAAATTCTTTTAAAAGGATGATGATAGTTGATGCAGAATCTACAACCTCATGATTAATCTGCAATTCACTATTAAGTGTGTGACAGATGGTTCATTGAACTATCTTCAAGCTATTTTGCTACCGACCCATCCTGGAAAGGCGCACGAGAAGAACGAGCATTTAAGTCTTCTTGTATGAGCTCATATTTTATCATGATGATTATTTCTCCCTGTATAGGAATAGGAGTGCATGCCAACAGAATATTTTTACTATTGAATGAGAAAGTTGGTGTTTAAAATTCCATGAAAAGATTCTGCCACAATGACAAAGGCCTTTGTTTTAATGATTGCCACCCCAATGCATGGATCATATCCATGGCACTCTCCCCAATTTCACAATAATAGAAAACAAGCTGCCCTCGTATGAACTTTTTCAATGTCATCTGTCATCCCTTCTGATGCATGTCCCATGCTGCACAGCAGAATTTTAGAAGAGGGTGGCCAAATGTGGTGTAAACATTCACTTTAGTAGACCTGTTGCACTTTCTAAGTGTTCTGCCAATAAATCAGTCTTAGGTTTGCTTTACCCACAACCGTATCTGTGTGATTGCTGCAATTTATTTGTAACTGTAATCCCTAAGTATGCAGTTTATAATTCCTCGTAACTCTGGTGCCATATCTACTAATCTTTAGCATCAACTTTTAGGCCCTATGCTTCAGTATACTAACACCGGTTTGAATCAGTATCTGGTTTGTTAAGTGTGTAGTTCAGATTTTATTGCAGCAGACTCTAAACCTTCTCAAAATCTCTGAAACCTGGATGCACAAGTAATTCATACTCGTTATTCTGTTTGGTCATTGCATTCACAATTTATAGTTAGTCCAGTGGATTATTTTCTAAAATCAGCCATTTCTTTCGTCAATGACCCCCCCCCCCCTCCCTCTGCCCATGTTGTTGACAGTAGTTTTAGTAAACATGTTGTTCATTATGGGTAGGATACATATGTCATGTTCTTTTTCTTATGAAGTTGAATAATTAAATGCTTGTTCCTGTTTTGTGGAACTGTCTTCCTCTGCAGACATTATGTTAATAACACTGCAAATACCTTTTGTAATGAATTACATTTGTCTTTAACCATTTTTATTGAAACACCTCCATCTCCTGAATCTTCTTCTTTTTGTACTTTAATTGGGTTTATAAACTAAATTGGGCAGAGCTTGTGGAATGGTGTAATTTTCATCAGTAACTATCTGTGTTTTTGATCCATGTGCTATAAAACTTTCGAAAAATTGAGGAATGCTTGGACGATTCTCTCTAGATCTATACTGAGAAGCACATCACTGTCAGATGCACAGTGGAGGTTACATCCAATTGTACCATGTATAAAGATTTCTTCCCATTCCATTTATGTACGGCTTGTGGCCATTAATGACAGTTTAAATGTCTCCATGCCTTTTGTAATTAGTCTAACCTCATGTTGACAGCCACCAGGATGGTTGGCATCAATTATCAAGCACTTGCCACTTCAGATTTTTCATCGTTTCTGTGATGTGACCCAGTAAGCCAAGCACACCTGTGACTTTTTACTTTCTTTATGTTCTGTACTCCTGTTAATCGTGTTTTGTGTGGGTCCCATACACTTGAAGTACTGTATGAGGCGGCACATGAGTGTTTTGCATGCAATTTCCTTTGTAAGTAACCTCCTTTGTAGACTTATTCTATTTTCTTGATGTTCTACCAATGAACCTAAGTCTACCAACTGCTTTACTTACAACTTAGTGTATGTGATCAGTCCATTTCATATCGCTAAAAAGTGTTAAATCCAGGTATTCATAATATGCAGTTACTCATTCCAGTTATGGCTCATTAATATTGTAGTCATGAGATACTACACTTTTGCATTGTGTGAAGTGCACAATTCTACATTTCTCAATGTGTAATGGAATTTGCTAATGACATTACTACTTTGGAATCTTACTATGATCTGCCCATTTTCAGATAGTAGCCTAGTTCATGATCTACTGCATTGTCTGCAAAAAGTGTGAGGTTACTGTTCATATTGCCCTCAGTTCACAAATATACAACATGAAGAGTTAGTGTCCTAACTCACTTCCCTGGGCCAAGCATGAAGTTACTTTTACATCTCTTGATGACTCTTCAGCCAAGATAACATGCTGCATCCCACCAACCACAAAATTCTCAATCTTGTCACAAATTTAGTTTGATACCCCGTACAATTATTGTTGATAAGTGTTGATATGATGCTGAGTAAAATGCATTTTAAAGTTAAGAAGTATTGGATCTGCCTGATAGCCTTGATTCATGGAATTCGGGATGTCTTATAAGAAAAGTGCAAATTGTGCTTGCTGTCATGGAAGAGGTCATTATATTCAAAATGCCTTATTGTGTTTGAACTCAGAATGTATTCTAATATTCTACAACAGATGAGTGACAGTGATCTTGAACAGCCATTTTGTGGGCTCTGATTGTGGTTAAAAGAGGGCTAACTCAGCTGTAAAATCCTTGTAGAATCTCTTTGTTGTGAATTACTCTGGTATCTGCATCTTAGCTGAGGAAATGATTGTTATCCAATATAAACCTGTTTTGTCTTCATTGTTCTTTGTTTTCAGCTGTATCAATAATTTTGTTTAATTCAACATGTTCCTATTATCATTTGCTTGTATCTGCTGCCTTCATTTTAATAGCTAATTTACTTAAGATTTTTCTCTCTTATTTTCTTCACATTTGCAACATCCATTGCTGTTTGCCTGAATACTTTGTTAAAAAAATTTCACTTTAATCTAATCTTAAATTTACAAAATATTGAAGTCGTTGCTTGATTCAGTCTGTTACATCTCCCTAAAGTAAAATGTAATCAATGGAAAGGTTGGTTTATAGACAAGTGTGCTTTAATAAGCATGGTCTTATTAGACGTTTTAACTGACTTACCCAGCCTGTTGTAGGGGGACTTACAGTTTTAATGTTGACTCTAAACCATGATGGCACCCAGGATTTTCACAGTAACAAAAATTGCCAGCAATGAAAGAAATAAATGTCAGATACAAATCCCTAGGCCTGACCAAGGATCAAATGACAGATCTTTAGTCTGCCACTGAGTCACCTTTTCTGTTTTCAGATAAATTCTCATACTCTGCTTTCCTGACTTCCTGCCTGATAAGTCTCTTTCATTCTTCGCTTGAGGTCTATTTTTACGCTTCATCTTAAAAGTTTGTGATCACTGGTAACTCAAGTGTGCTTTAAGATTGTCACATCTCGTACACTTTCAGTTCTTATTTGATAAAAAGCAGTGAATTTCATTTTTAATTCCATTTAGTTCTTGCAAAGTCCATGTAGTATTCACTCTCATGTGATAAATTTATTAAGAACGAATATGCTACAGTTCTCAGCAAATTCTGCTATTATATGAGCTCTTTCATTTAAGGTATCATAATAGGACTTTTCTCACTGAAGAATTGTTCATTAGCTTTTATCCTACTCATGCTAAAACTCTTGTAGTTGGATTTGCATTCATTTATCACTTATGTAAGATTTTATAATGTGAGCATGTCACTGTGTATAGTCGAATGATTTCCATGGAGTATCTTAAGTTTATAGTTAAAACCGGTATATTCCTTCAGGGATTACTTCAGTATGTATAATGTTGGTTTTAATTTTCTTGATGAGAATAAATGATGCTTCTGAATTCTCCCTGTTGTGGATTGGCAAGACAGCCAACCCACTATGAGAGGAAGCCGAAAGGCACGCGTTTTAGCTCACGCAGGCTGGCGTGAGGTCTGGAACAGGTCAAGGAAATGAGACTAACAAAAAACGTACGTAGCTGCTGGAAAACTTAACTTTAATCCATAATTGGTGAACATCGCTCTTGACGGTACATGTTTTACAGCATCAATAGTAACTGGTAATGGCGCCTTGCTAGGTCGTAGCAAATGACGTAGCTGAAGGCTATGCTAACTATCGTCTCTGCAAATGAGAGCGTATTTTGTCAGTGAACCATCGCTAGCAAAGTCGGCTGTACAACTGGGGCGAGTGCTAGGAAGTCTCTCTAGACCTGCCGTCTGGCGGCGCTCGGTCTGCAATCACTGATAGTGGCGACACGCGGGTCCGACGTATACTAACGGACCGCGGCCAATTTAAAGGCTACCACCTAGCAAGTGTGGTGTCTGGCGGTGACACCACACTCCCCCCCTCGTTTTGTTCATTTGTAGTAAACCATATGTTTTGTTTGTGAGTCTGGCTGGTCCTTTCTCTTTCAGCCCACATTTGTATTCCATTAAATTTTGTTTATTTGTCTTCCAACTCCATTAAACTATTTGCAATGATTTGATATCTGCCAGATAAAGTGATATACACATTTGATTTCCTAAGGTACATGTTATTTCCTGTTTAGCCAAAACTTCTTGTAGCAAGATGTGTGTGCACGAAAGCAGCTGGACATGCCAAATAGCCAGAAATCATAGTCAGAATATCCTCTGTCCCAAAATTCTTTGATCCTCTCTGAGACACCAATGTCTATTTACACATGGTGGTAGGGCAGACCTCTTACAATTGTGTCCATGATGTACTTGCCTGCCAAGGCCCAAAGAATTTTTGCGAGACACATGAACAGTGCTAAATCTGGGTAGAGCTATGCTCACAAGTGCTTCTAAATCTCAGAATGCAGGGTCAGCACAACTGGTTCAAGTACTGATTACATTCCAAAAAAGCCCTCAAGGCTTCAGTCAATAAATATTGCTTTTAGGGAAAAACTTAAACTTTTTTTAAATGGAAATAATTGAGATGGTACAGTTATTAAAATACTACATTCACTTTCATTTTTGAGAGCTATGAGATCTAGCAACAATTCTGCAACCTAAATTAAGGTTTCTGTGGCTTTCAAAAATTATACCAGTTTAGTGAATGTACAAGGATTGTCCAGAAAGTATTGCACCATTTTTTTTCTCACACAGAAACAATGCTATAAATGTGAAATGTTAAGGTGTATTATTTGAAGTATACTGAAGCTTCCGTCACTTCCAACAGATAGCTTAGCTGCAGGACAGTTTCAAAATGGTGTCTGTAGGTGAGTTACATTACACATCTGCTGTTGACAGAAGTATAGTTAGTCACTGGGCATGGAGGGTGAGGTCCTCAGAAGGCGGTTCGGCGGAGCTCCACGATTTGCTCTGGTTGGCAAGACCATCCACAGCTGTCAAACCTGACATATTGCAGCAAGCTGATGTCATTTACGAGGACAGATGCATTGCGACTTGGTAGTTGGCATTGCATCTGTCAATCAGCGGAGGAAGTGTGGATGCAATTGTCTGCCACACACAAGTCCGAGGACTGCTGAACACATCGCAAAACAGGGTTGGATACTGTTACCCCATCCACCTTACAGCCCTGATCTAGGCCCCCCCAGACTTCTGCTTGTTTGGGCGATTAGAGGATGCCATTTGTTGAAGACCTTTTGAGGATGATGTGATTCAAAGAGTTAAGCACTGGCTGTGCCACCAGGACAAGGATTGGTACCGACAGGGCATACACACCCATGTTTTGTGCTGGAGGAAGGTCATAGAACGGGATGGAGAGTACGTGGTAAAATAACGTCTGTAGACAAAACATCATTCTTTTTTGTGTACAATTCTTATTATGTAAAAAAAAAATTGTTTAAGAAAAAAAAAATGTGGTGCATTACTTTCTGGGCATCCCTCGTAGGAATCTTTAGAGTGTATGTAACTAAATAATTCCTATCTCCATTTCCTTCAGAGATAGCCCATCTGCAGTGATCTAGTTTTCAATGAGATGCATTGCAACACTTCCCTACATTTGGTGAAAAGAAAAAACAAATTTAGAGGTCTAAAAGTTCAAAGTAATGATATTTTAGTTCACAGGAAAACTTCAAGTGAAAACACCGTAATAATGTGATATCTTTATTTTTATCAGAGCCTTTTAAAAAGGTAATTGATTTACTATAGCTACTTCCATGAACAATATCTGTGTGTCAATGTTGCATGTGATTCTATCAAGTAAAGAGGAAAAAAAACAGCTTTGTTTGTCTAAAAATGATATGGCCCATTTCGTAATGCATTCTTATTGAATTATTGGTATATTTTTACTTTGATTATTTTAATGTTTACACCAAAATTGTTGAAGAATTAGTGTAATACTTATGCATGAATAATTCTGTCCTCCTCAGAGCCACCTGTGGCGAGATTCTCGACACGACGTAAATCTGTTTTTGCAGAAGCGTATAACCCTGAAGATGATGAGGATGATGGTGAGAAGGTAAGGAATCATAGTTCGTTATGCATAATGAAATCTGTTGTTAATCTGTGTTAATATGTTCTTAGTAACTGGTTTTCTGTGAGATGTTAACCTTTTCTTTAAGTAGTACAGTCCTTAATAAATAAATACATACATGATGGTTGTAGGTTCAAATTTTATAAGACCAGATATTTTCAACATACTTCCTAAACATGAACATAAAAAAATGCAGTGTAACCAAAGGTGCCTATTCATCTGTTAGTTTTTAAAATGCGGCCAGTAGTAGGAATGGTACATAAACACCAACATTGAATCAGGATTCATGAAGTATCTTTACCTTCAGCATTTTTGCTTTCCCTGTGCACTCCTTGCTGCCTATTTCTTATTCCTGACAAATTTTGTGCTTAATTTTTAGTGTTTTATGTGGACCCAATGGGTGCTTGTTTTTTAAGCCACTAAACAGCATTGTTGAATCACAAAAGGTAAACCACTGTGAAAAGAATGAGGGAAGAGACAACCAGTTATATTAAATCAAATAGGTCTGTGACTTCTGTATTATTTCAATCAGTATAAACTAAGGACCTAGTATGTTTTTGTAAAAAGATCAAGCAATAAAAATATAAACTATGTTTCTGGATGAGGATCCTTTTTCCTTCACAATTGAGTTTTGAATAAATGTTGAGCAGTAGGTGTCCCTTTTTAAAAAGTTTGATACTCTTACCTCAGTAAACAATATACCCGTGACTTGTTTATATCACTAAGAAGCACACATTTTAAATTGGGTCACTCATGGATTATACGTATCAGTTTCACATAGATACAAACCTGAAGGAGCTAAAACACGTTGTAACTTTCTTTAATGTCATACATGTCACTGGTACATTTGTTGTTTTCTGTTCAGTGGAGCTTAGTGAAAAGTTTTGCCAATATAATATTCATGAGGAATGTTCGCAAAATACATAATTAACTTGTTACTGCGACACTTGCTTTTTCTTGGTGTGCTCTTTCACTTGTGGGTTTGAATGTTAATGTCAAAAAGGATGCTGTTAGATACTGGTCAAGGACATGTAGATCAAGAAACTTGTGGCTCTGTCAGAGGTCTTTCTGTAGGATAAATTTCAACAATTCACAGAAGAAAGCCCATCAGGGGGCTTCCAACTCTTTCATGAGAATGTGTGTGACAAGCACAGGTCCCCAAGCTATTGCAGCACTTACCTCCTTTTTTGTGCTGCAATCTCCCATCCCTGACTATCCTTATTTCCCAAACAATGGTAACTCCAGATAGGAATGTAGGAAAAGGCAGATTGCTAGTTACCATAAAGAAGACACATTAAATTGCAGACAGGCACTATTAAATGACACTTACATAAGCTTTTGGCCACAGTCTTCATCAGCGAAAGAGAAATACACACCATTCATACACGCAAACAAGCACATCTTGTGCACGTATACCGCCAACTCCATTATCTCGGGCCTTAATGTAACTATCACGTGGGATGCAAGCAGCTATCCAGAGGGGACAGGGAAGGGAAAGGGATAGTAATGTACAGGTGGGAATAGAGATGAACTAAGGGACTAGAACGCCAACAAGCGTAGCATCAGGAGGTTGTCAGCCGAGGAGGAGGGGAAAAAAGGAGTGAGAAGGGAGAGGAGCAGGGAAAGATGCGTGGGTGTGTTGGCAGAGGGCGGCAAATAAACAGGGTGGGAGACGACAATGGGGAGGAGATGATATGACGTACGGGGTGGAAAATGTTGGGTGGAGGGTGTGGGGACAGTATGTTACTGTAGGTTGAGGCCAGGATAATTGTGGGTGTGGAGAATATGTTGTAAGGATAACTCCAATCTGCGCAGTTCAGAATGGATGGTGGTGCAGGCTGTTGAGCATGTTATGCTCAGCTACATGTGGTGCCACAGGGTGGTCTACTTTGCTGGTTGGCCACAGTTTGGCAGTGGCTGTTCATCCTGGTGGACTGGCAGTTGGTAGTCATACCAATATAAAAAAGCTGGCAAAGATTGCAGCAGAGCTGGTAAATGACATGGCTGCTTTCACAGGTGGCCATGTCTCTTACGGTGGGATAAACCGGTGACAGGGCTGGAACAGGAAGTGTTGGGTGGGTGGATTGGGTTGGTCAGGTCTTGCACTTGAGTCTTCTACAGGGATATGATCCTTGTGGCAAGGGGTTGGGATTGGAGGTGGTATAGGGATTGACTAGGATGTTACGGAGGTCGGATAGGTGATGGGACACCACTTTAGGAGTGGTGGGAAGTATCTTGGGTAGGATGTGTCTCATTTCAGGACATGATGATAGATAATCAAAGCCATGGCGAAGGATGTGGTTTAGTTGTTCCAGTCCTGCGTGGTACTGAGTGTCGAAGGGGACACTCCTTTGTCTCTGGTTTTTGGGGGTGGTGGGTGGATTGGGGGTGTGAGGGGAAATGGTGTGGGAGATCTGTTTGCGGACTAGATGTGGGGGGGGGGGGGGGCGCATAGTGTATCTCTGTGAACACCTTGGTGAGACCCTCAGCTTACTGAGCAAGGGAGTTCTTATCACTGCAGATACCCTGTCCCTGGGTGGCCAGGCTGTGTGGGAGGGATTTCTTGGTGATCCTTATTTCTCTTTCTTTCTCATGGTGGCAGCGTTAGATGTTGACCGAGCTGCTTCCCTAGGTTCTGTTTTCTTTGGTCAACATCTTCATTCATTTCTGTTGCATCACTCTTTGGCTGAAGTAATTGTGATCCCCTTTTAGGTCTGACCTAAAGTTTTAATTTTTTTTCTATAATGTGAACTAAATTGGGAAGAATGCCTTCAGTAGCACATGTTGCATACAGTGTTGATGACTCTCTGCTCACATTAACTTTGAAGACTCATCTATGTGCCAACACAGTGGCTAGTCTAATGTGGTACGTGCTCTTATGGTAAAGCCCCCTGACGACACAGGGATCACACTTCTGGTGCACGAGCTTATAGTTCCCACGCATGCCAAGGTGTACGTGCCCATCCTCCTGGGGGATCAGGATTATGGCAATGGCCAAATGCTAGATGACTTTTGCTGTGGCTAGGTACAGAACCTTTGATTGGAGGAGGTGCCATCAGGGCCGACATTTTGCAAATGAAACGTATCAAATTGAACCAACACGATGCCCATTCTGGAAAAATGTACAGTGGGTAACTATTGATTAAAACCACCTCTGCTGCTCGATCTTAAGCTCTCTAGGTCTGTGACCAGCTGGATGGCACACCAGTGACTAATACCTCGCATAAAACTTTTGAGTATGATGGAAGAAGTTACCTTTCACAGAGACCTTATGTTCCAGACAGACAGGGAACCGTGAGCTCATCTCAAATGGCAAGATGTACATTTTTTCTGACTCTTACAAGAAGGTTCTAAGTATAATCTAACAGATAAGGGTGCTTTCATCTTAGACTCTGAAGGAAATTCCCTGCCAAAAATAGTTAAAATTATGGTGTACAGGTGTGACATGGAACATGCCCGCCATCCTCGACGTGTTTCTGATGTTTATTCTTAGGTAGTATGTCATCCAACTGTGCAACAAACCCAAAGTGTGGACAATCACTCCATGAAGGTCGTCCTGTGAGCCAGTCGTGCTGAACACCATCCTCAACATTCACCCATTTGCACAGTATTTAAAAAATAAAATAACAAAATATAAATCATTTGATTGCCTGTCCTACGAAGACTTATTATGCAAAAGTCACTTCCCTCTCCTCCCCCTCCCTCCCGCCTCACCTCATCTGTTTCCAAAACAGAGCTACCATTGCCCTCGACACTGATGTTTCCTGTGACACCATCTTAAGAGAACCGTTTCTCATGCCTAGCTGGAGAAGCAGCTTCCTCCTTTGGCATCTACTAGTGCCAGGGTTTCTTTTTAGGACACCTTTCCTTGGAAGCTCACATATCAGAGGCCTGACTCCAGTCAGTGGATGAAGGAGCCATGGCCTATGGGTACCAGGGCTGCCCACTCTTCACCTGTCCTCACTCCGACAGTGAATAAGCCCTTGCAAGAATCTTGGCCATCGGATGTTGCAAAAGGGGGGCGGGGGGCTACTTGAGTAACCTCATAGGAGCCAGATTCCCGCCAAGCTGTTGGATTCTGAGCCAATGATCGCTGATGATGTGCCACCCACGCCAGTGGCAGACAGCGGTCCTTGCACATGACCGGTCCTCCTGACCCCTTTACACCTAATCAGGACGCTGTCAACATGGTGATCCAGTAGAACTGTTATTTATTCTGTCTGCATTGCCATTCAAGAAATTTGCTTCACAAATGACCATTCCTTAATGCTTTATGGTTACTGTTCATTCTGTTGGAATAATACTGGCTTCGGGAGGGTGACTGGAGGAGTTTGTGTGTTTGTTTGCACAGATGTCTCTGAGTGGATCCACCAATAGCCGAGTGAGTGCAAACTACCCCTGGAATCACTGTTTGAAACATGTATTTACCATCAGCAAGGCCGCTCATTTCCTTTTAGATAACCTCATAACCCAACAGCTCACTCCCCCCCCCCCCCCCCCCCCTCCTTCCCCCATTGTCCTTCTATGGCATTTCAGTGCCATCCTGTGTGATGAAATAACACCTCATCAGGTATGAGCCTTTCAACGGATCCCAACTCCTGTCAGATCTCAGTATGTCTCCCCTCTGTGAGTATCAACTCCTACCCACTTCAGTGCTGCTCATGACACCTTTCCAGCTATCAATCTTATCCTCTGTCACAGGGGCTTTCAAGACCCACTACTGGTTTTTATTTGTCATTTTTAACCCATCGGTTGCTCTGGGTTAGAGTTGGCCCTTCATTCAGCTCCCCACGAGTCAAAGAGAACGGCGTCCCATAGGACTTTGTGTTGTGTCAATCTTTTCTTCATTGCCATTAATGGTTTACTGACATCTGTTGGATCACTGGTCACCCCTGTGTTGTATGTCGATGATTTTTGGATTTGGTTCAGCTTTCACTCGGTAGCCTCAGCTGAATGCCAGCTCCAAGACGCCATCCAGCACTCCTCTGCATCGCTCATTCCCCTGGTTTCCAGTTCTCCTTTACAGAAATATTTCTGCTGTTGTATCACGGTCCACCCTGACCTGGAACTCAACTTAGGTACCCACCACCTGGTGCTACAGCACAGTCCTGTTACTTTGGCCTCCATTTTGATAAAAGATTAGCTGCAGGTGGAAGCTTAATGCTGTCTGCTTCCTTGCCCACACATTTGGGGGTGCAAATCTTGCTACTCTTATCCATATTTAGGTCCTGGTTTTGTCCCTACTGGACTATGTTTGCCAGCTTTATGGCTCAGTAGTTCCTTCAGCTTTAAAATTGTTAGGCCCAGCCCTTCGTTGTGGCATCTGTCTGCCCACTGCTGTCTTTCAGGCTAGTCCTTTAGACAGTCTCCATGCTGAAGCAGGAATTTTCCCCCTCTTGCTTCAGATTCAATGTTGCCAACTCGTGGTCTCACTTCTTGGGGTGCCGATCGAACCCCCCTCCTTCATTTGTAGCGGTCCCTTCTCCGTTTGAAACTCGACTGTGGGTGCTTTGTTTATGCATCTGCACACCCATCCCTTTTACACTGTCTCAGCACTATCCATAATTGTGGCATCCATTTGGTGACGGGGGCCTTTCACACCAGCCCGGTTGAGAGTCTGTATGCTGAAGCTGCTGAACTACCACTGTCCTACCGCCATGACTTTCTCCTTGGCAGGTATGCATGCCAGTTTTCTTCTATGCGTGGCCACCATTCCTATGCCTCCTTCTTTGATGACTCCTTAAATCGTCAGTATGGGGCTTGTCCGTCTTCCCTGTTACCTCCCGGAGTCCGCTTTCACCTCTTGCTACGGCGGCTTAACTTCACGCTACCTGCAACTTTCCCTGTGGGTGTGAGGTGTGACCTTGGCTTTGAGAAGAGGCCCATGTTAACCTTGGCCTTCATTCGCTTCCTAAGGACACTACTCCAGCCTCGGTCTATCGCCTTCAGTTTCACGACCCTCACATGGAACTTAGCGATAGTACCTTTATATACACTTATGGCTCTCGGACTGACTGTGGGGTTGGGTGTGCATTCATCATTGGCACCCATGTCTTTCAACATCGGCTTCCAGCCCATTCCTCCGCATTTACAGCCGAGCTTTTCGCCATGTATCAGGCCGCGGAGTACATCTGGCACAGCCTTCCCCAGTTGTGTTCTCTGCTCAGACTCACTCAGCGCCCTCCAAAGTCTTTGTGCGCTGTACACTGCTCATCCCTTAGTGCAGTGGGTACACAAAAACTGTCACTTGCTCACTCTTGGTGGAGCCAATGTCGTGTTTCTGTGGGTCCCTGGTCATATCAGTCTGCCAGGAAACGAGGCTGCTGACGCTGCTGCCAGAGTACCTCAATTCCCTCTGATGATCTCTGCATTGCCATCTGTCAGGTGGTGGTGTCCCTCTGGCATCGGCTGTGGTCCTCCCTTCACGGGAATAAGCTTCGGCTTATTAAGCCTCTTTCGGCACCTTGGATGACCACCTCTCGGCCCTCCCGCCGGGAGGAGATTGTTTTAACTCTGCTGCGTATTGGGCACTGCCTTTTTAGCCATCATCATTTGCTCAGTGGCGCTGCACCACCACCTGCCAAAGCTATATGGTGAAGGCCATTTAATTTTTAGTTTTGGATCTCCTTTTTTGCTTTCCCCCCATGTGCCTTGTTTCGATGTCTCCTATTCTTTCCATTGGTACTGACATATAGTCCTTTCCCTTGTCTCTGTGTTTGCATTGTATAGTTTTGACTTGGGCTCGTATGATCTCAGTTGTTTTTTTTTTTTTTTTTTGCCCTAAAACAAAACACACACACTCACTCTTGGTCTCTTATGCAACTGCCATTTGATAGTCCCCTGATCATCCCATGTATCCCACTGTCTTTACATACGAGGGATGTCATTCTTCTGTGACACTACCAGTCGTAATGCACCTCACTTCCTTCTGCCAAGATCTCCATCTCTGGTCTCCGTATTGTGCTCCTCATGTTTTCTTGCACATTCCCCCTTTGATGGTGCTCAATCATGGATTAAGACCAATCTCTTCCAAGGTCCTAAACTGACCGATGCTATTCTTGCTACCCTTTGATGACCACTGTTCATGACCTTGTCACTGACATTCATTATGCTGCCTGCTCAGTTGTCTTTCTCTGGGCCCCAAGATGTGGGTATCCCAGGGAATGAACATTCTGACTGTTTGACCAGAGCAACACGTACTTGCTCCACCACCATTTTGCCAACTCCAGGTGTGGATTTGCGGGTGCACATGAGATCTCTGCTTGCTCAGAAATGGAATGGCATCTGGCGGGCTACTGCCCCAGCTAATAAACTCTTGCACAATCAAGGAGACTACTGCAGCATGGTGCCCTACCTTCCGCATCTCCCAGAAGGAATCCATAGTCCTATGTTGTCTCCACATTGGCCATAACATATTAATTATTTATTTATTTTATGTAAAGAGCCACCCCACATTGTGGTTGTGGAGCCTTACAGGCTGTGGCCCATTTCTGGGTGGAATGCCCCCTCCTCCTGGCCCTACACCCTAAGTAAGGACTTCCGGACTCATTGCCTCCAATATTGGTGAACAGTTCATGGATGGCTGAATTGATTCACAGTTTTCTCCATGAAAGTAGTTTTTATCCTCAGTTATAAGGTTCTGATCTACCTCCAGAACAGGACAAGGATGGTTGGGGATGGGGCATCTCTTGCTTGCTGTGTGCTAGGTCTGGGGAATCCCCAACCCTACTTCCTTGATCAGGCTACTATTTCATTCCTCTTTTACTCTGTTTTAATCACTTTTAGATTTGGTTTGCCTCCTCCTTACTGCACCCAGTTTTCTATTCTGGGTTTTATCACTTTGTTGAATAGTTGGTGCTCTTGACTGCAGTGGATCAGGGGTGGGACAGCTGTGGATTAGATCTTTCCTGTCGCATGCAGAGCCTTGTAGGCACCTGCCTGCTGACTTCACTGTCTCCTTCATCATGCTTTTATTATTGGCGTTATAAAATATGTCCATTATGTTTTTAGCCTTCTCGCGTTTACTGTTATGAATTTCCCGACTTGATTAGAAAATGTCCTCGGTGGATGTCTCTGGGTGCACCACTCGTGGATCGAGCGACTAATGACCATGTTGTGTGGTCCCTTACTCACCAATCAGCAAACCAACTAACCAACCAACTGATGATCTCACTGTTTGGTCCCTTAACCCCAACCAACCAATCTTTGGGAAGTGAGTTGATCTCACTGTTTGGTCCCTTAACCCCAACCAACCAATCTTTGGGAAGTGAGTTGATAAATCTTCAACAATTTTGAAGACTTGCCCACTTCAAATTTGACCACAACTAATTTTTTATGGCTGTTGTAACATATAAAATAAGGATGTAATTGTTTTCAGGTTATTTATCCAAAATCTGATGGTCAGAGACAAAGATTGGCAGATAGTGTGAAGCATATCCTTCTTTTCCGATCATTGGATAAGGTGAATACAAAACATGTTCTTTTTAATTTCATCATTCTGTGGAATTAGTGAACACATTTCAATAATTTTTCCTCTGTTTTGATGTTTAAGTGTGGCTTTCTTTGCAGGAACAAATGCAGGATGTATTGGATGCAATGTTCGAAAAGAAAGTGGCTGCTGGAGAATACATTATAAGGCAAGGAGATGACGGTGATAATTTTTATGTCATTGAGAGGTGAGGGCCAGTTTTATACGGAATGTTCTTTAGTAGTCTCTAGTTTATTTTATTGTATGATAATGTTTTTCATTTATTCAGTGGGATCTACAATGCCTATGTAGCAACAGAGCCAGGAGCAGAACCTAAACATATCCATACATATGAAAACAATGGTAGCTTTGGTGAGCTGGCTCTTCTGTACAATATGCCCCGTGCTGCCACAATTCAGGCAGTTACAGATGGATCTCTATGGGCAATGGACAGACAAACATTCAGACGCATATTGCTGAAGAGTGCATTTAAGAAGAGAAAGATGTATGAGACCCTTATAGAAAGTGTACCTATGTTGAAAGCCCTCCAGGTTTGTAATTTTTGGTGTCACATTTGAGGCATATTGTTAAGAGTATTCTTTTAGTGCACTAGCATATCTGCATGTTACTGTTAAACTGAGATTGTATGAAATGTGTTGATTTGTATTCACCTTGTAGCTGCACTCCATAATCAGTGATATACATTTACATGAATGTAAAATCAGATTTATTGTACGATATTGAGTAGGCTAAATATGTAGAGTGGAGTGTTTCTAGCCTTTGGATTTATCTGTGCTTCATGATGTGGTCCCAAATGATTACGAGAAATGCGTAGTACACACACTTAAATTTGCATTGTACTAGTGAAGATAAATGCAGTCCTGTTTGGCTATCTGCAGCAAAGTAAAGCTGAGGTATAAGGTGACATAGATTTTCAATCTTTGCTGCTTATAATTTTCATGTTCTTCCCCATTTGTTGTCCCCTCTCTTGGATGGGTGGCTTTTGGTTCTTCTGATGAAGTAAAATTAATGAATATGAGACAAAAAATAGCAAACGGAAAGAGCATTGATGGGGACATTGAATGGATAACCAACAGTATTACAACCCTGCAAGTGTACAGATGCATCTGTAGTTGGCACAAACACTTGCATGGTTGTAATACTGTTGGTTATCCATTCAATGTCATCATCAGTGCTCTTTTCATTTGCTATTTTTTTTGTCTCATGTTCATTAATTTTATAATTAATATTATTAATATCCCCCCCCCCCCCCCCCCCCCCCCCGAAACCATGGACCTTGCCGTTGGTGGGGAGGCTTGCATGCCTCAGCAATACAGATAGCTGTACCGTAGGTGCAACCACAACGCAGGGGTATCTGTTGAGAGGCCAGACAAACGTGTGGTTCCTAAAGAGGGGCAGCAGCCTTTTCAGTAGTTGCAGGTGCAACAGTCTGGATGATTGACTGATCTGGCCTTGTAACACTAACCAAAACAGCCTTGCTGTGCTGATACTGCGAACGGCGGAAAGCAAGGGGAAACTACAGCCGTAATTTTTCCCGAGGGCATGCAGCTTTACTGTATGGTTAAATGATGATGGCATCCTCTTGGGTAAAATATTCCGGAGGTGAAATAGTCCCCCATTCGGATCTCCAGGCGGGGACTACTCAGGAGGACGTCGTTATCTACGGATCGGAGCATGGAATTTCAGATCCCTTAATCGAGCAGGTGGGTTAGAAAATTTAAAAAGGGAAATGGATAGGTTAAAGTTAGATATAGTAGGAATTAGTGAAGTTCGGTGGCAGGAGGAACAAGACTTTCGGTCGGGCGAATACAGAGTTATAAATACAAAATCAAATAGGGGTAATGCAGGAGTTGGTTTAATAACGAGTAAAAAAATAGGAGTGCGGGTAAGCTACTACAAACAGCATAGTGAACATATTATTGTGGTCAAGATAGACACGAAGCCCACGCCTGCTACAGTAGTACAAGTTTATATGCCAACTAGCTCTGCAGATGACAAAGAAATTGAGGAAATGTATGATGAAATAAAAGAAATTATTCAGATAGTGAAGGGAGACAAAAATTTAATAGTCATGGGTGACTGGAATTCGGTAGTAGGAAAAGGGAGAGAAGGAAACGTAGTAAGTGAATATGGATTGGGGCTAAGAAATGAAAGAGGAAGCCGCCTGATAGAATTTTGCACAGAGCACAACTTAATCATAGCTAACACTTTGTTCAAGAATCATAAAAGAAGGCTGCATACATGGAAGAAGCCTGGAGATACTGACAGGTTTCAGATAGATTATATAATGGTAAGACAAAGATTTAGGAACCAGATTTTAAATTGTAAGACATTTCCAGGGGCAGATGTGGACTCTGACCACAATCTATTGGTTATGGACTGTAGATTAAAACTGAAGAAACTGCAAAAAGGTGGGAATTTAAGGAGATGGGAGCTGCCTGGATGAACTGACTAAACCAGAGGTTGTACAGTGTTTCAGGGAGAGCATAAGGGAACAATTGACAGGAATGGGGGAAAGAAATACAGTAGAAGAAGAATGGACAGCTTTGAGAGATGAAGTGGTGAAGGCAGCAGAGGATCTAGTAGGTAAAAAGACTAAGGCTAGTAGAAATCCTTGGGTAACAGAAGAAATACTGAATTTAATTGATGAAAGGAGAAAATATAAAAATGCAGTAAATGAAGCAGGCAAAAAGGAATATAAAACATCTGAAAAAATGAGATCGACAGGAAGTGCAAAATGGCTAAGCAGGCATGGCTAGAGGACAAGTGTAAGGATGTAGAGGCTCATCTCACTAAGGGTAATATAGATACCGCCTACAGGAAAATTAAAGAGACCTTTGGAGAAAAGAGTACCACTTGTATGAATATCAAGAGCTCAGATGGAAACCCAGTTCTAAGCAAAGAAGGGAAAGCAGAAAGGTGGAAAGAGTATATAGAGGGTCTATGAAAGAGCAATGTACTTGAGGACAATATTATGGAAATGGAAGAGGATGTAGATGAAGATGAAATGGGAGATACGATACTGCGTGAAGAGTTTGACAGAGCACTGAAAGACCTGAGTCGAAACAAGGCCCCGGGAGTCGACAACATTCCATTAGAACTACTGATGGCCTTGGGAGAGCCAGTCCTGACAAAACTCTACCATCTAGTGAGTAAGATGTATGAGACAGGCAAAATACCCTCAGACTTCAAGAAGAATATAATAATTCCAATCCCAAAGAAAGCAGGCGCTGACAGATGTGAAAATTACCGAACAATCAGTTTAATAAGTCACAGATGCAAAATACTAACACGAATTCATTACAGACGAATGGAAAAGCGGGTAGAAGCCGACCTTGGGGAAGATCAGTTTGGATTGCGTAGAAATATTGGAACATGTGAGGCAATACTGACCCTACGACTTATCTTAGAAGCTAGATTAAGGAAAGGCAAACCTACGTTTCTAGCATTTCTAGACTTGGAGAAAGCTTTTGACAATGTTGACTGGAATACTCTCTTTCAAATTCTGAAGGTGGCAGGGGTAAAATACAGGGAGCGAAAGGCTATTTACAATTTGTACAGAAACCAGATGGCAGGTATATGAGTCTAGGGGTATGAAAGGGAAGCAGTGGTTGGGAAGGGAGTGAGACAGGTTTGTAGCCTACCCCAATGTTATTCAATCTGTATATTGAGCAAGCAGTGAAGGAAACAAAAGAAAAATTTGGACTAGGTATTAAAATCCATGGAGAAGAAATAAAAACTTTGAGGTTCGCCGATGACATTGTAATTCTGTCAGAGACAGACTACTTGGAAGGGCAGCGGAATGGAATGAACAGTGTCTTGAAAGGAGGATATAAGATGAACACCAACAAAAGCAAAACGAGGATAATGGAATGTAGTCGTTAAGTTTGGTGATGCTGAGGGAATTAGATTAGGAAATGAGACACTTAAAGTAGTAAAGGAGTTTTGCTATTTAGGGAGTAAAATAACTGATGATGGTCGAAGTAGAGAGGGTATAAAATGTAGATTGGCAATGGCAAGGAAAGCGTTTCTGAAGAAGAGAAATTTGTTAACATCAAGTATAGATTTAAGTGTCAGGAAGTCGTTTCTGAAAGTATTTGTATGGAGTGTAACCATGTATGGAAGTGAAACATGGATGATAAATAGTTTTGATAAGAAGAGAATAGAAGATTTCGAAATGTGGTGCTACAGAAGAATGCTGAAGATTAGATGGGTGGATCACATCACTAATGATGAAGTATTGAACAGAATTGGGGAGAAGAGGAGTTTGTGGCACAACTTGACTAGAAGAAGGGATCAGTTGTAGGACATGTTCTGAGGCATCAAGGGATCACCAATTTAGTATTGGAGGGCAGCGTGGAGGGTAAAAATCGTAGAGGGAGACCAAGAGATGAATACACTAAACCGATTCAGAAGGATGTAGGTTGCAGTAGGTACTGGGAGATGAAGAAGCTTGCACAGTATAGAGTAGCATGGAGAGCTGCATCACACCAGTCTCAGGACTGAAGACCACAACAACAACATGATAATACTCATTAACTCATTAAACAAAGGGGACAAGAATTTAATCATAATTAGAGACTGGAATCCATTCATCAGTGAAGGTAGGGAATAGAAAATAATGGGATACAGCTCAGAAAATGAAATCAAAGGAAAGAAAAATTAATAGAATTTTGCCCAGGACACAAGTTACTCATTGGGGATACATGTTTAAGAACCTTTTGACAAGAAAATGTATGTGAAAGATTGAAGGTCAAAGAAGATATCAAATTGAATATATTTCGCTGAAACAAGACTCAGATATCTTCAGGATTCCAACAGTTACCTGACAGTCATAGTGACAATGGCCTAATACTGATAAACGTGTGTTCAAATTCAAAAAGTTTAAGAGAAAGCAGCGGAAACATTGGAATCCAAACAAGTTGAAGGAGGTAAAGTCTCAAACTACCATGAAAGAACATGTGATAAAAGATTTAATGACCCTTCAGGGAGTTACTGGTGTGAAAAACAATGGTGTAATAAATGTACCAGAAAAATACTGGAATTGAAAAATCCACAAAAAAAAGGCAGCTGTAGTTGAGATTCAGAAATTAGTGAAGAAATCTACACCTATATTCTGAAAAACATTGTGAAGTACATGGTAAAGGGTATGTCCCATTGCACCAATTGTTATGGTTTCTTCCTATTCCATTCTCATGCAGAGAACAGGAAGAATGATTGTTTAAATGTTTCTGTCCATGTTGTAATTAATTTAATCTCACCCTCAGGACCCCTGTATGAGCAATATATAGAGTGCAATATATTCCAAGAGTCATCAGTCAGAGCTGGTTCTCGAAACATTGGAAGTAGACTTTCCCAGAATAGTTTTTGTCTACCTTAAAGAATCTGCTGGTTCAGTTTCTTCGGCATCTCTGTGACACTCTCCCACAGGTCAAACAAACAACTGACCATTCATGCTGCCTCGCTCTGTACACATTCAATATGCCACGTTAGTCTTCTTTTGCATGTGCCCCACACACTTTAGCAAAATTTTAAAATGGGTCGCATGAGTGATTTGTAAGCAATTTCCTTTGTAAACTGGTTGCATTTCCCAGTATTCTTAAAAAAAAAAGTCTGAATGTACCCCACCTGCAGTACCTACAACGGAGCCTATGTGATCATTCCATTTCGTATCCCTATCCTCGACTCTGGTATTTGTATGAGTTGACTGATTCCAGCTGTAACTCATTGATATTATAGTCATAGGAAGCTTTGTTTTTTTGTTCTGTGAAGTGTGGAATATGACATTTATGAAAATTTAAAGCAAGTTGCCGGTCTTTGCACTGCTTTGAAATCTTACCAAGATGTGCTTGAATATTTGAGCAACCGAGGTGCAAAAGCAACTAACTGCATGATAAGCAAAACTAAGGTAATCACGAAAACCTTGTTCCATCCAAACTATTAAAATTAAAGACATCATTTCTTTTCTGAAAATAATAAAAAATAATTAATTACACACTATTAATGGCAGAAATTTGCAGTTATGTTTTATATGTTAAAATCTTAAGTGAAATATTGACTGCAGTTTTTGCTCCCGATTTATGCAGTTAGTGGATTTTGCAAACATATCAATCCAATTAAAAAAAAAATAAATAAATAATAATTTGGTTGTGAAATTTGCTATTTGGTCATACAGGAATGACAGAAATGTGAGATTTAACTACTGCGACTATAAACAGAGTATTATATATAAAAACAAAGATGAGGTGACTTACCGAACAAAAGCGCTGGCAGGTCGATAGATACACAAACAAACACAAACATACACACAAAATTCAAGCTTTCGCAACAAACTGTTGCCTCATCAGGAAGAGGGAAGGAGAGGGGAAGACGAAAGGAAGTGGGTTTTAAGGGAGAGGGTAAGGAGTCATTCCAATCCCGGGAGCGGAAAGACTTACCTTAGGGGGAAAAAAGGACAGGTATACACTCGCGCACACACACACATATCCATCCACACATATACAGACACAAGCAGACATATACAGAGGCAAAGAGTTTGGGCAGAGATGTCAGTCGAGGCGGAAGTGCAGAGGCAAAGATGTTGTTGAATGACAGGTGAGGTATGAGTGGCAGCAACTTGAAATTAGCGGAGATTGAGGCCTGGTGGACAACGGGAAGAGAGGATATATTGTAGAGCAAGTTCCCATCTCCGGAGTTTGGATAGGTTGGTGTTAGTGGGAAGTATCCAGATAACCCGGACGGTGTAACACTGTGCCAAGATGTGCTGGCCGTGCACCAAGGCATGTTTAGCCACAGGGTGATCCTCATTACCAACAAACACTGTCTGCCTGTGTCCATTCATGCGAATGGACAGTTTGTTGCTGGTCATTCCCACATAGAATGCATCACAGTGTAGGCAGGTCAGTTGGTAAATCACTTGGGTGCTTTCACACGTGGCTCTGCCTTTGATTGTGTACACCTTCCGGGTTACAGGACTGGAGTAGGTGGTGGTGGGAGGGTGCATGGGACAGGTTTTACACCGGGGGCGGTTACAAGGGTAGGAGCCAGAGGGTAGGGAAGGTGGTTTGGGGATTTCATAGGGGTGAACTAACAGGTTACGAAGGTTAGGTGGACGGCGGAAAGACACTCTTGGTGGAGTGGGGAGGATATCATGAAGGATGGATCTCATTTCAGGGCAGGATTTGAGGAAGTCGTATCCCTGCTGGAGGGCCACATTCAGAGTCTGATCCAGTCCCGGAAAGTATCCCGTCACAAGTGGGGCACTTTTGTGTTTCTTCTGTGGGAGGTTCTGGGTTTGAGAGGATGAGGAAGTGGCTCTGGTTATTTGCTTCTGTACCAGATCGGGAGGGTAGTTGTGAGATGCGAAAGCTGTTTTCAGGTTGTTGGTGTAGTGGTTCAGGGATTCCAGACTGGAGCAGATTCGTTTGACACGAAGGCCTAGGCTGTAGGGAAAGGACCGTTTGATGTGGAATGGGTGGCAGCTGTACCTCCATTATGACATTATCTTCCTGTTTTTGCTTTTTGTTAACAAGATTCTATTTGGTTTTTTGAATCTGGAAAAGCCAGTTACCAATAACTTTCACTAATCCTTTCATGTGTGTCATAACAATTAGTGTCAACACAGTTTTCATTGCATAACATTGCTTTAATAATACTTTTCCTGTTTTGGGAGCATTTCTTTTCCACCGATCAGGACATCTTACTTTCCTGGGAGGGACCGTCGTCCTCTGTCTCATTTTGGTCATTTGCAACTAAAGTGATGAGTTTGACTCCTTCCAAAATTCCTACTATTTCAATTACTCTTACTTCGTTTGTACTATCCTCTGCATTTTAATCACCCACATAATCACTTATTTCCTTCAAAACACTCATGAATATGTCAGCAGACATTCCACTTGAACTGCGATTACCAGCATATATTTGGACAACACATTGGCAGTGAGAGCTTCATTGTTCTGTACATATTTGCTGCAGTGCAGCCAGCCTAACTGTGAATGATAAAAATATCTCTTTTAATCATAACAAACTGAAAGGTAGCTTTGAATGTCTAGATTCTTAACTCTGTCAGTTGGCCTGCTGCTTAGAATCTGAACATGGCATGGCGACTGCCATGCCTATTGAACGTTGCAAGTTTTGCAAACATTGGATGTTTAGCGGGCTTTGCACGTGAAAACATGCAGTTAATGGCTTTTGCAAACGAATACAATTTTCTGCAGCCAGTTTCAATGGTTTGTAGTTTATTTTGCACCCTCATGTAGGTGCTAAAAAAGTCTATATGGTAGAGTGCTCAATGCGAAATCGGATTTTGCATCTGGCTACTCATTTATGCAACTTCTTTCTGGTGGTACTTTGTTGTAGATAACTTTGTCATCTGCAAAAAGTCTGAGGTTACTATTAATATTGTCCACAAGGTCTTTAATGTGCAGCATGAACAACAAGGGTTCCAAAACATTTCCCTGGGCCACACCCAAAGTGACTTCTACATCTGATGATGACTCTCCTCCAACCAAGATAATCTGCTGTGTCCTCTCTACCCAAACATCCTCAATCCAGTCACCAATTTCACTTGATACAACATACGATCGTGTTTTTGACAATAAGTGTAAATGACGTACTGAGTCAAATATTTTTTGGAAATCAAAAAATACTGCATCTACGTGACTGCCTTATTCAGTGCTTTCATTCTGTCATGTGACAAAAGTGAGAGTTGGGTTTCACAAGAGTGATGTTTTCGGAATCCATGCTGGTTGCCATGGAGGAGGCCATTCTGTCCGAAGTACCTCATTATGTTTGAGTCAGATTATTTTCTAAGACTCTACAAGAATATTGGATAGTAGTATTGTGGGTCACTTCTACTGCTCTTTTTGTAAATAGGTGTGACCTTTGCTTTCTTTCAACTTCTGGGCATCTTCTTTCTGAGGGATCTACAATAGATTATAATTACAAGGTGGGCTAACTCAGCTGCAAATTCAAAACAGAATCTAATAGGGATACCATGGGACTGCAGAGCTTGGATCAGTTTTTAAAATTTCAACTATTCCGCCACACCACAGAAAGTAACACTTACTTCACTCATCTTTTCAGTGGTTAGAGGATTAAATTGGGGTAAAAATGTTGAACTTATACAGCAACAGTATTGCTCACTCGGAACTGAAATTGTCAAGAAATGTACAAAAGCCAAAGAAGAATAAATGAAGGAAAGTTGTCTGAGACATAAAAGACTGGAACAAGCTAATGTAGCTGCTGCACATAGACTAAGAAACAGACAATTTAGGAAACACAGGAGGTGGTGTGTAGTGATTAGAGATGAAAAAGATAATTGGGTAATAGAAATAGAAAAAGAGCAAAAAGATGGAAATAATCATGGAGGAACATTATAGTTGGCCATAGAAAATAAGCTAATTTGAAACGAAGAGTACATGGTGATGATATAAATTCAATACTTATTTCTGAATTTAGTATCAGCAGTAAGTGTGACAACACTGCTACTAGACATTGTCGGCACAGGTATTACACGTGCCGACAGTGATTCAGTAACGACTGGGGAACATAATCGTGAATGGAATGAACTTGCTGTGCTAATCGAACTATGGGAAGCAGAGCGTCTGAACCAACATAGATACATGCACAGTAATACACTCAGCACATGGCTGGTGAAGGCAGCTAATTACTGAGCACATGGAAACTTGGCACAAGCACAAGGCTAGGTTCAAGTCAGTTGAACTGCAGTGGAACTCTGGCCTGCCACTCACAAGGAATCACCTCTGTCAACGGGTCTGCCCATATGATGTGACCTAGGTCTGCGGCAGTTGAACTTCGCAGGAGCACTGTCCTGGAGCTCTCAAGTAAACATTTCCATCAGCAGGTTAGCCCATATGACATGACATATGAACCCTCTGTGGCAGCTTTCTTAACTACTCCACCATTTTACCCATGTCAGCCCGTCGGGACGTCTACTGGCAGGGGTACTAAACTGAGTATCAAAAAGCTATATGCAAACTCAGAAGAGGTGAATATCGGGCATTATTTATGTACCAAAAATACAAGCATAAGGCCAAAGTCAGAACAAGAACCATGCAAACTCCTGAATAAAATTTATGTAACTCGAGAAGTTTCACCACATTTTGAAAATATTTTTATTGTTATATTTCCAGAGAAAACAAGAGCATATATATGTGAAAATAGCCACACAATTAGTGTAATATCTAATGCTTTAAAAATACTGTGAAGAGCTGACTGAATATGTGTGATATTTTGAGATTGACTGACTCCATCCAGTCCAGGTAATGTTAAATGTAGACAATCAGGAAATAACAGTGTAAGATCCAAAGAAGTGCCTCCACATGCAAGAGTAGCAAAATCCTAGTGATTAACAGCCAAAGCATCCACAACAAAGTGCCAGAGTTGAAGCACTCATAAAAAGCAGTGGAACTCACATAATACTAGGTTCAGAAAGCCGGTTAGACACACAATTGATAGCAGTGAGATTATTGGGCAAAATTTAAGTGTACATCGAAAGGATGGGCTAAGGAAATAGAGGTGATGTAGTTGTTGCAGTAGACCAGAAACTCAAATCCACTGAGATACAAATAGAAGCTGCATGTGAGATGATTTGGGCAAGACTCAGTATCAAAGGTGCACATAAACTTGTAATTGGATCCTTCTATTGACAGTCAGATTCCCCATCCCCCAGATATATTGGAAAACTTTCAGGCTTGCTTCAAAAGAGTGGTTTCCCGCGTGGCAGGAAGTGTTATTGCCCACCGCAGTCAGTCATAGCCAGAACGCAGACAGGACACAGCAATCAGGTTGCTGAACGGCACTCATTGAGAGTGAGTCAACTGCTATGCAGTAAATGTGATTAAATGACCAGCTGTTACTTTTATTTGTGAACTCTTTGAGGAAACTAAGAAATTGGCTACATTACATTAATAGTAAACTGAAAGAGTATGGTGACATCCGCCATCTTTGCAAGGAGCTATGGCTCTGTGAAGACAGTTACAGAGCTGTTTTCTTATGTCTTCTGAACAATTCAAAACATTGCTCATGCTCACTGAACCTAAAATTGTGCATCATTTTAGACATCCAAGAATTTTATTAAATTATCCTCCAGAACAATATTGTTTTATTATTCTGTGCAGCTCCAGTAACTGCTTAGGAATTATTATGAAATACACTGCCTGACAAAAATGTGAAATATCAAGAAGACATGGTCAGAAGTCAGGGTAACACACACCAAATCAAATAAGTTTTGTTTTCGTACAACATTTCAGTGGGTTTGCTTGCCGCAGTCACAATCAGCCAGCAGACCGCTGTGGGTGTGAGCAGTTGAGGGTAGCTTTTTTGCCCAGGTTAGTACAGCACATATAATGCCCTCTCTGTGTTTGACTGAGCCTTCAGAGAAAACCACAGTTCGCTTTTACATAATTTCCCCTGTAACACCGTAATTGTCAGGGCGAACTTTTAATCATCCATCAATCCATTAGAATTATTACAATTCTGTAAATAATGGCTGTTACAAGACATCCTGCAAAACATTACAAAATGCCTTCTCTGAAAACTACCTGGACTAGATTTTTCAGAATCCCACTTGTGAGGGAAATATATTGAATGTAATGGCAGCAGATAGACCTGACCTCTGAGATGATATCCACATTGATCCTAGTATTAATGACTATGAGGCAGATGTTGCAACAATGATTACAAATAAAACAAGTAGAAAGATTTCTCTCAGTGAGGAACTTGAAACATTTAGCTCAGGGAAGGGGCGTGTAGTACGGAAAAATAGTAGACTATGCACTTATATAAATGTACATAGTGAAACTGTTCATGATTGGAGGGTCCCCCTATGCTGTACACCAGTCACATAAAGTAACTTCTAAAGAAACTGACTGCTGCATAACATGTTTAAAGCAAAGCATTGGGCTGTATGTAAAGACATGCTGAACGAAACATGTTCGCCTGCCAAGAGGGGAATGCATAAAACCTTCAGTGACTTATCATAACAGAACATTATTCAAAAATCTGGTCATATGTAAAGGTATTTAAGTTAGTGCCCAGACACTTGTAAACAAGACAGGAAATGAAATTGAGAGTACCAAAGCAAAACCCGAAATGCTCAACTGTGTTCTCAAAAGAAAATCTAGGAGCATTGCTCCATCATATTACTGGGAGTACTACAAAGTTGATTGAAATACATATTAGTTTCAACGACATTGAGAAACAGCTGAAATGATCAAAATTGAACATGGGTGCAGGGCCCAATGAATCCCTAACAGGTTCTCTACCAAATTTGCAGCTGAGTTAGTCCCTCTTTTAATCAAAATCTACCATAGATCACTCGAATAAAAAAGCTGTGCCCATTAGTTAGGTTTATGTAGTTCTAAGTCTAGGGGACTGATGATCTCAGATGTTTAGTCCCATAGTGCTTAGAGCCATCAACAGGATAATTGTCTGTGCCTGAAAGCCAGAGCCACGCTGCAGTGGTTTGAATTGCATGATTGTGAACTCACATAGATGTCTTGACCACCAGATTCACCTGATGTGAATTTGATGGAACTCGCTTGGATCATTATTGGGCACCATCACAGTATTCACAAATCAGCGGCCATTTATTTACTGAAATTACATGACTTGTTTATAGACATCTGGTGCCACATACCTTCACAAATATACCAACAATCTGTAGAATCAATGAGATGCAAAAATGGTGCTATATAGTGTTATGAAGACGGCCCAATGAGCTGTTAAGCAGTTAGTCATAACATTTTGGCTCATCAGTGTGTTTTGCACGTGCTCGAACCAGTTGGCGCAAGGCCATGGCTGTACAGTCACATATGTTACAGCCCAGCTGCCGGTCTGCCCATGCATCACTTGTTTGCCTACCCCTGCCTACTGCTGCCTACTACAAGCACTCAGCCGACTTTGAGCGAGTGCTCAAACTGGAACAGCCTAGTCTAGCCCATCCCATTCTGCAGTCTGCCCAGAATATCAGTGTGAACTGTCTAGGTGTCTGATGTGTTTCATATTGAAAGAGCGCGGTGTATGAATACAGCCGCGTTCCAAACTCAGTAATAACATTTTTAATAGAAATCTTAACCCAAGACGTGTTGTTTCACTCAAAGACTGTCACAGTCTTCGCATAACTGTAGGAGCATCCTCTTATTATGATACTGATGTCATTTGTGCTATACATGTAGCAGTATCACACACACACACACACACACACAAGAACTGGCTGAGATATTTGGCATGTGTGTTACTGCATGACCTCCACTGTCTTTCATCCCTGTAAATAGTTGGTAATACAGTACAGTGTTCTGCTATTCAATGAAGAATATTATTATTTTTGAAGTATTTAACTGTGTGAAAAATTATTTCCATTCTAGGCATATGAGCGCATGAACTTGGCAGATGCACTGGTCCCTCGTTCATATACAGATGGTGAACTCATAATAAAGCAAGGTGATCAGGCAGATGGTATGTACTTTGTGGAGGATGGTTCTGTGAAAATTACCATTGTTGGAGACAGTGGGCATGAAGTTGAGGTATGTTATATGAAGACTTTCATGTATTTGCAGTTATGTAAATAAACATGAATGTTTAAAAATAAAAAATAATTTGCAGATTAATCGGATTAACAAAGGAGGATACTTTGGTGAACTGGCACTTGTTACCCATAAACCAAGAGCAGCATCAGCGTACGCTGTTGGTCAGATTAAGTTAGCATGTAAGTACCTTAAATATATCTATTGAATTCATCTCTGTTTGTACCACTTCTTCACTTGTACCACATTGTTATTATTGATGTAAACAGGTTAAATTTTTAGCTGTTAATTTAATATACTGTATTTACCTGAGTATAAGACGATCCTTATGTTTTCAAGAGCCATCTTGAGAATTTTTAAAAAAAATTTATTCTGACTAATCAAAATTATTAACTATTTTATTGATACAAATTATCTGCCTAAAAAGTTAGTATTCTACCTATCCTAAATTTGTGCCAATTATTGCTTTTCTACATTTTGATAATAAAGGAGAAATAAAATAAATGAAAAGAAATGGTGTACAATTTGCAGTCTGCTATATTTCTACACTTTTCACTTATTGAACCATCGCCTGTAGTATTTTTAATTATCATCGTCCTAATAGCATAGCTATGAAATTTATATCTTCGTTGTTGCAAATATTTTACTGTTTCTTCCAAATATGTTGCAATTTCTGAGGTTGTGGTTACCATGGAACCTGAGAACACAGCTGTTTTTATCCAAATACATATCGTTTGTGCTTCTGTGGTGGTGTGGGGATGTTACAAGGTCTCTTGTTTTCAGACTTACCGTCTGCCTGCTGCTCTCTCATTGGCTGCGTAGAACCTGCTGTCACGTCATTTTAAGCATAACATTGCAGCCGAAAACACCTAAGTACACCACAGGCCCCTATCTAGACTTCTGTCTCCAGCTGAAAAGAATACTGTTGTTCTCAGTCAAATTGGTATCACTGTTCCCCTTCCAGCCTTCCTGTAGTGCTATGCTTGAGTAAGTGCGAAACACAGACTGCAGTATCTTCTTGAGTGCAAGTTATATGTAACAGCAGCAACAATTCATAAATAAAAGATCGCAATCATGATTCATTACAGTTTTCGAACTTTCACGTGTCCTACAGTCTACTGATGTCTGTTGGTACTATCTCCACTAAAGGTCCTGCCACTGTAATTTATTCTCATGCCAACAATTACAGTCAGATAATATAATTTATTCTATTTGTTAAACAGTTCATTCAGGATTAATTTTCCTTCTTGTTTCACCTTAATGTCGCCATCATGTTCTAAAGCTGATTAAAAGCTGATCATGTTTGTACCCGGTGCTCTGATACATGAAACTGAATTTCTCACTTGCAACCCAGTTAGCAAATCATTACAGTCTCCCATAATTATAATAATAATAATAATAATAATAATAATAGAAGTTGATTTGGTTTAGAATCAAGTAATATTTTTGAAAGACAACGTTTTTGATTTTGAATGTTATTTTTACTTAAAAAGGAACATTAATGTTTGTACATGGTATCCATACATGTATGAGAACTTTTACTGAAAACCTGTTCAAATACAACAAGAGTGGAGAAGTATATTGTTATAGTGGCTAGTCATAGTTTTTCACATATCCCTTGCACTAGCACTGTGCGAGCCAAATTTTACATGATGGTTCAAGCAACAACGATACTGTATCAAGCTCTTTGGCGTATCGCGAAATCTTGAATCTGTTCGAACGCGAGTATTGTTTGCTCAGCCCTGCTCTTCTGGACCTGCACGTGCCCTCTATAGCCAAAGCTTCATCTGTAAATGTAAGACAACCCCTACATGCTCTATTAAACAATGTAAAAATGGTAACCTCAACATCAATAGTTTAATCTGTGAATATAAGATGAGCCTGTATTTTTTGAATGACGAATTTGGGGAAAAGCCTCATCTTATAATCGAATAAATATCATACATCCACAGATTTAAAAGTTACATAGGTAACTATTTAATATAAGTAAGATATTGAAGAGTCAGGATAGAACTGAATAATGAAACTGATAAATCTTGGCTGGAAGCAGTTCGTATTTCACAGTGAAGAGGGTGACTAAATTACAATAAACTCATTACATTTAGTTATATGAATGTGCCTCGATTGGTAATGAATCCACCACCTTCAGTGCGGATGCACAGTTATGTTCGACCTGTGGGAATTTCAAAGCAGTGGACATAGGAGACTCGATACAGGTGACACTGAGTGGAAATGTTGTTCACCCAGGAGGCGTGATTAGTTAGTCTATGCAGTTGTGATAAACACTGTGTCTGGGTGGTGCAGTGGCTGACACAACTGTCTAGAAAGCAGGAGGTCCTGGGTTCGAATCCCTGTCTGGCACACCCATTTGCACTCATCGCTGCAGATTCCATACAAAGTCCCGATGCAGTGGATATCTTATAGTCCCCCTGTGGGTCCGGGGTAAGAATAGGCCCGAGGTATTCCTGCCTGTCGTAAGAGGCGACTAAAAGGAGTTTCAACCGTTTCGGCCTTCCATGTGATGGTCCCCCTTGGGGTTTGACCTCCATTTTTCAAAATTCTACAGAAGTACGAGCCTTTTGGGGAAGGACACCTTACGTGGTGTACAACTGGTCCTAAGTGCACTAAGACCTTGGCACTCAGCATTGTACCGGCGTTGTAACCATACCCACTATTCCTCAAATTGGGCCTAAACGCCTGATGGGTTGTCCAAGTTACGCCCATAGTGCGTCCCCATCTGCACCTACGATCATGATGGACTTTCCATGGCACCAGAAATCCAGCACGGTAGCCAGCCCGTTGTGGTGGGGTCGTCATGTACCCTCTAGGTTGTAGCCCCCTGACAACACAGGGATCGTACTGCCGATACCTGAGCTGCACCCTCCCCACGTCGGCCAAGGAGTAGATGCCCGTCTCCTTGGGGCATCAGGACTCCCGGCAACGGTCATCCTGCCAGGTGGCCCTTGCTGAGGCTGGGTGGCGCCCGTGGGGAGAGCCCCTGGTCGGAGTGGGTGGTATCGGGGCGGACGTTTCGCAGATGAAACGTCAACACGTATCAGGTCGCTCTGCGGCCGAGTCTTTCAAAAGAAAAGGTACCGTTTCTAGTTCTGGTTCTCCTGCCCTTTCCCCCTTGGCCACTCCCTGGGAGGCCCCCCCAGGGGATCCACAACTCTTTTGTGGATACGTGCGTAGCGAGCACGGGGCCCCGAGCTAATGTGGCCTTCCTTCCTTTCCGGGCTGCATACCTTCCCTTTCCGCATCCTTCCCCATCCCCTGTCTTCACCCCCCCCCCCTCACCTCTGGCTCTTTCCTTCACTTTCTCCCCCTCTGGGAGTATGGTTTGCGCCTACGTCCGGAGACGGACGCTTGTAAATGTACCGCATTCTTCTTCTCCCTTGCTTGTATGTCTTCTTCCTCCCTTTGTCCTTCTCCTTTTCTTACCTCTTCTCTTTACCCTTTTCTCCGCTGCGGCGTTTGAGACCCCTTCTTCTTTCCTTTCCCTTTCTCTTTCTTCCTCCCTGTGCGTGTCTGAAGGCCGACCCACGCACTTCCATGCGTAGCCGGTGACGGGGTAACGCGTAATTCCCCGCCCCGGGTAGACAGGTAGGACACGTACGTACCCCCTGGTGAAGGCCAGGCCCAGGGAGGGGTGATTACCCGAGCTGATACCTTCCGAAAGTGCCGATTGGTCCCTCCGTCCGTTTGTCGGGAGGTGTGACCTGAGGTGTGAACAATCACCTAAGGCGGGAGTGCCCTCAGAGAGGGCCCCCACAAGGGAGGAGCGCGCCATCGGAGACGCCGGTAATCATGGGGGATTCTTCCGCAATGGTTTCCTCACCTTCCACTAAGTCTAGTCACAAACGTAAGCATACTGAGTCTCAGCCACAGACGATTCTTCCATCGTTGCCACAGTTCCTTGTTGTTTCTCGGTCTGATGAAGGTCACGACTTCTCCACGGTCAACCCTTTCATTATCCAGAAAGGAGTCGATGCAATAGCAGGTCCTGTAAAGTCTTGTTCCCGATTACGGAATGGCACCCTGTTGTTAGAAACACACAGTGCCCTCCAGTCACAAAAATTGCTGCGTACTACTCTGCTCCACACCTTCCCTGTCCGGGTGGAACCGCACCGTACCTTGAATTCCTCGCGTGGAGTCGTTTATACACGCTCCCTCGATGGATTGTCTGACGAAGAAATTCAGCACTATCTGTCTGACCAGGGCGTAACGGCAGTTCATAGAGTAATGAAACGGGTTGACACGAACATCATTCCCACCCGCACTGTCTTCTTGACATTTGACACAGTTCAACTCCCATCGAAAATCAAAGCAGGCTATGAGATAATTTCCGTTCGCCCTTACGTCCCAAACCCTACGCGTTGCTATCGATGTCAGCGGTTCAATCACACCAGCCAGTCCTGTTCCAATCCAGCCAAATGTGTTACGTGTGGCACGGATGCCCATGAGGGTGCTTGTCCACCTCCATCCCCTCGCTGCATCAACTGTATGGGTGACCACGCTGCTTCCTCTCGAGATTGCCCCGTTTTTAAGGATGAGAAGCTCATCCAGGAAATAAGGGTGAAGGAAAAGGTGTCGACCTTTGCTGCTCGAAAATTATTCGCCAGTCGCAAGCCCACCGTGCCTCAGACAGGAAAATACAGCACTGTCCTTGCTTCTCCTCGGCCAACAAAGGAGGCGGCCACGCAGACTTGCGACCTCACCTTTAGTACCACGGTCGTCAGATCGGCCAGCGCAAAGATCGCTCGTTCAACCTCACCACTTTCGCCTGCCCACTCTCTGGCTCACCCTTCGTCGGGTTCTGCTACATCTCGAGCCCAAAAGTCGGACGCCAAGTCTTCCAAAAAAGAGCATACTCGTGAAGAGTTTTTACGGACCGCAGCTTCACAACCATCGGTTCCTCCTTCCTCTAAACAACATTCTTCCAAGAAGGCTACAAAGAAACCCAGTTCCTCTCCTTCTCCGCCAAGGCGTGGCCCCTCTACAGCACCACCTGGCGGAAATCGCCCTCGGCCATCTTCTGTGTCGCCGAGGCGCACTGCTGGTGGCCGGTCAACCGGCCGATCGCTGGTGGCAGGGACTGATCCTGACCAACTTATGGATCAGGATCTTCTGCCTTCGGCTGAATGCCATTCCATGCTGTCGGTTGCTAGCTCCGAGCAGTCTTTGAGTTGACAGCAACTTTGGTCACATTCCTCCATTCTCTTTTCACCCCATGTCCATTATCCACTGGAATATCCGCGGCATTCGAGCCAATCGGGATGAATTGTCGGTCCTCTTACGCTCCTACTCGCCGGTCATCTTCTGTCTTCAGGAAACAAAGCTGCGTCCCCATGACCGCTTTGTTCTCCCTCATTTTCAGTCTGTCCGATATGATCTCCCCTCTGTTGCAGGCTCTCCAGCCCATGGAGGACTCATGATTCTTCTCCGTGATACTCTCCATTATCACCCAATCCCCTTAAACACTTCCTTCCAAGCTGTCGCCGTCCGTCTTTCACTTTCCGGATACACGTTCTCTCTTTGTACTGTATACATTCCATCGTCCACACCACTGGCACGAGCTGATCTCCTTCATCTTCTTGGTCAGCTTCCACCCCCCTATTTGCTGGTTGGGGACTTCAATGCCCACCACCCGCTTTGGGGATCTCCACACCCTTGTCCACGTGGCTCCGTATTGCTAGACGTCTTCCACCAAGCGGATCTAGTTTGCCTCAACACTGGGGTCCCCACATTTTTGTCTGCCTCCACGACAACCTTATCTCATTTGGACCTTGCGGTCGGTACTGTTCCGCTAGCTCGGCGCTTCGAATGGTTCGCCCTTGATGATACACACTCGAGTGACCACTTTCCATGTGTCCTCAGACTGCAGCCTCAACTGCCATATATGCGCCCGCGACGCTGGAAGTTTGCCCAAGCCGATTGGACACTTTTTTCGTCTCTCGCGACATTCGATGACCGTCGCTTTCCCAGCGTCGACGATGAGGTCACACACATTACCGACGTTATCCTTACAGCTGCGGAACGTTCAATACCACGCACCTCCGAATTGCCCCGGCGCCCCCCAGTTCCTTGGTGGAACGAGGCATGCCGTGACGCAATACGTGAGCGGCGACGTGCTCTTCGCATTTTCCGTCACCATCCTACTTTGGCCAACTGTATCCGCTATAAGCAGCTCCGTGCGCGATGCCGTCGTGTCATCCGCGATAGCAAGAAGGCAAGCTGGAAATTCTTTATTAGCTCATTTAACGCCTTCACTCCCTCCTCGGCAGTTTGGAGTCGGCTTCGACGGTTCTCAGGCGCGCCTAGTTTCTCCCCGGTTTCTGGGCTCACTGTCGCGCATGATACCTTAGTGGACCCCGTCGCAATTTCTAACTCGTTGGGTCAGCACTTTGCTGAGATTTCGAGCTCTTCAAATTACCCGCCAGCGTTTCTCCCGAAGAAACGTGCAGCGGAAGTGCGACCTCTTGCTTTCTCCTCCCAAAATCACGAAAGCTACAATACTGTTTTCTCCATGCGGGAACTCAAACATGCCCTCTCATCTTCTCGCTCCTCCGCCCCAGGACCGGATGGTATCCATGTCCAAATGTTGCTGCATTTATCCACCCATAGTCTGCGTTACCTCCTTCGCCTTTATAATCGAATTTGGACCGGCAGCACCTTTCCCAGACGGTGGCGGGAAGCTATTGTCGTTCCCGTTCCGAAACCTGGACAGGACAAACATCTCCCCTCTAGCTATCGCCCCATTTCTCTCACGAGTAGTGTCTGTAAGGTTTTGGAGCGTATGGTGAATTACCGTTTAGCTTGGTGGCTGGAATCCCGCAGCCTTTTAACACCAGCCCAATGCGGATTTCGGAAGCATCGTTCTGCAGTTGACCATCTTGTCGCTCTCTCCACTTATATCATGAACAATTTTCTCCGGCAACGCCAAACGGTAGCAATATTTTTTGATCTGGAGCGAGCATACGATACCTGTTGGAGGACAGGCATCCTCCGCACACTGTTCTCTTGGGGCTTTCGAGGCCGGCTGCCCCTTTTTCTTCGCGAATTTATGGCAGAGCGCACTTTTCGGGTACGGGTGAACACTACTCTCTCCCGTACTTTCTCCCAAGAAAACGGGGTACCCCAGGGATCCGTGCTGAGTGTTGTACTGTTTGCCATCGCCATAAATCCAATTATGGATTGTCTCCCTCCTGATGTCTCGGGCTCCCTCTTTGTGGACGATTTTGCGATCTACTACAGCTCTCAACGGACCAGCCTTCTTGAACGACGTCTTCAAGGATGTCTCGATCGCCTCCACTCGTGGAGCATCGAAACTGGCTTCCGTTTTTCACCCAGTAAGACCGTTTGTGTCAATTTTTGGCGACGTACGGAGTTTCTTCCGCCCTCCTTACATCTCGGTCCTGTCAACCTTCCGTTTTCAGACGTCGCTAAATTCTTGGGTCTTATGTTTGACAGAAAACTATGCTGGTCCTCCCACGTTTCCTATCTTTCGGCTCGCTGTCTGCGATCACTTAACACCCTCCGTGTCCTGAATGGTACCTCCTGGGGAGCGGACCGAGTGGTCCTTCTCCGCCTCTATCGCGCCTTAGTGCGCTCGAAATTGGATTATGGAAGCATAGTCTACTCCTCTGCTCGGCCGTCTATTCTTCGGCGTCTCGACTCTATCCACCACCGTGGATTACGTTTAGTGTCTGGAGCTTTTTACACTAGCCCTGTGGAAAGCCTTTATGCTGAGACTGCTGAACCTCCGCTGTCCAATCGGCGAGCAGTCCTCCTGAGTCGTTACGCTAGCCGCCTGTCTTCCATGCCTGCTAATCCAGCCCACGACCTTTTTTTCGACGCCTCCTTTGATGTAGGGTATGCAGGCCGCCCCTCCTCCCTACTACCCCCGGGAGTCCGCTTCCGTCAACTGCTCCATTCTCTTTCCTTCCGCTTTCCTAAAACCTTCCTGACCACTTGGGGTACAGCACCGCCTTGGCTCCGTCCCCGGATCTGCCTGCTCCGTGACCTTTGTCAATTTCCCAAAGATGGTACCCCTACACTTGGTTATCGTCGGGCATTTGCTGCTCTATGTGCAGAAATGACGGACGCCACATTTATTTACACCGACGGCTCGAAAACATCGTTAGGTGTAGGGAGTGCCTATATTGTTGGCGACACCCCAAATCGCTTTCGGCTTCCCGGCCAGTATTCGGTTTATACTGCGGAGCTTTACGCTGTTCTCCAGGCTGTCCACTACATCCGCCGCCATCAGCGGATACAGTACGTTATCTGCTCAGATTCTCTCAGCTCTCTCCTCAGTCTCCAAACTCTTTACCCTGTGCACCCTCTGGTCCACCGGATTCAGGACTGTCTGCGCTTGCTTCACCTGAGGGGCGTCTCGGTGGCGTTCCTCTGGCTCCCGGGACACGCTGGTATCTGTGGGAATGAGGCGGCAGATGTAGCGGCCAAGGCCGCAGTCTCTCTTCCTCGGCCAGCTATTCAGTCGCTTCCCTTCACCGATCTTCGGAGCGATTTATGTCGCCATGTTGCTCAATTATGGCATGCCCATTGGTCGGCACTTTCCTGTAATAAATTGCGGGAAGTGAAAGCCCTTCCTTGCGCTTGGACCTCTTCCTCCCGAACGCGTCGTCGGGAGGAGGTAATTTTAGCTAGACTCCGGATAGGGCACTGTCGTTTTAGCCATCGACATCTTTTAAGCGGCGATCCTCCCCCACTCTGTCCCCACTGCTCTCAGCTGTGGACGGTAAGACACCTTTTAATTGAATGCCCCTATTTTAATCCATTACGCTCCCGTCTACAGCTATCGCCTGATCTATCGTCGATTTTAGCAGATGACACGCGCTCCGCCGACCGCGTTCTCCAGTTTATTAGTGACAGTGAAATGACGTCAGTCATTTGAAGCTTTTTTTGGGGACAATCACCCCCTTTCTGTAGTGGATTTTTCAGCAGTCTTCTATTTTTAGTTTCTCCAATTTTCTGACTTTGTTCCCCTTGCTGCTGGTTTTAAATTTCGGTTTCTTACTGTCTTAAGTCACGGGCTGGGCGCTAATGACCATAGAAGTTTTGCGCCCTAAAACCACAAAAAAAAAAAAAAAAAAAAAAAAAAAACCTCCCTGGGAGGAGGGACAGGCCCGCCGGCTTGGGGCGAAGTACTTTCCCTGCTATTTGGTCTGTTCTCGAACCGATGGGGGGACGTTCGCCACCTCCAAGCCCATGTTCTTTGTTCAGCACATTGAGGACATCTTCGGGGAAATCGAGGCTCTCAGCAAGATGCGTTCAGGGTCCATTCTTATCAAGACCACCTCCGCCACACAGTCGGCGGCGCCCAGGCATGCGACCGCCTAGGGGACATCCCAGTGTCCATTGTCCCGCATCTGGCACTAAATAGGACGCAGGGGGTTATTTTTCATCGTGACCGCCTGCTACAATCTGATGAGGAGCTCAGGGCCAACCTGGAGCGCCGAGGCGTGCATTTCGTCCGGCGAGTCCAGCGCGGCCCCAAAGACCGTCGCATCGACACCGGGGCCTTTATCCTCGCCTTCGAGGGGGACGTTCTCCCGGAGAAGGTAAAGGTGATGTGCTACCGGTGCGACGTGCCTCCTATGCGCTGTTTTCGGTGTTTGCGCTTTGGGCACATGTCGTCACGGTGTGAGGCTGAGCCCCTTTGTGGCGATTGTGGACGTCCTCTTCGTGAGGAACATACATGCACCCCACCACCTCGGTGCATTAATTGTCCTGGCATCCACTCGCCTAGATCCTCAGACTGCCCCGCATATCAGAAGGAGAAGAAGATACAAGAACTCAAAACTTTGGATCGGCTCTCTTATTCTGAGGCCAGGAAGAAGTATGACCGCCTCCATCCCGTGCCGTTGACCACTTCGTTTGCCTCAGTTGTGTCCACTCCTTCCGCGGTATCCTCACCCCTATCTATCCTGTCCCCCCTCCGCCTCCTCCGCCCATCAGGGGGCTCTGCCTCCGCCTGCCAAATCCCTCCCTTCCAAATCCTCCTCCCCCGTGGCCTCCACCCCCTCTGCCCCAGGGGCCACCCTTCCTCCTCCCCCTCTCCCCCCCGCCACCTGAGAAGCGATCCTCTTCTCAGGCATCCATCGGGGAAACGTTCCGGACCCCAGCTTCCGAGGTCCGGCGTTCCAAAATGGACCCCGCACGTGAGGACCTTCTTCGGGTCCAGCCCACCATCCCTGTGCCTCCTCAGCCTTCCAAGAAGGCCTCCAAGAAGAAGTCTCTATCCCCCTCTCCACCCCGGCGCGTTTCGTCTGACGCTCCATCTGTGAGTCGCTGCTCCCGGCCGTCCTCAGTTTCGCCGGGACGCTCTGCTGCCAGGCGCTCAGCTGGCCTCTCGTCGGCAAATGATGCTGCCCCTCCTACACAACCAGGGACAGCGGCCGCAGCTGGCAACGACTCGATGGAACCGGATCCGCCTCCCGCCGGTTGTAGCGTTGTTCCCTCGCAACCTGGCCCTCCGCGGCCGTCGAGGTGACCAGCTCTTCCCCCGTCTCGTTCCCCCAACTTTTTGACTAGCGATGGCCTTGTTACATTGGAACATAAGAGGTATTCGATCTAATCGGGAGGAATTACAACTGCTCCTCCGCCTGCACTGTCCGCTCGTCCTTGGTCTCCAGGAAACCAAGTTGCGCCTCACTGACCGTATTGCTTTTACCCACTATACCTCGGAGCGGTATGACCTCACCCCTTTGGACGGTATCCCAGCTCATGGTGGGGTCACGTTGCTCGTTCGGGACGATGTCTATTACCATCCCATCCCATTGACCACCCCACTCCAAGCAATAGCTGTCCATATTACTCTTTCTGCTTTTACTTTTTCAGTTTGTACCATCTACACTCCACCGTCATCTGCTGTTAGTCGGGCTGACATGATGCACCTGATCATTCAGCTTCCCCCACCGTTTTTATTGTTTGGCGACTTCAATGCCCATCATCCCCTTTGGGGCTCTCCTGCATCCTGTCAAAGAGGCTCACTCTTGGCGGATCTCTTCAACCATCTCAATCTTGTCTGCCTCAATACCGGCGCCCCGACTTTCCTCTCGGACTCTACTCGTACCTAGTCCCACTTGGACCTCTCAATCTGTTCTACCACTCTTGCCCGTCGGTTCGAGTGGTATGTCCTTTCTGACACCTATTCGAGCGACCATTTCCCCTGTGTCGTTCATCTCCTGCACCACACCCCATCCCCACGTCCTTCGCGCTGGAACATACTGAAAGCTGACTGGGGACTTTACTCCTCCCTGGCGACCTTTCCGGACCACGATTTTCTCAGTTGTGACAGTCAGGTCGAATACCTCACGGCTGTTATCATCAATGCTGCCAAACGTTCCATTCCTCGTACTACCTCTTCTTCACGTCGCGTTTCCGTCCCCTGGCGGAACAAGGCTTGTAGGGACGCCATCCGTGCTCGACGACGTGCTTTACGCACCTTTCGCCGCCATCCTACATTGGCGAATTGTATTGAATACAAACGACTCCGAGCGCAATGCCGTAGAGTCATCAAAGACAGCAAAAAAGCTTGTTGGGCCTCTTTCACCAGCTCCTTTAACAGTTTTACTCCCTCTTCCGTCGTTTGGGGTGGCCTGCGCCGGCTGTCGGGCATCGAGACCCACTCCTCGGTACCTGGCCTGACCTCAGGTAATGAGGTCCTTGTTGATCCTGTGGCTGTCTCCAACGCCTTTGGCCGCTTTTTCGCGGAGGTTTCAAGCTCCGCCCATTACCACCTTGCCTTCCTTCCCAGGAAAGAGGCAGAAGAGGCTCGGCGACCTTCCTTCCACTCGCTGAATCTGGAAACTTATAATGCCCCCTTTACTACGCGGGAACTCGAACGTGTGCTTGCATTGTCCCGGTCCTCTGCTCCGGGGCCAGATGCCATTCACGTTCAGATGCTGGCACACCTTTCTCCGGCAGGCAAAAGCTTCCTTCTTCGTACCTACAATCTCGTCTGGACCAAAGGTCAGGTCCCCATGCGTTGGTGTGACGCCGTCGTTGTTCCTATACCCAAACCCGGGAAGGATAGACACCTTCCTTCTAGTTACCGCCCCATTTCTCTTACATGCTGTGTCTGTAAGGTGATGGAGCGCATGGTTAATGCTCGGTTAGTCTGGATTCTTGAATCTCGACGACTACTTGCTAATGTCCAATGCGGCTTTCGTCGCTGCCGCTCCGCTGTTGACCACCTTGTGACCTTGTCGACGTTCATCATGAACAACTTTTTGCGAAGGCGCTAAATGGTAGCCGTGTTCTTCGACTTGGAGAAGGCTTGTGATACCTGTTGGAGAGGAGGTATCCTCTGCACTATGCACAGGTGGGGCCTACGCGGTCGCCTGCCCCTTTTTATTGATTCCTTTTTAACGGATCAAAAGCTTAGGGTACATGTGGGTTCCGTATTGTCCGACGTCTTCCTCCAGGAGAACTGAGTGCCTCAGGGCTCCGTCTTGAGCGTAGCCCTTTTTGCCATCGCAATTATGGATTGTATTCCACCTAATGTCTCAGGCTCTCTCTTTGTCGATGACTTCACGATCTACTGCAGTGCCCAGAGAACATGCCTCCTGGAGCGCTGCCTTCAGCGTTGTCTAGACAGCCTCTACTCATGGAGCGTGGCAAATGGCTTCCGGTTCTCTGAAGAGAAGACGATTTGTATCAACTTTTGGCAATATAAAGCGTTCCTTCCGCCATCCTTACATCTCGGTCCCGTTCTTCTCCCATTCGTGGAAACAACTAAGTTTCTAGGGCTCACGTTGGACAGGAAACTGTGTTGGTCTCCACATGTCTCTTATTTGGCGGCCCGTTGTACACGTTCTCTTAATGTCCTCAGAGTTCTTAGCGGTTCATCTTGGGGAGCGGATCGCACTGTCCTGCTTCGCTTGTATCGAAGCTGGATTATGGGAGCTTCGTCTACTCGTCCGCTCGGCCATCCCTCTTACGCCGGCTCAACTCCATCTACCATCGGGGGATACGTCTTGCGACCGGAGCCTTCTACACTAGTCCTGTCGAGAGTCTTTATGCTGAAGCTGCCGAATTACCATTGACCTACCGGCGAGACATACTGCTGTGTCGGTATGCCTGCCGGCTGTTGTCTATGCCCGACCACCCCTCTTACCAGTCCTTCTTCGCCGATTCTCTCGACCGTCAGTACGGGTTGTATGTGTCTGCCCTGCTGCCTCCCGGAGTCCGCTTCCGGCGCCTGCTTCGACAATTGGATTTTGCCCTCCCTACCACCTTCAGAGAGGGTGAGAGCCCGACACCACCTTGGCTCCAGGCTCCGGTTCATATTTATCTCGACCTCAGCTCACTCCCGAAGGAGGGTACTCCGGCTGCAGTGTATTGCTCACGGTTTGTCGAACTTCGTGCTCGACTTGCCGGTCACATCTTTATTTACACCGATGGCTCCAAAACTGACGATAGTGTCGGCTGTGCCCTTGTCGTCGGGGCCGCCACCTTTAAATACCGGCTCCTTGACCAATGTTCGAGCTTTACGGCCGAGCTTTTTGCTCTCCATCAGGCCGTTCAGTATGCCCGCCGCCACCGCCATTCATCGTATGTACTCTGCTCTGACTCACTCAGTGCTCTTCAGAGTCTTGGAGCTCCCTATCCGGTCCATCCCTTGATTCAACGGATACAGCAGTCCCTCCATTCTTTCGCTGATAATGGTTCTCCTGTCAGCTTTCTGTGGGTTCCCGGACATGTAGGAGTGCCTGGGAATGAGGCTGCGGATGCTGCAGCCAAGGCTGCAGTCCTCCTGCCTCGGCCAGCCTCCCATTGTGTCCCGTCATCTGACGTTCGTGGGGATGTATGTAAGAGGCTTGTGTCGTTGTGGTGGGATGCTTGGTCATCCCTCCAAGGAAACAAGCTCCGGGCAGTAAAACCGCTCCCAACTGCTTGGACGACCTCCTCCCGACCATCTCGGCGAGAGGAGGTCCTTCTGACCAGGTTGCGGATTGGGCATTGCCGGTTTAGCCACTGCTACCTGCTCTCCGGTGACCCAGCCCCGCAGTGCCCTTGTGGTCAGGCATTAACAGTGCGCCATGTTTTATTGTCGTGTCCCCGTTTTAGTCAATTTCGTGTTGTCCTGTCCCTGCCATCTACTTTACCAGATGTTTTAGCTGATGACGCTCGAGCAGCTGCTCGTATTCTGCGTTTTATAACTTTTAACTGGCTTGTCCAAAGACATCTAACCTTTTTACTTATCTTATCTGCATCTTTGTCAGGTCCTTCTGGTGTCCCCCCCATCCCCTTGAGTTTTACTAGATTCCATGTGCTCTAACAAGTGACTGGGCACTAATGACCTCAGCAGTTGAGCGCCCTTAAACCCCACAAAAAAAAAAAAAAAGATATCTTATAGTTCCTTTCCTTTCTCTCCCCCTCCATCTTTAATATACATAACATTACATTATAGTCTATGCAGTTGTGATAAACACTGTGTCTGGGTGGTGCAGTGGCTGACACAACTGTCTAGAAAGCAGGAGGTCCTGGGTTCGAATCCCTGTCTGGCACACCCATTTGCACTCATCGCTGCAGATTCCATACAAAGTCCCGATGCAGTGGATAGCTTATAGTTCCTTTCCTTTCTCTCCTCCTCCATCTTTAATATACATAACATTACATTCAGTTTCTCTCTAACACACATGCACAAACAATACCAGAGAAGGAAAGTTGCTACTCACCATATAGCGGAGATGCTGAGTCGCGATAGGCCCGTGCAAACGCAACTTGCACACATGTCTGCAGTCTCAGAGAGCTGAAACTGCACCATTGTTTGACCCAAGGACAAACCCTATTTATGGATTGACCAAACAATATGAGCAGAGGTCTTTATAGTGTAAATTAAAATGCTATTGAACACTCTTGTTCAATCCAGTGGGTGAGTTGTGTTGGTGTCAGATGCAACAATAATATATCTGAAGAATGTGTAAGTTTTGTCATCTTGTGGTACTAACTCAGCCAACACATGAACTGGCAGTGTATAAGAGGACTGGTGTAGTGGCACATTTGGGGCCATCCAGAGAGATAGAGAGAGAGAGAGAGAGAGAGAGAGAGAGAGAGAGAGAGAGAGAGAGAGAGAATAATAATAATAATAATAAAAACGGACAGCATAAACCTCAACATAGCAAGTTACATAGTATAGTGGTTAGACACTTCATTTTCATTTATTTATTTATTTCATTGGTTTTTGGTTTCCACAAATTGGTTAAGGTGAGTGCCAGTATGGTTACTGTGAAGAGGATGAGGCTAATTTCTAATTTCATCCTTGTCCTATCTGAGATTGTGCTCCATATCAAATGACTTAGTCATATTCATAAGAACAGAAATGTGTTTCTGCAATGTGCAGTCTGTGGGGATTTTTATGAAAATTTCACAGGTTAAATTTGATTTTACCTCTTAAAGAATAAAGGTGCAAAAGACTGAATGTGCATGATTGGCAACTTGCTCTAAATGTAAAATTTTGTACTTCACAGAATGAAAAAATAGTATCCTATGGCTATAATATCGGTGAGTCATTGTTGGAATCAGCCAACTTGTATAAATACCTGGGTGTAACACTTTGTAGGGACATGAAGTGGAATGATCACATAGGTTCAATCATGGGTAAAGCAGGTGGTAGACTTCGGTTTATTGATAGAATACTGGGGAAGTGTAATCAGTCTACAAAAGAGATTGCTTACAAATCACTTGTGTGACCCACCTGAGAATATTGCTGAAGTTTGTGGGACCCGTACTGGACAGGACTAACTGGTGATACTGAACATATGCAGAGGAGGTCAGCATGAATGGTCACAGGTTTGTTTAATCCATGGGGGAGTGTCACAGAGATACCGAAGTAACTGAACTCTTGAAGACAGATGTAAACTATTCCGAGAAAGTCTGTTAACAGAATTTCAAGAACCACCTCTAAATGATTACTGAAGGGATATACTACACCCCCTAAGTATCCCTCACAAAAAGCTCATGAGGATAAGATTAAAATAATTACTGCATGCACAGAGGCATTCAATCAATCATTCTTCTCACACTCCATATGTGAATGAAGCAGGAAAACACCCTAGTAACTGGTACAATGGGAACTACCCCTCTGCCGTGCACCTCATGGTGGTTTGCAGAGTATAGATGTAGTTTTTGAGGATTAGGTTACCGTTGAATGAATTGTATCTCCTTTCAGTGCTCCCATTATTGTTGTCACTTGTATCGGGCACCTAAATAAGACATGACTGTAATCTGTTCTTGAGGTTTCGGTCCAAGTAATGTTTCCTGTCATAGCAAATTCATTATCAATAGTGTCTAAACATAGGCCATATGTGGAGTTTATTCAGAACTCTCATGTAAATATTTATCGATCTTAGGATTCTTTCATTGAAGATAGCAATACAGCTCTGCTTCTATGGAATTGTTATTGGCAGACATGAGATTTATTGTCAACAATATTCACTTGTGTATAAAGATTGCTTGCAACCATTCAGCGAATGCAGTACACAGAAATAATCTATAGTGATTAGTGATGGAGAAAATTGAGCATTGTGCTGCAGCATGTACCTTCTACAAGGTTCTGCAAACAACTTCCTTTCATCTCAAAGAGGAAGACATTTTTCTTTGCAAATTCTCGTTCCCTGCAAGAATATTGCCACGAGCTGTGATGCACACATTCTGGTGTAGTGATAAGTGCCACATACTGGTGTCCTGTGTATCGGTATCGCCATTTCAGACCTGACCACCAACAATTATTTGTTATTTGATATTTATCAATTCTAGAAGGATCTTGAAATACCTTTGTAATGTTTGTATATTGTGTAATATTAGATTTATGTATAAATACCAGTGTTCTGGAATATTTGAAGTTTGTATAAATAGCTGCGTGTTGCCTGAGAAATAAAAATTTTGGGGCATCTAGTTGATGGTGGTAGAGTCTGTCATGATCCAGAGAAAATAAGAGCAGTTGTCGATTTTCCAATTCCTCAGTACATTCAGGATGTGAGAAGTTTTCTCAGAATATGCTCATACTACCATTGGTTTATAAAGGAACTTCTGTACCATGGCATGCCCCTTGCAAGAACTGCTGAGAGGAGATGCCAAATATTTCTGGAATGGTGCAAAAGGTAGATTTTTTCCCTCCTCCTTGAAGGAGTGCTATCATCATCTCCAGTTCTAGCACTGAATGACGAGAGTACTGAGACGGAATTTTGCCCGAACACTAGTGTCTGTGGGATTGGTGCAGTTCTAAGAAGTGATTCTTATTTTTCCAGGATACTCTTCAAACCTAAGATGCACTATTAAACAACTGAGAAAGAGTGCCCTGCAGTTTCGCCTATCAACAAGTTCAGGCCATATTTATTGGCAAACCGTTCACCATTGTGACAGACTACCACTCTCTATGATGACTGAGTAGCCTAAAGGATCCATCAGACGGGCACTGGGGCTTCAGGAATATATCACAGTGATATACGTCACTGGCACCTAGGCAGAATCAGCTTCCATCAGAAAATACACCAGGCTTCCACCCTGTCCAATGAGCTCTTCAGTGAGTTGCAATGTTTTGGAGCATTACAATGTGCTAGAGCCACGTGCTGTACACGATGGTCATCCCTCCAGTAGTGTCATGTGACCGCCTGGAGCCTAGTCATCTTGCGACTGTACACTCTCGTGACTACCGCTGCCAGCAATTGTGTACAGTGGCTACACTCATCCCAAGTCGTTATGCAATATTGCAGAAGACACATCCAGCTTTTTGTAGCCCTGTAACAAGATCTCATTCAAACTTGGCAAGGTGTTGATATGGTGTCTTTGTCATCTTAAAGGAGTTTTTGACGAACACCAACTCATCACTTCCAATTTCAAAGGTAACTAATGTCCACAACTATTACAGCATGTATTTGAAGCAAACCTGAGTTGCATCCTCATAGTGGCACTACTAGCATCACCCTCACATGACAGGCACAAAATTTTAATAGATATCATCTTTCAGACGCAGAAACATTCCCACCTACTTTCATTTATGTTGCACAACTCCACCTTGGCATTGAGATTTTTCTTTTCCGTCAGTGTATGTGAACCACTGTAGGGAATCACAATGACAGAAACATGTCATAATTACCTCCAGGGTTTCTGGTACCAATAGCATGCAGCATTTCCATTCCACTGAACTGGAATTGATCTCTTAGGGATCTTCCTAAAGTTGACAAATGGAAAATTTTGCTGAGACCAAAGCTGTGCTGACTGCCGAAGCTCTGGAAATTGTCAAGTTCCTTGTAGAAGATCATTTTGAAGCACGGAACGCTTCCTGTTTTCCGGCTGATACTAGTATCAGAGATCGTTTCACATTATGGCCTCACCCACAGGATGGCAACTGCCTACCATCCACAGATGAATGGCCTCGCAGATCAATTTAATAAGACTTTGGCAGATGTGCTTTTGATGCACGCTGATGTCGGTCAGAGAGACTTGGGATACAGTACTCCCATCCACCTCAAAGCAGGACGCTACAGGCTACACATTTTTTCTGCTTCACAGTTGTGAGGCTGAAATAAGAGTGGACACATGGTTCCCATTTGAACCAGATGACACTGAGGTTGATTGTGTGAAACACCTCATTATAAGGACTGAAGAAGCAAGACAGCTGGCTCATATATGGGCTGTGGATGCCCAAGAGTGAGACTGAGAACACTTAACGCCAAGCACTGACCAGTGAGATACAGATTGGGAGACTTAATATGGACATTTACTGTCGAAAAAGTTACTAAAGTGTTATTTTGGGTTGTCGTGTATCCTTCGTCACTTCTTGGACATGAAATTGAGATTTATGACCTTCCATCCAGAAGACAAAAGTGTTGTGATACTGTCCATGTCTCCTGTATGAAGCCCTACTAGAATCCAGAGGCGCAGATCGATGATGGGAGGTGCAAGGAAACTGAAGACCCGCTCGATGACTGCATAAACTTTTGTATGAAAACCTACTCTCTCCATTCAGGAGGCCGGTTCTGTTCTGACTGTATGTTGGTGTGAGTAATAAACGTGTTTATAGAAACAAATGTGTTTACAGTGCTAAGCATTGTATTTCATTGACTCTGCCATTGGATTTGAGCTTGCATGTGGTTTTGGTGTGACAGTATCTAACTGCCATTTAATTGTAATTGTAGTCATTAAAATAAGAGAAAAAGTTCTAGAGAGAACTGAGAATTTTTACCATTACACCTATCCAGAGTTGACTTTCCCCTTATGTCCCAACATATAACTGATCTGATCAAAAGTGTTTGCACACCTATTAGTGGATGTAAATATGAGGGTTTTCGGCCCTTCACTTTTATTGTAGTTTAAACTCTTCTGGTGGCACTTTCAGTGAGGTTTCTGAATATATATGGAGAAATGGCAGTCCATTCTTCCTCAAGAACAAAAACCAGAGTAGATAGTGATGTTGGACACTGGGATGTGGAGTGAAGTTGACTTTCTAGTTCACCCCAAATATGTTTCATAGGGTTCAGGTCATGCCTCCGGACGTGCCAGTCCATTTCATGAAAGTTATTGTCCACAAACCATTGGCTCACAGATGATGCTTAATGACAGGTGCATTGTCTTGCTGATGCAAACAATCATTGTCTCCAAACTTCCTCTACTGTACACAGTACAGAGTGATGTAAAATTTGTCCATATCCTTCTGCGTTTTGTGGCTTTACAAGTACAGTAAGAGGATCACAAAGTAACCATGAAAAACACTCCCATACCGTAATACCACCTTCACCATACTTCACTATTGGCACTATACATCACGACATATGCCAATCATTTGACAAATCCAAATATTCCTATCAGATTACTGTGGGTATAGCATGATTCATCACTCCAAATGTATTATTACCAGTCACCCACCATCTAGTTGCTTCATTCTTTACATTGCCTCAAGCATTGCTTAGCACTGACTGCTGAAATGTGTGACTGAAGAGGAGCTGCTTGACCATTGTACCCCATTGTTTTTGTACTCCCTGTGCACCCATTGTGCTAGCTGGACTCCTGGCAGCACTTTGGAACTCGCAAGTGATTCCCTCTGCTGGTTTCAAGCCACACTCGACAATACTCGATGGTCCCCGCCTGTCTGTATGTGAGGTTTTCCAGGTGTTGGTTTAAGTCTGTCTGTTCCTTCATGTGTCCATATAACACTCACATCACCAGTAATCAACTTCGTCAGCTTTAGGAGGGTGGAAATATCCCCAATAGATGTGTTACTCAGTTGACATCCAGTGACTTCTCCACATTCGAAGTCGGTGAGCTGTCCTCACCAAGCCATTCTGTTACTACCCCCTGCCTCCTTTTATAATGATGGGTCAACCTCTTGTGTCATCTAGTGGCCAATTCTGGATTTCATAGGGCTGTCCAAATTCTTTTGGTCAGATAGTGTGACATAAAGATTTCAGTCAGTGGGCCATTTTCGCACTTTGACATTCTCCATTCCCTGCCCTTTATTAGTAATTTCAAAGTAATGTGTCGTCCAGCTATACAAGTATTATTTAATATTCATATTAGCCAACTAAGGTGACATAACAACTTCAGTTTGAATTTTTTGTTAGGGGTTCCTGTTTTTACAGTACTCCATCCTCTCGCATGTTGTCTTTTTTTCTTCTTTCCATGGTGGTCTTCATTTATTATTTCCTAGTCCTTTCCCTGCGGCTTTGCCTGAGTATACATACAACCTCACCTCTCTGTGTCCATGTCTTTCTCCATCTGTCTGTCCACCTTACCCTCCCATCTCTGTCTGTCTGTCTGTCTGTCTGTCTCCTCCTCCTCACTTTCTCTGCTTCTTATCTTCTCATCTCCCTCTCTTTGTCCATTGCCTCCACAGCCCCCTCTCTGACCATCTCTTCCTTCCCCCTCCCTCTGATCATATCCTCCTCCCCCCCCCCCTCTCTCTTTCCATCTCTGCCTTCTCCTCTTCCTTTCCCACCCATCCACTATATCTCCACATGTTCCATCTGCTTCATGCATCTCTCCCTCCACCCCACTCTCTGTCCATTTTCTCCTCCCCCTCATTCTGTCCATCCCCCCCTCTGTCCATCTCAGCCTGCCTTTAGCCATGATCATTGGCACATGTAGCTCCTGCAATACTACTCCCACAAGACACCTATCATGCGGGGCAGGCTCTCATCAGAGGCTTGAAAATCATTTATTCATCTCTGATGTATAGGCCACCATGCAAAGCAGGTTGATACAGCAGGCCAGTAGTATTGTCACAGCATGCTTGTCATGCACGGCAGCATACATGTCAGGGCCCAGAAAGTCATTTCTTGCTCATGACATGCAGGCTGCCCTGCAGAGCAGGTTGATTTAGTAGACATATACTGTTCCCACACAACATTCCTATTGTGCAGGGCAGCCTATATAGCAGGGTCTGGGAAAAACTAGTTTTTGCCCCTATCTCTGCTCCTATTGGAGCTTTTTTTTTTTCCCCCCCCCTTCATCAGTCTACTGACTGGTTTGATGCGGCCCGCCACGAATTCCTTTCCTGTGCTAACCTCTTCATGTCAGAGTAGCACTTGCAATCTACGTCCTCAGTTATTTGCTTGACGTATTCCAATCTCTGTCTTCCTCTACAGTTTTTGCCCTCCACAGCTCCCTCTAGTACCATGGAAGTCATTCCCTCATGTCTTTACCGAGCGAGGTGGCGCAGTGGTTAGCACACTGGACTCGCATTCGGGAGGACGACGGTTCAATCCCGTCTCCGGCCATCCTGATTTAGGTTTTCCGTGATTTCCCTAAATCGTTTCAGGCAAATGCCGGGATGGTTCCTTTGAAAGGGCACGGCCGATTTCCTTCCCAATCCTTCCCTAACCCGAGCTTGCGCTCCGTCTCTAATGACCTCGTTGTCGACGGGACGTTAAACACTAACCACAACAACAACCCTCATGTCTTAGCAGATGTCCTATCATCCTGTCCCTTCTCCTTATCAGTGTTTTCCACGTATTCCTTTCCTCTCCGATTCTGCGTAGAACCTCCTCATTACTTACCTTATCAGTCCACCTAATTTTCAATATTCGTCTATAGCACCACATCTCAAATGCTTCGATTCTCTTCTGTTCCGGTTTTCCCACAGTCCATGTTTCACTACCATACAATGCTGTACTCCAGACGTACATCCTCAGAAATTTCTTCCTCAAATTAAGGCCGCTATTTGATATTAGTAGACTTCTCTTGGCCAGAAATGCCTTTTTTTGCCATAGCGAGTCTGCTTTTGATGTCCTCCTTGCTCCGTCCGTCATTGGTTATTTTACTGCCTAGGTAGCAGAATTCCTTAACTTCATTGACTTCGTGACCATCAATCCTGATGTTAAGTTTCTTGCTGTTCTCATTTCTACTACTTCTCATTACCTTCGTCTTTCTCTGATGTACTCTCAAACCATACTGTGTACTCATTAGACTGTTCATTCCGTTCAGCAGATCATTTAATTCTTCTTCACTTTCACTCAGGATAGCAATGTCATCAGCGAATCGTATCATTGATATCCTTTCACCTTGTATTTTAATTCCACTCCTGAACCTTTCTTTTATTTCCATCATTGCTTCCTCGATGTACAGATTGAAGAGTAGGGGGCGAAAGGCTACAGCCTTGTCTTACACCCTTCTTAATACGAGCACTTCGTTCTTGATCGTCCACTCTTATTATTCCCTCTTGGTTGTTGTACATTTTGTATATGACCCGTCTCTCCCTATAGCTTACCCCTACTTTTTTCAGAATCTCGAACAGCTTACACCATTTTATATTGTCGAACGCTTTTTCCAGGTCGACAAATCCTATGAGTGTCTTGATTTTTCTTTAGCCTTGCTTCCATTATTAGCCGTAACGTCAGAAGTGCCTCTCTCGTCCCTTTACTTTTCCTAAAGCCGAACTGATCGTCACCTAGTGCATTCTCAATTTTCTTTTCCATTCTTCTGTATATTATTCTTGTAAGCAGCTTCGATGCATGAGCTGTTAAGCTGATTGTGCGATAATTCTCGCACTTGTCACCTCTTGCCGTCTTCGGAATTGTGTGGATGATGCTTTTCCGAAAGTCAGATGGTATATCGCCAGACTCATATATTCTACACACCAACGTGAATAGTCGTTTTGTTGCCACTTCCCCCAATGATTTTAGAAATTCTGATGGAATGTTATCTATCCCTTCTGCCTTATTTGACCGTAAGTCCTCCAAAGCTCTTTTAAATTCCGATTCTAATACTGGATCCCCTATCTCTTCTAAATCGACTCCTGTTTCTTCTTCTATCACATCAGACAAATCTTCACCCTCATAGAGGCTTTCAATGTATTCTTTCCACCTATCTGCTCTCTCCTCTGCATTTAACAGTGGGATTCCCGTTGCACTCTTAATGTTACCACCGTTGCTTTTAATGTCACCAAAGGTTGTTTTGACTTTCCTGTATGCTGAGTCTGTCCTTCCGACAATCATATCTTTTTCGATGTCTTCCCATTTTTCCTGCAGCCATTTCGTCTTAGCTTCCCTGCACTTCCTATTTATTTCGTTCCTCAGCGACTTGTATTTCTGTATTCCTGATTTTCCCGGAACATGTTTGTACTTCCTCCTTTCATCAGTCAACTGAAGTATTTCTTCTGTTACCCATGGTTTCTTCGCAGCTACCTTCTCTGTACCTATGTTTTCCTTCCCAACTTCTGTGATGGCCCTTTTTAGAGATGTCCATTCCTCTTCAACTGTACTGCCTACTGCGCTATTCCTTATTACTGTATCTATAGCGTTAAAGAACTTCAAACGTATCTCATCATTCCTTAGTACTTCCAAGTATACCTCCTCCTCTTGTGATTCTTGAACAGGGTATTCGCTATTACTAGCTGAAACTTGTTACAGAACTCAATTAGTCTTTCTCCTCTTTCATTCCTTGTCCCAAGCCCATATTCTCCTGTAACCTTTTCTTCTACTCCTTCCCCTACCGCTGCATTCCAGTCGCCCATGACTATTAGATTTTCGTCCCCCTTTACATACTACATTACCCTTTCAATATCCTCATACACTTTCTCTATCTGTTCATCTTCAGCTTGCGACGTCGGCATGTATACCTGAACTATCGTTTTCGGTGTTGGTCTGCTGTCGATTCTGATTAGAACAACCTGGTCACTGAACTGTTCACAGTAACACACCCTCTGACCTACCTTCCTATTCATAGCGAATCCTACACCTGTTATACCATTTTCTGCTGCTGTTGATATTACCCGATACTCATCTGACCAGAAATCCTTGTCTTCCTTCCACTTCACTTCACTGACCCCTACTATATCTAGATTGAGCCTTTGCATTTCCCTTTTCAGATTTTCTAGTTTCCCTACCACGTTCAAGCTTCTTACATTCCACGCCCCGACTCGTAGAACGTTATCCTTTCGTTGATTATTCAATCTTTTTCTCATGGTAACCTCCCCTTTGGCAGTCCCCTCCCGGAGATCCGAATGGGGGACTATTCCGGAATCTTTTGCCAATGGAGAGGTCATCATGACACTTCTTCAAATACAGGCCACATGTCCTGTGGATACACGTTACGCGTCTTTAATGCAGTGGTTTCCATTGCCTTCTGCATCCTCATGTCGTTGATCATTGCTGATTCTTCCGCCTTTAGGGGCAAGAGAGTGCCCTGAACCTCTATCCGCTCCTCCGCCCTCTTTGACAAGGTCGTTGGCAGAATGAGGCTGACTTCTTATGCTGGAAGTCTTCGGCCGCCAGTGCTGATTATTTATCAAAATTTAGGCACTGGCGGGGATCTAATCCGGGACCGAAGACGTTTTGATTATGAATCAAAGACGCTAAGAGGTATAAAACCCACAGTGCTGATACTCGTGAGGTGTTGATGTTTCTGTGCCAAATTTGGTTGAAATCAATCCAGGGCTTTGGGAGGAGGTTCTGGACTCTCGCAAACATAAACTGTTTTTTATTTGTATCCACGACCTCCTCCCAAACCCCTGGATTGATTTCAACGAAATTTGGCAATATATACATAGCAGATTATACCTAACTTTCAGTCTTAAAATAAATACCACTCATTTAAAATAATGAAATGCTTCATGAAGGTGTGACAATGTTATAGTGATTCTGTGGAATGAAAATTAACATCTGATCATGTACCCCGTGTTGTGCTGTCTTTCATCCTGTTCTGTAACAAAATTATGCCAGCTTACACACACAAATTATACATATAAGAAGTTCCTTAATGTTGAATACAAATGCAAATACTTACGTACTTTATGTATTTGTATTTGACACCAAGGAACTTCCTGTTAATGTGATTTCTGTACTGATTATTTCTCTCAAAAAAGATCCATACAGCAGTTTTGAATAGTTTCATGATGAAATTTTTGAAATCATTAAAAACTGAGAAGGATTTTGTGTGTGTGTTACATCTTAGGAAAGTCCAGACCTCTTCAGCTTAATACATCTTGGGCATGCCAAGGAAGCAGTAGTGTCTTGTCATGCAGAGATAATCTTGTTGCAATATGGTCCGAAACACACACTATTTTCCACAATTTTTATGACTTTCAATAGTTGTTGAGAGTACCCCACAGCCGAGCCCAGTATAAATTTTAATCATGCCTTAAAGTGCTCTAGAATGCAAGGCATTCAAATGATGTAAAATTTGATAATTCACTGTAAAAAAATATGGATCAACTTTCTCTAGCATCTTGTGCATCCTCAGTTACTGCAATTCACATTAACTCAGGCTTCATTATGGTAACTCCATCATAACTTAAGTACAATTCTTCTGTTTTTTCTGTGGATATGTGTATATTTTTTTCTTGTGTGCTCTGGCCTATATGCAGTGCAAATTTGCTGTTAATGTGATCAGTTTATCATACTTCTAGCAATGAGACAGGAGGAACAAGAGAGGCCTGAAACAGATAGGGACATAATCAGTTGTCTGACAGTTAAACAGAAAAAAAGAAAAAAAATGGCCAGGTGCAAGTAGGATTCACACACTGAGGATTCTGTACAAACTTAATTATGTATATAGATGGTTCATCCATTCCGATAATTGAGAATCTCGGCCATTTTTGCCTATGGTCGGCATTGATGCTCGCAAGAAATTGGTCCAAGGGATTCAAAGATTTTCGAGAATATTTTAATTTCAACAATATAAATGTGACATGCAGGAGGTAGGTGACCATTATTATAGTAATCAGTAGTTCTGCATTGAGGCTGGCTGGGTCGCAAAGGTAAAAGTCAAACATCAGACAAGGAATGACTTTATTGCTTATATGAAACATTTTGGAAGTTATCCATCAGTAAATACCCAGGATTAATTACTGCACATAGGTATGGTATTTCAAGTTGTATGTGAAATGCCATAGCTACATGCAGTACTCATTTGCTGGATATCTGGAGATGGATAAAATCTGAAATGCATTATATGAGCATTAAAATCATTCCTTGCCTGATGTTTGACTTTTGCCATTGCAGCCCAGTCTGCCTGAATACAGAACTACTGATTGTTTTAATTTTAAGTTTGACGTCAGGTAAACAAATGACAAAAGAAATGTTTTTTTCGTGTGATACCAAATTTACAGTTATCGCAGTTTTCCTTTGGTTGTACTGTGAAGCTTTGCTTCTTGCAAAATTTCATAATTCTAGTCCAACAGGAAGTATGCTAAAGGTTTTGATGAGTAAGTTTGTGAGTATCAAAATACCAGACATAAATGGCCATATCTTTTGATTGCACTGACTTAGAAGCTTCAATGTTTTGCACTGCCAATGGTGCACCTCAGTATGTGACATTCTAAAATTGAAAGTAAGAACAGATGTAGAGAATATTAATAATGGGCAATGTTTGAGCCATGTATGAACATCTACTTCTACAATTACATGGCTACTCTGCAGGTAACACTTAAGTGCCTGGCAGAGAGTCCAGTGGACCACCTTAACAGGGATTCTCTATCATTCCACTCTTGAACAGTGTACAGAAAAAACAAACACCTATATCTTTCCGTGTGAGCTCTTGTTTTCCTCATTTTATTATGGTGATGATTTCTCCCTATGTAGGTTGGTGCCCAAAAAAATATTTTCACATTTGGAGGAGAAAGTTTGGTGATTGAAATTTTGTGAGTACATCCTGCTGCAACAAGAAACACCTTTGTTTTAACCCTTTGAGTGCTGCACTGGTGTGTGCAGCTGGCCGTGTCAAACCTGCCCTTGGGGCCCCCTAATCCGTGTACCTGTGCTGGCAGCCACTTCCGCGAACTATTGTGTGTGCCTGAGCTCTCCACTCTATTTCTGAAACCACGGCAGTCGTGACAGTCTCGCAGTTAGTGTGATTGCCGACGTTACAAATAAACGCAGGATATCTGGATACGTATTCCTTAGCTTTGAATCTGGAGATGAATTGCTCGACAGACCTAATGTACACTGAAACTGCTTACGCTGCTAACACGTAACTCCTCATCATAGGCTTTCTTTCATTTTCAATTAGATCTTGAGAATCATCATAAGGTCTCAGTATACATCTGTGTTTTATTTGGCGTACTGATACTTCATTATCAGATTTTTGTATGCAACTTACGATGTAAACGCTGTAGAATCTGTAAATGGCAAACGTTGACGTTCTTCTGTACTAGCGCAATAATTCGTCCACAAACAACATTCGAGGGGGAGCGTCTGGATGCCGAGACACACTTCTAAAGCTAATCACTATGTTTTGAGAGCATTAACCTAATAAATTATCCCCAAGGAAACTTCAAAATCAAAATTCAACATTTCTGAATTCTTTTTATATGGGATGCAATTGTTATTGCACAGAAGAAATAAACAATGATTTATAACTTTTGTTTAAGAATTAGATAAGGAAATACTAAAGTTTCTAAACTACCTAACCAAACATCACCTTTAATTCCTAATGACATTTTGTGCTTCAGAAACGGGTGAGTGTGTGTAACTGACCGACGTGTGCCAAGACATCCTCTCCAAGTGTAGACCTACAATTTTTTCACAAATTCAGTGTCCTGGAATAATAGGACAGCAATCCATTACTGAATATTACAAAAAAATTGTAGCCTGGGTTGCGGTAAAAGATATTTATTTAAGCGGCGACTAGTTTCGAACGAAGCCCAATTTCAAACAGCCCTGTCAAAAAGGAATGTGACAAACACATATTAACTGTTAATAAAACCATAGAATATCGATAGCTATCCATCTTCTATGGTTTTATTAACAGCTGTAATGTGGTTGTCACAGTCGTTGTTTTACATGGTGGTTTGAAAATGGGCTTCACCCGAAACTAGTCGCCGCTTAAATAAATATCTGTTACCGCAACCCAGGCTACAATTTTGTAGTAATAATAATGCTAGAATTTTTTGTTTAATTACTGATACTTGCACCAGGTTTAAGGTTTAACTTCTGCCAAGAAGTTATGGAAGAATCCATAAATTTGTACTAAGTTGTATTTTTGCACCTTCTGTTCTTTTTAAACCAGTTATGTTTCCCATCCTTCTTTCTCATCCGGGCTTAGGACTGGCAATGGCGAAGTTAAAAAATCTTTTTTTTTTATTTTTAAGTAATTTTTTCCAGAAGTAAGGGCTTCATTTCATCATCCAGCTGTAGTAACTTGACTAAAAGTTCTTCTTTATGTGGTATGTTTCAAAACATGGGTCAACACACAAAGGTACATTGCATGTTTTGCATTCATATTTCATTTCTCGACACACTCTCTGTTTCGAGCAGACTGCACATCAATGCCATAGTCCATGTTTCGTGGACTGGTTGCTTGGAAAGTGCCTCCCAGTAAAGTGAAGAGGATTGTCGTCATCAGAGTGTCTTCCTTTCCTATCTCTTCTCCGTTCTGTAGCAAATTTTTCCACAAGTTCTCGTACCAGACGTAAATGAAAATCTGCTAATGATATTTTGCTCACTGTCACCAATCAGTGAAGAGTGCGAGCATTCAAAACACAAAGGTCCATAAAAAAAAAAAAAAAACAACTTTTTTTGTGCCATTTAACAGATTTACGCACAGATACAACAGAGCTTAATAGCATATCGGAGTGCTCTGCTGTTCCCATATTTGCATTGTAATCAACAACACATTGCAGCTTCATTTCTTTTTCGCCAGTCGTCCTGTTTGTCTTTCCCGTGTCATGCATTTCTGTAGTGTTGCAGGTAGTCAGCATGAACACTTCTCTCTTGTCGCACCACTTGATGGCAAGCATTGCGTCAGTTGACATAAACTCAACTTCTCCTCGTTTCAGTTTCTTTTGTAGCTTTGGAAAGTTATGCCTGTTCCTACTTCCAGTACCGCATGCTGCTGTTCTCTAGTTGTTCAGCCAGAGGAACAAGGCTGGACTTGTATACCAATTGTCGACATACATGGTATGACCGCGTTCGAGCTATGGCTTCATTAGTGTTGCCACACTATCACCAGATTTCCCCAAATTATGGACTTCAATTTCTGTTGTTGCGCCTGTGTGTACAATGAAATCCAAGACGTATCCAGTTTTACAGTCAAATGTTTTGATTCTAAATCTACTTCGTTTCGAATGAATGTATTGTTTAAAAGATAAGTGACCTTTGAATAATAATAGGCTTTCATCAACACAGTTTTCTGCATGGATTAAATGCACTGAGGAATGCCACATGAACTGTATCAATTATTTTCCTAATTTTAAACAAACTGTCATCTCCACGATTGGCCAAGTTGTCAATAAAATGCAACATTCTCAAAAATAACATAAAAAGGTCACGGGACATAACTTCGCCAAAAATTGAAGTACTCGGAATTACATCTCTGGACTAATATTCCTTTGTTCTCAACTTTTTAACTCTAGCCATGAGAAGCCAAATACCAAGGAAGCTATACATTTCCTCAAAACCAGTATCTTTCCAGGTGGATAGTCAAGAATGAACTGATTCTGACGTATTTGCCATGGTGAGTTTGTTCAAGTGCTATAAATTTCAACAGATCTTCTGATAGAAATAGCATGAAAAAGTATAGAATGATTGAATCAGGTGCTAGTTGGCAATTATGTCCTGAAGATGGGTCATCAAATGCATGAAGTACTGGATTGAAATCACATTTTTGCCAATCAAATTTCTCATTCTCACTGTGGCGTGGCCTTTTACAGGTCAATTCGTCTTCACTTTCAGGATCTGAAGAAGAACTGTCCTGGCGAGCTCTACTAGGCGAAGTACGTGGAGTTTTATTACTACGAGATTCTTCTGATGAATCTTCATAGTCACTACATTCATTGAAGATGCCACACTCACTGTCACTGTCACTCCTTGTCAGTATTTCCAGTATCTCTTCGTCAGTGCAACAACGCCAATGTAACAATTGTCTGTGTGGAACTCAAAAGTGACAGCACTCTAAAAATCCTGATGAAACAGCAGATAGCCAAACGACACCACATAAGCAGAATGCAGATCATCACATGAACCAGCTAGCACGAATGTCGAACAGCAACTGCGAAATCCATAGCAGAGTGTTTCCCAGATAGCAGGGACAGTGGCACACAACAATAAGTAGGGTACGTCCATCTCAGGGAGTGCACAGGACGAAAGAACATGCGACAGGCCGTCTTGGAGCCCTGAGCGGCTATTGACGTGCGCAGGCCCACAGGCAGTGGAACCGGCTGCGGTATAAGCCGTCATTAGGACTCAAGTACTGGCCAAGCCACGTGGCGAATGCCATCTACAGGGCCCACGGGAAAGCCCACTTCAACGGCAAACAACGTCCGCAGGCCCCCTGCGGCAAGGTGGAGCGCCGCGGCATATCTCGTCTGCAGTACTCAAAGGGTTAATGATGTCCACCTCAAATGTCAAGCTGCTATCAATTTAATTTTATACTTATGCCAAAGTAGCATTATAAGGGATGTCAGGAAAAGTATTGAGACAGAGTCCAAAAAGTTAGTTTTACTGTAAACAAGTTAATATACTATTAATATTCCTCAGAATAACATAATTGAGCACCAGTACACAATTTCTATTGGTTGCAGCTTGATCTTGAACCTTATGTTTTGTCTTCCACTGTGAATCTGCAGCCTCCTACTAGGATGATGCACATGTTTAACAGTTACAATGTGTTGTCCTTCAAGACTTCATATCAGTAAGTTAGTCCTCATAGTAGTAAGGATGTGGCATTGACCTAGTTTGGTCTCTCTTCTGTTGTTTGACTGAGTGAGGCAACATAATGAGGATGAAACTGGACTTTTATTTGTGAGAATTAGGGCACCAATCACGGACCGACTGTCCTGACTAATATTTTCTGTGATTTCCCTAAATTGTTTAAGCTGAATTTTGGGATAGTTCCTTGCATGAGGTCACAGCCACATTTCTTCCCCTATCTCTATTGGAGTCATGTCTATGCTTTTTCTGTAATCACCTAATTTTATACAGGAATTTAAACTCAAATCATCCTTTCTTTTTTGTGTTTGCATGACACTCAGAAACACACTTTTTTGCCAGTTGGCTTTTGTTACAGAAACATGACTCACTTATCTATCTACACACTAGTGATAAATTTTCCTTTTTATTTCTGAAAACCTTTGGAATCAAACTGAAACAAACTTTTCACTGCAGAAATTAAACAAATTTTCTATTTGGTCAACTTTTAGTATAGTAGTTCGATATCCATTAGTTCAGAACCAATTTTGAGTGGGAAAATTTTATCGGCATCCCACATATTCCCTCATCCTAGGGAACTTCCTTTCCACTCTGAACACTTCAAATTACCTAAACATGTTTTGTGATGAAACCTAATTATTGCATGCTTTGTGGTTTATAGCAGTTGTCTCATGTACATTGTTTTCAAGTAAGACATTATTACTGATTAATTTTACCAAGAATTTTGACTTGTGACGCGTTACTAAATCACTAGCGGATTAGAAAGTTATCTGCACCCGTTGTAAAGCCTCTGAGGTAAATGTGAGGAGTTGGATTATTTATTTGCGATAGTATTCTTCGTATTGCAATTTTTCTCTCTAGTCTACCTTCTGCTGCCCAAAAATTATCAGTCTTGTTGCTTTCCCAGCTTATCTCATACTTAAATTCTTGTTTCTACTAATAGTTTTTAAATGTATTTTTCATTATTTTTCAGTTCTGGACGTGGAAGCATTTGAGAGACTATTGGGGCCATGTATGGAAATCATGAAGCGGAACATTGATGACTATGAAGATCAGTTGATTCGCATTTTTGGCTCAAAGTCAAACATTAGCGACATTCGATGAAGTATCATTACTTTTAGTTACTAGTCCCTCGGAAAGTACCTATTTTCATACTGTGTTCTCTCTTTTATTTATTGTATGTAGCAACATACCTAGTTGTACAATTTTAAAACAATATAAAATATTACGGAATACATTAATGTTATGCATTGCATGTTCAATGGTAGGTGACAATTTCAGTTAGACTTAAAAAACAGCTGTTGCAGGATTGCTTTTAAAGTAAACTGCTTTATTGCAGTATAGCTCAGTTTAGTTCCCTGGTTATCTCTTTTTGTATCAGACTTCTTCACCTTATGCAAGAAACATACTTAGTGTTCTTCATTCTTTCTTCAATTCATTGTGTATAATAGACTGAAAACAAATGTTAAAGAGCATGGCTGTTGCACAGACAGTTGAAAGCCTGTGCCATAAGTGCGTCAGTAGCTTGTGCTTGTAGTTAACGAAGTTACTGCAGAAGTCTTCCTTGATCCCTGCACGATAGAAGTTGAAAATAACTAAGTGTATATTCATTCTGCCCTTGGTGCAGGTGGACATTAATAATTAAATATTCATTCAGGCCATTTACACCTTATATACGGTTTCAGCTGCTGTATTAGGGATTTGTGCAGCAGCCCATCAGTTGCTCTATTTGCAATAAAAGATGATTGTGTCGTAAAATTTTGTAATCCATTGATAGTACAGCATTTAATAGTAACAAGCGTTTTAATGAAGATATTTTTCAGTAATTATCGTACGTGTTATTGTCGTTATTCATCAGATCAGTCACTGCCATAAAATTCAAGCACTGGCTTTTTCTCTAATGTTGTTAAAATTTTCCTGATTTTGAAAGATTCTTTATATTAAATGGATGATTAAGTGTTGTCAGAATGACTGGAAGTGGAATTATTATGGTCCAAATGATGTTAACATTTACTGTCTAAACTTATTGTGTGGCACTTTTGTGGTAAGGAGGTTAAAGTCCTTCAAGTTTCTAGTCACCCATCAGACAAAGCACACTACAATGTCCAGATTTTATTTATTGCATAAATGTAAGAAAAGTATGTGTTTCCCTTTTTTAAGATTGTTATCTTTTGCAAGTACAGAGAGGATCCAAATTACTTGCCACTTCGATTATTATGTAAGTTTGCAGACTTGCTAACAGAGAGAAAGTTAAATGGCACCCACTATGATCATCTCTGGGGCACATGGTGAACTATTGATTGCGCATTCCATTTATAAGTTAGTACATGTAAAGTAAATAATATGCAGAAATTGACATTATATTTAAATGAAACTTGTTTGATGAAACAAATTTGGGAAGAAAAAGATAACCAAAAACAGAGACGTGATAGAATAACAGGTTAAAAAAGAAATTCTAATGCGGCAAATGTGATTTTGGAGTGCACACTAATGTAGTTAATCGTGAAAATATTCAGTTTACCTGTACCTGTAATTTTGGACTTAAATGCTGTCATATTTGTGTTTTTAAATAGGATAACACTCACCCATGAGTTGTTGAGTACAAATGCATATACTCAAACTAATTTGTGAAATTATTATGTAAAACTAAAATAATTTGTTAGTAATGCTAGTCATACAAATACAAGTACCTTATTTATTTCCTTAATCGATGAATACAAATTAATTTCTAATTTTGTAACACTGAGTGTAAGTAAGTTCTCATGGAGTATTTGATGAAAGGTTGAAACTGCTACCCAACAAAAATGCCCTAATGTGATTGATTGTGCTATGTAACTTGAATCTCTGGAGCTCAAGGTTTCCATAATCTGAATGAAGAAGTGGTGGGAAGGTAGACAGATGTAACTGGTGAAGTTGAAATAATTGGTTTTTGGTGGTCTTTTCCTCTGAGGTAGTAAAGTGGTCCCTACAAATGTGCAACCTAGTTTGTGTCTCTGCTGCTACATCTGTTCACAGACAGAATTATAATTTTTAAATACAAAGTTCAACATGAAATAATTATTTTGCATATTTTCATTGCCAGCATAATTTTAGTAACATTTTTGAGATCCTGGTTGGGCCATCTTTACATAGTTCCATTTACTAACTGTTAACAGTATTTTGTAATTACTTGAGAATTTTGTGCTATTATTATTATTGTTATTATTATTATCATTGGATACGAAAATTTGATTTTTATACATTGCAGTCACTTTCTCTATGATTACAAATGATCAGTATTGAAATTATATAATACTCAAATTTGTTGTTGTTTTTGTCTGATGGTAAATATTTCTGTTATGAAATGTTTTTAGAAATGTCCAGTACTTTTATTTAACATTTTGAATTGTGTGTGTGTGGTAGTAAATTATGGTGTCATGTTATTTTTTCTTAAATGTTTACATATTTGTGCTAAGAACCATATTGTTATGCAAGTACTATTAGACTGGAAAGTTGGTGTTGGTTGACTGTTGTGCTTTAAATATGATTATACCAATAATTTTTCTTGCCATATTTATATTTAAAGATTTAGTTGAAAATAGTGCCATTTTGTTGTTAAATATTTAAATTTTAATGGTGTGTTGAGTAACAAGTTCTTACATTAATGACAATAATCAGTTATTAAATGTAAAAATAAGTATGATTTATAATACAACAAAGATAGAAAAGACTACTAACTACCCAAGCGGCAGTTAATGCATATGCCTTAGAAGATTTTTCTATCTTTATTTGCTTTAGTTAAATTTTGAAGATCCTTTTAACTACAGATCTTTGAGTACGATTTAATGTTTAAAATGACTCTTTATGTTATGCACGTCATATGGTATAGAGTATCTGTTAAGCACGTAATTTCCAAGATAATATGAAACAACTTTTTTAACAATTGAACTCTGATAACTAAAATATTTGATATCTGATGGCTATTAAAATTGCTTTTTAGTGTGCCTGTAAGATGATATCCAATGTTACAGTGCCCAATATCTGCAACATATTTTGATTTGTAATTGTTTTTTGGAAATGGTGTTGTATTTTTAAATTGCATTCAAACAGGTTGAAAAGTAGTTCAGTGAACAACAGTCCATTTAGTATGTATCCAGATGCCAGAAACTTTTTACTGTATTTCAGTGGTGCTTGTGAAGATACATTCATGCTGTCTGACAGTAGTAAATCTCACCTAAGTAATCTCGAGTAAGTTTTAGTGTAGAACATAATTATTTTAGATTGGCCACCATACCTAAATAACACACACTGGTTGGCAATAGAAGACATGTAGGCTTTTGATCTGAATCTCGAAGTTACTGGACTGCTATTTTACAATTATCGTACCTATAGTACAATAAGAAACAGCAGATGACTACATGTTATCAAGTCAGCCTTTTTTTTTTTATAATGAATAAAGGCAGTGGTCGTTACTCTTTCCTCTTGTGTAATTTGTTACATTCAGTGGCTGTTACCTGAGTGCTGTCAGGGGCTTCACTGTTAATTCCAATGTTTAGTTTCTGCAGATATCTTGCCCACAGTTTTAATGTAAACCATTTATCTTTGGTGTTCAGATTTTAGTTCTGGAGTACTTTTGAAATGTTGGGTGACAGGTGAATTGATGGGCATTTCAATTTTGTACTTACTGTATGACTTGAGCTTTGTAGTATCTGACTTCTCATTTCACCAAAGTTAAAACAAATATTGTTACTCAAGTGCAATAATATTTTTCGATACTGTCTGCTTTTATATTACAACCATCATATATTTAATGCAGTCATTATATATTTTAGAAGAACATTATGCCATGTGACCACAGCATTAATGACATAGTGTTGTATTAAAGTTTACTCAATAAAGCAAATATTTGAATTTCCCTAAAAACCAGAGTTTTACTGTGGTATTAAATACTTCTAATAGTAGAAGTCAGATCATTAAAAAGAACACTCTGAATAATCTGTGGGCACTTTTATCTCGACGCTGGAGAGATCATTGCAATCTTGAAAGGCTGCTAAGTTTGATTCTTTTAGTTGTAAAAAGCTGCTGTGAAGTAATAGATAATTAGAGGTTTAGCTTTACTGCATGCGCAGTTGTGGAAGTGTTAATGTAATCATATTTGTAGTAATTAACTATCGGGAAGTCATAATACTCTGCAGCAAGTACTGTACTCGAACATTATGAATCACCTTGAAGAAAATGACTTATTGATACATAACCAACACGGATTCAGAAAACATTGTTCTTGTGCAACGCATCTAGCTCTTTATTCTCATGAAGTAATGAGTGCTGTCGACAAGGGATCTCAGATCGATTCCGTATTCTTAAGATTTCCAGAAGGCTTTTGATACCGTTCCTCACAAGCGACTATTAATCAAATTGCGTGCATATGGAGTATTGTCTCAGTTGTGTGACTGCATTCATGATTTCCTCTCAGAAAGGTCACAGTTCATAGTGATAGACAGTAAATCATCAAGTAGAACAGAAGTGATATCCGGCATTCTGCAAGGTAGTGTCAGAGGCCCTCTGCTGTTCCTGAGATTATATTAGATTAATACTTGTTCCATAGATTATGAATACGACACTTCGTAATGATGTGGAACGTGTCAGGTTCATAAAAGATGTCTGTACAAGATATTACATTACACAAAATATTGCATGATTTTTCCCCCCTCCCTTAATTTATATCTAAAAATTCAGCCAATGAGTAGAAGGAGTTGTCATCTAGAAATTCTTTTAATTTATTTTTAAATTGTGGTTGACTATCCGTCAGGCTTTTGATGCTGTTTGGTAGGTGACCAAAGACTTTTGTGGCAGCATAATTTACCCCTTTCTGTGCCAAAGTCAGATTTAACCCTGCATAGTGAAGATCATCCTTTCTCCTGGTGTTACAGCTATGCACACTGCTATTACTTTTGAACTGGGTTGGATTATTAACAACAAATTTCATAAGTGCAAACATACACACAAAATTCTAGCTTTCGCAACCAATGGTTGCCTCGTCAGGAAAGAGGGAAGGAGAAGGAAAGACAAAAGGATATGGGTTTTAAGGGAGAGGGTAAGGAGTCATTCCAATCCCGGGAGCGGAAAGACTTACCTTAGGGGGAAAAAAGGACAGGTATACACTCGCACACACACACATATCCATCCACACATACACAGACACAAGCAGAAGAAATGTCTGCTTGTGTCTGTGTATGTGTGGATGGATATGTGTGTGTGTGCGAGTGTATACCTGTCCTTTTTTCCCCCTAAGGTAAGTCTTTCCGCTCCCGGGATTGGAATGACTCCTTACCCTCTCCCTTAAAACCCATATCCTTTTGTCTTTCCTTCTCCTTCCCTCTTTCCTGACGAAATTTCATAAGTGAATATATATACTGTGAGGTTACTGTGAGGATCCCTAGATCCTTAAATAGATGTCTGCAGGATGACCGTGGGTGGGCTCCAGCAATTATTCTGATCACACGTTTTTGAGCAATGAATACTTTTCTGCTCAATGATGAATTACCCCAGAATATGATGCCATACGAAAGCAGTGAATGAAAGTAGACATAGTAAGCTAATTTACTGAGATTCTTATCACCAAAATTTGCAATAACCCTAATAGCGTACGTAGCTGAACTCAGACGTTTCAGCAGACCATCAATGTGTTGCTTCCAGTTTAACCTCTCATCAATGGACACACCTAAAAATTTTGAAAATTCTACCTTAGCTACAGACTTCTGTTCAAAGTCTATATTTATTACTGGAGTTGTGCCATTTACTGTACGGAACTGTATATACTGTGTTTTATCAAAATTTAAAGAGAGTCCGTTTGCTGAGAACCACTTGATAATTTTGTGAAAAACATCATTTACAATTACATCACTTAGTTCTTGGTTTTTGGATGTTATTACTATTCTTGTATCAGCAGCAAAAAGAACTAACTTTGCATCTTCATCAATGTGGAATGGTAAGTCATTAATATATATCAAGAACAGTAAAGGACCTAAGACCGAACCCTGTGGGACCCCGTACTTGATAGCCCCCCCAGTTTGAGGAATCAGCTGTTGTTTTAACATTACATGAACCACTAATTTCAACTTTCTCCATTCTTCCAGTTAAGTATGAATTAAACCATTTGTGCACTGCCCCCCCCCCCCCCCCCCCTCAAACCATAATGATTTAGTTTATCTAAAAGAATTCCATGATTTACATAAATGATCTAGGTGATAATCTGAGCAGCCCCCTTATATTGTTTGCAGATGTCACTGTAATTTACCGTCTACTAAAATCATCAGATGATCAATTCCAATTCTAAAACGATCTAGAGAGAATTTCTGTATGGTGCGAAAAGTGGCAATTGGAACTAAACAAAGAAAAGTGTGAGGTCATCCACATGGGTACTAAAAGAAATCCATTAAATTTTAGGTATACGAGATAAGAGATTATTCAGGTAGTGAAGGGAGACGAAAATTTAATATTCATGGGTGACTGGAATTCGAGAGTAGGAAAAGGGAGAGAAGGAAACATAGTAGGTGAATGTGGATTGGGGCTAAGAAATGAAAGAGGAAGCAGCCTGGTAGAATTTTGTGCAGAGCATAATTTAATCATAGCTAACACTTGGTTCAAGAATCATGAAAGAAAGTTGTATACACGGAAGAACCCTGGAGATACTAAAAGGAATTAGATAGATTATATAATGGTAAGACAGAGATTTAGGAACCAGGTTTTAAATTGTAAGACATTTCAAGGGGCAGATGTCGACTCTGACCACAATCTATTGGTTATGAACTGTAGATTAAAACTGAAGAAACTTGCATGAACATAAAGAGCTTTGATGGAAACCCAATTCTAAGCAAAGAAGGGAAGGCAGAAAGGTGGAAGGAGCATATAGAGGGTCTATACAAGGGCGATGTTCTGGAGGACAATATTATGGAAATGGAAGCGGATGTAGATGAAAATGAAATGGGAGATATGATACTGCGTAAAGAGTTTGACAGAGCACTGAAAGACCTGAGTCGAAACAAGGCCCCCGGAGTAGACAACATTCCATTAGAACTACTGACAACCTTGGGAGAGCCAGGCCTAACAAAACTCTACCACCTAGTGAGCAAGATGTATGAGACATGGGAAATACCCTCCGACTTCAAGAAGAATATAATAATTCCAATCCCAAAGAAAGCATGTGTTGACAGATGTGAAAATTACGAACTATCAGTTTAATAAGCCACGGCTGCAAAATACTAACACGAATTCATTACAGACGAATGGAAAAACTGGTAGACGCTAACCTCAGGGAAGATCAGTTTGGATTCTGTAGAAATGTCGGAACACGTGAGGCTATACTGACCCTATGACTTGATCTTAGAAAATAGATTTAGGAAAGGTAAACCTATATTTCTGGCATTTGTGGATTTAAGAGAGAAAGCTTTTGACAAGGTTGACTGCAATACTCTCTTTCAAATTCTGAAGGTGGCATGGGTCAAATACATGGAGCGAAAGGCTATTTACAATTTGTACAGAAACCAGTTGGCAGTTGTAAGAGTCAAGGGGCATGAACGGGAAGCAGTGGTTGGGAAGGGAGTGAGACTGGGTTTTAGCCTATCACCAATGTTATTCAGTCTGTATACTGAGCAAGCAGTAAAGGAAACAAAAGAAAAATTCGGAGTAGGAATTAAAATCCGTGGAGAAGAAATAAAAACTTTGAAGTTCACCGATGACATTGTAATTCTGTCGGAGACAGCAAAGTACCTGGAAGAGCAGCTGACCGGAATGGACAGTGTCTCGAATGGAGGATACCAGATGAACACCAACAAAAGCAAAACGAGGATAATGGAATGTAGTCAAATTAAGTCAGGTGATGCTGAGGGAATTAGATTAGGAAATGAGACACTTAAAGTAGTAAAGGAGTTTTGCTATTTGGGGAGCAAAATAACTGATGGTGGTCGAAGTGGAGAGGACATAAAATGTAGACTGGCAATGGCAAGGAAAGTGTTTCTGAAGAAGAGAAGTTTGTTAACATCGAGTATAGATTTAAGTGTCAAGAAGTCATTTCTGAAAGTATTTGTATGGAGTGTAGCCATGTATGGAAGTGAAACATGGAGGATAAATAGTTTAGACAAGAAGAGAATAGAAACTTTCGAAATGTTGTGCTACAGAAGAATGCTGAAGATTAGATGGGTAGGTCACATAACTAATGAGGTATTGAATAGAATTGGAGAGAAGAGAAATTTGTGGCACAACTTGACTAGGAGAAAGGATCGGTTGGTAGGGCATAATCCGAGGCATCAAGGGATCACCAATTTAGTATTGGAGGGCAGTATGGAGCATAAATATCATAGAGGGAGACCAAGAGATGAATATACTAAACAGATTCAGAAGGATGTAGGTTGCAATTGGTACTGGGAGATGAAGCAGCTTGCACAGGATAGAGTAACACGGAGAGCTGCATCAAACCAGTGTCTGGACTAAAGACCACAACAACAACAAAATATAAAAACCAACCCATCTTTAAATAGCCTAACATTAATAAAGAATAGTTACCTATTTATTTTATTTATCTTAGAAGGCCTGTTTCCTGCAGTGGTTTGATGGTAGTGTACTAACTCATGCTTCATTAAACTGTGAGTCGCATGATGTATGGTATGTAGCACATGGGATGTGACTAAGTAAGGTAACATGAATGGGTAGTTGTGTGAGCACAGGCATCATTGATGGTTGTGTCTACATTGCGAATTTGTCAGAGTAAATTAATTAAGACTTAGACTCTGTGGTTTTGATATTATTGTTTTGATATGTATCTACTCTGCCTAGGTAGCTGACTTGTATTTAAATTTCGTACTTTTTTTATTTTTATGTGTATTTTTTTATTTAATTAGCAGTCCTCCAATGCAATGACGCTTGGATCAAAATATTAGTACTTGTATTAAACGTAATGCGGCAATACATATAATTCTTTTTTACTTTTTAGAGTTTTTTTTGTGTCAGGGTATATTTTAAATTTCAATTTAAGTTTTATTTCATTCTTTTTAAACTTTGTATTCTTTTTAAACTTTGTATTTTACTAGTAGACATGGTACAATTGACATACTATCCCCACATTCACACAAATGCTTTCTGTGATGAAACATGAAATTGTGATGCGAGATCTTTTTCACTTACGCCATTAACATGTTTCTTTATTTAATACACGTAAACATTCATTCACTGTGTTTTAGTACATTTTAGCTAACGTGGGTAGCATAAGCATGAACAGTGACGATAATTCTAAATCAAATTGGAGAAAGTGGGCTGCCATTCCATTCACTTGCAATAGGCTGCTTAAACTATTAGGACAAAATCATTTCATTTAGTTCTGAATTGTAGACCCCAAAAAGAATGGGAAAAAAGTCAGTGAGAGCTTTTGTTTATTTTTTACAGTTGAATCAAATTGCCCTTTTTCTGCTTTGTAGGTGCAGAAATGGGCGACTTCTAAAGCCAAAAGTCATCATTGTTGGTTAACCTCAAAAAATAAACATACGTCCTCACAGACTTTTATTTACATATTTTTGAAGCTCTACAATCTGGTACTCTGTAACTTGATGTAGCTCTTATGTATTCTGTAGCATATTCCAAGAGAGCACACTGGCAGAATACATTTTTACTTAATTTGGCTGTTGAAGTTCGAATGGCTGAGCGGAATTTCACGGGATATAGCTAAGAACCATTCCAATTAAACCGAACAACAAATTGTATTAAAATCGGACCTTTTGTTTGGGAGCTACTATGCCACGGACAGATACACGCATTAAACTTATAATACCCCTCTGTTTTGGCTGGGGGTTACAAATAAATGTCATCACAATGAACAAGTGTAGAAACTGATTCACAGTAGTGAGAAATAGTTGACAGAGTGAAATGTGCCCGCACTTTTTTCATGTAGGACACTGTGGAACAATCTGCTTGGTAGAATATGTAAGACACCTTTGGCACTTACAAGGGGACCATATGGTCTTGAAAACTGAGCTCTAGATGAGACTTCAGGGGTGTCCACCATTAAAAGCTGAAAAGTTCACTAGCCAGAAGATGTGGAGAGAAAAAAGGCTAAAAATTTTACATGCAGCTCTTGTACCAGTTGATCTATACACTTTGACAGTACTGCTAAATGGCTGGACCAGTAGCAGGCTTGCTTGGCATGTGGGCCATCTGCATTCAATCTTGCTGTCAAGTAACTTTTAATTTTGTTTTTTTAATTGTTTTAAAAATTATAACAATTAAATAAAGGACCTAAAATATTATCTTCAAAATATGGGAAGCTAACGTCAGGACTGTGTACTGACATTGTCAACTGTTGTTTAAAGTCTTACTTGAGAAAAGAACAGCTTCTATGAATTATTGACCCTTGGGGAGGACAAGCAAAGCTTAAATAACATGGCAAAATCTTTCTGGATGATGAGAAATCACTGACATGTACAATGAAAGTGATTCTTCTGAAATTTACTCCTCTTGTTCAGTCTAGTGACAGATAAAAGAATGTAATAAAGCATATGCAAAATTGCCTTATCTGATTAAATAATAGATAAATAAACTCACATGAAGACTATAGTAAAATACACTCAATAGTGCATCAGCAGCTGCCATCGCCAATTTTTAGTTAAATGTTCCAAGTTTTTTGATGAAAGAGAAGTTTTCATGAATATTAACAGAGTACATTGCCCAACAGATCTTAAAACGAGAAGTTCATGTTAACAAATGTCTTTCATTTATTGTGCAAGATGTCAAAATATTTTCTGGTTCCAATCTTATTGTGGTAATTATCACTCTGGTGCTTGTGTGTAAATTAAGAAACTGACAAATAAAGATGACGATGTAAAAAATTTAATATAAAAAAAATCTACCTGAAATTTTATTACAGTAATAATTAAAGCTCCAATTTACCTTCATTACATTCAGTTGAAATTATTCAACTTGAATTTACTTGCATCTGAAATTATTCTACTTTTTAAAAAGAAAATTTAATTGTAATTCTCATTTTACTTTAATTAGCTGTAACTGTTATTTCACAAATTAAGTAAAATTCTTTGATTTAACAGATAATATTTTGTGCCATTAACTTTTAAATAAAGTCATTGTAATTGGTAGGATTGAACACACATCACTTGTGTGGTAAGGGAGCTAGCTACAGGCACAGCCATTTTGCAGTGCTGCCACAACATATAAATTGATCACTATATGAGCTACACATTGAACTATAGACTCTTTTTTTTTCTTGGAATCTTCTGGCTGGTGCGCTTTACAACTTTTATTTAACAATGAAAATAATCGATTATTGATAATATAACGAATGGATAGATAAAAAATCTACACACCAAGCAGTGGCTGGGGAACACAAACACAAAAGGATTTAACTTTAACAAGCTTTCAGAGCCAGTGGCTCCTTCTGGCAGAAGAGTTAAAGTGGAAGGAAGAGGGGTGAAGGAAGGAGGAGGACTGGAGAGGTTTAGGGAAAGGGGTGTATTTCAGAAAAGTCACCCAGAACCCTGGGCGACTTTTCTGAAATACACCCCTTTGCCTAAACCTCTCCAGTCCTTTGCCTTCACCCCTCTTCCTTTCCCTTACAACTTTTACAGATGGACATCTCTCTGCTATACTACTAACCTGCGAAGTCTCATCCCAAACTGAATTCCTGAGACTGTAAGGTCCTCGATCACAGTGGACAAGTATAGAAACTGATTCAGAGTAGTAAGGAATGTTTGAAAGTGTGAAGTTTTTCTGCATTTTTTTCATGTGGAATGCTGTGAAACAACCTTCTTGGAAGAATATGGGGCTGGGTTTTGGCACTTATTAGCTGTGCTTATTGCTCCATCGTTTGAATGAGGAACTGTTGTTAGTAAAACTCAGAGCTGATGTGGCTGTAACATAAGTGGAATTAGATCAGATGAAACATGTCATTGGCAGCAATAAAATTAAGTGTGGGGTAGAAGAATGAACTCTAGACAAACTTGCCAAATCAGGGAAGAGGTTTAACCAATTGACCCAACAACCAATTTGTTCTTCCATAACTTTTTAACTTTTAAATGGCATTCCTCCAAATTTGATGACTTTGTTTTTCTAAACTTTCTAAATACCTTAAAGCTCATAAAGTTAAAAAAATTTCTTTTCTCCCCCTTGCTAAAACTGAATTTGTTCCACTTGCATTCCTACAGTCAATATGACTAGGGGCTTAAAATTTCACAGAATGTACAAATATCGCAGTAAAGTTTTATTTCATGCCCGAGGTGTATGCGTAAATATTTTTTATTATGACAAAGTAAATATCTGAATCCTTAATATTGAAATGTGTGCACGTTACACAGCAATGAAAGTCTCTGATTGTATTCAGATTATCATAGCACATTGTCACTAACAGTTTCATTTTATCAGTTGTGTGCAGACACAGTTTGTGTATCTGCCATAATAATTTCTTTGTAGCTATCATGACAAATAGTTCTTTCTGATGAGCAGTTGGAAACCTTAGTTGATGCATCTGACAGCCAGGAGAACATTTCTGAAGAAGAAAATCACACCATTGATAACAACAGTCATCCTTCCCCTGAATCGGAAAACATTTCAGGTATTGATATCAGAAATGACAATGTGCAAGCTGATTCACTAAATAGAAAAAAAAAATCATGTGGAGCTTAGAACCTTTTCCACAAACCAGAATATCTTCTAGTGAAAACATAATAAAACTGACTCCCAGTCCAATAAGATACATAATCCCCAGAGTAAGTATTATAAAATCATTCGATGACAAGTCTGATCGAAGAGTAAATGCCAAGTTGGCACCTTTATGAGTTCTGTGGGATAAGTGGGTGGATGTACTTTTGCACCTCTACAATCCTGGCACAAATGTAACTGTGGTTGAAGAGCTGGTGGCTATCCAAGGATGATGTCCATTCAAACAATACATACTGAGCAAACCCTCAAAATAATTGGGTAAAAACATACATACCACTGGCCATTAAAATTGCTACACCAAGAAGAAATGCAGATGATAAATGGGTATTCATTGGACAAATATATGATAATAGAACTAACATGTGATTACATTTTCACGCAATTTGGGTGCACAGATCCTGAGAAATCAGTACCCAGAACAACCACCTCTGGCCGTAATAACAGCCTTGATATGCCTGGGCATTGAGTCAAACAGAGCTTGCATGGCATGTACAGGTACAGCTGGCCATGCAGCTTCAACACGATACCACAGTTCATCAAGAATAGTGACGTGTTTTGTGACGAACCAGTTGCTTGGCCACCATTGACCAGACGTTTTCAGTTGGTGAGAGATCTGGAGAATGTGCTAGCCAGGGCAGCAGTCAAACATTTTCTGTATCCAGAAAGGCCCGTACAGGACCTGCAACATGCAGTCGTGCATTATCCTGCTGAAATGTTGGGTTTCGCAGAGATCGAATGAAGGGTAGAGCCAGTTGTCGTAACACATCTGAAATGTAACGTCCACTGTTCAAAGTGCCGTCAATGTGAACAAGAAGTGACCGAGATGTGTAACCAATGGCATCCCATACCATCATGCCAGGTGATATGCCAGTATGGTGATGACGAGTACACGCTTCCAATGTGCGTTCACGCTTCCAATGTGCGTTCACCGCGATGTCGCCAAACACGGATGCAACCATCATGATGCTGTAAACAGAACCTGGATTCATCCGAAAAAATGACGTTTTGACATTAGTGAACCCAGGTTCGTCGTAGAGTACACCATCGCAGACGCTTCTGTCTGTGATGCAGCGTCAACGGTAACCACAGCCATTGTCTCCAAGCTGACAGTCCACGCTGCTGCAAACGTCGTCGAACTGTTCGTGCAGATGGTTGTCTTGCAAACGTCCCCACCTGTTGACTCAGGGATTGAGAGGTGGCTGCACGATCCATTACAGCCATGCAGATAAGAAGCCTGTCATCTCGACTGCTAGTGATACGAGGCCGTTGGGATCCAGCACAGCGTTCTGTATTACCCTCCTGAACCCACCAATTCCATATTCTGCTAACAGTCATTGGATCTTGACCAATGTGAGCAGCAGTGTTGCGATATGATAAACCGCAATCACGATAGGCTACAATCCGACCTTTTTTGAAGTCGGAAACGTGATGGTACGCATTTCTCCTCCTTACACGAGGCATCACAACAACGTTTCACCAGGCAACGCGCTGTCAACTGCTGTTTGTGTATGAGAAATCGGTTGGAAACTTTCCTCCTGTCAGCACGTTGTAGGTGTCGCCACCTGCACCAACCTTGTCTGAATGCTCTGAAAAGGTAATCAGTTGCATATCAGAGCATCTTCTTCCTGCTGGTTAAATTTCGCGTCTGTAGCATGTCATCTTCGCGGTGTAGCAATTTTAATGGCCAGTAGTGTACATTTTGTGATAGTGCTACTTCTTATGTTTTGAAGAGAAAGATCTATACAGGAAAACCACCTGGGCAGGCATATGAAAAAAAATCGAGCTATTGGGGTTGTCATGGCTCTGAAAAATGAGCTAAAAGGACAGAACATCATACGTGACAAATTCTTCACATCATGTGCTTTAGGTCAAGGACTTCTCTGACATCTTACAATGCTTGGGACAGTGAGAAAAATTAAGCCTGAACACACTAATAATATATGAAGCAAAGTGGATGTTTACACTTCAAAGTTCTTTTATACCAAGGATACCACAATCATACCCTCATGAGCCATGGACCTTGCCGTTCGTGGGTCGGCTTGCCTGCCTCAGTGATACAGATAGCCGTACCGTAGGTGCAACCGCGACGGAGGGGTATCTGTTGAGAGACTAGACAAATGTGGGGTTCCTGAAGAGGGACAGCAGCCTTTTCAGTTGTTGCAGGGGCAACAGTCTGGATGACTGACTGTCCTGGCTTTGTAACATTAACCAAAACGGCCTTGCTGTGCTGGTACTGGGAATGGCTGAAAGCAAGGGGAAACTACAGCCGTAATTTTTCCTGAGGGCATGCAGCTTTACTGTGTGGTTAAATGATGATGGCATCCTCTTGGGTAAAATATTCCAGAGGTAAAATAGTCGCCCATTTGGATCTCCGGGCGGGTACTACTCAGGAGGACGTCGTTATCAGGAGAAAGAAAGCTGGCGTTCTACGGATTGGAGCGTGGAATGTCAGATCCCTTAATCAGGCAGGTAGGTTAGAAAATTTAAAAAGGGAAGTTGATAGGTTAAAGTAGGATATAGTGAGAATTAGCGAAGTTCGGTGGCAGGAGGAACAAGACTTCCGGTCAGGTGAATACAGGGTTATAAATACAAAATCAAATAGGGGCAATGCAGGAGTAGGTTTAATAATGAATAAAAAAATAGGAGCATGGATCAGCTAGTATGAACAGCATAGTGAACGCATTATTGTAGCCAAGATAGACACGAAGCCCACACCTACCACAGTAGTACATGTTTATATGCCAACTAGCTCCACAGATGATGAAGAGATTGAAGAAATGAAAGATGAGATAAACGAAATTATTCAGAGAGTGAAAGGAGACGAAAATTTAATAATCATGGGGGACTGGAATTTGATAGTAGGAAAAGGAAGAGAAGGAAAAGTAGTAGGTGAATATGGAATGGGGATAAGGACTGAAAGAGGAAGCCACCTGGTAGAATTTTGCACGGAGCATAACTTGATCATAGCTAACACTTGGTTTAAGAATCATGAAAGAATATTGTATATATGAAAGAAGCCTGGTAACAGTGGGAGGTTTCAGATAGATTATATAATGGTAAGACAGAGATTTGGGAACCAGGTTTTAAATTGTAAGACATTTCCAGGAGCAAATGTGGACTCTGACCACAACCTATTGGTTATGAACTGTGGATTAAAACTGAAGAAACTGCAAAAAGGTGGGAATTTGAGGAGATGGGACCTGGATAAACTGACAGAACCAGAGGTTGTAGAGAGTTTCAGGGAGAGCATTAGGGTACAATTGACAGAAACAGGGGAAAGAAATACGGTAGAAGAAGAATGGGTAGCTTTGAGAGATGAAATAGTGAAGGCACCAGAGGATCAAGTAGGTAAAAAGCCAAGGGCTAGTAGAAATCCTTGGGTAATGGAAGAGATATTGCATTTTATTGATGAAAGGAGAAAATATAAAAATGCAGGAAATGAGGCAGGCAAAAAGGAATACAATATAAAAATGCAGGAAATGAGGCAGGCAAAAAGGAATACAAACGTCTCAAAAATGAGATCAACAGGAAGTGCAAAATGGCTAAGCAGAGATGGCTAGAGGACAAATATAAGAATGTAGAGGCATATATCACTAGGGGTAAGATAGGTACTGCCTACACGAAAATTACAGACCTTTGGAGAAAAGAGAACCACTGTATGAATATCAAGAGCTCAGATGGAAAACAAGTTCCAAGCAAAGAAGGGAAAGCAGAAAGGTGGAAGGGTCTATATGAGGGTGATGTGATTGAGGGCAATATTATGGAAATGGAAGAGGACGTAAGTGCAGATGAAGTGGAAGATGTGATACTGTGTGAAGAATTTGACAGAGCACTGAAAGACCTAAGTCGAAACAAGGCCTCGGGAATAGACAACATTTCATTAGAACTACTGATAGCTTTGGGAGAGCCAGCTATGAAAAAACTCTGCTATCTTGTGAGCAAGAGACAGATGAAATACCCTCAGACTTTAAGAAGAATATAATAATTCCAATTACAAAGAAAGCAGGTGTTCACAGGTGTGAAAATTACCAAACTATCAGTTTAATAAGCCACGGCTGCAAAATACTAACACGAATTCTTTACAAACGAATGGAAAAACTGGTAGAAGCCGAATTCGGGGAAGATCAGTTTGGAACACGTGATGCAATACTGACCCTAAGACGTATCTTAGAAAATAGATTAAGGAAAGGCAAACCTACATTTCTAGTGACTGTAGACTTAGAGAAAGCTTTTGATAATGTTGACTGGAATACTCTCTTTTAAATTCTGAAGGTGGAAGGGGTAAAATACAGGGAGCAAAAGGCTACTTACAATTTGTACAAGAACCAGATGGCAGTTATAAGAATTGAGGGGCATGAAAGGGATGCAGTGGTTGGAAAGGGAGTGAGACAGGGTTGTAGCCTATCGCTGATGTTATTCAATATGTATACTGAGCAAGCAGTAAAGGAACCAAAAGAAAAAATTGGAGTATGAATTAAAATCCATGGAGAAGAAATAAAAACTTTGAAGTTTGCCGATGACATTGTAATTCTGTCAGAGACAGCAAAGGGCCTGAACAGAATGTACAGTGTCTTGAAAGGTGGATATAAGATGAACATCAACAAAAGCAAAACGAGGATAATGGAGTTTAGTCTAATTAAATCAGGTGATGCTGAGGGAATTAGATTAGGAAATGAGACACTTCAAGTAGTAGATGAATTCTGCTATTTGGGGAGCAAAATAACTGATGATTGTCGAAGTAGAGAGGATATAAAATGTACAGTGTGTTAACTGTAAGACGGTCGAGATGTGAGGGGTGTGGGGGGAGAGGAGGAAGCAAGCATTGGCTCGCGAGGGGAGGGGTGATGAGCCTTTGGGGTAGGGGGGGGGGGGGGGGGACAAGGCACGCCTACCAGTTGCACTGCTGGCACTACAAATTACACGAAAGCAGACGAAAGGCGCTTTAAATGTTGTTCGTAAACGAAACCGAAATCGTCATGTACATTAAAATCTATCTATATATAACCATTCATCCGATTGCAATGAAACTTTGGTGAGTTGGTCTCCGAACGCCCGTAAAGAGTAATGGATAATCTCCTACTATTACATCACTGTACTGTGCGTAGCGCAATTGATTAGGATTAGGCTTGTCACGCAGCGTACCCGGATTCAATTCCCCCAGCTCGCAATTTTTTTAATTATTTATTTTATTTCATCACCCGCAATGTTAAACTATTAATTATAATTCCCCGTAATAGTAAACTATTAATTATAAAATTTAAATATACTTAAACAGGTCATATAGTATAACGTAACTGTCAATCTCTATATATAAAAATGAATGTATGTATGTCTGCCCTCTATGCGTTTCCAAACCATTCATCCGATTGCGATGAAATTTTGGTGATTTGTTCTCCGTACGCCCACGAAGGTTCCTAGCCGAAAAAAACCAAATAAGACACATTCTTGAGGAGATATGACGTCATTAACAATGAGATGCCACCGCGGGAAAATACCCAGATTTATGCATCCACTATTTGAGAATGAGAGCACTTAGCGACTAGCAACAAACGTTACATACAATTTCAAACCTTAATGAAAATTTTTCTCGCTCGCACCCCGCACAAAATAATGAAAGGAAAAATGGTTGTCGCTTACTACATTTTCTCAGTACATACTGTAAATCTGTCGCAGTAGGCATGACGTTTTAATGTATTATTTCGTTACTATTAACTCTAATCGCAACATATTTGGCATACAGTATCCACATATATCAGTAAATGCACCGGCAAATTTATGTCTCTTTACGACATATAATTCGGAGATATGACGTGGTGAACATCGAGATGCGTGAAAAAGTGCCGCGTCAGGCATAACGTTTTGTTCTATTATTTCTTCAGTACTAACACTATTCGCAACACGTTTCGCAAACGTGTTAAAAAAATATTTAAAACCACGGGCACATTCCTAAAAAAAGTTGTGCCAAGATTTTAAATCAATCGGTTAACAACTTTCCGAGATTTCTTCCGATGCGAAGCACGGGCATACAGCTAGTGTTTAATAAATATCTTAACTGCAGCAATGAAGTACGCTTATCGCAAGGAAAGGAAACAGTCTGAAATAGAAATAAAATTTACGACGCAATGAATGGCAGATTGTTTTTCCTATTTATTCGAGATGTCATACTTTTGTAAAAACATTTAAAGCCATGTGGTCCACCGCTTTCACTGTCACTATGTTCCGTTTCTGTGTTTGATTGAAATAGATCAGAAATACAATTTGCAACAAACTAATAGGAGATTGTTTTTGTTATTTATTCAAGCTGCGATCTTTTGTAAAAACATTTCACGCCATGTGATCAATCGCTTTCACTGTCACTGACTTCCGTTTGTGTGTCTGAGTCTTCCTCACTTACATCTGATGTGGCTGTGTTAATGATAATTTCGTCCACAGCAATTTCGATGACACCATCACGTGCCCAATATTCTTCTTCTGTTTCTTTAACTTTCTTGCAATATCCCTTCCAATCATTGGCAGTAACCGACTGGAAAGCTGCGTCCACAAGATTCAGCATGTTTGTGGCAGCCAAGTCCCCTGATATGTTGTGCTCCCTAACATGCCTTTTTATCTTCGCCCATGCTAATTCTATTGCGTTTGAGTCGCAGTTGTAAGGTGGCGAGCGAACGACCTGGTGGCCTTTGCTTTCAGCCAACAGGTTTACAGCAAAAGACTTCTCAGCTGGCTTATTCGCTCGTACTTTTGTTGTGTTTCCCTTTGAACTTTTTTTCTCTTTTGTTCCTTCTCGTCGCTGCTGCTTGATGAATCATCAGCTGTTGTGGCAACGAAGTCAGGATCAGCAACAGAGTCATCACTATTATCCAAACACAATGTATCAATTAATTTTTAACTATTTCCTGTTGTCATCACTTCAGCTATTTATTTATTTATTTATTTTATTTATTTATGTCCTGAATCTTTGTGGTACATATACCATACCTTAGATGTTGGACATAATGATATTACATTAATATACTGTTACATTGGTTTATACATTACGTTTATAAATTGTTACATTTTATATTGCTATATTGTTACATTACATTTTTATATTGTTACAACCAACTTATTTTTCAAGATACTGTGTTACTGAGTAAAAACAGTTTTCCAAGAGATATGATGTTACAGATTTTTTAAAGCTATGGATATTGTTTATGGCCTTTAGGTTACTTGGCAGCTTATTAAACAAATGTGAACCTGAGTGATATACACCTTTCTTGCACAGTGTGGTATAACAATGATGTCTGTGTATGTCACTATTTCCCCTTGTATGGTGTTCATGTACAGATTTATTTTGAATAAATACATTTCCATTTTTTAGCATGCTTTTTTTTAGGAACATTACAACTTCTAGTATATAGATACATGGTAGGGGTAGAATCCCCAGTTCTTTAAAGAATGGTTTGCATGATTTTCGGCTGTTGGCATTTTTCATTACCCTCACAATCTTTTTTTGTTTCCGTAATGTGGTTATGCAATGAGGAGAATTTCCCCAGAATATGATGCCATGTCTTAATAGGGAGTGTATGCAAGCGTAATACACTGCTCTAACTGTTTCAGGACTTGTGTTGTTCCATATAATCCTCATCGCATAAGTCATTTTGAATAGTTTAGAATTTAATGAAGTGATGTGGGAATTCCATTTAAGATTGTCTTGTAAGTAGATGCCAAGAAATTTTGCTTCAGTGACACTGTTAATTCTTTGGTTTTCCATTGACATGTTTGGTTTTAATGGGTTTTTATTTTGTTGTGTATGGAAGTGTAAGACGACTGTTTTTTGAGGGTTTATCAGTAATTTATTCCTCATAAACCACTCTGAGACATTTTCACTTGTGACTTTAGCATTTAAACTTGAAGCCATTTCATTTTCACCTTCAATTAATATGCTTGTGTCATCTGCAAATAGCACTGGTTCGGAGTGTTGAACGTGTAGGGGGAAGTCGTTTATGAAAATTAGGAAGAGAAAGGGACCTAAAATTGAGCCTTGTGGTACACCGTGGGTTAATGTGGAAGGTTTCGATTGATAAGCTTGGAGTTCGTTTTTTCCCATGTGTTTTACCTCTGTTATCTGAGAGCGATTTTCTAGGTAGGATTTCAGCCACTCATGTGGCAGGCCTCTTACGCCATACCACTCTAACTTTCTTAGGAGAATTTCATGGTCTATTAGATCAAATGCTTTTGTTAAATCCAGGAAAATCCCCGAAACATTTTTGTGATTATCCACTGAATTTAAAATACGATTTATGAGGCTAAAAGTGGCTGTTTCAGTACTGCACTGAGGCCTGAAGCCATGCTGACATCCTGAAATCATATTTTTTTTGTTAAAGAAATCAGTTAGTTGTAGCAGAACTAGTTTTTCAATGATTTTTGAAAAACCTTATAGGAGTGACACAGGCCTATAGTTGACCATCTGCTGCCGATCGCCCTTTTTGTAAAAGGGTACAACTTTTGCAGTTTTTAACTGTTGTGGGAAAATACCACTTGATAGTGAAGAATTGCATATATCTAGCAGTGGTGCGAGTATCTGTTCAGCTGATACTTTTATAATATAGTCTGGCACATCGTCGACTGTGGCTGAATATTTATTTTTTAATGACTTTATACTGTTTAACAGTTCTTTCCTACTTATTGGACGGAGGAACATGGATGTATTTGTTACACTATTTCCAGAAATTTCCTGTAATATTTTGTTTGATGTTTTTCCCATTTGTTCCTTCGCTAACTCACGAGCAATATTGGTGTAGTAAGAACTGAAGTGGATAGCAATTAATTTTGGATCAGTGATCTTGCTGCCCGCCTGTGACAATACAATATTTTTGTGTGTTTCCACCTTTCCAGTAAGCCTCTGTACCGTATTCCACATTGTCTTAGCTTTGTTTGATGATTCCATAATAAGTTTGTCATTTTCCCTTAATTTTGCTTCCCTTATTACACGACTCAGAGTTAACTTGTATTTTTTGTTTGAAGTGGTGACCAAATTCAGGGCTGCTATCTGTTTTTGATAGTGCAAAAAGTTCCCTTTTTCTTCTGCATGATACTTTGATCCCTGATGTAATCCAAGTTTTGGGTTTGCTGGGGCCTTTACAAATTATTTTCTTTTTTGGAAATGCAATTTCGAAACAATGTCTGTAAATTTCCATGAAATTATCCAGCTTTTCATCTGTGTTGTAACTGTTGTAGATTTTATTCCACGAGTGGGTACTTAGCATATGTTTGAAGTGCTCAGTATTTTGCATGCTGAATTTTCTCTTGTAGATAACACTTCCATTCCTGGACAAATCAACACCTCCGCATATGGCAAGTAGCTGTGCATTGTGGTCACTGTAGCCGGTATTAAAGTTTTCTGAGTTGTGCCTGTCAGTGTTTACAAAGATCGGATCAATAAGTGTAGCACTAGTTTTTGTTACGTATGTAGGGGACTTTATTTTAGTGCACAGGTTATATTCTTGAATAATATTAAGGAATTTTTCTCTTTGGTGGCTGTGTGTTAAGAGGTCAATATTAAAATCGCCACATAGAACTATAGTTTTGCAAGTATTTTTAAGTTTCCCTAGTGCAAGGTCAAGTTTTTTAAAGAAAATGTTTTCATTGCTGTTGGGTGATCTGTAAACACACATTATTAAAGTTTTTCCTGCTGTTATTTCAATAGCTGAGGCTTCAAAGTGTTTTCCGCTTCCTAAGTGATGTACACAGTCTATTATCTTATAGTCTATGTTTCCTTTTACATAAATGCAGCTGCCTCCAAGCTTTGATATTGATCTGCAAAAGTAGTTTGCCAGAGTGAAACCGGTTATGTTTGAATACTGTAAATGGTCCTTCTCTAGCCAGTGCTCACAAAAACATAAAACTGATACCTCCTTCCACTCATCCCTAAGAAGTACATTTATTTCATCAAGTTTGTTTGGTAGAGACTGTACATTTTGGTGAACGACTTTTAAAGTGTATGTATAAGTTTGTTCTGTAACACATTCCCCTGTGGCACCCTCAGCTACTCTAAAAAACCTCTACCTGTCCCTTGGAGTGTGTTTCTTCCCAGCCATTTATCTAATGTGTTTTGGCCCATTTTTGTGCTATTCGTTCTTTCCTTGGGTTTCATCCTCCCTTGTGAGTCAATTTGGACCCCTTTAACATGTTCTGCTTTGTTTTTTGAGCTTTCATTGCCTGTTAAGAGCCAATTATCCAACGTACTGGTAAGTTTTCTAGTGTAATGCTTTACAAAATTATATATTTTCTCTGTTAGGTATTGTTTACCAGCATAATTTAGATGAAGTCCGTGTCTGGTGTGCATTGATTTTTCAAGAGTGCTTACATCTATTACATTTGCATGCTCAAATTTTCCACAAACATCCTTTATGTCAGAGTTTGTCTTAATCACTAATTGATTCACACATGACCAGGAAGGTAGGTCACGTCTCTGTGGTTGGTTAATAACTAACACATTCGTGTGGATTGTCTGCTTCAGTACACATTTAAGAGCTATTTTTATTTTGTTGGCTTGATCCCTTGTAACATCGTTCGCACCTCCAAAAATTACCACGTAGTCTGATGGTCCAAAGTTTTTACAAGAGTTTTCAATTGGTTTTGTTACTTCCGAAAAACAAGCTCCTGGTTTCACGAAACCCATGACATTGTAGCCTGGTAAAAGGCTAGACACTCTTTCTGCAATTTGACGATTGTGACTGTCGGCGAGTATAAGGACCTGTCGATCTTTTTTGCACAGTCTCAGCTGGTCGATATTGTTTTGTTCTGCGTTGTTTATCAGAGCGGTACCCGAAATGCATGTTTCTGTATATTTTTTATTGTTTGAAACAGATGGGCCTTTTTGGGTGATGCTATTTATTGACATACCGCGATCTGGACAGTTTTCACTATACAACACTGACCTTTACTGCTTGAACAAAGTGAACGTTTTTTAGTTATAATATTTGCGGTCTTAGCTTGGGAAATGTAGTTTAGTGCAAGACTTAGTGCAGGTTAGATTTTGAACTCGTTTTCCCTATGTGGACTCTGTTCTTCTGATCGTTGTTTACATTGCAGTTGGCAGGTTGTTTGAGGTTATGGTCTTCACATGTCCCATGGATGACTTCTTTCTCTCGCAGTTGACTTCTTAAGGCGGCGACTAACTTTTGTAGTTCGTTGATTTCACTGTTTTTCACCGTTAACATGCGGTGATAATCGACACATTGGTCGCAAGGATGAAATACTCGCGTGTTTGCATCTGTGACTGTTTTGCTTTTCGATTTTGACCTAGTTACGATTTCGTTGGCGTTTTTAACTTTCAAATAACAACGGCGGCACATTCCAGGATTCTGTGACATCATTGGGACGAACATTAGAAAACCACGAACTAGTGCACCCAGCATCGGTGAGAAGTGATTCCCTTTAATTTGCACTTCCGTCTCCTGTAGAAAGACGCGAATGGCGACAACACAATTTATTTGTAGCGCTAAATAGAACTGTAGCCAAAAATTTACGAAAAATATTCGTAATTTGTACATAAAACGAGAAAGAAATCGTAATTATTTTTGTTGTCTATAGAATTTCGGGGCTTTTTCAGGTTTTCAATTGTATATACTAAATTACGTTCTTTATCATTGTTACAATAAAAGAAAATGAGTACTTACGTTCATCATCTTTCGTTGGGTTGAGAACTATGTCCATTATCTTTAATGCTCTACTTGAGTACATAATTATCCAAAAACGTAATAAATGATACTAATTACAAAAGCAGCACACTCGGAACCCGTTCACACAGACGTTTATCAATTAATGTGCTAAGCGAAATAACTAGTTATACTCGTACTGACGACCACATCTACAATGAACATACTTATTGTTGGCTACAAACAACCTGGGACGACAATGCTAGCAACTAGTGATGGGCTAAACTGCGATTTTCCGATATCAGTGATTTCTGTGATTGCTACTTTTCAGTATCTGTTATTCTTAACTGTGATTTGTCGCAGTTAAGAAACATAGGTCGTGTATCCCTCCGCCACTGCTACTTCTGCTATTTCTGCTACTTCCGCGATTTCTGCTACTTCTGCGATTTCTGTGACTTCTGCTACTTCTGCGATTTCTGTGATTCCTGCGATTTCTGCGACTTACCACCGTATGAAAAAGTTACATCTGTCAACACAGAAAATTGCATCTCAACAAACCTGTCATTGGCAAGTACGTTTTACGTTTTTTCTTCTGTTGGCTTTAATTCTGTATTAAAGAAACAACTGTGAAAATATTAATAGTGTAATTAATATGTAAGTTGCCGTACAGTACCGTAATAGTTCGTATTTAGAAAATGAATTCTAAGATATTGTTATGTTCACAGGTACCTGAACTACATTTCAGTCACTCAGTAAAGTGATAACTCAAAATATCATTGTCAACAGATCTGAAGAAATTGCCACTGCGTCTTTAGACCGTTTTCGTCAGACGAGAGGTTAGTTTCTAAGCGTTTCGATGGACTTAATTACTTCAGTGAGATCGTTCTTGCAAATGTTATATTCATTATAGCAAATATTAGCAATCTACTCTGTCAATTATATTGCTAGTAATTAATGACAGCAAAAATTGTTTAATAATCCTTGTGTTTTTGCAGACACAGTTCTGACTCTGATTACTGGTTGCTGTACGTATCTATCCACATCAAGGCTGTTGAGAGAGACTCGTAAAGATTCAAGACAGCTCTTAGAGGATTTGCAGTTTAAAAGTGAAATAATTGCGAAATAAGTGTGTGAATGATTAAACTGTGTTTTATTGAAGTTGTTGTGCGATTTTAAAGGAATAATAAATGTCAAATACAGTGAGTGAATAATAAAAATCTCATTTTCCACATGTTTAAGCCGTCCTATACCCATAATTTTCCGCCACTTACTTATTGGTAAACACTTGTTGGAGAGTGACATGCCCCCCCCCCCCCCCCCCCCCCCCCCCCCAGAATCTTGGTGTGACCCCAGAATCTTGGTGTGACACTGACCTGTAACATATCTCGAAGTCTACAATATGCATTTTGAGGCTGTTGATATGAAAGTGGCAAGTACAGATCTTCCAGTTAAATCAGGAATAGCTTATGTGCATTACTTGAAAGTAACACAGGAAAAACTTACTTATGTAGGTGGTAGTAGTGTCGGCAAAAAGTTCTTGTGTGTGAAGTTGCCATGTAGAACACCAGGTGTAAAACTTTTCTCCCGAGTCTTGAACTGTGTCGGAACTAAAGTGAGGCATTCATATGACTGTTTTCATTTCTCTACACTTATACAGATGTCTGAGTTCTGCTGTGTAAACATTGCAAAGTCCTGTAGGCACGTGGAGTATTAACCAAAACTGTCATATTGGAAGCAGAATCAAACACATTTGTTACGTTACTTGATATTTTCAGGAGAAAAAGGCAATGTTGCTTCTTATTAATATAATACATTCAGAGTCACAGCAGTATTTGACCAACTATAACTGATGCTGAATGTGCATGTCGTCATATAATATGAAGGGCTTATTTCAATAGTGGTACAAGTCCATTACCTCCACTGTTCTGTCTATAATGCTTCTGAAATTAGTGATCCAAACAAACATAAATAAAGGTTCATCTCTAGCAAGAAGCCATATGCTTGAATATTTCTGGTATCTCAACTGCAGATTTTTCAGCGCTCATTTAACTTTACGACTCTGTATCTCAAAATGGACTTGTACCACTATTGAAATAAGCCCTTGCCCTTCATATGCACACACAGCCCACCGATCTCGTGAGGCACAAGGCTCTCATAACGAAGTACATACGTCGGTCAACAGATGACACTAGGAAAAGTATGTTAACTGTGCTTTTTAGTTGCTACTTGCGACTCTTAGTTGCGACTTCTCACAGAAATCGCAGTTTGACTCGGTAGCGAATAGCGTAGTATGAACTTTGCTCATCAGATGGCAGTGCTAACTACGCTTTTTAGTTGCTACTTGCGACTATTAGTTGCGACTTGTCACGGAAATTGCAGTTGAACTCAATAGTGTATCGCAGAGATGGGCGTAGTACGAACTTTGACCTACAGATGGCACTGTTAACCGCGCTTTCTAGTTGCTACTTGCGACTCTCAGTTGCGACTTGTCACGGAAATCACAGTTAGACTCGATACCGTATCGCAGAGATGGACGTAGTACGAACTTTGGTCAACAGATGCCACTGTTAACCGCGCTTTTTAGTTGCTACTTGCGACTCTTAGTTGCGACTTGTCACTGAAATCGCAGAAAGCAGTGCTAAATTCGACCAATAGATGGCTCACGTCTTTGAATGTGAAATACTACTTTCGACTGCTAACTGTGACTGAAATCGCAGTTAGATTCTGTAAAGTTGCTACTGTGATATCTGTGACTTCTCAGTCACTTTGATTTCTAACAGATACGCGATTTCCTGCCCACCACTACTAGCAACTTAATGCCCGAGTGAAAAACATCGCATGCATCTACACAGTAAAATTTTCCTGTACAAACATCGTAACTACAATTGCGATATTTGTTCCGGTACAATTCTCCCAGGAAAAACATCGTAACATAACTTGCGATCATTATCATTGGTGAAAGAGCCCCTTGGCTGACTTACGATATTCTGAAGATTGCTATTGCCGCTTAAGTTGCACCGCTAGAGATACGATACTTATACAGGGGAAAAGTACGGAGGCAACAATTCTGCCGAGCATCGTAACTCAAGTTAGCGATTTTTGGACTTATGATGTTAATACTTGGAGCCGTCGAAATACTTTTGAAAACATTTCATGACACTTAAATCTATACTCTATGCTAACAAATTTCTCTTCTTCGGAAACACTTTTCTTGCCATTGCTAGTCTACAGCGCGTAAACTTTTAGATGGCAGACCTCTCCCTAGTCCTGAATCGGTAGAAGTCGGTAAACGTCGGGAGGCTTAGGTAGGCGCGCAATTTCGACTGCTGCCAACATTACGTAGCTGACTGTGTTGTACAAGGTAGCCATTGTCGTCTGCTTCGTTATTGTTTTGCGCTGTACTGTTCTTCGTGTTTTTATTGTGCAGTTGTGCTAAACATTATCAAAATGAGTGAAGAGGCAGTTGCTGGCCCATCCCGGGAGTCGCCAACAACCCCTACCGGTAGGCCTACGGTTAGAAGGAAACCAGTATTACGTAGCGATGCTCGCAAAATTATATTGCGTGTGATTGAATGCTGCGAAAGGGAAAGGGAGTAGAAAAAATTGCTTCACCCCATTTACAAATCTTCAGTGAGAGCTGCTACATACACAGGATAAAGCATGCGTAGCATTGGAAGATTCAAACAGTTTTCCAAGAATCATCCTGGCGTATCACCACAAACGCCTGGCAAGAAAAGGTGAGTTTCCATTTCAGATATTTTGTTCGCGATCACTTTGAAGGAGCCCCCTATTTCGTCCGAATTACCTTATATTTCATTTTTCCTTGCTACCGTATTGCTTTGTATGGAAACACCAGTGGTTACTGTATTATTTCGAAACACATTCATATTACAGCACATTTCCAAATTGGAAAAAATACATGCAGTGCAGAAGGCATTTTCTCCTAGTAAATCTTTCTCTGTCTTTTAACTTAGGAAAAGAAGCGGAGAAATCGAAGTGATGATCGATGATTTCAACCAGCGTGTCATTCGCGACACGATAGCGGAATTTTATTCAGTGCGGAAGATTGTGCCGAGCCTGCGAACACTGCTTCCAGTTTTGCACGACAAAATAGGCTGGAAGTGGAGTATTGTCTCGCTGAGAAAAGTACTTTTGTCCACGTGATTCATATGGCGTAAGGTGGAAAACAAGAGGAATGTGTTAGAACGTCCAGACATTGTGCACTGGCGATCTCGTTTCATTGTTGACATGAAGAACTTCAGGGAAGCAGGCAGAGAAATACTTTATCTCGATGAATCGTGGATCGATAATAACTTAACGTTTAATAAATGTTGGCAGAGGAAGGGTAACTTACGCGAAGAGAGTGTCGTTGGTGTCACTGCATGGGGGAGCTCACCGAGAAGACTTATAGTAGCAAGTGTCGGCTCCAAGAATGGGTTCGTCAAGGAAGGGCAACTTATGTTCTGGGCAAAGCCGAGAAAGGGCGATTATCACGGTCAGATGAATCCGGCAAACTTCGAGAAGTGGTTCGGCGAGAAGGTACTACCAAATCTCCCGCCTAATTCAGTAATAGTTATGGATAACGCTCCTTACCATAACAGGCAAACAGAGAGAACTCCAACGAAGTTTGACACGGAAGTGCGAATGCTGGAGTGGCTGCAACGCAGAAATATCCCCTGTGATGAGAGTATGAGGAAGGACGAGCTGTATGCAGGGTAAACAATAAAGGTTTCTGTGGCATAGTACATTTCGCAAAACAATATAATATAGGCATTTTATTTTAAAATTAATCATTTTTATTGCAGGAGAGATCTCCTTACAAACTACTGGGAAACGCTTAAATCTTTCTCCACCCATATCCACAGCGGAACGTAATACAACTATATCCTCACCAAACACTGTTAGCACACGACGATGTGAAATTAAGGATTAAAAGACCCGTAAAAGGAGTAGGAACCCAGCCTCATGGATAGTAAATAGAGCAAAAGAATCTCTCAACAGAGGTTTTGCACACATTGGTCGAAAAGGTGCTGAAATAAAAGCAAGAGTAATGAAGCCTGGATGCGATCCTAACTTATGCCGACTAAAACGTCGTAACAAGTTAACTCAAAAAATCAAGCAGGATATTTTTGACCAGTTCTGGCAGATGGGGGATCATAGCAGACAACGAGAGTTCGTCTGTCGACATGTGAAAAATGTAAGCAGGAAACAGATTCGATATGTGGCAGAATCAAGAAGAAAGTGTTCAAGACAGTATTCTCTAACAGTCGATGGGAATATCATTAAGGTGTGTCAGAAAATGTTTCTGCGCACTCTCTCTACTACAGATATGTGGGTGAGAACTGTCATGCAAAAACTGAGAACAGATGGAATTCTGTGACCTGAAATGAGAGGAAAGCATTCCAGAAGGGGAAATACAATAGGGCCTCAAATAGAGGAGTCAGTGCGAGAGCATATAAATAGCTTTCCTTGTGTAGAGTCACATTACACAAGAAAAGAAACAAGCAGAAAATACCTTGATGCAAAACTGAGCATTGCAAAAATGCACAGAATGTACCACGAACGGATCAAGGAAAGAAAATGTGCCACCATATATCCTGCCACATTAAGGCAATACACTGATATATTCAACCAAGAATATAATTAGTCATTCTTTTGGCCTATGTGAACTATGTGAGTTTTACGATAGTTCCTCTGGAGAGGAGAAAGCAAAGTTGGAAGACAAATACATGTCTCACATTACCCATAAAACTATTGTCAGGGATCTGAAAGAAAATAACAAAATGAATTCAATCTCGGACAAGTCCATCATTAGTGCATGTTTCGATCTGCAGAAAGCGTTGGCTACTCCTCAGTCTGATGTGAGCCCTTACTACTACAAACGGAAATATTCCACCTACAATTTTACAGTATACGACATGGGAAACAAGGAAGGGCATTGCTATGTTTGGCATGAGGCCATTGCCCGCCGTGGTCCAAATGAAATAGCTAGCTGTCTTTACCATTTCTTGCAGATGAAAGCTTGCAAAGGTGGAAAAACATTCAACCTGTACTCTGATAGCTGTGGAGGCCAAAATAGGAACAGATTCCTACTTTGTATGTTCGTCATTGCTTCTGTTAAGTTTGGGATTTCAATCACACATCGCTTTCTAGAACGGGGTCACTCCCAGAATGAAGGTGACTCAATGCACGCTCTGATCGAAAGAAGAAAGAAGAATCAATCAGTGTATGTTCCGGGTCAATGGGTCACTCTACTTAGAATGAGTAAGGTCACTGGAAACGAGTCAGGACTTAATTTACGACTTCAAGAAAGTAGTGCAGAAGCAACAGTGGATGTATGACACTAATCAAAATAAGGTGATGAGTATAGTACGGGAAATGGCTGTCTTTGAAGGCCGACCACACAAAGTGTACTTTAAGTACACTTACCAGGAAGAAGCAAAGTGTATCTTTGTCCAGAAGCGTTCTAGAGGACGATAGTTACCATCCTGCGACATCCTTGAACAGGCATATCGCGGAATCTTACCGATCAGTGAACTGAACTTGAAGGATCTCTTGTCCTTATATGACAGCAAGTGCATCCCAAGTGTTTATCATCCATTTTATCAAAGCCTGGTTTCAACACAAACTGGTACACAGTACAACATGACAATGATGTGTCAAGTGCAGATGAATGATGAGGTATTGTCAAAAGTGCTCCAAAAAATTTTAATACCTTATTTAGTCAGTTTTTGTTATCATAAAGCAATTGTAACGCAAGTTAGATAGAAGTATTCTGTATATTTTCCCAGAGAACAACATCGTAAGTCCGAAAACTATACTTTTGGAAAATGGTGGAGCACATTAGTATAGTACATTTAAATCTTTTCATTTCTAGCTTTTTACCTGTGAAGTTTCATTACAATTTAAATAAATTCTGATTTGCACTGTTTACTTAAACTTTCTTTTGCTTCTCCTGTAAAACTGACAATTTTGAGTTACGATGTTAATACTTGGGGCCGTCGATTTGTGTGGAGTGTAGCCACATATGGGTGTGAAACACGGACGATAAATAGTCCGCACAAGAAGAGAATAGAAGCTTTCGAAATGTGGTGCTACAGAAGAATGCTGAAGATTAGATGGGTAGATCACGTAACTAATGAGAAGGAACTGAATAGAATCGGGAAGAAGAGGAATTTGTGGCACAACTTGACTAGAAGAAGGGATTGGTTAATAGGTCACGTTCTGCGGCATCAAGGGATCACCAATTTAGTGATGGAGGGAAGCGTGGAGGGTAAAAATCATAGTGGGAGACCAAGAGATGAATACGCTAAACAGATTCAGAAGGATGATGGTTGCAGTAGTTACTCGGAGATGAAGAGGCTTGCACAGGATAGAGTAGCATGGAGAACTGCATCAAACCAGTCTCTAGACTGAAGGCCACAACAAAAACAACATCTTATATTCCAAGGAAGAACAAACACATTGTCCTGATGCACAACAATGAGGAAATGAGCAATACAGAAGAGTAGAAACCAGAAATGATATTAGACTACAGTGCAACTAAGGGAGCGGTTGATACAGCGGATCAGCTTATTGGCAGCTACACATGCAAGAGAAAAACCAACCACTGGCCAAAGGCCACCTTCTACAGCATTATTGATACTTTTGGCTACACTGTTTTTGTGCTGTAAAGAAAAATAAATCCATGATGGGAAAAAAAGTCTTTTATAAAAGAATATTATTTCTCAGTGTATTGGGAAGACTTCTAGTTACTCCTTACATTGAAGCTAGAAAAAATGCTGCCATTGTGAGAAGAATACAAAGTCCGTCAACACCAAGCTCTGGCACTGGCAACCAAAACTGCAAATGTGCCAGGTGCAAATTTGTCCGTCAAGTTGTGACAACAAGACACCAATGAAGTGTTTAAATAGTAACAAACATGTTTGTAAAGCTCACATTAGATACCACTTCCCAAATTGTGGTATTTTTCCTATGATCGACAGTTTATACACTAAGTAAAACTCTTTTGTGCAACAGCTCGTTGAGGGGCAGAGCTTACATCATTTTTGAGATTTGTTTATACTGAAATTTTTAACAATTTGTGATTATCATGTTCTTACAATATCATAACGAATTATTATGGCCCAAAAGAGCATTTGTGTATAGCTTCTCTAAGGAAGGTAGCAGGGCTGAGAGATACTCGAAGTCAGGTGAGTGTAATTTAGGTGTTTCCAAACGGCTTCAGTGTTCTGTATACTGTGCATAAAAGTATGCAGACAACCCAAAGAGTTCAACAACTCAGACAAGACAGTGAAAAAATGCATGTCTAGTGTAATAATAATCAGGCACTTCGAGACCAATATTATTTTTCTGCTCAGGAGCAGTCATGCCTGGCTAAAACTAAATAAGAAAAATTACCATTTTGACATTTTCTGAGATACTGCCAAAACATTTTCTTTTCTGAATCATGCCACGTAAACTAAACTGTTATGGTGTTAATGGCTCTCACTTGGCATGGATGAAGTCATACTGTAACAACAGAAAACAGAAGGCACATTACCAAAAGATGTAACAGAAATAATACTGAATTCAGAGTGGGGTAACATGAAATATGGTTTCCCACAAGGTGTCGTTCTTGATGTGTTCCTGTTCTTGATTACTTAAATGTTTTATCAGGGGTATTGGAGGTCTCCTAAAAATTGTTATGTGTGCTCTGATGACACAAGTATAGTGATGAAGGACCCAAACAGTAATGAGAGTAATGGAACAGACTTACAACTGGTTAACAGCAGACAGTCTAACCCTTAACCTTACATTCATATTATGCAATTTGAATGAAATGAAAATGTCTTATTATTACCAGAAGTGAAAATGAATGGGTACTCACTGAGTGAGGTTCTGTGACTAAAGTTTGTAGAAATCCAGGCGGAACAAACAAGAGGTGGCAGCAGAATGTGGCTAAGATAACCAAAAAGCTCCTTCACCCTGATTTGCACTTAGGAACCTCTCACACTGTATAGACCTATGGATTGAAACTTGTATAGGCATGCGTATTCAAATACAGAGATATGTAAAGTGTCTGGTGCAGTTGCTACATCGGTTACTGCTGCTACAATGGCAGGTTATCAAGAGTTAAGTGAGTTTGAATGTGGTGGTATAGCTTGTGCATGAGTGATGGGACACAGCTTCTCCGAGGTAGTGTTGAAGTGGGGATTTTCCCATATGACTATTTCACGAGCGTACCGTGAATATCGGGAATCCGGTAAAACATCAAATCTCTGACATCGCTGTGGCGGGAAAAAGATTCTGCAAGAATGGGAGCAATGACAACTGAAGAGAATCGTTCAATGTGATACAGATGCAACCCTTCTACCAATTGCTGCAGATTGCAATGCTGGCCCATCAATAAGTGTTAGTGTGCGAACTATTCAATGAAACATCATCGATATGGGCTTTTGGAGCCAAAGACCCACTTGTGTACTCTTGATGATTGCTTTAGGCTTCGCCTGGGCCTGTCAGCACTAACGTTGGACTGTTGATGACTGGATTCATGTTGCCTGGTTGGACGAGTCTTGTTTCAAATTGTATCGAGCGGACGGATGTGTACGAGTGTGGAGACAACCTCACGAACCCATGGACCCTGCATGTCAGCAGGGGACTGTTCAAGCTGGTGGAGATTCTGTAATGGTGTGGGGCATGTGCAATTTGAGTGATATAGGACCCCTGACATGTCAAGATATGACTCTGACAGGTGACACATACATAAACATGCTGTCAGATCACCTGCTTCCATTCATGCTCATTGTGCATTCAGATGGACTTGGGCAATTCCAGCAGGATGGTGCGACACCTGACACATTCAGATCTGCTGCAGAGTGGCTCCAGGAACACACTTTTGAGTTTAAACACTTCCGCTGGCCACCAAACTCCCCAAACATGAACATTATTGAGCATATCTGGGATTCCTTGCAACATGCTGTTCAGAAGAGATCACCAGCCCCTCATACTTGTACGAATTTGTGGACAGCTCTGCAGGATTTATAGTGTCATTTCCCCCCAGCACTACTTCAGATGTTAGTCGAGTCCATGCCACATCGTATTGCGGCACTTCTCCATGCTCATGGGAGCTCTACACGATATTAGGCAGGGGTACCAGTTTCGTTGGCTGTTCAGTGTATATGTATTCTTCAAAAGTGTGCAGTATCCATATTCTATTAAGTTGAAGTACTCTTTATTTGCCCATAATAACTTTAATCTTGTACATCATAATTTTTTTCTTATATTGATAACAGGGTGAGCAGCAATCTGGAGCTGTTTGCTGATGGTGCTTTGGTGTACGAGAAGGCGTTTTCATTGAATGATTGTAGGAGGATACAAGACGACTTAGACAAAATTTCTAGTTGGTGTAATGAATGACAGCTAGCTTTAAATGTGGAAGAATGTAAGTTGACGCAGATGAGTAGGAAAACCAACACGTAATGTTCAAATACAGCATTAGCAGTGTGCAGCTTGACAAAGTCTCTTCAATTAAACATTTAGGCATAATGTTGCAAAGCAATATGAAATGGAAGTAGCATGTAAGGATTTTAGCAGGGCAGGCAAATGGTCAATTTCAGTCTGTTGGGAGAATTTTAAGACAGTGTGGTTCTCCTTAAAGGAGACTGCATATAGAACACTAGTGCAACCCTTTCTTGAATACTGCTCGAATTTGATCCATACCAGGTCACATTAAAGCAGGACATTGAAGCAAATCAGAGGCAGGCTGATAGATGCGTTAATGGTAGGTTCGAACAGCACACAAGTGTTATGGAGGAACTTGGATGGTAACCAATGGAGGGAAAGTGATTTGCTTTTTTTTCTTTCTTTGAGGAACATTACTGAGAAAAGTTAGACAATTGGCATTTAAAGGTGACAGCAGACCAATTCTATTGCCACCAACATGCTTTTTGTGTAAGGACCATGAAGATAAGATAAGAGAAATTGGGGCTCATATGGAGTTATATAGACAGTTGTTTTTCCCATGCTCTATTTGCGAGTGTACAGGAGAAATGGACTGCTGTTATACCAAACATCAGGCTGTAAACTGTACATTCCCAGATATTTTACTAGCCACTCCTACACTGAGATGACAAAAGTCATGGGATAGTAATATGCACAATACAGATGGTGGTAGTTCCGTTTACATGTGATATAGAAAGGTAGTTCTATGTCAATTCAATGTAGCACTTAATCCACCCATTCAGATTTCTTTCAAATTTCTTGCATTCAGTGATCCAGATGAGATATGGGAAACTACCAATTTGCAGAGGGATGTGACAGTTGTGAAGGAAATTGCAAGACTGCAAAATTTTGAAACTTTGTGAAACTTGCATGCATCTGTCTCAACACAAATCACTATAATTCTGTTTCTAATCCATATACAGCAACGAAGCCTGTATCACTGAGAAGCTAATTAGTAGAGTTTACATTGATAAGCAACATGGCGGGCTTCTAAGAATATTCACATTGAATACGGAAGGAGCAGAGGGAGGGAGTGGCGGGAAGGGATCAGAAGAGGCGCGGGAGGATGGAGCTGGGGATAGGGCGACAAAGAGTGAGGGAGATGGGAGGGTGAGAAGTGGGGGGATGGACTGAAGGGGGGGTGACTGGGCACACCACGTGATAGTGGTGGCAGTGGCGGAGGGGGAGGCGTATATAATGGCAGTGGTGGTGGCTGTAGAAGAGGTGGTGGGGGTTGACATTATGAGAAGGGGAAAAACACAGGACAAGACAAACGAGGGATGGGCAGGGCGACGAGAGACACAGAGTAGAAAGGGACGGAGAATGAGGAAAGACGAAGGAGACTGGGGCTGAAGCCCCACTCTGATGTCGCTGGCGGGGGGGGGGGGGCGACCCGGCTGACTGGCCGGTGGGGACGCCTTCGCTGCTGATGGTGGTGGCAGCTAGCAGCTAGGACCACTGCTGGCTGCTGGCTGGTGGCTGCTGGCTGCGACCGCTGGTGGTTGCTGGCTGCTGGCGGGGCCCGCTGCTGGCCACTGGCTGCTGGCTGCTGGCAGGGACCGCTGCTGGCGGGGACCGCTGCTGGCGGGGACGGCTGCGGGCTGTGGGTGGAGGACCGCTGCTGGCTGCTGGCGGGGACCACTGCTGGCTGCGGGCTGCTGGCTGCTGGCGAGGACCACTGCTGGCGAGGACCACTGCTGGCTGCCGGCAGGGACCGCTGCTGGCTGCCGGCTGGACTGCTGCACGTTGACGGGCTGGCTGGCACCTGCAACACCTATCGCTTCGATTGGTACGGTAATAGCACAATCGAAGGACTGTATTCAAACGAATTACCGCCAGAGATGAAATGTACCTACGTTCTGTATTTTAATTAAAAAACCTACCTGTTACCAACTGTTCGTCTAAAATTGTGAGCCAAATGTTTGTGACTATTACAGCGCCACGTATCACAAAGCGAAAACAGTGGTCCAACTAAAACATTCATATTTCTTTACATACTACACGAATACGTAACAAAAAATAGGGGTTCCTATTTAAAAAACGCAGTTGATATCCGTTTGACCTATGGCAGCGCCATCTAGCGCGCCAACCGTAGCGCCATTTGGTTTCCCCCTTCAAGCTAGACAAGTTTCGTTCTTTTTAGTTTTTTCATTTGACGCTTATTTCGTGAGATATTTGGCCCAATCACGATCGATGGACCACCCTGTAGATTCTGTCACTACTACGATATTAAAACAAACTGCAGGCAGTGTGTAGCCCTCATTTTTCCCCACGACACTCACAAATGGCGCAGGCCTGCAGTGTTTTGAGGGAGTAGCAGCAGCAGCTGGAAGATATAAATCCTGTGTTTGCTCCTCATCACAACAATGAAATCTCAAAGTTTGTGCAGTTACGTGAAATTTCTTTCCACATTAAACTTGGTGGGAATGCCACAGTAACATGCAGCAAGCTTCAACAGGCTTTTGGAAATGAGGTTTTCTCTCCAGGTCACAAGTGGTTAGCATGAAATATTTACTGAAGGCACAACCAATATCGAAGATGAACACCACAGTGGGTGATCAATAGCACTAAGAGGTAACATAGCCATGTTGACTGAACTCGTGAAGCTGGTTGAACATTAACAGTGAAAATTTTAACAAATTAACTCGACAGTAATTAGGAAACTGTTTGCCAGATACTGATTGAAAATCCGTGAACGAGAAAACTTTGTACCAAACTGGTTCCCTAAAGCCTCACACAGGGATGTCCTCCATATCCTACACAACACCATGCAGCACAGGAGACAGGACTTGCAGTCGACAGGAAACTGGCACCTCCATCACAGTGCTCCGGCACATTCCTGGCACTCGATTCAGACTTTACTGGCGTGAAACCAGTTTCCCACGTTTCGCCATGCTCCTTACTTTCCGCGATACGGTCCCCTGTGACTTATGGCTGTTCCCCAAACTCAAGATGCTATCGAAAGGAACGCAATTTTAGACAAACAGCAGCAATGACACTTGAGCTAAGCTCCATACCAAAAGAGGCTTTTTCGGCACGTTTCTAGCAATGGCGGCACAATTGGGAGAAGTGTGTGGAATCCCGAGCGAAGTACTTTGAGTGCAATTAGGTGTGCCAGTTTAATTTTCCCAGACATAGGTCAGATACTTTTGTAACAGACCTTGAATGTCAAGTTATAGTCCATGTGTAGTACTAACAATATGGTGTGGGAAACGTTTGGGCTTGCGAAAAATCAATTTTACTCTGATCGTCCTTAACAACTACAATGTTGTTACACTAATTATCAAAATTTTTTAAGAAAATGTCTTTCCAAAAAAGATGCAAATTAAATAGAGTAAGGCAGAAGTGGCAGTGGACAGAATTAAAGAAATAACTGTTCTAACTGATACTTCTCAAGCAACACACGAGATGGCAGCACTGTCTCGGGCGAAGCCACAACTTATACACTACTGACCATTAAAATTGCTACACCACAAAGATGACGTGCTACAGACGCGAAATTTAACCGACAGGAAGAAGATACTGTAATATGCAAATGATTAGCTTTTCAGAGCATTCACACAAGGTTGGCGCCGGTGGCGACACCTACAACGTGCTGACATGAGGAAAGTTTCCAACCGATTTCTCATACACAAACAGCAGGTGACCGGCGTTGCCTGGTGAAACGTTGTTGTGATGCCTCGTGTAAGGAGGAGAAATGCGTACCATCACGTTTCCGACTTCGATAGAGGTCGGATTGTAGCCTATCGCGATTGCGGTTTATCGTATCGCGACATTGCTTCTCGCGTTGGTCTAGATACAATGACTGTTAGCAGAATATGGAATCGGTGGGTTCAGGAGGGTAATACGGAACGTCTTGCTGGTCCCAACGGCCTCGTATCTCTAGCAGTGGACATGACAGACATCTTATCCGCATGGTTGTAACGGATCGTGTAGCCACCCTGACGCTGCATCGCAGACAGGAGCGCCTGCGATGGTGCACTCAACGACGAACCTGGGTGCACGAATGGCAAAACGTCATTTTTTCGGATGAATCCAAGCTCTGTTTACAACATCATGATGGTCGCATCCGTGTTTGGCGACATCGCGGTGAACGCACATTGGAAGCGTGTATTCGTCATCGCCTTGCCGGCGTATCACCCGGCGTGATGGTATGGGGTCCGTTGGTTACACGTCTCGGCCACCTCTTGTTCGCATTGACGGGACTTTGTAGAGTGGATGTTATATTTCAGATGTGTTACGACCCGTGGCTCTACCCTTTATTCGATCCCTGCGAAACCCTACATTTCAGCAGGATAATGCACGACCGCATGTTGCAGGTTCTGTACGGGCCTTTCTGGATACAGAAAATGTTCGACTGCTGCCCTGGTCAGCACATTCTCCAGATCCCTCACCAACTGAGAACGTCTGGTCAATGGTGGCCGAGCAACTGGCTCGTCACAATACAACAGTCACTTCTCTTGATGAACTGTGGTATCGTGTTGAAGCTGCATTGGCAGCTGTACCTGTACACGCCATCCAAGCTCTGTTTGACTCAATGCCCAGGCGTATCAAGGCCGTTATTACGGCCAGAGGTGGTTGTTCTGGGTATTGATTTCTCAGGATCTACACTCCTGGAAATGGAAAAAAGAACACATTGACACCGGTGTGTCAGACCCACCATACTTGCTCCGGACACTGCGAGAGGGCTGTACAAGCAATGATCACATGCACGGCACAGCGGACACACCAGGAACCGCGGTGTTGGCCGTCGAATGGCGCTAGCTGCGCAGCATTTGTGCACCGCCGCCGTCAGTGTCAGCCAGTTTGCCGTGGCATACGGAGCTCCATCGCAGTCTTTAACACTGATAGCATGCCGCGACAGCGTGGACGTGAACCGTATGTGCAGTTGACGGACTTTGAGCGAGGGCGTATAGTGGGCATGCGGGAGGCCGGGTGGACGTACCGCCGAATTGCTCAACATGTGGGGCGTGAGGTCTCCACACTACATCGATGTTGTCGCCAGTGGTCGGCGGAAGGTGCACGTGCCCGTCGACCTGGGACCGGACCGCAGGGACGCACGGATGCACGCCAAGACCGTAGGATCCTACGCAGTGCCGTAGGGGACCGCACCGCCACTTCCCAGCAAATTAGGGACACTGTTGCTCCTGGGGTATCGGCGAGGACCATTCGCAACCGTCTCCATGAAGCTGGGCTACGGTCCCGCACACCGTTAGGCCGTCTTCCGCTCACGCCCCAACATCGTGCAGCCCGCCTCCAGTGGTGTCGCGACAGGCGTGAATGGAGGGACGAATGGAGACGTGTCGTCTTCAGCGATGAGAGTCGCTTCTGCCTTGGTGCCAATGATGGTCGTATGCGTGTTTGGCGCCGTGCAGGTAAGCGCCACAATCAGGACTGCATACGACCGAGGCACACAGGGCCAACACCCGGCATCATGGTGTGGGGAGCGATCTCCTACACTGGCCGTACACCACTGGTGATCGTCGAGGGGACACTGAATAGTGCACGGTACATCCAAACCGTCATCGAACCCATCGTTCTACCATTCCTAGACCGGCAAGGGGACGTGCTGTTCCAACAGGACAATGCACGTCCGCATGTATCCCGTGCCACCCAGCGTGCTCTAGAAGGTGTAAGTCAACTAACCTGGCCAGCAAGATCTCCGGATCTGTCCCCCATTGAGCATGTTTGGGACTGGATGAAGCGTCGTCTCACGCGGTCTGCACGTCCAGCACGAACGCTGGTCCAACTGAGGCGCCAGGTGGAAATGGCATGGCAAGCCGTTCCACAGGACTACATCCAGCATCTCTACGATCGTCTCCATGGGAGAATAGCAGCCGGCATTGCTGCGAAAGATGGATATACACTGTACTAGTGTCGACATTGTGCATGCTCTGTTGCCTGTGTCTATGTGCCTGTGGTTCTGTCAGTGTGATCATGTGATGTATCTGACCCCAGGAATGTGTCAATAAAGTTTCCCCTTCCTGGGACAATGAGTTCACGGTGTTCTTATTTCAATTTCCAGGAGTGTATGCACCCAAACTGCGTGAAAATGTAATCACATGTCAGTTCTAGTATAATATATTTGTCGAATGAATACCCGTTTACCATCTGTATCTCTTCTTGGTGTAGCAATTTTAATGGCCAGAAGTGTACATCATTTCCAGTAGCTGTTGTCACATACCAACCTTGTATCACGCAGCTGGCCGCAGAATTTCATAACTGCGAGACCTCATTCACTTTGTGTTCCTTGCGAGAGCGGCAACAAGCGCGAAATGAAACAGTAGCCTTTCATCCCGTTAGCAGGTCAGGCAGAAAGAAGGACATCAGTGATTTTAGCGAACTGGGTAGCTAGCATCAGCAGGAGCTTACTAAAGCAATATGACCGAGAAGTATCACGTTAGCTTGTTACATGAAGTAAGGGGCCGCATCGCTGACGCAAAAAGGCTTACTGAATATTGTTAGAGACAAGTCTGTTGGTATAACAAATGTGTTAAGTAAATAGGGCGCGATATGAAATGCTGATACATTCGTATTAGGAAAGCCTATGCAGCCATTACAAGTAATGTTGGGTCACCTGCCGATATTTCACTCTATAAATACTCCAGCATTTGATTCAGAAGGCAGTCGGTCAGAAGGATCGATGGTGTACAGGACAAGCGTTCTCAATTCTCTGACACAGTATTAAAGCTGGCTATAAGTCTGTTGTAGATTTACTTCTCGTACTGAACACCACCAAAAACCACCAGAGAGATGTGTTCCTCTCGGTATGCGCGAGTCACGAGTTCGGCTCTGCTGACAGCTTCCAACGCAGACGGGAAGGCCTGGGGCTCTTCCGTGTCCACTAGGCCATGGCACCAGCGTTCCTGACACTTCAGCAGAGCCACGAGACCCGCCTGCACGGCAGTCCAGGTTCAGCGCACTTCTCGTCCACACAGCAACTGTCATCGCGATTCGGAGAGCAGAGATGAGCCACAGTTACAGGAGGGGATCGAAGACCACCTAGGCCAGCTTGTGTGGGCCACATACGCACGCACCATCTTCTTCGAGTGCGGAGGGTGCAGACGCAGCATCCACTTCCTGAGTAGCTGCCGGGCACTCGTGGCGCACCCATACGAGCAGTGGCAGAGGACCACAGTAGCATCGATAAAGGAGGTATGTATTTTGCAGAAATAAATGGTTACAAGTCACTCTTCTTTTACTGTGTCCACCGGCATACACAGGTTACAACCACCTCCTCTTCCCTGAGGAACCGGCAAGTGGTCAACTGGTAGAGTGCTTCCTGACACACCATCCACCTGCCACGCCTCCCAATAGTCGCCACCTGTAGTAGTGGTGTCAGAATTGTTTCTTCTGACACCTACCACATCGGCATCAGGACCTTGTACGAGTGTATCGTACCAGAACCACTCAGCAGTAGCAGTTGTGGGGTGAGTTGCTGAACAACTTCCTTGCTCACACAAATATTTGTTTTGGTTGCAATCGTGTCCGAATTAGGAAACATAGTGACCTCGATAAAGTGTCTGAGCTTAAGGGAAATTGTAGGGAAGTGTACTTAGTACCAGTAGTGTGTAAAATGTGTAACTTGTCTGGCCATAGTGTGCCATATGATAGATATGTTCCTGTCGTGTGTTCCACATAGGGGATTTATGGTCATGCGAAAGAGGGCTGTAATAAATAATTTTTGTATGTTTTGTGTCATCGTGTGTAGCAAGATAGCTTATTTTGAGAAGGAAATTGCAGAAATATCGTGCAAACATGAGCAGCTTCTACCGCAGATACAATTTCTGGTCTAATGGAGCAAGTTCAGTTACTGCAGGAGCAGAATGAGCAGATGGCTCAAGAATTGCGTAATTTAACGGTGGATTTGATACAGTCGGGGTCTGATATGTCTAAAGCAGTACTATCAGTTCCGTTACCACCGGTAGATCCTACAGCTGCTGGCCTTGTTCCCACTTTTTCTGGAAAAAATCGGATGATGTCGCTATTTTTATACGGCATGTGTGATCCACAGCTAGCTTTTGCAACTGGTCTGAACAGACATCATTGCAGCTGGCCAAATTGTGCTTGTTGAGTAGGCTAAGACGTACATTATTCACCACGAGGTTTTGGCTAAGGTCACTACATTTACAGAATTGGCAGACGGGTTAAGGCATTGGTACAGAAAACAGAATGGTGCATGGTACTTTCATGAAACATTGAGTAATTTGAGGCAGATGTCAAACGAGACAGTTGGAGCATTTTCGGGTAGAATACGCGAGTTGAACGGGCAAACTTATGCGTTGACTGGCAAACCAGATGTGAACACAGTATTATTGAAAGAAGCGGAGGACGGGGCACTAGATGTGTTACTGCGTGGGATTTCTCCAGAATTTTCATTCAGGGTAAGGATGGAGAATCCACAGAATGTAGCTGGGGCACTGAGGATAGCTACGCATCTACAAGAGGTAGACAGTGCTACTAGGCCTCGGAATGAGCAAAGACTGTTTACGTCAAAGAATGCCACTGCTGTGGGCGGAAGTGTCTTGTAAAAACCCCGTGTCGTCAACCGCAATGTTTTAATTGTCAACGGGTTGGGCGTAAAGTATGTTAGTCTGGGTCGAGGATGCAGAATGACTATAAAGGGGAAAAGAAACCATTAAACGGAAACGGGAGTCTTCCGACCATCGGGAAGCATTCGCAGTGAAGAGAAGTGCATGTAAACAGCACTCAGAGATGGCTCGATCGTTAGTGGCTTGGGTAAATGAGAAACAGTGTGAGTTTTTGGTGGACTCTGGGGCAAATATATAAGTTGTGAGTCTGGATCTTGCGGATAAGAGCAGACTATGGGAACCAAGGTATACATAGCGCGCAGTGGGCGGCAATGCAGTAGATGCAATTGCGACAACACGGCTCGGGTTTAAGATAGGAAATGTAAGGTTTCATGAGCAAATGGAGGTGTTGTCAATTGTGGTCTACTTGGATGACATAACTGTCTTCGTGAAAAATCTAGAGGAACATGTGCAGTGTTTGGAGGCAGTATTTGATAGGTTAGAGAAAGCTCGACTGACAGTAGAGAAAAATGTCACTTTGCACAGACACAAGTAAACTATCTGGGGCATATAATTAGTCAGGATGAGGTAAGGACAGATCCGCACCTTTCATTGGCAGTACGTGGCTTTCCAGTCCCTCAGACTGTTAAGCAGTTACAATCATGTATGGGATTATCAAATTATTATCGTCTAATAGTGAAGGGGTTTGCCGAAATAGCACAAACATTGATGAAATTGTTAAAAAAAAGGGGTTAGGTTTAGTTGGACACCCGAGTGTCACACAGCACTTTAAATTTTAAAGGATAAATTAACTTCAGATCCAGTTTTGGTGTTTCCAGATTTCACAATAGAGTGACGCTAGTTCTGCAGCTGTGGGTGTTATTCTAGGACAGGTGATTGAGGGGAAAGAGCATCCAGTCGCATTTGCCTCATGCAAGCTTAATAAGGCTGAAAAAACTATTCTACAACGGAGCAGGAGATGTTAGCTTTGGTATGTGGTGTTTCTTATTTCGTATGTTACCTATGTGGGAGTGAATTCACTGTTGTTACTGATCATGCAGCATTAAAATGGCTACTTGGGCTAAAAGATCCTGCAAGTCGTCTTACAAGGTGGGCTTCGAAGTTAGGTGAATTTGAGTATGACGTAAAACACAAACCAGGGTTAAACATGCAAATGCTGACACAGTTTGTATGAAGATAGGAGAAATACAGGTTTCGGGGTTTGATTTTAAAGATTTAAAGAGAGAACAAGTGAAGGACAAAGAGTGTCAAGTGTATTGTAAACAGCCACAGGTTGTCCTGCAAGATGGCATATTGCGTCAACTAAGTGTGGACCATGTGTGGTAGTTCCAGCAGCTTTACAGACAGACGTACTACAGCGAGCTCATGATCATATACTGTTAGGTCGTGGGGGTAAGAGAACAATGGACAGAGGGGCAGCAGAAAGGGTCTGGTGGAGAACAAGATAGGCTGATGTCGAACAGTATGTAAAGAACTGTATTCCGTGTGTACAACATGCTGATTTGAGTCTCCAGAAGGTGCAATTGCAAAGGTTACCAAAGTCTGATTATCCCTTTCAAATGATAGGAGCTCATGTTGAAAGTTTACCGTCTTACCTCCTTGCCCAGGAACGCCAGATGAAAGTTGATGTCGTCAAGCCCTGAATCAAAATTGAGCAACGGATAACTGGGGAGAGGAGCTTGAGAGCGCTACCTAGAGAGCGTGCCCTTTCTGTGCGATACTAGGCAAGGGGCTGGAGGGCTCACACGCTTATGTGTGGGTCCCTGCATTCTATAGCTTTTATTTTAAATAAATTCCTTTAACTTGACTTCTTTGTGATTTTTAAGGCATGTTAAAGATTGATGACAGTTGATTATCTATTTATTCTAAACATTATCACTCGACTTTACAGCGATTGCAGCAATTCTTCCAGTTTACAGATATTATAATTTTACAACTTAAAGCTCGGGTATATTGTATACTAATCTGCACGCACATTTCTACGGGTAAGACGGAATTGCGTTGGCCAAATGTATGCCACCAAAGTCTCCCAATATTTTACATAGGACATTCACTATGTGAGGAGGATAACGGGCAAACTGGGGACCAGGTACTTTAACACAGGGGGTCAAATTTCCGGAATTTAACGAGCACATTCATTACCTTACACAATCCGAAGCTGGAAATAAAACAATTAGTACAAATATTCAAATACCTCTCCTCCATGCGTGAACATTGAGACAGACGCACTGAGGGCACGTCTGCTCACTTACCCGGCTTCTGTAACACTCCCAGAATATGACGGGCACCCGGAGGTCTTCCTGGGCCCCGGTGGAGGGGGTGGTCGAACCACTTGGCCGTGACCAACCTCTCCACCCCAAATCTTGTGACACTGGAAAGTCTTTGACTTTGACCTGCTTGTGCTGTCTCTCTGATCCCCTACCTAGGAGTAAGGTTGGCACTACTATACTACAGAACTACTTCCCAACAAAGATATGGCCACGCTTTACGGAAAGGTGTGAGGAGGATTAGGAAAGTTCATGTGCAGATTCACATCCACGTACAAGAAGTGCATAATACACGACACATATAAATACGTATTATGAAGCCTGACACATTTCTTTCCACCCGTCCACATGGGTTCTGTTGCACCCGCGGCCGGCCGCTTCGTGTAATAAAATTGGCTGCGGAGCCGCCTTTGTTTCTATTTCCCAGTGCGAGCGAGCAGCGAAACCTGCTGCTTATAGAGCGGAAACTACTGTACCGTTTCAATGTCTTAGGACCGTTTCACAAAAGTCAGTCAGATGACAAATATGTATTGACAATGATTGACCATTTCTCGAGATATTTTGTTATGGTAGCAATACCGGATCAGGAGACAAGTACTGTAGCGAACACTATGGTAAATCATTGGCTTCCTAAGTTTGGGGTACCGCAAACAATTATCACGGACCAGGGGACTAATTTCATGTCCGATCCCTTTAAGCAATTGTGTCGCTTACTGAAAATTAGGAAATTGCTTACAAGTCCATTTCATCCGCAGGCAAATAGTCGTACAGAAAAAGTGCATAGGAGTATAGCAAAAATGCTGAGTTACTTCGTGGGGCGACAATATTTGGACTGGGATATATACCTAGTTTGTGCTTACAGCGCAAAAACTCATACAGGGACGGGATTACCGCCTTGTGAGGTCGTGTATAGACATAAAATGCCATCTCCATTTAATGTAATTCAACCAAAATTACGGAAAGACAGGGTAAATATCATTTGCTAGAACGCTAAGGGGTGTTTGGCTGAAAGTCAAGAACGGAAACATAAAAGCATTGGAACGTCAAGAACAAGTAGGGTTGAGTAGGAGGAAGTTGCCACAGTACCGAAAAGGTGAGTAGGTATTACTTGCAAACCCGTACACTCCGAAGGGTAAGACCAAGAAGTTTTTAATGAAGTTTCAGGGTCCTCACCAAGTGACTGAAGTAACGTCGCCTGTAAATGTGAAGTGGCCGTTACCAGGACGAACTTCAGTAGTGCATGTGGGTGGAATTAAACCTTTTAAGGGAGCTGTAGATTCTTTTCCTGAAATACGGACAGAAGTACAGTGTACGCAGAATAAAAAAACGGAAGGGTAATCATAGATCTGGGGATACATCTTATGGATTAAGACCAAAGAATAAGTAGTGTAGATACGAACCACAAGAGTAATTGTAGAATTTCTGCTTTGTTTATGTTTTCATAGGGTTTTGACTTTCATTTGCCAGCTAGCATCACGGGTACTACGGTACTCAATAGTGACCTACCAATGTTGTATTGGCTGGAGAATTCAACCAGCATTTTACCTAGTCAGAATATTTCCATCCTAAGTTATACTCTAGACACTACAGTACTGCATAGTTAAGATAAATTGATTGTCGAGGGAAATGGACAAGTTGCCATGGATCAGATGTTCAGATATATACAGGAGTTTCATCGTAAACAGAAGCAAAGTACAAATACCATTAGTGTTAACAGCCACTAGTATAACCGCAATACTAGCAATCATTTGTGCAGTTTGTCTTTTCCTGAGGCGTAGAATGATGCGAGCAGAATGTAAACCTACAAATGAGATTCCTCTGAAATGGATTACACGAGACAGGATAGACCATACGTGAAGTATAAGGGTAAAATTAATAAAGATTTTGTAAGGAGAACCATAATTTAGAGGTGTGCGAGTTCTTGGGTAGTTCTTATAATTCAGGTCGAATTTCTCTAAACGGGGAGGGGGCGGGGGTGTGTTGTTGTTGTTGTTGTTACGTACCAACTCTGTATTATGCAGCTGGATGAAGAATTTCATAACTGAAATACCTTATTCACTTTGTGTTCCTTGCGAGAGTGTCAACAAGCGCGAAAGGAAAAGGCAGCATTTCATCGCGTTAGCAGATCAGGCGGAAAGCAGGACATCAGCGCTTTGTGCGAACTGGGTAGATAGGGTAGCTAGCTTCAGCAGGAGCTTAGTAAAGCGATATGACTGAGAAGTATCAAGTCACCTTGTTACGTGAAGTAAAGGGCCATGTCACTAATGCAACAAGGCGTATCGAATATTGTTACAGACAAATCTGTTGGTATAGCAAATGTGTGAAGCAAATAGGGCGCGATATGAAACACTGATACATCTGTATTAGGAAAGCCTATGCATTCATTACAAGTAATGTTGGGTCAACACCAGCTGATATTTCACACTAAAAATACTCCAGCATTTGAGTTCAGAAGGCAGTTGGTCAGAAGGGTCGAAGGCATACAAGACACGCGTACTCTATTCTCTGACACGGTATTAAAGCTGGGTATAAGTCTGTTGTAGATTTCCTGCTCGTACTGAGCACTGCCAACAGCCACCGGCGAGATGTCTTCCTCTCCGTAAGCACCAGTCACGAGTTCGGCGCTGCTGACAGCTTCCGACGCAGATGGGAAGGACTGGGGGTTTTCTGTGTCGACTCGGGCCAGGACACCAGCATTCCTGACACTTCAGCAGAGCCACAGGGCCTACCTGCACAGCAGGCTAGGTTTGGCGCACTTCTTGCCCACATCGCAACCATGACCGCGATTCAGAGAGCAGAATTATCCGCAGTTACGGGATTGAATCGAGGACCTCCTAGGCCACATACGCACGCGCCACCTTCTTCAAGTGCGGAGGATGGAGACGCAGCATCCACTTCCTGAGTAGCTGCCGGGCACTCACGGTGCACCCAGATGAGTTGTGGCAGAGAACCACAGTGGTATCGATAAATGAGATATGTATTTTGCAGAAATAAATGGTTACAAGTCACTCTTCTTTTACTGCACCCACCAGCATACACAGGTTACAACTACCTCCTCTTCCCTGAGGAACCGGCAAGTGGCGAACTGGGAGGGTGCTTCCTGACACACCATCCATCTGCCACTCCTCCCAATAGTCGCCACTTGCAGTGTATATGCCACCTGTCACTCAACAAAGTCGCACCTCCAAATTTCTGCATCCACACTTGCCCTTCGAGCACGCAAACCGCAGTAGCAGAGGCTTTTGCTAAGATGGCTTGCAGAGATGGACATCCGAGTCCCCTTCAAAATATATATGTTTTTTATCGAATAGACTGCTGCATACAGTATTTTTGGGGGTAGCGCTCATTTGCCACTCCCTTCAACAATCGCACCTGACTGACAAATAAAACAAAATTCGTGACGGCCCACTCAATTTAATTACATTTTCATTACTTTCATGACCATCTGTTCCCTTTCATTACTTTTTCACGGCTTTCATGACCTGTAGGCACCCTGAAACTGCCAGAACTGTTTATAATCTATATATACAATGTCCTAAATGTGCACTAAATAGTAGAAACAAAAGTAAGTACGTACTCCAGGCAACTGAAGATGCCTTGCAAAGAATAAAGGCAAAATGCATATAGAACAAAAATTGTGTGCCATTAAATTGCAATTAATTAAAAATCATTGAGATTACATGAGGATATTAATGCATGCTACCGGTAACACAATTAATGGTGAGAAAAATTCATTAACTTTTTAGTCATTCATTAATTTGTCACCAAGTTACTGCCACACAGTTACACAGCCAGACAATACAGCGACAAAAACAGGCAGCAAAAAGATATCACTTTTATCATTCCAATACTTTTCCCAGCAATCCTACATCAATCACTGACGACATCACACTTACAAGTTAAAATGCTTCTCAGTCATTGTTTGTGGGAATGAACTTTACATAATATCTCCATTAACAATTCAAAATACGCACTCAATAAACTGGAAATGCATCTCTTGCATTAGTATTATTAAGAAAGCGCAACGGTATTCCACGTAGTGTTAACACACTTTGTGGAAATACGCTCTCCCCCAATCACTCTGGCATGTCTGCCCACCACATCGCTAGTGATTCTTAAGAACTGTGGAATCGTCGCTACAGCTTTGTGAAACACCTTGTACTTTGCTTCTTGTGACATTGTGGGATAGACAAACTGGGCGTACATATCTACGAGGAGGGGAAATGGTTCAAATGGCTCTGAGCACTATGGGACTTAACTTCTGAAGTCATCGGTCCCATAGAACTTAGAACTGCTTAAACCTAACTAACCTAAGGACATCACACAAATCCATGTCCGAGGCAGGATTCGAACCTGCGACCGTAGCGGCCGCGCGGTTCCAGACTGAAGCGCCTAGAACCGCTCGACCACACCGGCCGGGATACACACACACACACACACACACACACACACACACACACACACACACACACACACAAATTGCAGCTTGCAGCTCTGGGATACAGATCTCATTGTCAGTTTCAATGTAGTCTCCCTCTTCATGACAGTACAGCTTTCTAATTCCTTGGCACTCATGGTGGAAAAATTCGATAATTATTTCACAGAACTTTTTAGGCAGATCCTGATGTCATCTTATATCCTGTTCAACAGTAAGTACTATGAACATATCAATGGAGTGGCGAAGAGTAGTCCGTTATCACCTGTTTTGGTGACAATATAAGTAGAACATTTTGAAGCATAGGCACTAGAATCTGCAAAGTTCAGAACATGTTTCTATCCATGTGGGCGATATGTTTGCGGTGTGGCCGCACTGAGCAACAAAACTTGAGTTTCTGGAAAATTTGTACGTTATCCATTGCAATATAAAATTCACAATGAAACTTGGAAAAGAGGGCTAACATTCCTCCACGAGTCAATAAGACAATGACAGATGGATCCCTGGATCACAGTGTATATAGAAAACCTGAGCACATTGACCTTTACCTCCACACCTCAAACCTTCAGCATCGAACCATCACAATCTGCCACAAAGGAATTTAGCGCTAAAGCCTCTGGTCCACAGAGCTCTAGCACTTTCACGCAAGCAGAGCATTGCCAAAGAATTGCAACTCTTACGAATAGCATTCCGAAGGAATGGGCAGTCACAGCATCAAACTTAACTCAAAATCGGGTACATATGAGAGGCCCGATGTATGGACGGATCAGTAGACTGCTATGGATACACAGCATCCAGTCTATTTTGCTCCCTTCAACTAAGACGAGGGAGTCTTGTCTGTGATGTTAAAAACGACCTACATCTTCATAAGTTGTGTGTGTTATCGCATTCAGCGCAGATGTGGCATGACTTACATGGGGCAGACTATCAGAACAGTGGAGTAGTTACATAAGAAGATCAATGACACATCTGAGTAAAAGTGCAGAGGATATCAGCTGTTGCTGAGCACTGCTGTAAATATAATCAGAACATGATTGGGGAGACCAGTATTGTGGTGAAAACATCAAATTTCTGCAACAGCATAATTAAAGAGTCTATCGAAACAAAGATTTAATTAAATCTAATAAACATGAATGGACATTCCAATTAAAAAAGGCTTAAGGGTCTGGCACTCAATTTATTGATACATCACTGACCATCATATTCACCAGAGCTAGGAAACACAGAATATCATTGCAGGCTCTGAAAAACAAAATAGCTTCAAAGCACGTATGGGGCATGAGAAATCAAACTAATAAATAGCAGTAGCAGATATTTTTTGGCGCTCTGTCCACTCATCCTACATGGTCAATTAGGTTTCATGTTACGATGAGTGGACCACAGAGCATCTGCTTTGTTACCAACTCAAATAGATCGACACCATCTGTGAGACCTGGTAACGCGGAGAGTACGCTTTATCGATTTCTGTTGGCTGAATTTTGTTCGTCACCCACAGTAAATTTACTTACGTACATCCCACATCGCATCACTCCAAAGATATGACACTCGCTTAAAGCTTCAAAAAATTTCATCTGTTTCTGCCTAAATATTCGCCCAAGAATGTCATGACATTCACTGGGAACTTTCCCATTAGTGAACATATTCCTGATCTCTGGCCACTGCAGACTGCAAGTGAATGTTATGAATAAATCTGGTCTCCCACATTTCCTCACACAAATCATGGCATCCTGGGTCTATTCGTACATTTGTTCAGGACTGTCTGAATGTCGAAGGAAGTATCACTATTGCACCGATCGTTTCTACATTTCCATTGTTTTGCAACAGCGTATCTAAGGTGTACATATTTCTCAGCACATAAATGATGTCGGTTGAGACATATGCATTGTTGTTGTTGTTGAGGACTTCAGTCATGACACTGGTTTGATGCAGCTCTCCATGCTATTCTATCCTGTGCAAGCTTCTTCATCTCCCAGTACTTACTACAACCTACATCCTTCTGAATATGCATAGTCTATTCATCTCTTGGTCTCCCTCTACGATTTTTTCCCTCCACGCTGCCCTCCAATGCTAAATTTGTGATCCCTTGATGCCTCAGAACATGTCCTACCAACCGATCCCTTCGTCATGTCAAGTTGTGCCACAAACTCCTCTTCTCCCCAAATCTATTCAATACCTCTTCATTAGTTATGTCATCTACCTATCTAATCTTCAGCATTCTTCTGTAGCACCACATTTCGAAAGCTTCTATTCTCTTCTTGTCCAAACTATTTATCGTTCATGTTTCACTTCCATACATGGCTACACTCCATACAAATACTTTCAGAAACCACTTCCTGACACTTAAATCTATACTCGATGTTAACAAATTTCTCTTCTTCAGAAACGCTTTGCTTGCCATTGCCAGTCTACATTTTATATCCTCTCTACTTCGGCCATCATCAGTTTTTTGTTCCCCAAATAGCAAAACTCCTTTACTACTTTAAGTGTCTCATTTCCTAGACTAATTCCCTCAGCATCACCCGACTTAATTCGACTACATTCCATTATCATCGTTTTGCTTTTGTTGATGTTCATCTTAATCATTCTTTCAAGACACTGTCCATTCCGTTGAACTGCTCTTCCAAGTCCTTTGCTGTGTCTGACAAAATTACAATGTCATCGGCGAACCTCAAAGTTTTTATTTCGTCTCCATGGATTTTAGTACCTACTCCGAATTATTCTTTTGTGTCCTTTACTGCTTGCTCAATACACAGATTGAATAACATCGGGGATAGGCTACAACCCTGTCTCACTCCCTTCCCAACCACTGCTTCCCTTTCATACCCCTCGACTCTTATACCTGCCATCTGGTTTCTGTACAAATTGTAAATAGCCTTTCGCTCCCTGTATTTTACCCCTGCCACCTTCAGAATTTGAAAGAGAGTATTCCAGTTAACATTGTCAAAAGCTTTCTCTAAGTCTACAAATGCTAGAAACGTAGGTTTGCCTTTCCTTAATCTTTCTTCTAAGATAAGTCGTAAGGTCAGTATTGCCTCGCGTGTTCCAACATTTCTACGGAATCCAAACTGATCTTCCCCGGGGTCGGCTTCCACCAGTTTTTTCATTCGTCTGTAAAGAATTCGCGTTAGTTTTTTGCAGCTGTGACTTATTAAACTGATAGTTCGGTAATTTTCACAGATGCATAGGAGGCACTTTTTCTTGATCTTAGCACACGTGTTAATCATGAAAAGATAGAACAGTTGCCTACAAATAACGCACAGCGACAAACAAAGAAGGCAATAATGACACTGTAGGGTTGGTGATTTACGAAGGGTATGGAGGATATAGAAGCATTCAAACTGAACTGTTCCAAATATTTCGCGAGGGCTGAGAAACTGCACCTTGTGAGTTAAGGGCTGATGGCAACGTGTCTGTCAGTAAAGATAGTTGTGTGTGCCAATATGAAGGGCTGATTAATGACGTCCTTCAGAGTGTAGGCAGCTTGAAGGGTAACAGTAGAATATAGGTGTCATTTAAAGCCTGAATAAGTGCATCTGGACCATGCAAACGCAGGAGAAGCTGACTGAGCCTTAGGATTCAATTGGTTTGCCCTGGACACTGCTCTAAATCTCTCTAACACAAAACTGCATTAAAATCATGTGGTCCCCTTTTGCTCCACCAGTCATACGTCTGGTTGATGACTCATGCAAAAGGGGGAAGAGGGGAGGGGAGGACTGAGAACTTTATCACCCACATGGGCCCTAGAAGATTCATCCACCATTCTGGAAATGGATTTTCAAGCTCTAATATGCTAAGACAGTGGGAAGTCAAAGAGTTATTGTTTATCAGAGATGAGATACCCGAATTCATTTCTGTTGAGAGGGGACGTTATGGGAGGGGGTGGGAGTGTGCCAGGTTAGACAGTGGGATCATCTGGCCAACTGAGACCTGTGTAGCCTACCGTGGCCTGAGCACTGGCTGTATTATGTGTCAGTTGGGCGAGAAATATGGCAGCCTTCATGTTCCCAAGCAGTCCAACATCGGACCATTGTCATTTCCGAAGGCCCCCACAAATCTTGATACTGGACGATTCCAGCCGTCGGCGATATGTAGACCCACAATAACATCGCTTCCAAACTCTGCCATATGCCGGTAACACTGTCTCAGTCGAGTGCATAACAAAGTGTCCTTCACAGTCCAACTTCTCTTAAAAAATCCTTGGTTTTTGTTTTATAAATGTTGTCGAAACAGTTCTCGCAGTCGCTTTATGAAGTGGTGTAAAAAGAAACAAATTTTGATGTGAGTTCTACTGCCACAAAAGTGTACAAGAAGCCTCGTCTGCTCATTGGAACCAGTCCATACAGGTCCACGGTTGCTAAATGACGTAATGTAACTGGAATGATAGGAAACAGCTGAGCAAAATGTGGAGTGGTGGATGTCTTGGCTCTTTAACAGAGTTTATATTTGGTCAGAACACGTCGGCTGTGTTTTTCCATGTTGAGAAAGTAAGAAAGAGGTCTGACAAAGTACCAGTATGCAAAAATAGTTTCTCTCTCCACAGTGAGCATAACTCACATGAATGTACCAAACTAACTTGTTGACCAATCACGTGGAATGCGAAGAAGCTATTTTTCGCTGCCACGTTTCAAACGTTTGAAGAGAATGTTGACCCTAAGTAATAATGCCCTCCTTGATATTCTTCCATATGGGACCTACATCTTGTTCTTTCGCAATGTCCTTTACGGCAGAAGAGACATAATTTTCGAAAGCAGCCTGTTGTAAATATAGAAGACTGAAATGAGACTGACAGAATTCTGTCAATGATGCAATTTGTCTGCCACCAAGAGATCTTGAAAAGGCGTCAGCAACAATATCTTTTCCGGGAATGTGTACAACAGTGAAATGAAATTCCTGTGAATATAATGCCCATCTCACCAAGTGATAATGAGAAAGTTTTGTGGTCACAAGAATTGAAAAGGACAGTGGTCTGTGTATACTTTTGTATGTTTGACAAATACAAAAAACCGGAAATTTCTTATTAAACCTCAAATGACAGTTAATGCCTGAAGTTCTGTAACTGTAAAATTTCGTTTAGAAGCAGAAAGAACAAGGATGGCAAATGCAATGCTCTCGGTAACAATAACACCATTTTTTCTATTTCTTGAAACACGTGAATGCCACGGGCTATCTTGCAACTGTCAGTAGCGATGCAAAAAACACGCGAATGGTCTGAATGAGAAAGTAAAGGTGCAATTAGTAAACCTTGTTGAATTTATCAAATTCCTTTTGTGCTTGTTCGTCCAAAAACCATTTTGAATTTTACTATTTAACTGACATAATCTTAGAATTTCCAGAGCCATTTAGTGAATGAAAAAACAAAATTGGCGAGGTCTAAGAAGCTTCTAACTTGGCGTTTAGTTGTAGGAACTGCAATGTCACGAATGGCCGGAAGTTTGTCTGGATCGGGTTCAATACCAGAAGCTGACGTGATATAACTTTAAAATTTAACAGACGATTTTCCGAACTCAGATTTGCTCAAACAGACAATAATTCCACGATTTGAAAATGTTTCCAAGAATGAGCTCAAGATGCTGTTATGTTGGTACCACGTTTCCTCATCAACATGTATGTCGTCGACATAAGTAGTGATACTGTCCTTTAAATGAGTTGGGACGAAAGCTGCATCTGAATTATTAAGACCGAAAGGTAATTTGCAAAATTTATAACAAATTACGAAACATAAAAAGGCTGTATATTTGCGACAATTCGGGTGTAATTCGATCTTCCAGAATTCTGATTTTAAATCGAATTTGGAAAATACTGTGACTCCATGAAATTTTTGGAGCAACTCATCTAATATTTGCGGTTTGTCTGTTTCTGTTGTTACGATGTCATTAATTACATTAATTAGTCTCGAATATAAATCGAGTCTCAAAGAACCATCCCTTTAGGAACAACGTGTAACGGACTGAAGGGTAGTTGCTGTTTCAGTTATGCCTTGTTCGACCATAGATTCAGTTTCCTGTTTTACTTTGTCTCTATAAATGAATAGAATGTTGTAATGTTTAGAAACAAAAGAACTGTGGGGTTTCACTTGAAATTCTTAATTCCGGGGACATTGTAAAAAACATGAGAATGAGTCTGTAGAACTACCTGCAATTGCTGCAACTTCAAAGCTGTCTATTTTTACTTGTATTGTTTGAGAAATGTCTACATTTGATTCTTCATTTCCATTAATAATAGGAAATTCTGCATTAGTGAAGACTGACGTGTGCGAATTCATGTTTTTGGTTGACGTGAAAAACTGTAGCCTATTAATCTCCTGTTTTTCCACTAAAAAACTCTTCTCAGAATGCAGTGCAACCTGCATATCTTTGTTTTGCAGAGAAATATATGAATTTTCAAAATATAATATTGCTTTTCGTCTCTTTAAGATATACATGCCAAGCATAATCTCTGTTGTTACTGGTGGAACGATCCACAAGATTGCAACGAAAGTGGAGAGTGCTTGTATATTAAATTGTAAATGTGTTTGCGATTTTACATCAACATCTTTCCCTGAAACAGCTCCTCTAGCTTTTGTTCTATGTAATGGTAAAATAGCGCAACTTTAATCTGAATGACATTTATTGAATGCTGCATCACTAATTTCCAAAACTGAAGAGCCTGAATCTAAAACTGAGTTTAAAGTATGTTTGCCTATTTGTATGCTGATGACTGGATGATAAATTTGTTCTTGAGATTCCTCTATTTCTTGCAACAAAGTGTCCATGATGTGTTCCAAACAAATGATATTTTCAGTCACGACGGTGAGACTGATAGTACATCGTGTTGTCTCTGAGTGTGAATCTTCTGTACTCGTCTCCTCTAGTCATTGTTGCCCGCCACTGCCGCATTGCTGTGAAAAAAGTTGCGAAACTTCAGCTATTTGTACAAATCGTCTCGGTTCTGTATCATTAAAACTAATTTGTCTAAGTAAAAACGACTGTCCGATCCATTCAAAACAAAATTTTGCTGTTGTCTGTAATTTTTATTTCTCTTAGTCGCATAGCTGTCATTTTCTCGGAAATCGCGGTTTTGTTGTTTGTTGACATGATAGCTGTCATTGTTGCCGCCTATGAATATGCAAATTGTTATTCCTTTGTATGTAATTATTTTCAAAATTACTATGTTGCTATGGAGGATTGTCCGCTCTGCCCCTTGATTTTTGAAAGTGCCGGTTGTTATGATAAAAACTTGGATTTTGTTGCTGGTCGTACTGTGGCGGTCTATTGAAAATGTTATATCCCTGATAATGCTTCTGGTACTGTATCTTCTGTCTCTGATGTCACCGACTGATCTGAAATTCCCTATTCCGACTGTCATAGTAATTGAGGTTGATCTGATAAAAGTTGCTGTTTTTGTAAGTATAGTCGGATTCTTGAATCTGAAGCACTTGCAAAACGTCACGGAATGCACTGATATTTTCTTTCTGATGTCCTGTCAACAAAGAAACACGTAAGGATCTTGGAAGTTTAGAAATACAAAGTTGGATTAAAGCAGTCAGTACGGTTCCGTCAAATGTTGGTTCTGTAGTAGCATGTGCTCGAAGAACTGAGTTGAGTATGCAAATTGTGAATTGTGAATTTCCAAAATTTGCCAAACTGATGGGGTTGTCCTTAACTCCACGCTGTGTATTCTGTGACCAGTACGCTGCAAGAAACGCATTTTGAAGTTTCTCTTGAGAGGCAACCACATGCCTTGCTCATACTGTGGCATCAAGCAGTCAGGCCTGCAAGATGAGTGGTCTGACAAGCGAGTGGATTTATTCTTATTTATCGCAAAACGTCAATGACTGATTATGAGCTCTAGTACTCACAATTAAGCTACAAATTATTCTCATGTTTGAACATTATGCAACGGAAACGTATAGCGCTCATCTGACTATTAGTAATTTACACAACTCTGATTGTTCACTACGCACTGGCAATACCACATTTTTTTTATCACCCAACGACTTTGATCAACACGTGGCCGTCGCACTGAATATGAATGGCGCACACGTTATAAATTCTGGATATCATGACTACACACTATTCGAAGAACAAGGCCACCAATCTTTTTCTTTTCACTATCTTTTTTTTATTCTGATAAATTCTATTATGATTCACAGATAACCTAAACACACCATTACATTTTATACTACAATTACAAACGAGAAACTCCGCCCAGTGGGCATGGCTTTACATTGGTGATTCTCTATCTTATGGTCTCGTAATTATCTAACGCTACAGTGCACTTTCTAGATAGAATGGTGGATCTTTTGCTATATCTCACACTTTGACTCTCACACCCGTCATCACGAAAATTTCCTCTAGACCGGGCGGTACAAAAAGGAACATGCATAACCCACTGCCTCTGAACCTATCTTGCTACTCTCGCATGCACACATACTTAAATTACATGAAATACATCACACTGGCAACATCACAAAGAATAGTCACATTGTTAGAATCACTTCACTTTCAGCTTTCCCACTTCAATTAGTATTCATCCCAGTTTCACACGACACTGCCCCACTTCGTAACTTTTCTTTCTTACTACGAACTCTGGAGGATATACGCACGTCTTCCTGTGCAATGCAAGCCAAGTGGCGTTGCTGGATAGACGGCTGACTCACCTTGCTTCTCTCTCAGAGTATTAGAGTTTGAATCAAGCGTCACACGGAAACATAACACGCAAAGTAATATTAAGAACATATTCGTTACACACGCGAGCCCTCAACTGATACCATGGACGAGTACTTCTCTTAATCCTCTGTCTCATACACAGATTGAGACTCACACAGTACTCACCACGTGGAAGTACTCGTCTCTAATTTCAAGTCCTGCACACCCCATTTCTTAAATATTTCCAACTTAATAGTACACACGCCAGTAATTCACCTTAACTTTAGCACTTAGTACTAGCACTCACAAGTATTTCAACTTATTGCTACATGTGGTTTCATTGTGACCGTTGGTCACTTCCGAAAATTACTACGATCGCCTTAATATTACCTGCCTGTCATTTAATTCTCCACCCAAAAGTTCCTGAAATAGAGAAATAATTATTCCAAACTACTCTTAAGTATTTCATATGCATACCATTTTCTCCACTCTTTTGTCTTTACAGAGCACACCTAAGACAGGTCTTACCAACACAAGATCCAGCGGCAGAGTGCTGAAACATGGCAGTTCTTCAGGTCATCTCGCACCTCCGTCGAGGTGGGGGAAGACCATGCTATCGTATTGGTCAGCCACATTTCAGGCGCTCAAACCTCAGGTAAATTTCATCTCTTTGGTTCCACCAAAGGTGACCAAAGGACCGTCTCAAAGATGATCATATATTGCACATTCACTATCTGCGTTTAGCAGACTACCATACATTCATTCATTTCACAGATCTCACCAAATTGGATGTAGGGATTTATTTTGTGGGAGTGCATGTGATCAATTAAATAAATAAATTGTCATTCTTTCCGGCTTCGGTGTATTAAGTGAAATTGAGTTATATTTATAAAAAATATGTTGTTCTGACAAGAATAACGAAGAATGTTGTACCTATTTTCAATGTCGGGCTTTACTGTACCCTTTCACTCTAAGGAAAAGCATTGTCTTGCTATGGGTCGCATCGGTATAGCTGGTTCACCTTCCAAAAAACAGTAATAAATTCCAAGTTGTGTGTCACTGGCCAAGCTGGTGGTAAAGAAAATTTAAAGTTTTGAATCCAATCTGAGGGATGTAAATCTTTGATGCCATTGCGAAAAACTTAAAACTTTCTAAGCGCTCAAAAACTTTTGTAGTCAAATCCGTCGTATCTTGTTAAGTCATTAAAGTTCATTTGGTTGGATTTGGCGAGTGAATGTTCACGTTCATTTTCGAAGTCTCTTTCACGTGTAAGTCGGCCAAAATGTTCTTGAACGAAACCTTTTTCTCGTTCGTGATAGCTCTCACTATAATTACGTGTATCTTATTTTTGTATCAAATGCTTTTCTATGTCAGCTAGATGTAGGGTTTCCACGGCTCAAATAATGCGTCCCGCGATGTGTGTCTAGTTAGAAAGAAATCCCATTCAAATAAAGTACTGGCTGCGCGACCGGTGTCTGGCGCGGAGATGATGACATCTGTAAAATACAAAAAGTGTAAATGGATGTGTTCCTAACGGCAAGAATGGGAGAACTCGTATCCTTTTTTTTAAAAAAAAGTTGATAGAAATGTTCATAAAGCTTTTTGCAACGTGTGCATGAAGGCGGCTTTTGTGAACTGCCAAGTTCCCAAGGAGGAGATCGAAAGTGAAGAGAAAGACGAGTTCTATGCACAGCTAGAAGATCCTCCTTGGTGAAATGAATGCCAAGGTTGGGAAACGGCAAATATTCCAAGAAACAACTGGAAGGCACAGTCTACACGACCTAAGCAATGATAATGGGGTGAGGTTCATCAGCTGTGCTACATCATCAGCGTTCTTCAGCTCCGCCGGCCAGTGTGGCCGAGCGGTTCTAGGCGCTTCAGTCCGGAACCGCGCTACGGTCGCAGGTTCGAAACCTGCCTCGGGCATAGATGTGTGTGATGTCCTTAGGTTAGTTAGGTTTAAGTTGTTCTTAGTCTAGGGGACTGATGACCTCAGATGCTAAGTCCCATAGTGCTCAGAGCCATTTCAACCATTTTTTTTTGTTCATCTCCAGCACATACTTACAGCGGAAATACATACATAAAGGAACCTGATGCATGGGGGCTTAATTAAAAGGAAAGGACTAATATTAATGAATAAATGCAATAATTTTAGTAGCTGTGTGACCGGTTACGAAGTCTCGTAACCGGTTGGCCCTGACTAGTATTAGCACACAATCTGACTGCATAAAATAAAAATAAAGCATGACGAGGAATTTCCATTAACACAATTGATTAATTAAGTCCCCTGCAACTATAAGAGCTACGAAACAACAAAGCACAAGTGTAACTGTTCTGTGTGTGGTAGTGTGACTCAACGTACATGTATCTGGCTCGGTTCTTTCTCAATACGACAAAATATTTTAAACACCATTTAAATACTATAATTGCACATAGAAACCAGAATTACAAGTCTAATAAATGAACAAGAGCCAGATGCTTTGTTGACTGTACCTGTGAGCAAGACAGACTGTCATTAAAGAAAACTGTCATACCTTTTTACCTCATTATATATTAACGAAAATATTCCATTACACCAGCATCATAAATCAAAAGCCCATCTCCTTTCTCAAATATATTCTGACAATTGCAACTTCTTCCATCTATACATTACACCAACAGAACAGCGTCTACTCTCTCGCCCAACAGAACAACAACTGCCCTCGACATCCTCTGAACTACGACTGCTCAGTGCAGGCGGCGGAATAATAATCTTTGGCGCAATCTCTGGCGCTGTGACTCAGTGTAGCCACCTTTCACTGGGTGTCACCAGATGGGAGAAATATAAATCAAATAGACCATGTTGCCATTGATCTAAGAGCCAAGAGATGGGTGTTAGAAGTTAAGACAGAGCGAGGTGCCGAAGGTGGGAGTCATCATTTCCTGGTCAGCCTTTTAGACGTACACTGTAAAGGAAGAAAAGGGCCTAAATTAAAAAGAGCTGAAAGGTGCCAAATGGAGAAACTATAAGATGAGGCAACGAAGACCAAATACCAGGCGCAACGTACTAACCGTTTTGAAGCACTCAGCGAAATTGATGCAAATCAGGACCCTGAACTGCACTTTTGGGAAACACAATGGGCAGGAAGATCTAGTTTGGAAAGGAATGTGCTGATGCCCTGGAAAGGAGGAAGGAAGCCAGGAGCAAGTGGCTGAAGGGGATAAATCTGCCACAGGGCAAAGCACAATTTGAGGAGGTCCGAAAGACCACGCAAGCAACTCTGAGAAGAGCAAATAGCAAAGGGATATCATCATCGAAGCAGAAACAGAGGACAAAAGACTAGGGAAATGCTTCTGAATGTGAAGTATCTCTGCAAAGGTCACCAGGCCAAGCAGAAATTGGTCAAAGATTCCCACGATAAGATCCTGACGAACGATAGCGATATAGCTGAGAGATGGAAAGAGTACTTTCGGCAGCTCCTAAATTGTGATGAACCCGAACTGCAGTTTGATTTCCAGCACCCAACTACAGCCGATGCAGATTATCCCCCCCCCCCCCCCCCTATCCTGGATGAGATAAAATCCAGAATCAGACACCTTAAGCCGAATAAGAGTTCAGGTGAAGATGCAATACAGGCTGAAATGATCCTGGCAGGAGGAGAGACTGATATAGGAAATAAGGACCAAAGAAGAACAACCAGCAGAATGGAAAACAGCTCTGGTTTGTCCAATACATAAGAAGGGCGACAAACTGAAATGTGACAACTATCGAGGAATCGCCCTGCTTAGCGTCTACTATAAGATCCTGTCCAATTGCCTCATACATAGAATTCAGCCAGTGGCAGAATCGGTGATTAGGAGTACCAGGGAGGTTTCCGGCCAGGACGGTCAACAGTAGATCACATCTTCAGTCTGCGGCACCTCACTGAGAAACTAAGTGAATATGGTAAAGATTAGCATATTTTATTCGTTGATTTTAATCAGGTCTATGATTGTATACATCGCAAGGCTGTTTAAGGGAGTTTGTCATGGCAGAGAAACTCCTCAATCTGTCTCAGCGAAACACGTGCACAGGTGAAGATGGGAAATCGCGTAACTGAGAAATCTGAAATGGTGACAGGACTCAGGCAAGGAGATGGGTTGTCCCCTATCCTGTTCAATTTTGCCCTCGAGAAGATCGTTCGTGAGACCTTCCAAGAGAACGAAGCGATTGAAATCGAAGGAAAGAGACTGGTATACTTACCCCATGCAGATGACGTTTACTCTCTGGGTCTGAAGAGGAGTTGGAGCAAATGACCAGAGCACTAAAGGAGGCTGCCAGCAAATTTGGGCTAAACATAAACGAAGCCAAGACAGAGTACTTCATTATGACGCGTGGTAAAAGTCAGACTGCTGGTCATCTGCAATCACTGCAGGTGGGAGACCAGTCCTACAAGAAAGTGCATGAATTTGATTACCTATGGGCACTATTCACTGAGAACTCGTCATATGAAGCAGAGATCAATGCCAGAATACAAGCAGGAAACCGATCTTACCACAGCCTAGCACAACTGCTTTGGTCAGATATCTCTCTAGACAGTTCAAGATTCGACTGTACAAAACCCTGATCCAGCCTGTTGTTCTACATGGCTGTGAGACATGGAGTATGCGGAAACAGGACTGCCATATGGTCCTCGTTTTTGAGAGAAAAGTGCTTCGGAAGATCTTCGGTCCGGTTCTGGATGCAAAACATGGGAATGGGGGCGATCCGACACAACCAAGAGCTCGAGGAACTGTACCAGCAGCCCAGCATAGCGTGTCAAAGCTAAACGAATGCAGTGGGCCGGCCATGTGGCCCGGAGGGAAGACCACAGATGACTTCGGAAGCTCCTGGATTTCATATCTACAGGAAAGAGGCCCCCAGGGAGACCCAAGAAGCGTTGAAGGGTTGGCCTCCATGGAGATTTAAACCGAGCGTCAATAGATGTGGACGAATGGCGGATAGCAGCAAGGGACAGAATACAGTGGCGGAGGAAACTCGTAGCAGCTTGCTATCCACTGGACCTGATCACGTGGTAGTAGTGTATGATATCATTTATGATATCGCATGGAGGTTTGAGTGGTGTTAAACGGCATGTCAGCGTCCCGGAACACCTACTAGGTGAAAGAGCTCGAAAGGTCACTGAGACTTTACAACAGTTTTTAAATGTATTGGCAACAGACGAGGAAAAAATGACAGCTGCAGAGTTGACGAAAGTTTACCATGCCGTAAACCATAACGTGACGTACAGTTCTACTGAATGCGATTCAAAGTTATGCCCCGCGATATTTAATGATTCCCACATCGTATGAAAAATATCACTCGGTGGAACTAAGGCGTCCTGTTTAACATACAATGTTCTGGCTTCAGCATCAATCGAAGACAGCGTGGGAAAACTAAAGTTAGGCGTGTTTTACAGCATTTCGACAGACGCGTAAAATCACGGACATATAAAACTGTTTCCAATAACTGCCAGATTTTACTCTCCAGAGAATGAAATCGGTACCTGCCTGCTTGATTTTATGAGGACCCGGATGAAAAAGCGATCGATATGTATAATTGTATAAAAAATAGACTTCAAGCGCTGGATTTAGATTTCACAAATGTATCTGCTTACTCAGCCGACAACGCCAATGATAATTTTGGTGAAAATCCTTCAGTTTGCAAACTACTTTCTCAGGATAATGCCAACATCTTGCCTGCAGGATGTTCAACGCACATGATACACAATGTCGTCCGTCATACTATGGAGAAGTGCGAGTCTGACATGGAGAAAGTGGTACTTAAAGTGTATTACAGGCACTTATCTCATCATACCCAGAGGGCCCAAATCTTAAAAGAACTCTTTGCTGATGCTGGAATAGATTACCAAAATATTATAAGACACGTCAAAACAAAGTCGCTGTCATTGCATCCTGATACTGCGTAGATTCTACACGGGTTTCCAACGTTGAAGTCATATTTTATAGCTCCTGGAGATAACTGTCTAGTTGTATTAGAAAAATATTTTGATCATAACCACGCAAAGAAAATAGAATGCTTCCTTGGATTTCTAGACAATGCTTTAAAAATATTTCAGGACGCCATCATGTTTTTTGGAAAAAGATAATGCTTTTCTCTTGTGAAGCGTGCAATTTCCTAACAAATTCACGCCTAAAAATAGAGGACAGAATTAACGACAAATTCTTTTCATTTATTTGCTCAAATGCCCTCACCAGTTTCACAACTGGTGTCAAGAGTCTAACAAAATTGTTTTGATTACATGGTATAAACTGCATTAAAATACTTGGACGATCACTTTGCTTTCTCGGAAGATAATAATTTGGCAATAATGCGAATATTTGCTTCGGAAAATACATTTATTTACAAGGATCTACGTGTTGCCAAAAATTGTCACTCACCAAACTCATATATATGGACGAACCTTATAATGACTTCTGCAGTGTTAAGGAAATTGTAAATAAATCTACAAACAAAACAGTCATATAAAAAAACTATCTATGACACATGGCATTTGAAGAATTCGAATATACAGAACTATTTAAGATTTTTCCAGTTAACTGTGTCCGTTCCATGTTCTAACAACGCTGCTGAGAGGGCATTTTCAAATTGTGAAAACGCCTAAACTGATGCAAGAAATGGACTGAGTGTTGAATATGTAAAGGCGGGATTGCAAGTAAAAGTTAACTTTCAGTACAACTGCAAAGGTTTTTATAATTGCGTTTCGAAGAATAAAAAATTGCTGAAATGCGCCAAGTCGCAAGACAAATACTCCTTCAAAAAGAAAAACTAACTGACTGAGCAAAGTACTTTATTTAGTGATTTAAGTTAAATATTTTGTGATTACTGATTTGAGTAAAATGTTTTCGTCTTTACTCTGTAATAGAAAAGAGTTTATTTTGTTAATTTTGTTTCAAATTTAAAATAAAACTGATAAATTAAGATTACGATTGTTTTTCTGTCGCTTCTGTACATCTGGAGGCAGGACCCACTTTTTTTGTCAAGTCCCGCATATAAATTTCTAGTTTCCTGCATATCCGTGAATAACAGTTGGCAACCCTACCTAGATGTGTGCGCTACTTGTTTTTTAAAACGGTCTAAAGACTGAAATTCTTCCGTCTCTTTATACTTTAATAGTCGTGTGTCATCTGAGTGATCAACTGTGTTTACACCGATTTGCTCAACTGTGTTCGAAGGTTCATCGATGTGAGTTTTCGGTGTTTCAAATTGTGTTACTTTTATTTGTTTCTGTTTCCAAATTCTCCATCTGTTCCAAATGCTTTTGTGATTTGCGGTGCAATTCTGCGATACGAGGCACTATGTAATACTTTATTAATTTTTTCAGTGACTGAGGATTTCTCTTGTCGGTAAGTATCTGAAATTTCTTTAAATTTTGTGTCAACCTCAGCCACTCTCTCAGAAAACCGACAATGTAATTGTGTCTGTGTTTCTACAATTTCTTCTATTCTTGCAGAGATTTTGTCCAGTCCCGTTTTCATGTCTATCGTTACATTCTTTACGATTGAATGGTTGCTTTCTTTTTGTTTTGTTTCAAGTATTTTTCAAGGTGACTTCGTAACTGACTTGTTAGAGATTTTTACATTTTTGCAATAAGCACTGAAGCCTGAAGCATAACTGCTACTTCGGTTTTTTGCTAAGAATTCGTGCCAACTGTTGCGTGATGAACTGATTGTACATTTGTGTTTCCATTTACTGCTGCGTTTCCCGAAAAATTTTGCATCGTCTGTGTGGTGATGCCTTAAGACTACGCGGAATCTAAAACTTTTAATCTCGCGTCTCATCATCGAAAGAAACATTTAAGTTTCCATGTGAATTCTGTATACTGCCCATATTCCTCGTAACTCGAGTGACTTAGAGGGGAGCATCTACCGTCAAGCATTTTTGTGTCTGAACGAGTCTCTGCATCACTGATAAAGAGACTCTTCAGAAATTAAGGCATTGTTGTCACTTGAATGCTGCATATTGGTTGCCTGAGAATGATGGTTACGCGACTTGCTATTTACTGCTTTATGCACCATGATAATTATAATAGCGAAGAAAAAGTTTTAAACCAAATAACGACATTTTCAACAATTATCTCAATGAGCTGTAAAAAGACACAAATGATTAGTAAATAACGCAACAGCAAAACTGAACTACAAGCAAACAGCGATCGAGAGCAGTGCACTCTATTTGATTATTTGAAAATGATTATCTCAGAAAATTCCCCGACGCCCGGATCTACAAGGAAGGCGACAAGTCAAAGTTATCTAAGCCGGCCGCTGTGGCCGAGCGGTTCTAGGCGCTTCAGTCCGGAACTGCGAGACTGCTACGGTCGCAGGTTCAAATCCTGCCTCGGGGATGGATGTGTGTGATGTCCTTAGGTTAGTTAGGTTTACGGAGTTCTAAGTTTTAGGGGACTGATGACCTCAGATGTTATGTCCCATAGTGCTCAGAGCCATTATCTGTCTAAATTTATTTTAGTGAAAGTGGATCTGTAATTTTGATTGTGTTTTGTAATGTTAAACTGAATGTTCGATGTTAAAATGTGGGCTTCCTTTTTGGAATGGTGCGCATACCACACATTAAAGCTGATAGCTTGCGTAACGCCGACTTTTGGTGACAAAATTCAACTGCGGGAATGTATAGAGAATTCTAACTGTGAGAATTCTCAGAAAATCGCGGCCTGTGTGAAACTTTACTGTTATCAAAAAATCTGATTTTGAACATCCATGAAAAAATAATTATTTTGAAACTAAAGTTGGTCCCTGTGAAATTTGTTTAAAGAAAGAACCTATTTTCTACACTAATTGGCTTAACTGGGTCACACTGGATAACGGCGTGCAAACTGCTCTCGTAGTTACAGCGCTGCAAAATCTAACTACTGAGATATGTAAAGATGCAATGCGTTCTCTAAAAACATTGCTACCATTCTTAGTTCATAATTATTTGATAATGGTTGTAAATAATTTGAAAATTAATTGACTCCTGGGATATAGTCGATGACTCTGAGGTAAACGAACTCAATAGCAATCTCATATCATTTGACTTAATGGCATGTAATAAAACTTCAATGATAGTTAAGCTTTCTCTGCACTCACCTAACTATAATGGAAGAGTTACACAAATTTAATTCAGTTGTATAAAATTTCTTAAACAGTATTTCAAAATCTAATTTTTAAATCCATTTCTCTCATAATGATAGATAAAGCCTAATAAAAAAATTAAAAGCAAAGAGATTGCTGATCTGTATGTATGACGAGCCAAGAATGTTGCATTATCAAACCGCTGCTGCAAATGAAACAAACTTAATCGTTACCTGTAATCCATTCTTCACAGAGAGTATTATCGTACCAATGTAAAAATCAGTCTCTCCACAGTAGATCTTCCATTAATCCATAATGTAGTTCCCAAAGATCTCCTTTGTTTGCTGCTTACTGCTACTAAACCAAAACTCGACTGTTCACATCTAACACCAAACCTCAACTGTCTCTCTCCTCTCCTCTCCTAGCGATCAACAGGCAAATCTGGCGCGCATCTTCACATACCAAAGATGACCTCTATCTCATTTCTCTGTAGCGCAGCTGCTCTGCCGAGGCTGCGCGCGAATGTCTAAGCTATTTATACCTTATGAGCGCGATTCCAGACATCCTAAACAAGAAAAATTCCTATGAAATTTCACACACACCTTTCAACATATTTGCCTTTAATGTGCTGTGATCAGAGCTTTTCTCATTCTGGTTCCCATCTTTTACTCTAGCAAAATTTTGAGATTAGACCGCCATAACTTGCCAACCGGCGTGTATTTTTGTTGACTCGGGTCACGGCTGATATGGTATAGATTTGTTTTTAGTCTTTCGAAACACGTTGCTTGAGTTGGGTGTCGTTTGTTTAGCTCCTCTACAGTTATCTGCCTGGTATGGTTGCACCTAAACAGTGTAGCCTAGTGTGTCCTCAACTTGCACAAGCCTCACCATTACACCAAGGTCACATGCCCCTGGGAGTTCTTTTGTTTTATTTTTAAAATTTTTGCATATTTTTATTTTGTTTTACATTTTTTAATTTTGCTATTTTGTTTTATATTTTTTAATTTCGTTTAATACTTTATTGTTCTTTTGTTTTGTAGTAACACACGTTTTATTCATGTACACGTCAAATTGTATACGCAGACATATGAAAAAACTTTAAATACTTAATAAACTGCACAACATAACAAACATGAATGAGAATATGTGGATACTATGCGAAGTTTATGATAATAATGTTCGTAACTAGTTCGTATTACGTAGATTAACTTACGATGCGACCGGTTGACATATATATACATACGATGTGAACAAAAGTGTTGAATGATTGAACAAAAAACTACGTTGTCACATACTTAATTTGAAGAAGCGACTCCGAAACTTTGGATTTTGTCGAATCTCTCCGTGTCTACAAACTGCTATTAAAAAAGGGTGCTTGTCAAATGCTGCCTGGAGGGCAAAAGGTTTTCGCCTAATTTAACAACAGCGTGAGACGGTACCCTACTGAGCTTCTTAGAGATAGTTGCAAAGTAACTCACAAGCACAGTGTTACAAGCCACGCGAAGAAAATGGACGAAATAAAGCACAGACGAAGGTACGGTCAGCTGTTATGAAATGTGAGAGAATCTTTAGAATGAATCACGAAGTGCGGGCAACAACGCACTATGATAGGCTAGCTCTTCGACGTAGAGTGATTTCACGACCGCTCGGAAGAACCATCCTCAGACACAAAAATAACCAACTGACAACCTAATTAATTTGTCTAGTTGACAGTTCATTTCACCATTTGCCTAGCTGAGGATTTAACCCGTTGACCAATTAACGGCTGGACCAAAATATAGCCAACTTACTGGGGACCCTACCGACGTGCAGTTAAATCTAATTTACCTATCAGCAGAGCGAACGGATCGTTTAGAAATATTTGAAAATTTCCCGAATGATGTAAATGAAATGTTGCATTGAAACAAAATAAGAGAAAAGGTGGCTGTGTAATGAACGAATGATTGCGCAACAAATAACAGATTTCTGAAAAGCATGCATCTCGTTATTATCTCATATCTTAAAATTCTTGCCATTGTTTATTTAAATTGTTGTTGCTGTTGTGGTCTTCAGTCCTAAAAAAATTGAAAATTAAGAAACCGCTGCTATAAAAACTCACGTGAATAATTTTAGCACGAAATGTTGCTACGACAAATCCGAATTAAGTATTAGTATGATTGGCTGAAATAAGCAAAAGAAATGCAAAATAATGTATGCACAACAAAATATTGGCAACTTCTCAATTTTGTATACAAACTGACGAACTTATGCTTTTTTTGTCAAAAAATAAATTTTCGACAAGGTAGCTTTGTATTTTTTGAAGAAAACGCAGAAAAACATTTTCCATTGGTGAAAAATAAGGTGACCTTTCCTCTGATAGTTATTTTCATAGGAGTTTTCGGGTTAGTTTAATTTGCTGCATGGTCATCGACAAAGTTTTAAATTCTCGATCAACCAGTATATCATTTTGTACAGGGTAGGCATAGTTCTGGGTCGCCTTGTTTTGCATGTCCAAAGATTTTTCCATGATTGTAAGCCAGTGGTGGACGAAATCTTTAACGTATAAACAAAGAAACGATAATCAACTGCAATAACCAATTTTTTAAATTATATCCTAATGAAGCACTTAAAATCAACGCATTTCTACGAAACGCAGTTGCACGTGAAAACGCGTGATATTTTGCACGTAAAACACAAACGAAGAAAGATTTTTGCAAACGCTTCTTTTAACTACCGTACGAATATATTTTTATTATCAGCTGTATCACTCCAAACCGTCACAGTACACGCGATTCGCGTAAAACCGAATTTTACATGCATTTTATGCGCAAATTTATACCGCTGTTTCGTGGCAACGGATAAAACTTTCACGAAACAGGACGATCATTAGTTAAAGTATTTCTCTACCCTCTTACGGAATTGAAACCGATTCCAATAAGTTTGAAACATATGAGTGTAAAAAATTTAACAAAAGACATGTTTTTACGCGTAAAATCGGAATGAAGCTGGATTTTTGAAAGTGAGCTTTCAATTTTATCGCGTGAATACATGTTTTATTTATTTAATTCACTGTAACTGCTACCGCATATTTGATTCACGTAAGAACGAATTTTACATGCTACGTTTAGCTGGACTTTGAAGCATAGTATATCGACAATAGATTTATATTTTTGGATTAAAAAATGGTTTTGGCTTTATCCAGTCACCTTCCTTCGTGCAAAGTTTGAATCAATTCGTACAAGTTTAAAGCGTAGACGTGGCGCGCTTTACACACCTCCCAGAGAAAAGTTTTGCACGTAAAATCCAAACGATGCAAGATTTTTTTCAAATTGTTAAAACTTATCTTATACCAAGGTCCGACACGCCGTTCGACCAAATTCGAACCGTCAGTCTCGTTCCGGTTCGAGATTATTTAAGACTGACTGTTTTTGCAAGTAAAATCCAAACTAGGGTGACTGTTTTTACGTGTGAAACCTGAACGTTCAAATGATACTATCAACTGAGAATTAACTTCAGCCCAATTAAAATCTTTTGCAAAAGGAACTAATCGATTCGCACAATTTGCTTGGACAGAGGCTCCGGTTTTGTCATTCAGACCTTCCTTAACATACTGTGATGTTCCTAGCTCAAATAGGAACCGAGCACCAAGGTCCCCTGCACTGTAACGATTTAAAATAAATTTAGTTTCCACAGCCGTTGCAATGCAATCTATGCTTTATCGTATTGCAGCCAGATAATATGTAACTACACGCATTTCAATAGTGACCTAAATCGAATAGTCTTTCACGTTGGGCAGTAAATTCACTATGCCCATTACCCACCAGATTTAGGCACATTTGTCTTGCCGTGGTGATTTGCCAGCATTGTCTATAAAATAATCAGCGAAAATAGGGCTTCTGGTGTTAAGTGAACTTCTTGGATCGACGGGATTTATTGTCTAGATGACATAGTACCTGTATGCTTAAAGTGTCTTCAAAGTTAAAACCATGTCTGGAACCGCAGTAGATGTGAAGGTCACAGTAAACTTCAGTTTAACATTGATAGGCCTGTGAAATATATCGCATTTACTCGTTGTATTTCCAAATGCATCCTCTAATATCTCCGTGCACGGCTTAAATGGTAATTAAAGATCGGTCTCTTGTAGGAGAGGAAACTTGTGGTGTATGATCTTATGAGAGACAGACAATGTTCCATCCTCCAATAAGGTAATTGGCACAGAAGGTTCTGTAGTTTCTGGCAGAGGTGGTCTTTTTGATAAAGTTGTGTCGCAACTTTCTACCATTTTGTACGCCTTAAGAGTTTTGGAAGATAGAGCTATTGGCTTCTGTACCACGAGATCCAACTTTCACATAGCTGAACGGATAGTTTGCATCTGCGACCACAAAGAGGAGAACAGAACGGAATTTCTTGTAGAACAAACGAGAACCACTGAAATGAGATTGAACTATTCTCACTCGCTTGGCACCCAAGACATCAAAGGAGTTGGGGAAGTCTACGCCCTTTTTAGCCGCGCTTCTTCTGAGAACTTCGGCATGCACTCTTTGCGCGAGACTTCCCGCACAGCTTTACGAACCTGTAGCAAAATACGGCGTGTCTCGCGCAAGACGCCCGGGAGAGGAGGTCCGCAGATCGCGCTGCACGGTCCCCGGCCGCCGCCACCTCATCCGCCGGCCGGCGCCGCGCCCGACTCTCGGACACTGTTGTGATCTGCTGGGCGGGCGCTTCCCCTTAGTTAAGCGTACAACAACGTCGCCGTCAACTTACGCTTACCTTTAGTTACAGTAGGTGCTCAAAACGATTTCCCTCTGTGGTCAGAGCAGCCTCACATCTCCTGAACACATTACCAAACACACGACGAATTTCGGCTGACGAAATATGGGAAATGATGAAAGGGTCCTGTAGCCACCTTTCATTAGTCCGGTAGCCCATTCTCACTAGCATTTCTCTTTCTTTTCCTTGTTTCTCTTTTCTCATGACTCTCATAGTGGTGTGATTGAATGAATGTGGTTGTGTGTCACGTTGCTAGACGGTGGCGTAGTCTGCTGCAGAAGGTCTGCGATAGTCATACAGATTCAGCAGCAGTTGTACAGAATAGCCAGCTCTCGTAGTGGTCAAGTAGGCAAAGAGGTTTGCGCTACTTGTGAGAAATCCACCTGCGTTAGGTTGGTGGCGGAAATGGCATCTTTGTGTTTTCCGAGCCACGCGGAGCGTGGAAGAGGCTGGAGAAGAAGCGGGAGGCAGTCTGCCGCTGGTACGGGAAGCGTCCACAGCTGTGCTCCAGTCGAAGAAGGGTGAGTTAGACTGACCGCGTGGCGCGCTGTTACTTGGCGTGGGGAGAGCTGTTAGCTTTTGGTCTCGCTTTTCAACTCTGAAAGATTGCGTTGCCTTGTCGCAGCGAGGAATGCAAAACTTTGGCAGATTTTTCTTTTAGTAAATTTCTATAGCAGACTTGGATCCACCGGAAGAGCGCCACACAAAGGTGTCGATAAGAAGTGAGCACTCGCTTCTGTATGAATGTCTGTTTGACTTCAGCTGTGCCTGTATAAGCTTTTAATTTTCTAAATATTAAATGCTTTGCCTTCTCGTAAATTTTCCTTGCCTTATGTATCTTTCGTCCGTGGGGAGCCAACCACGTGGTTGAACATTAGAGTTTGTTGGGCTACCGTCATCATCAAATAGTTTGGACAAGAAGAGAATAGAAGCTTTTGAAATGTGGTGCTACAGAAGAATGCTGAAGATTAGATGAGTAGATCACATAACTAATGAGGAAGTATTGAATAGGATTGGGGAGAAGAGCAGTTTGTGGCACAACTTGACTAGAAGAAGGGATCGGTTGGTAGGACATTTGTTGAGGCATCAAGGGATCACCACTTTAGTATTGGAGGGTAGCATGGAGGGTAAAAATCGTAGAGGGAGACCAAGAGATGAATACACTAAGCAGATGCAGAAGGATGTAGGTTGCAGTAGGTACTGGGAGATGAAGAAGCTTGCACAGGATAGAGTAGCATGGAGAGCTGCATCAAACCAGTCTCAGGACTGAAGACCACAACCACAACGTCATCACTAACTGTCCGTTCTCATGTTTTTTTTTTTTTTAAAGAATGTTAACATTTAGTGATTGCGTGATGTGATATTGTTGCAACTTGGCCACGATACCTAGAAATTGCGCCTCCACAAACCACGTGGGCACGCGGGTGTACTGCGAAACGTGTACCGTTTCACGAGTTATTGCGATCAGTTATCAGACAACAGCAGTTGTATGAATGATTCACACCAATGATTTTAGGTGTAGATTATAATGATGAATGTATCGATGCTTTTTTTAATGTTTTAGGAATTAATGTTATCAGGAATTGTGTACATGCCTCACATCCGTATCTTAGGAATAAATGAATTTATCCAAAATTTTCTCTTGTATTCCGAGGTTACGTTTTTGCACCTAAGCCACTCACCCCGTAGCTTTCCTCTTAGCACATCCAACGCGTTTCCTTACGCACAGGTCCACTGATTAGTTTCCCCTTTTATTTAAAAAAATGGTTCAAATGGCTCTGAGCACTATGGGACTTAACACCTGTGGTCATCAGTCCCCTAGAACTTAGAACTACTTAAACCTAACTAACCTAAGGACATCACACACATCCATGCCCGAAGCAGGATTCGAACCTGCGACCGTAGCGGTCACGCGGTTCCAGACTGAACGCCTAGAACCGCACGGCCACACCGGCCGGCTTTTATTTTAAAACAAATGCTTTAGATTAAGTCTTATTTTCAGATGTGTTGCTGCGAGCTGATCTTATGCACAGTGTTCATGCATTTTCTATTTTATTTTAAATGTTTGATTCTCGTGAACAGTGCACGGGCAATACTATTAATTACATCGCATCCTCTATGAGCGAAATCACGACGTATGCATTTTTATGAGTTTTTGGTCTATGATCAAATTAATTCATTTTTCGACTCGGCCAAACCTTTGATCAGTTGTATGGTTAGAGTCGGTGGCGACCCTAATCTTAAAGTAATAACCCATAGAAACAGGTTAGCTACAATGACTAGCCGGACCCTGTCTTCCAACTCTTCGAGCGTATGAGGATTAGTTGCATACATCTTGTATTTTAACGTTCCCCAAAGACAAAAATCACACGAATTTAGATATGGAAAACGAGGAGGCCACTCAACTATCCTATCATCAAAAACACTTCGTATTGCACCTCTGTTGGTCCATCAAGGACACGGGACATCGGCTGGTTAAGAAATAGTCAATGTCAATGAAATTCTCCAACAGCCGTGTAACTTAAGATGTTACTTTATTCTATTTTGAAGGCTACCAGTTTCAGCATTTCATTATTCCATCTTCAGGCCCCATATGCATCTCTCCAAACAAACGATAATGTCATAATATAGTGCCATAAATCCCTGGAGGTCGTTAATTCAATTATTTCACTGTCGCTTCATTCGAATACTTGATAGCAACTGGTATCAAGTCTTCGAATGAAGCACAAGTGGAACGATTGATTTCACGACATCCAGGGATTTATGGCACTATATTATGACATTGTCGTTTATTTGTAGAGATGCATATGGGGCCTGGAAATGATATAGTGAAATCCTGAAACTGGTGGCCATCTTGAGTTACACGGCTGTTGGAGAATTTCTTTGACATTGACAATTACTTCGTATTGCTGTCACAGAAACATTGCCGATGTGTGGTCTTGCATTGTCCTGCACGAAATAACCTTACATCTTTTCGTTAGGCGTTAGTTCTCTTTAAAAAAGATGCAGTCAGAACGTATTGTTTCGTGGGAAAAGATTGGCCCAATAATTCTTCTTGCACGAATTGCACACTACACTACATACCAATCTCGATGATTGACTGATCTGGCCTTGCAACACCAACCAAAACGGCCTTGCTGTGCTGGTACTGCGAACGGCTGAAAGCAAGGGGAAACTACAGCCGTAATTTTTCCCGAGGGCATGCAGCTTTACTGTATGGTTAAATGATGATGGCGTCCTCTTGGGTAAAATATTCCGGAGGTAAAATAGTCCCCCATTAGGATCTCCGGGCGGGGACTACTCAAGAGGACGTCGTTATCAGGAGAAAGAAAACTGGCGTTCTACGGATCGGAGCGTGGAATGTCAGATCCCTTAATCGGGCAGGTAGGTTAGATAATTTAAAATGGGAAATGGATAGGATGAAGTTAGATATAGTGGGAATTAATTAAGTTCGGTGGCAGGAGGAACAAGACTTTTGATCAGGTGAATACAGGGTTATAAATACAAAATCAAATAGGGGTAATGCAGGAGTAGGTTAATAATGAATAAAAAAATAGGAGTGCGGGTAAGCTACTACCAACAGCATAATGAACGAATTATTGTGGCCAAGATAGACACGAAGCCCATGCCTACTACAGTAGTACAAGTTTATATGCCAACTAGCTCAGCAGATGATGAAGAAATTGACGAAATGTATGATGAGATAAAAGAAATTATTCAGGTAGTGAAGGGAGACGAAAATTTAATAGTCATGGGTGACTGGAATTCGAGAGTAGGAAAAGGGCCCGCATCTCGTGGTCGTGCGGTAGCGTTCTCGCTTCCCACGCCCGGGTTCCCGGGTTCGATTCCCGGCGGGGTCAGGGATTTTCTCTGCCTCGTGATGGCTGGGTGTTGTGTGCTGTCCTTACGTTAGTTAGGTTTAAGTAGTTCTAAGTTCTAGGGGACTTATGACCACAGCAGTTGAGTCCCATAGTGCTCAGAGCCCAGTAGGAAAAGGGAGAGAAGGACACATAGTGGGTGAATATGGATCGGGGGAGAGAAATGAAAGAGGAAGCCGTCTGGTAGAATTTTGCACAGAGCATAACTTAATCATAGCTAACACTTGGTTCAAGAATCATAAAAGAAGGTTGTATACATGGAAGAATCCTGGAGATACTAGAAGGTATCAGACAGATTATACAATGGTATGACAGAGATTTAGGAACCAGGTTTTAAATTGTAAGACACATCCAGCGGCAGATGTGGACTCTGACCACAATCTGTTGGTTATGAACTGTAGATTAAAACTGAAGAAACTGCAAAAAAGTGGGAATTTAAGGAGGTGGGACCTGGATAAACTGATAGAACCAGAGGTTGTAGAGAGATTCAGGAAGAGCATTAGGGAACGATTGACAAGAATAGGGGAAAGAAATACAGTAGAAGAAGAAGGGATGAAGTAGTGAAGGCAGCAGAGGATCAAGTAGGTAAAAAGACGAGGGCTAGTAGAAATCCTTGGGTAACAGAAGAAATATTGAATTTAATTGATGAAAGGAGAAAATATAAAAACGCAGTAAATGAAGCAGGCAAAAAGGAATACAAACGTCTCAAAAATGAGATCAACAGGAAGTGCAAAATGGCTCAGCATGGATGGCTAGAGGACAAATGTAAGGATGTGGAGGCTTATCTCACTAGGGGTAAGATAGATACTGCCTACAGGAAAATTAAAGAGACCTTTGGAGAAAAGAGAGCCACTTGAACGAATATCAAGAACTCCGATGGAAACCCAGTTCTAAGCAAAGAAGGGAAAGCAGAAAGGTGGAAGGAGTATATAGAGGATCTATACAAGGGCGATGTACTTGAGGACAATATTATGGAAATGGAAGAGGATGTAGATGAAGCTGAAATGGGATATATGATACTGCGTGAAGAGTTTGAAAGGGCACTGAAAGACCTAAGTCGAAATAAGGCCCCGGGTTGTAGACAACATTCCATTAGAACTACTGACAGCCTTGGGAGAGCCAGTCCTGATAAAACTCTACCATCTGGTGAGCAAGATGTATGAGACAGGCGAAATTCCTTAGACTTCAAGAAGAATATAATAATTCCAATCCCAAAGGTGTTGATAGATGCGAAAATTACCCAGTTATCAGTTTCATAAGTCACAGCTGCAAAATACTAACGCGAATTTCTTACAGACGAATGGAGAAACTGGTAGAAGCCGACCTCTGCGAAGATCAGTTTGGATTCCGCAGAAATGTTGGAACACGTGAGGCAATACTGACCCTACGACTTATCTTAGACAATAGATTAAGGAAAGGCAAAGCTACATTTCTAGCATTTGTAGACATAGAGAAAGCTTTTGACAATGTTGTGTGGAATACTGTCTTTCAAATTATAAAGGTGGCAGGGGTAAAATACAGGGAGCGAAAAGCTATTTACAATTTGTACAGAAACCAGATGGCAGTTATAAGAGTCGAGGGGCATGAAAGGGAAGCAGTGGTTGGGAAGGGAGTGAGACAGGGTTGTAGCCTGTCCCTGGTGTTATTCAATCTGTATATTGAGCAAGCAGTAAAGGAAACAAAAGAAAAATTCGGAGTAGGTATTAAAGTCCATGGAGAAGAAATAAAAACGTTGAGGTTCGCCGATGACATTGTAATTCTGTCAGAGAGAGCAAAGGACTTGGAAGAGCAGTTGAACGGAATGGACAGTGTCTTGAAAAGGAGGATGTAAGATGAACATCAACAAAAGCAAAACGAGGATAATGGAATATAGTCGAATTAAGTCGGGTGATGCCTAGGGAATTAGATTAGGAAATGAGACACTTAAAGTAGTAAAGGAGTTTTGCTATTTGGGGAGCAAAATAACTGATGATGGTCGAAGAAGAGAGGATATAAAATGTAGACCGGCAATGGCAAGGAAAGCGTTTCTGAAGAAGAGAAATTTGTTAACATCGAATATAGATTTAAGTGTCAGGAAGTCGTTTCTGAAAGTATTTGTATGGAGTGTAGCCATGTATGGAAGTGAAACATGGACGATAAATAGTTTAGACAAGAATAGAATAGAAGCTTTCGAAATGTGGTGCTACAGAAGAATGCTGAAGATTAGATAGGTAGATCACATAACTATTGAGGAGGAATTGAATAGAATTGGGGAGAAGAGGAGTTTGTGGCACAACTTGACAAGAAGAAGGGACCGGTTGGTAGGACATGTTCTGAGGCGTCAAGGGATCACAAATTTAGCATTGGAGGGCAGCGTGGAGGGTAAAAATCGTAGAGGGAGACCAAGAGATGAACACACTAAGCAGATTCAGAAGGATGTAGGTTGCAGTAGGTACTGGGAGATGAAGAAGCTTGCACAGGATAGAGTAGCATGGAGAGCTGCATCAAACCAGTCTCAGGACTGAAGACCACAACAACAACAACCCCTCTTTTCACATCATGCAGAGGTTGACGTAATTCATGAGGTTTTCGGAGGTTCAACGTCGATTGTTCTGAGAATTGGCGTATCCTGACAAATGCAGTCACGCTTCATTAGAAAAAAAAGCATCTCAGGATCAACTTCCCCACTGTATACAGGCTGTAACAGCCAGCTGCAATAGAGACGTCAAACAACAGTATCTGAGTTCCTCAGCTGATGCACTACCGTATTTTGTATGCTTCCAGTTTCAGTTCGCGCACAGCTTTGTGAGCAGATACTAACACCAGTCTGAAGTGCCAAACGGCGCAGAGATTTTCTCGGTCTTGTTTCCGAGTCCTCCCCTATCTCATCTAATTTATTTTCGGTTAAAACACAAGGTTCTCTAGGCCTCCCCTTGTGTACCACAGGTCCAATCTCCTGAAATTTCTTCACTAATCTGCACATCATTGAATCAAAGGGAACACGCACACCGGGAAATTTTCATATATATTCAAACCGACATTCCACATACAATTCTCTTTTTGCATAGTTCAACAAAAGAATCACTCGTTGGTCCTTCATATACACCACACCAATGGAAACTCGACAGGAAACTTTAAACAAAACACTCGAACACTCAGTAGCACAGTATGGAAGACATGCGCACGGTGTTTCTGTCTTGAGGACCGCGCCCAGCGACGTACGGCCGGTGAAAGCACCCGGACTCGGCGCGTTTACAATAATGACGTCTAGTAACAATGTCTGAAGCGATTAAACGTGACGAAAAAACGCAAGAGAATACACCACTACACTCAGTCGCTCGGTATGGAGGGCATGCGCAAAGTATTGGTGTCCGAGAACTACGCATAGCGACAACTGGCAGACGCAGCGGCAACAGCCGGCAATAATTTTATTGCAGTTGTCTTTGATTATTTCTTGGGCTTACGTGTTATAATCTTATTCAAGTGTTTGTCATTTTTTTTAAATAAAAAAGGAAACAAGTTTGCAGAATATGAGATTTAAAGCTTTTCCGGCGTATATATTGTTCCACAAAATTTCGGGAGAACTGCCTGATGTCTGTAACTTCGGCGCAGAGTCTTCCGGTCATCTTCAGGTGATACTGGCGAAAATGCACTGAGTTCTGGTATTTAAAGAAGACTCTGCGCCGAATTACTGTGACAGGAAGTTACAGAGATCCGGCAGTTCTCCCGAAATTTTGTGGATCAGTATGTACACCGGAAAGGTTTAAAATCTCACATCAAGCATCTCTACAGGGAGGAACTGATACAGCGTAATCGAAGATTCGATAAGTTACGTGAAAGAAGAGCGAAGCCACTGAGCTCAATGATATTTCTATTAAGTTTCAGAGACAAGGAAATTATTCCAAAGTTTGCAACAATTGTGCATTTTATTAATAGCGTCTTGTCGTGTGTTGACAAGAGCTACACCGCCGAAGAGCAACATCTCAAAAAAAAAAAAATAAATAAATAAAATGGTTCAAATGGCTCTGAGCACTATGGGACTTAACATCTTAGGTCATCAGTCCCCTAGAACTTAGAACTACTTAAACCTAACTAACCTAAGGACATCACACAACACCCAGCCATCAGGAGGCAGAGAAAATCCCTGACCCCGCCGGGAATCGAATCCGGGAAGCCGGGCGTGGGAAGCGAGAACGCTACCGCACGACCACGAGATGCGGGCAGCAACATCTCACCTATGGAGAATGCAGCCCTCCGTAAATTGCGAACCGACGCGGATACAGCGGTACTTACATCGGACAAAGGTAATGCTACTGTTTTAATGCTATGGGAGAAATATATTAATAAGATCAATCTTTTATTAAGCGACTCAGCTTATCGCAAAATCGATAAGGATCCTACTACCTGAGTGGTGCGGAGAACAGCAGAACTTCTATCAGTTCCTTACCAAAGGGGGTAATTAAGAAACTGAAACCAAATAGTTCAGTTCCACCTAGGTTGTATGGATTGCCTAAGATCAACAAGGATAACTTACCGTTACGTCCAACTGTGAATAATATTGGAGCAACCACCTACGACTTCGCAAAGTACTTGGCATCTTTGATTAAACCAATGGTAGGAAAATGTCCACATCACATAAAGAATTCTAGTGATCTCATTAGCAGACTTAAGTTATTGCAGCTGCAAAGTAACGACTTGTTGGTCAGTTTTGATGTGGTTTCACTTTTTACGAATGTACTTCTTCTGGACTCACTACATCTCATTGGCAATAGGTTTGGAGCTGACGTTACAACGATGTTTGAGCACATCCTTTCCTCTACATATTTTTTCTTTAACAACGAGTTTTATGAGCAATCAGACGGTGTCGCCATGGGGAGTCCTTCGTCTCCCCTGGTGGCCAATCATTTTATGGAAAATTTTAAACCAACAATATTTTGGCGATACGTTGACGATAGTTTTACAGTGTGGCCTCATGGTTTGGATCGTCTGCGAGAGTTCCTACAACATCTGAACTCCATACACGAAAACATAAAATTTACTATGGAGATTGAGAAGGACGATTGCTTGCCGTTTTTAGATGTCTTCGTGCGACGTAAGAGCGATGGTGCACTTGGTCATTCAGTATACAGAAAGCTCACTCATACAGACCTGTACTTGCGAGTCGCTAGTTGCCACCATATGGCACAAACGATGGGTGTTCTGAAGACCTTGATTCACTGTGCCCACATCATCTTTCACGCTGATAGTTTGCAAACGGAACTGGAGCACCTGCAGACTAATTTCTAAAGAATGGGTATTCGTCCCAGAAAGTGGAGAGAGCGCTGCAGACCTATAAGCGACAGAACAAAGGAGAGTTAGAGGCCTTTAAAACGACTGTGTATTTACCATATATTGGTAATATTGAGAGATTGCAGGGCACTCTCACTTCGGATTCAGTGTAGGGAATAGGATCTACGGCGATTTGACTTCATACATTGTGATGAAATGGTAGACAGCAGTTTATGGTCTTGTTTGCGTGCTCTATGGAAAGAAATACGGTAAGCTTTAGCTGCATTCAAAGGAACAGGGTGCCGACTTAAACGACTGCAGTAAAAGCACGGCGTTGGCAGGGCGACAAAGCGCGTTTTTGCTGGAGAACAGTGAGGAGACATTTCCAGACAGGTCGTGCCACGCCAGACGTCCAGGTATATAGCCTAGAGCCGAAAAGTCGCCGACAGCGCATTGTAGGCCTTGTTAGCGAGCAAGCCACCAAAAGAAATGTAAATGTTCTGCAAATGTCTGTGGGACAGGAAAACTGGGGCTCAGACGTCCAGACTCTGTTTCAAAACATCTTTTGTCAAAGCGAGTTTATGGCCATTCTTTGCAAACTTTGAAATGGACGCTACAGGGAAGATAACAAGCTGTTTATGGAGGGCTGTGCTTCCACCCTGTATTGTGTTAGCAAAAGACCGGCAAACGTGTGGGAAAGAGGCCATGAAGCTGAATTTTTTCCGTTCTCTGCCAATTAATTTTAAGTCTCTGAATGGTCAAATCGTTTGCAGTGCAAAGACCATTCACCGAGCTTAGAATGCCGGGCTCCAGCTCGTGATTGGCTTGTGCGAAATTGGGGGAAGTCAAAAAAGAGAAATGTGTTTTTGGAACCGAGCTGAGGAGGAAACACTGAGAAAGGGAGATTGGCACTCTTGTACAAGTATATTGTACTGGCGCTTCGCTATTAAAGAACTGCAGGTCTCTACCTAAACGGTGAGACTTGTGACCTTTGCTAGGGTGTGACTTAGAGCCTGTGCCAGTCACCTTCTGAACCGCCAGAGGTACTGCTTATATCATTACGGTCACAACGAGTGATGCGTGGGTGTACTTATTTGTATTGAGTCGGCCGTCTAAACATTTGACGTATTCTGGCACGCACAGTCATGGCACGGAGTCAAATTGGTTTGGCAGACCAGCAAACGGGTCCACCTGCACACTGGAATCCGTCGGGGTTTCAGAGGCTCTTAGGGAAGTACCTGCGTTCTGATTTAACCGAACGCGAGACCGCGTACTTGCATTTTATGGGAACGCACATGTAATAACAGATTTCCACCGTCCATGACTTGAGTCGCCAAACGCATCATAGTGTGCCGCCTTGACCAGTAGGATGGTAAAATATTCACTGCTGCGACGTAGGGCTGTAATATCTATTTCTCAGCACCCTGTTCTTCCGAACCATATTTTTCCTTTTTTTTTTTTGTATGGTAGAATATTGGTGCTTGGTGGTGGTGTAGTTTGATGCCATAACCTGGATTCACGTGTATGAAGTGAGATAAAGCGAGTAGTGTTCTGTTTAGTGTCGTGTGTCGATCCCCAGCAGATCACTTTGTCCAACATAGATCCCATTTTAGTAAGGCTTTTGTTAAATAAATATATATATTTTTGTATGTGATTCTTTAATAATTTTGTTGTCTTGTCTTGTTTAAGATCAATAAATCGATTGTGAATTAGACTACAACTTCTCCCTGAGTTCTGATTGACAGTTCCTTTGCATTTTTATGGCAATCTAGGTCAGAAACATAAGGAGTAGCTTTTTCATTTGGTGTCCACTGCTTGGATCCTTTACTTCAATAACAGTAATCTTCCTTCAATATTTCAGCGCAAATAGGCAGAATATTAAGAAAATATAAAGTAAAAGCAATCTTTCGGCCTCCTGCAAAAATTTCGTCGCTGTTGGGATCAGTCAAAAATGACCTAGATCTGCGCAAGGCAGGTGTTTACAGGATTCCGTGCAAATGCAGCAAATCTTATATGCGTACTGTGCAGGATCGCATTGTAGAACGTCAGCGGCATACTCGTCTCCTTGAGCCTTGTAGGTCTGCCATTGCCGAATGTTGTATTTCCACTGATGACGTAATGAATGACACTGAGACAAAGACTGTGGCCCATACGTCGTACTTTTGGTGTTCTATTATTAATGTATCCGTGGAACTGTCTGACTTGAGTCTCAAATTAATCGAGAAGGGGGTTTTCATTTACATTCAGCATGGAATCCAGTTGTTGAAAAACTTCATGTCCTCCTTAGCCGGCGTAGTTCTGTGATGGAACAGCGCGAAGACAATCAAATTGATATCGATGCGGCGAGTTTTCACCACGGAGGGCGCGTGGAGCAGCAGAATCGAACGGGCTCAAGTAGCGTATGTGAATGTGCCTGCGGGGCCATAAATACCAGAGGTCAGAGCATTTTCGCCAGTATCACCTGAAGATGACCAGAAGACTGCACCAAAATACTGTGGCAGGAAGTTACAGACTGTTGTGTACATAGTTCCACGTAGTCAGCGCGTACACAACTTCCCACTAGAGCGCGCCCCGCTAAACACAACAGCGCAGGTGCAGCGCTCGTCCGTCTCCGCACTACGAGATGGCGCTGCCATAGAGATGGACCAAATTCTGCTTCCGCCGATCTGCGTATTAATATGTAACGCAGCCAATGAGATTGCTGCTAACATAGAACCTTTTCTCCTCGCGGATCACACTAGCGCAGTAATACATGAGCGCGCGAGGTATTACAAGGAGTGTACAGACCTCCGATTGGTCAGTCTGCATTTGTCTGCACCAGTCTGTACTAGTCTGCATTAGTCTGTACCAGTCTGTACGAGTTCTACATTTGTCTGTACCAGTCTATAGTCGGGTTGCAGTCTGCGCCTAATAAGATTACCATATTCCTGTACGTAGCCATGAAGATAAATGTATAGACACTTTTGTCAAGTATCAGAGATATATGTGAGAATAAGATTAACGTACCAATACCAAAGGAACTTCAGATTGTCAATTGTAAATAGCATCTAGAATCAAGTTAAGTAATTTTTATGCTTGTTATTATTTTAATAAATGTGTGTGAAAATTAATCAAGTTCTGTTTAAAGTTGGTCACCGTCAATCTGCTACTCTAAGTGAGCAAGTGGCATTTCTATCGTCTGACCTAACGGCAGAAGATAAACACGCCACGATAAGACCATGAGACATATTGCTGACACTCGCCTTTTTCGTTAGAGCGACAAGTCAAATAATCTGATGGTGTGTGTACTGAAGGTCTTACAGTACGCACACCACACAGACATCCGGAAATTCTCCCGAAATTTTGTGTAACAAGTTTGCAAAAGGTGCAAATGGTGAATTATTCTTGCGTTTTACGTGATTACTGTCTAAGTTGGTCTAACACTAATATCAGGTTGTCAGTTTTGCAAGCTGGGCTCGTTAGCCATACTGATTCAGCTCCTGGTTGTCCGACCGACGAACAAACTGTTCGGGTGTGCCTCACCAGCCGGCAGACTTTACGACGGGAGTGGAGCGGCCGCTGTTCTCACCGCAGGCGGGTACTACAGTGAGACCTCACTGGGACCGCTATTCTGTGCCGAGTTGCGATTGCGGGTCGTCACTTACTCAGATTATGTTCTCATGCCTAGTGCGACGCTCTGTCCCGGGGATCTTCTTAATTCTTCGATCCTCGTTACATTTGCCCTTGCCTGACTTCCCTTCCCGGAATTAGGCCTCAAAATAGTGCAAATAGGAAGGTTTCAAGCCACCAGACAGTTACTAAATGTCACCAAGTCACACTCTATTGCAATTTTAGTTCACCCAACTTACCAAACTTTAAACCCCTACAGGTCTGCTTGCAGTCATTGTTTTTACATTTGTTGTATTCCTAGTAGCCACCATCATGGCCCAGTTATTTTGAAGCTGTTTTGCAAGAACTGTAAAATATCTTGATCTATTTCTATTAAAGCGCTTATTTTTTAATTTCTGAAAGGGAATATTTCCTAGCCTTTTTGGGGCTCTGTGCGGCCGCGGTGGCTGAGCGGTTCTAGGCGCTTCAGTCCGGAACCGCGCGACTGCTACAGTCGCAGGTTCGAATCCCGCCTCGGTCATGGATGTGTGAAATGTCCTTAGGTTAGTTAGGTTTAAGTAGTTCTAAGTTCTAGGAGACTGGTGACCTCAGATGTTAAGTCCCATAGTGCTCAGAGCCATTTGAATTTGAATACTTAAAAAATTCAAAGCAATTTCCAAGCCTTCAGGCGCTTGGTGATTACTGATTTTGATCTTGTAATTTTTTTAAGACAGAGTTTTAAAGTAAATTCTAAGCCTTCTGGCGCTCCGTGAGTATTAATACTGATCTTGTTGTAATTTTTTAAAATAACTGATACATTTCAAAGTAAATTTTTAAGCCCTGTTGGCGCTCTGTGATTATTAGTTGTTGTTAACTGGCACTTCGCTTCATTCCATTGTGAAGGAAAATTTCAAATGTTTTCACGAAATAAATCTAGATATTGTCAACCAAAATTGTTGGTGTACCCTGAGCTTCACCCTTCCATGAATTCTTGCCGCCACCAATGAAATATCATTTCAAATACATTTACAAACTGACACGATTTTTAACTTCTTGGAATTAGCTGCTGTTTATTCTTGTGAAAGACTTCTTGGCTTTGTCGTTGCTTCTGTGCGTTGCGTGTACCTGTCAATGTTCGCTTTCCCAGCTGCAATATTTACTACTCTAGCACTCAAGCCTATGAAGCTTTCTTCTTTATATGCGTATCTTCACCTACAGTAGCACATGCTCCACTATACAGGGTGTTTCAGACCTTTTGGGTCATATTGAAACAGATGACTGTGGGTCCAGAACCGATTATGTTAAAATAACGAAGCAATGGTCGGAAATGCATACTTATTGTGTTATGGGCGTATACAGTGTACACCAAATAACAACAACATGTATCTACATCTACATCCATACTCCGCAAGCCACCTGACGGTTTGTGGCGGAGGGTACCTTGAGTACCTCTATCGGTTCTCCCTTCTATTCCAGTCTCGCATTGTTCGTGGAAAGAAGAATTGTCGGTATGCCTCTGTGTGGGCTCTAATATCTCTGATTTTATCCTCATGGTCTCTTCGCGAGATATACGTAGGAGGGAGCAATATACTGCTTGACTCGTCGGTGAAGGTATGTTCTCGAAACTTCAACAAAAGCCCGTACTGAGCTACTGAGCGTCTCTCCTGCAGAGTCTTCCACTGGAGTTTATCTATCATTTCCGTAACGCATTCGCGATTGCTAAATGCTCCTGTAACGAAGCGCGCTGCTCTCCGTTGGATCTTCTCTATCTCTTCTATTAGCCCTATCTGGTACGGATCCCACACTGCTTAGCAGTATTCAAGCAGTGAGCGAACAAGCGTACTGTAACCTACTTCCTTTGTTTTCGGATTGCATTTCCTTAGGAATCTTCCAGTGAATCTCAGTCTGGCATCTGCTTTACCGGCGATCAACTTTACATGATCATTCCATTTTAAATCACTCCTAATGCGTACTCCATGATAATTTATGGAATTAACTGCTTCCAGTTGCTGACCTGCTATATTGTAGCTAAATGATAAGGGATCGTTCTTCCTATGTATTTGCAGCACATTACACTTGTCTACATTGAGATTCAATTGCCATTCCCTGTACCATGCGTTAATTCGCTGCAGATCCTCCCGCATTTCAGTACAATTTTCCATTGTTACAACCTCTCGATATACCACAGTATCATCCGCAAAAAGCCTCAGTGAACTTCCGATGTCATCCACAAGGTCATTTACGTATATTGTGAATAGCAACGGTCCTACGACACTCTCCTGCGGCACACCTGAAATCACTCTTACTTCGGAAAACTTCTCTCCATTGAGAATGACATGCTGCGTTCTGTTATCTAGGAACTCCTCAATCCAATCACACAATTGGTCTGATAGTCCATATGCTCCTACTTTGTTCATTAGGCGACTGTGGGGAACTGTATCGAATGCCTTGCGGAAGTCAAGCAACACGGCATCTACCTGGGAAACCGTCTCGTGGACGAATAGCGCGAGCTGGGATTCACACGATCGTCTTTTTCGAAACCGATGCTGATTCCTACAGAGTAGATATCTAGTCTCCAGGAAAGTCATTATACTCTAACATAATACGTGTTCCAAAATTCTACAACTGATCGACGTTAGAGATATAGGTCTATATTTCTGTACATCTGTTCGACGACCGTAGCAGTCGCGCAGTTCCGGACTGAAGCGCCTAGAACGAACCAGGAGATAGTCAACATGGACCCTAGCAAGCAGGTCTTCATTCGTTTCTATGGAGGTTTCGTACACCAACGTCTTGACGCAACCTCAGAGAAATATGTGCAGAGGTGTGAGGGCCGGCAATAGCGTTTCCATGGTACAGGACCTCCCGTACCAATCCAACGACGATGGTTCATATTGTTCAGGTGCTCATAGACATTAACGTCGAAGTGGGCTGGCGCTAAGGCTTGTCGAAACTACATCCTTTCCCAGACAACAGTGCATCACGCAGAAACACCAGGTAAAGACCTGGCCAGACAGAATGCGGCCTGGGCGTCCGGCCTGTGGCCTTGAACCGCAGCCGGCAAGCCGCACTGTTGAATCGCTCGTAGTTGTATGGCGGCGGCGGCGGCGGCGGCGGCGGCGGCACGCGGCCTGCCGCACCGGCCGCCGCCGGGTTGTCACAGATTACAGATTCGCCGCAAGCCGGAGCGGCTGCTTGCCTCTGTTGGCGCACTCAACCGCTCTGCTGTCACACTGGAAGCAGCGGCGTGAGGCGGTTTTTGTCTTGCAGCTCGTAGTGCATGCATCTTGGACACAGAAAGACTTACAGAGGAGGTGAGAGAGTACAACTTTTTGTCTGATACACGCGATCCTGATTTGGAGGTAGAATACTTTTGCCCTCGATATACTCTTGATGGAAAGCTGAATTCTCAGAAATAGTGTTGTCACTGTGACGTCCATAACTTCCACTATCAACTACTGTAAACTCGTTGTATGGACCAACGATCGCCAGGAGAACTAGCTAAAAGAACTGTTTATAACAGAAGAGCTGGGATCCACTATCCTTCGGGCATTTTAACCTGATAGGCTATGCTTCCAAAGCAGTCCGGAAACCCCCAAAGTTCTAGAAATCCTTCTTCAAATTTTTTCCACATCTCTGTTGTAGGAGTATGTAAATACTTGGGCTGTAGAACAGTCCATACTGCCTGGCACACTTATTTCACAATATCTGAGACTGTTGAACGTCCTAACCGAAAAGAAAAAGCGATGGTCTGGTGACTGTCGCCTGTAGTCAAGTATCTGGAAAAGATTAAAATCTGTTATGCCGATAGAACGAATGGATAAGTTAACGACCAAAGATATGTTTGTTTAAATTCAATGACAATGGCATGAATACAATGAAACAAAACGATCTATTAAGTAGAAAGTCTAACACGAATTCTTTACAGATGAATGGAAAAACTAGTAGAAGCCAACCTCGGGGAAGATCAGTTTGGATTCCGTAGAAACACTGGAACACGTGAGGCAATACTGACCTTACGACTTATCTTAGAAGATAGATTAAGGAAAGGCAAACCTACGTTTCTAGCATTTGTAGACTTAGAGAAAGCTTTTGACAATGTTGACTGGAATACTCTCTTTCAAATTCTAAAGGTGGCAGGGGTAAAATACAGGGAGCGAAAGGCTATTTACAATTTGTACAGAAACCAGATGGCAGTTATAAGAGTCGAGGGACATGAAAGGGAAGCAGTGGTTGGGAAGGGAGTAAGACAGGGTTGTTGCCTCTCCCCGATGTTGTTCAATCTGTATATTGAGCAAGCAGTAAAGGAAACAAAAGAAAAATTCGGAGTAGGTATTAAAATTCATGGAGAAGAAATAAAAACTTTGAGGTTCGCCGATGACATTGTAATTCTGTCAGAGACAGCAAAGGACTTGGAAGAGTAGTTGAACGGAATGGACAGTGTCTTGAAAGGAGGATATAAGATGAACATCAACAAAAGCAAAACAAGGATAATGGAATGTAGTCTAATTAAGTCGGGCGATGCTGAGGGAATTAGATTAGGAAATGAGGCACTTAAAGTAGTAAAGGAGTTTTGCTATTTGGGGAGCAAAATAAATGATGATGGTCGAAGTAGAGAGGATATAAAATGTAGGCTGGCAATGGCAAGGAAAGCGTTTCTGAAGAAGAGAAATTTGTTAACATCCAGTATTGATTTAAGTGTCAGGAAGTCATTTCTGAAAGTATTCGTATGGAGTGTAGCCATGTATGGAAGTGAAACATGGACGATAAATAGTTTGGACAAGAAGAGAATAGAAGCTTTCGAAATGTGGTGCTACAGAAGAATGCTGAAGATTAGATGGGTAGATCACATAACTAATGAGGAAGTATTGAATAGGATTGGGGAGAAGAGAAGTTTGTGGCACAACTTGACCAGAAGAAGGGATCGGTTGGTAGGACATGTTCTGAGGCATCAAGGGATCACCAATTTAGTATTGGAGGGCAGCGTGGAGGGTAAAAATCGTAGAGGGAGACCAAGAGATGAATACACTAAGCAGATTCAGAAGGATGTAGGTTGCGGTAGGCAGTGGGAGATGAAAAAGCTTGCACAGGATAGAGTAGCATGGAGAGCTGCATCAAACCAGTCTCAGGACTGAAGACCACAACAACAACAACAAAGTAGAAAGTTGTCTCTAGCTGGTCATACGGAACTAGATGTTACTATCGTTTGCTGTATTCGTAAACACTGCAAATAAATTTATCATTCCACTCGTAACTACGTTGTGGGATAGCACTTTCTTCCGCCGAACCTTTCATATGGTACAGCAAAACTGAAATGGAATAATTTATATGACTTCTATTTGAAATACAAAGAGGTCACAAACGGTAAAACATACCTCAAACAAATGGTTAGCCTGTGCCTTGTATCAATTTGCTTTCTCCAGTTCGCTGTGCACTTCTCGGTGCTACCTTTTTATCAGGCGATGCATTTCCTCGAAACATTCTCGCGACATACGAAAATATTTGAAGAACCTATCTTCGTCAGACTCTAGGTCAATACACAGACGATGGTATTCTCCTAAGCTTTCTCTCTTGCTATTAATGTCGTGCACCCAACATCTCTTCTTGGTGCCATTTCGTATCGCTAGTGCGAGCTACTCATTTCTGCAATTAAAAAAAAAAAAAGCTCGCACAAAATAACGCGTCCCGCGTGAGGAGGATTCCAAATCGTCTAACGCCAAGACAATCGCGCTACGCATGCAAGCTTAATAATGGGGTTCGGCCCCTTCCACAGCGTAACACAGCTGACGCGTCAAGAGTCACTGCGGCCGGCCGTTGCCTGGCCGCTGACGGGTCCGGTCCACCGCTGCGCCGTCCGTCGCAGCGGCAGGCCGGATTCTGTCTGGTCAGGCCTTAATGCGGGGCTCAAATTCCGTTGGTCCCTGTGCTCGTACACATTCCTTATGATGGGGGTGTAACACCCATTCCACCAGTACTCTCCACTCTGTGTCCTCGGAAGTGTGCATTTCAAGGCCAAACTGACGGATGCTTATTGCTGGGTCCAACACCACCTCATCGAAGTCTGGTATTCAGACTTGCTTTGGCGGGGTGGCCGAGCGGTTCTAGGCGCTACAGTATGGAACCGCGCGACCGCTACGGTCGCAGGTTAGAATCCTTCCTCGGGCAGGGATGTGTGTGATGTCCTTAGGTTAGTTAGGTTTAAGTAGTTCTAAGTTCAAGGGACTGATGACCTCAGAAGTTAAGTCCCATAGTGCTCAGAGCCATTTGAACCATTTTTTGAACTTGCTTTGGTGGGAACCCTGGCCGGCTCTCTGTAGCGCAAATGACCCTGCCTTTCGTAAACTGGTATCCACGGATATAAACTTTTTCCAATTAGGATGACGCCTGTACATTCGTGCTGTTTTACGAATGCTACATCCTACCGCACAGTGCATTAAATGCGTGTTTGTCAAATCTCGTGACGAGTAGCGTTCCATCTATGCGTACGCGTCATGCACTGTACACAGTATAACACGCCTCACCGTGGGCACTTCACAAGCTGTATATATATATATATATATATATATATATATATATATATATATATATAATGACAAACATTTAAACAAGAGGGTAATATTTAAACACAAGATTAATCCAAGGTACTTACAACAAGTACTCGGACAGCGTTAAGATTGACTGTTCATTCAAAAATTTCACTAGATGCAAATACTGCAAATGCTACATGACAGCCATCTCCCTGTGCGGCTATGGCTAACGGACGCCCCATTGGAAGGGCAACGTAATTCTAAAACACAATTAAAAAAGGAGTTTAACAACTCGACGCAATAACTGCACTGTCTATCCCAGTAGAACTATTGTTAGTTTGACCCCTTCACAGGTCCACCAAAAAACAATACCACAAGCAACTCAAACAACACTAAAACAAATCACTGTGCAGCAACAGGGCCGATGAAATCACAGGCGACAAGGCTGCAAGTGAATCACCAACCGACAGCTTGTTACCAAGAGGTAACACATTGGGCGGTGGCGGCGGCAACACGCTTTCTATGGAAAACCAATAGCCATCAACCTTAAATAATTTTTTTTTTTCATAATTCGGGGCCACAGTCATAATGTATTTCTTTAAAGCCAGTACCGCCATTAGACTGTTGTTTATTTACAGTGTTACATTTACACTTACACAATCATGATGTCGGCTTCAAAGTGCCATCATCAAGTGTTTTAAGTGTTATCTTAGGCAATTTATAACACTTAAAACAATTGATAATGGCACTTTGAAGCCGAAATCATGATTGTGTAAGTGTAAAAGTAACACTGTAAATAAACAACAGTCTAATGGCGGTGCTGACTTTAAAGAGCCATCAACCGCTCGCGGAACGGTGCCTTTAGTCACTTCCCGCACAATCGGCAACCGTCGTCCCGACCGCTTCATCGCGGAGCGCCAAGTTCCCCCCAGCGCTGTCCAAACGAGACTCGCACGCCGAAAAAATTCAGCCCAGTGGCCCCGGCGTGGCGGCAGCGTCAGCGGACGACCGAAGGAGAAAACCAAGCAGAGGAAGCCGCCCGGAAGAGAAATCAATGCGAGACGACATGGCTCAGTATTAAAATGTAATTTCAGTACACGCAACTGCAGAGCATAGCAACAAATCTCCGTCGGCCATTCTGAAGAAACTATGACGAAGTACACTGACCGGCACGGAGAACGTAACACCCGAGACATGATGTGTAATCATTGCATTGTGTAATTATCTATGTACTAGAGGGCAGCACTTCAACCATTTATTTTCAAACGGCGTTGCTTTGCGAGCAGACAGTGAAGTGTTGATTGTTTATGGCACTAGCCCCGCAACCTGGCAAACGCGTCACTGAATGTAAGCGAATAATGTTTCCCCGCTCTTGTAGCGCTTATTGTTGTGCCCTGAACTGCTCCCCTTTCATTCACAGGTGTGTGTAGGATATTTTTTTGTGATTGTCGCTATCAGCTTTCTGGAGAACACATGTCGTTAAGCCCTAAACAAGTTGCGAAAGCTGTATGCATTACGTTGCAGAGGTGTTGAGGACTAGACCTTAAGGGGCTCCGGAAAGGCTCAAAATCATGAAAAGTTCAATTTTTACTTTTTTGCGTTTTCTGGATCTGCAGACTATTACCTTTTATTAGATATATAATTTATTCAATTCCGAAGACTGCAACTATTTTTAAATTTTTTTTGAAATGTGTTCTACATGGGCGTGACCCACTGTGGCGCTGTTAAACTGCTGTCAAATGGTGTTATTATTAACGTCCGTGTTCATCAGGTACATTTTAGTGATGTGAGATAAAGTATGTGTTGTGGCTAACCTGTGATGGTTCAATATATATCGCTGGTGTGATTGTCGATTGTTTCATGTTTATTTACTCTGTCGTTATCTCGAAAATATTCGTAATTAATTCTGTTTCTTGAGTCTCTGTTTTGTTGAAGTATAATAATGAGTAAAGGGAAAGTTATTAGAAATCCTCTGAAGGCTTTTAAGAAAAGGAGAAATGTTGGAAAGCCAAAGGTATGTGTTATTACCGTAAACAATAAAGACGATAACCAAGTGAGTGAACCTAACCTCTCAAGTACACCTGCCCATAGCAGTCAAAGTGGGAAAGAAAATACTTCACAGAAGAAGCTTGGTTCACTGAGTGAAAACTATGAATGTTTTATGGGCGAATCGGATGTGAATGAAATATTTGATATGTCGGTTCTCAAAGGAATTTTTTCAAACTGTGTAAGATGTATTCATTCTAGTGAAGTTGGTCTGGAACTCTCCATAATAAAGCACGTAGGACTTGCTAGCGAAATACAACTGAAATGTGATAAGTGTTCATACATGACCACCTTTTGGAACAGTGTTGCAGTAACTGCAACTGAAGAAAATGGTAGCAAAATCTACGAACACAACAACGAGCGATGCTTGCTTTAGACAAGGAACGCCTTCGGGCTGCAGACAGGGCTGTAAAGAGTCTAGAAATACAAGCAAGAGTAAACAGGAGGAGGAACAAGAGGAAGCTGGAGGAGGAGTTTGCAGAGGATGAAGATAATCCATCCTATGGACCTGGAATGCACTAAAAAGTTAATCCAATCTTTGTCGCTCGATTCCCAAAACTTTTATTTTCTCATACTAATTACATGTTTTCTAAGGATCTTCCAAACATATTTGTTTCAAACTTTCAGTAAATGTTACACAGTACCATCTGCATAATTAAACACAGCCTTTTTCCAAAAAACTGTATATTTTTGAATATATAAATAAAAAATTGCAAAAAAATGTTGTGAATTTTCATTACAATTGAAAAAAATCATCTTTAATAACTGAACTAAAATTTTGTAAAATCCCTGTGTTAAGTTGTAGCCCATATTCCAATAAATAATCTGTAAAAAGTTCAACTTCCTACCTCAAATACTTTGTGAGGAAAGATGTAATTTATAAGCGTTATTTTAACATTGCAAGTATAGGGCGTTCCGGAGCCCCTTAAAGGATTTCCAGAACCGTACGGAAGTACAGGGAAACTCCAGGCTTTGCAAGGAGACCTCCAAACAGGCCCAAGTAGAGCAACGTCGGAGAGAGATGACCGCTTTTTACAACTTCAAGTTTTGCACAACCAACACAGCACCGCTGCTGCAACACGAAATCGACTCCACCGGGTTCGAGGGGTCACCTGTTAAGCCCGTCTCACACGGAGCAAGGTTCGCCGCAAGTTTGCGGGGTGGCGTGCATGCCTGCCGGCTTGCAGGGAAAGGAGCCGGCTATCTTCCATGCCGAAGCTCTCCCACGGTGCAAGATCGGAGTTGTGTTGTGTTGTGATCGGCTGCATGTTGTATCGAACGAAGATGGCTGCTTCAGGTACAGATGTTCAGAGCAAACTGGCGTTATTGGCTGTTTTCGTGCTAAACGATGCAGAAATGCATGCTAATGAGAGAAGAAGAAAGATAGAATGGACGAAAAACTGGATTAAGAAGAGAAAAGCTGGTAAAGGTGTGCTCTCCATGCTTCATAAAGAATTGAGGTTAGTTCGCATAACACCTACTTTTGTTTGAAAAGAATCACCATTTCATTACAGTTTGACTGTATAAATATACCATTAATGACTGTTACATACGACTTTATTTTATAGGATAGAAGATCGTACATCCTTTGCAAATTTTATACGAATGGTCGAACAAGTCTAATATAGTTTGCGCTTTTCACGACGTACAGACACTGTTCTTCCCTGTAAGTGCATATCAATGCTTCAATCGCTTCCTTGGACCACTGCGGTGCCGTTATTTAATAATTGTAAGAACTTCCTACCGCACCTCACAACAGCAGAAAAGCGACTATCAACAAAGGCTTCCCGCCCAAGCTTTCCGCGTCTGACGTCACAAACGAAACGCCTCATGATTGACCAATGCAGGTAGCACGCAGGGAACCTTGCAAGAAAAATAGCACCGGACCTATCCTGGAAATCTTACAAGGTTCCCAGCAAGGTAGCCCGCTAGCAGACGACGGAGCCCGCAAGGTAGCCGTCGCGCGAGCCAGCAAGGAAACTTACAGCGAATCTTGCTCCGTGTGAGACGGGCTTTAGTGAGAGAACCGTTCGAACAAGGCTGGAAGAAGCCAATCTTCAGTCCAGAAGACCTGCTACAGGTGCGGAACTCACCAGAGAGCACTGCACAGTCGACTACGTTTGGCAAGGGCACATCTTGGCTGGACAGCAGAACAATGAAATCAAGTGTCGTTCATCGATGAGGCGCGATTTGGACTCCGATCACACGACAGAAGAGAGAACGTATTCCCCTTGCACGTTCTCATCTAGGACGCCTTTTCAGGGTGGTTCTGTGATGGTGTGGGCAGGAATCAGTACAGCTGCAAGGACGGATTTGGTCTTCGCGGAGCATAGGAGCCTTACCGTACATGTCTAGGAAATCCTTCTGGAGCATTTTGTGCCTTTCGCTCCAATTATTGGTGATGATTTTACGCTAACGCACGGCAGTGTACACCCACACTTTGCGAGAATTGGGCAAGAGTTCTAGGATGAAACAGAAATTCGTGTTTCGCGTTGGCCTGCTCGAAGCCCTGATTTGAATCCTGTTGAGCACTTTGAAACCGGTTGGGATGAAGAGCCTGTCAGCATGATCCAGAGACCATACAGGACCTACGAAACGCCCTCCTGGAAAAATGGGATATGATTCATCATCAGGACATTACCGCATTAATCAGGAACTTGCCTGATAGGTTGAATGCCGTCACTGGTGCAAGAGGTGGCAACACACGCTTTTGAAGATGTGAACAGAGGTCTCCGAGATCGTCTCTGTGCTAGGCGGAGCGTGACCTTGAGGCGGACTTGGCCTCTGGCGAGCAGCCAGGCGCCGCGGCCTCTCCAGTGTAGCGCGCGCTATTGCTCCGCGACCGGATGTGGTCACGTGACTTGCGGCGGAGTGGGGGCAAGCAATAAGCCGCCTGCAGGGGGTCTACTGCGCTACAGCACGGAGCTTCATTCGCTGTGCAAACGTCGAGGAGTGCGGAAGCTCTGATCTGGGCGTTCACTGGGTGTTGGCTTGCTACGTTCACTTGTGTTACCGTGCCTGTGCGTGCGACATGGTTATCGTCGCCGATGGGGGCGCAGTGTTCCTGTTTATGCCGGCCGGGGTAGCCGAGCGGTTCGTTTTTTCGTTGTTGGACACTTAGATGGGACTGTACCACAATATTCCATTATAAGATAGTGGATTAGTGTCATAAAAGGGTCACAATTTTAAAATAAATTTCAGCTTTTGTAAGAATTGAAGTGTTGGTTTTTCGTGTGGGTCAGTGGATTTGATGACAAATGGTCCTTTTCGCGCCACGTCAAAGATCATTTTCAAAGAAATGTGATGAATATTTGTTCAAATCTCTTTGTCGAAGAAATTGAGGCTCTGTTATATATATATATATATATAAAAAAAGGTAACGCCGGCCCAGCGAAGATTTCAGCGACGTGCTCAGGCCGCATTCTGTTCGGCCCGACCTTTAGTCCAGAGGCAATCGCAGTTTCCCTGCAGTCAACATATGGGTCTTGAGCGACGTCTATTTCGTTCGCTCCGCTCGCTGCAAGCTTTCTCCTTACTTTCTGCATAGCATTCCATTGTCTTTGCACCAATATGTTTTTTTTTTTTTTTTTTTTTTTTTTTTTTGAGTTTGCTGAATTATTATTGTTGAATACCGTCCGTCGGGACACCTCTGTCCATAAGATTTACCTATTCTCTTCGCCTTCCTACTGCGTTCTCCGTAAAGGTCTTGTATTCACTGCCAACAGAATTAAAGACTAACTTTTCCGAAGCCCCGTAATTCCCACCCTCTGCGACGCTAGTTTAAAATTTGCCTCAACGGTGCGTACAATCTTCCTTTGTCATGGCACAAAAGCGTAGCACACTGCAGCGTCACTTAATGCCGCGTCAAACGGCAAGGTGCCGACACGTGCGAAATAATGGCCACACCTCAGAAGTTCAGGTGGCGTGTAAGGTGGGTTAGTGACGTCACATTGGCACTAGATTTCACCACGATTCAGCCCAACGCCACCGTGGACGTGTTACACGGTCGGAAGGTCGTCATAGGGCCTCTTACCCACATTTCACCCCTTCTTTTCACGCCTCTGCGGTGGAGGTCAGAACCGTAGCGCCCGGCGTTGATGGTTCAAATGGCTCTGAGCACTATGGGACTTAACACCTAAGGTCATCAGTCCCCGGCGTTGAAATAACGCGGTTTTCTTATGGGTAGCCGAGGGAAACATTATAGAAACACCGCCGCTCGGAATCGACACGAAAAGGCCGCAGTGGATGGCATAAGGGGTGTCAATGAAACCACCTCTTTCCCTGGGCCGTCGGTTCTCACACTTTTCACGGTCCAAAACGGCAGTTAGCAGTGCGATGAGCAGCAGGAAGAAGCTCTTTACAGCGTTTGGCACTGCTGACACCCTAGGGCGTTTCAGCCCTTCTCTAAGGACACTGTAAGGCTTCAACCTCTTCAAATGTAATCGCACCCTTTTGGAGCACAGCGCGACCACAATTTTTGCCCTCGTGTACAGGTTGGAACCACGAGGGACTGTTCAAAACCATTCGACGTAATCTGAACGTGATTCGAAACAGTAAAGCATGGTTATCCTTCTACAGTGCTCCTATTTTGTATCGTCGTGTGGCATAAACACGGGGGGATGCGACACTGACAGCTGCGTGAATAAAACGGCCGTGAAACGTGTGGGAAGCAACGCCCGAGACGCGGAGGTTTCATTGTTGCCCGTTATTCCACCCCTTGCGGCCTTACCGTGCCATTTCTGAGCAATGCTGTGTCCGGATGGGACAGTAATCTGTTTAATGTTCAAAACAGATAAATTCCAAAGTTCGCAGTATTGTAATTACTGCTGAATCTCATTCTGAAATGAACAACAACAAAAGCAAAACGAGGATAATGGAATATAGTCGAATTAAATCGGGTAATGCTCCGGGAATTAGAGTAGGAAATGAGACGTTTAAAGTAGTAAAGCAGTTTTGCTATTTGGGGAGCAAAATAACTGATGATGGTCGAAATGGAGAAGATATAAAATATAGACTGGCAATGGCAAGGAAAGCGTTTCTGAAGACGAGAAATTTGTTCAAAAAATGGTTCAAGTTGCTCTGGACACTATGGGACTTAACATCTGTGGTCATCAGTCCCCTAAAACTTAGAACTACTTAAACCTAACTAACCTAAGGACATCACACACATCCATGCCCGAGGTAGGATTCGAACCTGCGATCGTAGCGGTCACGCGGTTCCAGACTTAAGCGCCTAGAACCGCACGGCCACACCGGCCAGCAGAAATTTGTTAACATATGGTATAGATTTAGGTGTCAGTAAGTCTTTTCTGAATGTATTTATATGGAGTGTACCCATGTATGGAAGTGAAACGTGGACAATAAATAGCTTAGACAAGAAGAGAATAGAAGCTTTCGAAATGTGGTGCTACAGAAGAATGCTGAAGGTTAGATAGGTAGATCACATAACTAATGAGGAGGTACTGAATAGAATTGGAGAGAAGAGAAATTTGAGGCACAACTTGACTAGAAGAAGGGGTCGGTTGGTAGGGCATATTCTGAGACATCAAGGGATCACCAATTTAGTATTGGAGGGAAGCGTGGAGGGTAAAAATCGTAGAAGGAGACCAAGAGATGAATAAACTAAACAGATTCAGAAGGATGTAGGTTGCAGTAGGTACTGGGAGATGAAGCTTGCACAGGATAGAGTAGCATGGAGAGCTGCATCAAACCATTATCTGGACTGAAGACCACAACCACAACAACTCATTTTGAAAACACTATTGAATTCGGTATCTTTTAGAATTATGACACTAGCAGCAGACATTTTACTTGGTTCATTATAAGCATAAACCGTATGTGAACAAACACAGACGCCAAGATTGGTCAGCAGCCGTAGCACTGGTGTAGTTACGCTCTTGCCTAGTGGTCGTATTTATGTATTACATATCTTGTTACTATGTTACGGTAAATGAAACTTTAAGATATTCTAATGTATTAACTAACATCGGTGTATTTCGTAATCATACTTTAGTAGTTTTTATTTAAAAAATGTTGTACAGTCGCAGTCTCTGTACTGTTGTGCTCTGATTGTCGCGCTGTTAATACGCAGTATGAAAATGGCTGACTCTGCTTCTTTCTCCGCAGGGAACATCATTAAAAAGTGACGAGAAACAGATTGCTTTTAAAGTTTTTCAGAAGTTTACAGAACAAAATCGGCTTTCAAGTTTTATGAGGACTTTATTTACTAAATTTAAGGCGTTTCTGTAAACTGTATGTACAGCTGAACCGGTAGCGTTGTAGAATCGCGGTCTGGTACAGTCGATAGATCACTGATTCAGATCTCGCTTTTGTGTTTTTTCGTTCAATCTGGAATACCTATAGCCTTTCAATATAAAATTCATCGAACATATGCTAATTAAAATATCTAACCGTAATTTTTTTTATTAAAAAATGGGTGTATTCTTCTGTCTTATTACTTATTGCACGCAACATTCCAGTTTTCACTGCAAATATAAATTCGTGATTATTCAAGATTGTTTAAATTATGAAAATATAACAAATTAAATTTTGATGATGAAAATGAAAAATAAAATACTCTTCATTTGTATTACGTCCACTGTTTTATACCACAGATGTGGTCTCACACGAGTAACAATGATAAGCGTCGTAGGAACACGGGAAGGAATAATTTTCGCGGCATCGAGCACACCACACATATGCTGATACATTAATACAGAAGCCACCGCAGTATGAACCCAACGGAATTGATCTTGTGCCTAGTTAAGGGATTTGTCCCGAGACATAATAAGACATTTACGCTGCCAGACGAGACAGAATTAATGCACAAACATTTGTCATACCTCAGTGCTAAACGCTGGCGGACTACAGAACGACACGTCATAAAAGAAGAGAAGAAAATACGGCGCTTGGATGGCTTCGTGGATTCTATTGTTGATCGACTCGTTATCAAAGTGGCAGACGACTGTTCCAGTACTGAAAGGTATTTCTCGGATTTGGATATGGCAGGAGTTCAGAATTACAAGGCGACTGACTGTAAGTAATACCTTCAGTAGCTTCAATATTTAACTATACGATGAAACACGTGCAATACACATTTGAGCCACACATAGCTGGTACAGAAAAAGTTCCCTGTGTTTAAGTCAGGAAATTTTATTACTACCGTTTTTAATAACGATACTACGTTATCTAAGAACGAGAAGATGTTATACTTTCCGTCTGATCCTCTAAGAAGCGTGCGGTATTGCTGGAATTATGCCGAATATTAATTCATTCTGTTTAATGACACTGGCCAACAACAAAACAATTTTTGAATGTTTCCTGCACTTCACGGGTCAATTCCAACTAATTTTGCGTTGAGAAAAACCAATATGGCAATGACAAATTTTCAGCCGGCCGCTGTGACCCAGCGGTTCTATGCGCTTCAGTCCGGAACCGCGCTGCTGCTATGGTCGCAGTTTCGAATCCTGCTCGGGCATGGATGTGTGTGATGTCCTTAGGTTAGTTAGGTTTAAGTAGTTCTAAGTTCTAGGGGACTGATGACCACAGATGTTAAGTCCAATAGTGCTCAGAGCCATTTGAACCATTTTTGAATGCCAAATTTTCCTTTTCTCTAGTTTCTGTGATACACACTAGGTGGAAGTATTTTGTATTAACGGATTAAGGGAAAAAGATACCTTTTAATTACATTTGCTAACAATATTGAAAGTGTATGTGAATTTTTTAAAATGGTAGTTACATTTTAGGCGTTCTAAATTGCTGGAAGAATACCTCGCAGATGGGTCTGAAGAGATTCGTGTGGTGGCTTGCATGAGATCGTTGTCTGTTAGCTTGCCTCTTGTAACGGAGTTCCGGAGTATTCCTACACAAAGACCACCAGTAATGCGCAAGCATTGCTTCATTCCAATGGCCCTGATATCTTTGTTCCATAACAGAAACGTCCTGATGGAATCTTTCTCCATGTTCATGACTGACAGTTCCACAACTAGGACGGAAAAAGTCTAGGTGGAAGTGGAGAAAATGGATTTTAAGGAACATGTTGCACCCAAGGTTAGCCGCGAGGGATTAGCCGAGCGGTCTAAGGCGCAGCAATCATGGACTGTGCGGCTGGTCCCGGCGGAGGTTCGAGTCCTCCCTCGGGCATGGGTGTGTGTGTTTGTCCTTAGGATAATTTAGGTTAATTAGTGTGTAAGCTTAGGGACTGATGGACTTAGCAGTTAAGTCCCATAAGATTTCACACACATTTGAACTTTTTTTTTTTTTTCACCCAAGGTTATGGTATTTTTGCAGGAGCGCTGTCAGCAACTGAGCATAGTTATCATCTCTTTTGTTGCCTAAAAATCCACGAACAACTCCCTTGAGGGCTTCCCAAGCTTCCTTTTCCTTCCTCTCCAAAACTGGGTCAAATGCAGGATCCTTTATAAGTTCTCGATTTTGTGGCCCGATAAAAATACCTTCCCTAAATTTCCGTCGCTTAATTTCGGAAATTTCTCTTTTATGTACTTAAAAACCCGTCCTTCTTGGTTAATACCTTTGACAAAACTTTTCATCATACCCAGCTTGATATGCAGGGTGGAAGAAGAGCATCTTTTGCGTCCACAAGAGGCTCGGCAACGACATTTTTCTCGCTAGGGTCAAGATTTCTAGCAGGCCAGTCTGCTATGCTATAATGCGATTTCGTATCCCTGTTGTCCCACACACATAAGAAGCAGCAATGTTTTGTGTACCCCAGTTGGGTTCCTAAGAGCATGACAATGACTTTTAGATCACCACAGATTTGCCATTTGTATTCATGATATTTGACTGAGTCCAAGAGGGCTGTCATATTTGAATATGTCTCCTTCATGTGAACTGTACCACCAACAGGAACAGAAGGAAGACAGTTGCCATTGTGAAGTAACAGAGCTTTCAAACTATGCTTTGATGAGTCTATGAATAGCCTCCATTCAGTTGGATTATGGTTCAGATTCAAAGATTTCATCAAGTCATTAATGTCGCAGCAAACTACAAGATTGTTTTTCTTTTGAAAAAAGGGAAGCAGTTCCGTGTGACGTTTTCTGTACTGTGAGACTGTGACATCACTTCCGAAAAGGTTCCATTGCTGTAGTCGAGACCCAAAAATTTCTGCCTTCTCTGACAGGTCAAGGTCTCTAATGAGATCACTCAATCCAGATGAGTCAGTCTGTGCGGTTTATCATCTTTGTCCTCAAAATAAAGGTCACGGGATGTGGAAGGCTTGTTTGGTTCCTCTTCTTCTTCTTGTTCGAATCTGTCTTTATTTTCCACTTCAAACACACAATTTTCTGGTGGAGTAGGAACTGGCAAACTATCTGAATGCGGAAGGGTCGATTAGCAGAAAGAAGATTCGGGTACTGAACTGTTCGTCTTTTCTTCATAGACAATACTGCCTTTATAAGTGGAGTCAAGCAGAAATAGCAGTCAACTGTATGGTTTGTAGGCTCCCGCCAAACCATAGACACAGCACAAGCCATACATTGTTTCTTATTTTTCAGCCATTCTCGCAGTGTAATTGAACATGCATAGCAACATATCGGGTGATCAAAAAGCCAGTATAAATTTGAAAACTTAATAAACCACGGAATAATGTAGATACAGAGGTAAAAATTGACACACATGCTTAGAATGACATGGGGTTTTATTAGAACAAAAAAAAAAAAACAAAGTCCTTCTAGACGCGTGAAAGATCTCTTGCGCGCGTCGTTCGGTGATGCTCGTGTGCTCAGCCGCCACTTTCGTCATGCTTGGCCTCCCAGGTCACCAGACTCAGTCCGTGCGTTTATTGGCTTTGGGTTACCTGAAGTCGCAAGTGTATCGTGATCGACCGACATCTCTAGGGATACTGTAAGACAACATCCGACGCCAATGCCTCACCGTAGCTCCGGACATGCTTTGCAGTGCTGTTCACAACATTATTCCTCGACTACAGCTATTGTTGAGGAATGATGGTGGACATATTGAGCATTTCCTGTAAAAACATCATCTTTGCTTTGTCTTACTTTGTTATGCTAATTATTGCTATTCTGATCAGATGAAGCGCCATCTGTCGGACATTTTTTGAAAGCTTGTATTTTTTTGGTTCTAATAAAACCCCATGTCATTCCAAGCATGTGTGTCAATTTGTACCTATCTACATTATTCTGTGATTTATTCAGTTTTCAAATTTATACTGACTTTTTTATCACACGGTATACGTGGAGCCCAAGACTTATCTCGGTTCTTGACTTTCAGACCGAAAGCCTCTTCACAAGAGGCGTCCGATTGTGTGCCTGTGAGATAAATTTTATTTCACCACAAATGTAACAAAAATTATGCACGTTATTCACACATTTTCGTGGCATTTTTACGGATTTTTCACTACAAAAGCACCCTTAAACCAGAAATTCTGGTTTAATTACAGCAGAAACTATATGAAGCTCACAGTCACAGCAACAGTATCTTATGTTTATCGGGACAGATGTGCCAACTCCGAAAACAAAATTTCCCCCAAACAGAAAATATTGACTGTAAAAATGAAATGTCACTTTATCTTCAAATCAAGAGCTAATCTATCGTTCTTATGGTGATTTTGTTGATTCAGCAGATGGCAATACATAGGACTTATCTATTTTTGAGGTCGCAACGTTTTCATTGTTGACCAGTGTAATTAAATGACATTCAAAGCTGCATTGTTTCTCTGCTCGTCGCTTTTTAGCTGAACTGCAACTGCTCACGTCAGTGTAGGTTAGTTGGACCCGCTGGCTGGCCTGTGCTGTCCAAGTTAAAATACGCCGGTAAAGCTATTGTCCTGCCTTATCGCTCAGTCCCAGGGGGGCGCAGAAAGCAACGTGTTTTCTCAGTTGTGCGCATGACGTCACGGTGGAAGCAGCTGTGCCAAACACTACACAGTTCGAATTGTGTGTGATTGTTTTTCTTGTGTTGTTTTGTGTTTGAAGGAGTATTTTGATTGAGTTCTTTCTTCATTCAACAGCGGAAACTGTCGGAATTCGGGAGTGTTAACGGTTTTTGCTGTAATTGATATTTGATTCGGAACTGAAATAGTTAGCGATAGTGGACAGCGGAATCAACATTGTGTTCGCCAGCTCTATAGTTTATGGTTCGTCCTGTGAAATTCTTATTGGAGAATCTACAAGTGAGTGAGAAAATTAATTTTTACAATGCCAGGCTGTGCTGTAACGGGCTGTTTTTCCTACAACTGGAGCAAAAAGGGAACTGACGTAATGTATCACAGTTTCCCGCGTAGTGAAACATTACAAGAACTATGGTTGTCGAAATGTTGTGGGAAAGACAGTGTAAATGTTGCGCATGCAAGAATATGTTCTCGCCATTTCGCAGAAACAGATTACTTAAAGGATTTACAGTCTGAATTGCTTAATTTGCCCCGAAAAAGAATGCTCAAGCCAGATGCAGTTCCTTCGCGCAATTTGCCGTGCAGTAGTGCGACTGTCAATGTGTCACCCGCAACAGAAGACAGAACCAAACGGTATAAGAAACGAGAACTACATAAGAAATCTCTGGAAACTCTGGAAAAGCTGTCAACAAATAAGAAACATCATAATAATAGCACATGTACAGATGACTGTTTTTTTTTTTTTTTTTTTTTTTTTTTTAGACACAGGTAAAGTTACTTTGATGAATACTATAGCGGCTTGAGAAAGAAGGAACGCTGTTCTTACAAACAAGTGTGTGCAACTTCGAGCTCTTAAGTAAATTCATTTCAATGCGATTAAATGAATAGTTTCTGATTTATTTGAGCCGAGGTTTCGAATTTCAAGTGTGTGTCAGTGTGGTTGTGATCTGACATTTTACCGATGTGTGAGGCATAAGCTGCGAAAGAATATAACTCATCAGTTTTAACTGTAATATTTTAGCAGCATAAAAGCAGTTTAGACATCTCATTTCTGGTATAAACAAAAACTTCCGCCAAAAACTTGACGTAAACGCGCATGCCGTGTCGTCTGCTTGTGAGCGCTTGCTTCCACGCTGACGTCACTAGGCCAGCCAATGGCAGAGCAGAGCGCTTACTGCCCAACCTTATTATTTCGTGACCTTGGCTCAGTCCATGTGCGCGTAACGCACAGCATAAAACGTATCTGTATCATCGTGCTTGACTACTCCAGACAGCATGGGTTCAGCTTCATGTGAAACGAAATCCAGTGAGGTTCCAGCAAACGCTGAAGAATACATGGTGTAAAATTTATTCTTACGATAAAAAGAGTATAGTTTATCTCCATTTGAAAGATGAAGCCGATACCTATATCTTTGTAATTAATGTAACAATAAAAAAAGATTATAAGACAAGTTACTGAGAGTTTTTCATAATTCATTCACGTGAAAACAGAATAACGATATGTCAAACGATTCGAGGAATATTTGACGTGAACATCGTACCTGAATTACCCTGTATACATGGTGATTTAGCCACCCTACCGACGTCGTTTTATGCAACCCTAAATTGTATATCAGGCCTTCAAAAAACTACGCGGGAGAGTTTCGAGTTCTCCCGCTTGCTACAGAAAAAACGAACACCACCTTTTTGTACGAAATTTAATGTAGTTAAATTCTGTTATGGGACACTTTTTCGTTGGCGGACACGGTTTTCGAGTTATTCAAGGGAAAAATTAGAAAGTGACCTGTAAAAACACGTGCACCCCACACTCATCCCTCATCAGTCAGGATTTATGGTGGCACTTCCTCCAACCAGTGTACAAAAATTTCCACCTGCGCGAATTATTCCCAATATTCGACCTTTTTTAGTGTCTGTTGATTGCGATATCACGCTACCAGCACAGTCGAAAAACGACTTTTGTGAAAGTTGCGCCAAATTAATTGCGTTGACAATTCGATCCAAGCGTAACCCTTACAAGCGCAGTAGTTTCGTAGTCAGGAGGCCTGACGAATACAATGATGTAATCGTTTATTTAACGCTGTTAAAATTCGCAAAATTGTTAGGTAAAATTTACGCAGGCGTCAATTTTACAATTTATAAACGCTCCATTAAGCCGGTGCCGTCGTTAATGAAGACCAAAACAGATTAAATGTGGGAAATAATTCGTGCAGTCGCAAATATGTGTGCAGTGGTAGGAGAGAGTGCTGTGAAAAACATATAAGAAATCCTGTTCTGTGGAGCCAGAGAGGGGGGGCGGGGGGAGGGGGGGCGTGCGTCTGGTCACTTTTGTTTGTATGTTTTCCATGAGTAACTCGAAAACTAGAAAACTACGGCCTCTAGCGAAAATGTACCCAAGTGCAGAATTTAACCATATTAAATTTCCTACAGAAAGGTCGTGTTCATTTTTTTTCCTGTAGGACTAGCAGTTCGTGCGTAGTGAGCGAGAGAATACCTAACTCTGGCGCGTTGTTTTTAAAGGCCAGATGTAACAATCTGAGTCTCCACCTCCACCACAAAAAAAAAAAAAAAAAAAAAAAAACCAGACATGTTAGCGTACTGTTGTGTTTCTGTGACTGTTGGCGTTTTCCGCTTGCGAAGTCGAAAATCGGCAAGGGAGATTCACCAAATGCTTCAAGAGGCTTTCCAGGAGGATTCCATGAGCTACACACAAGTTTTCGACTGGTTTTGACGCTTTCAACGTGGTGAGATGAGTGTTGAAGGCCAACCTCGTTCTGGACGCCCTGCAACATCGCGAAACGAGGAAAACATTGAAAAAATCCGCCAAAAAATCAACGAAGATCGTCGCTTCACGATCGACCATATTTCGCCGTTTCAGAGACAGGCCTAAGTTGGAGCTCATGCCAGGAGATTTTTGAATGGAGATTTGCTCATGTGACGTGTTTCCGCTAAATTTATTCCGCACCTTCCCACGCAGGAGCAAAAAACGATGTACCTGAATGTGTGCCAGGACTTGAAAACGGAGACTGAATGCGATCGAAACTTTTTGTACAGTCAAAACACGTAATGAGAGTTGGTGTTATGGGTATGACCCAGAAACCAACATGGTCAAGCCAGTGGAGGACTTCCAACTCTTCTAGACCAAACAAGCACGGCAAATGAAGTCGAATGCGAAGACCATGACCATTGTCTTGTTCGATGTTCGTGGAGTTGTGCATCGGGAATTTGTACCCCTGGCCAGACTGTCAACCAGCAATTTCGTTTGGAAGTTTTCAGACTTCTGCGAGGGGACGTGCGAAGGTAACGCCAGGAGCTTTGGCGATCAGGTGACTGGTTCATTCATCACGAAACGTCCCCCGCCCCCCCCCCCCAGCCCCCCCCCCCCCCACAAACACACACGGCCTTTCAGGTGACCCACATATAATGATCCGAGGGGATGGTCTTTCGTCCCCCCCTTTTCCTGTTTCCGCGAATGAAAAAGAAGACTAAAAGGGAAGTGTTACGATGATGTGGAGGCAAAGGCCCTGGACAGTATCAGAGTTGACGAGTTCCAGACATGTTTCAAACAGTGGGAAAAAAAGACAAGTGCATCGCATCTAATTGAATTTTGAAGATGACTTAATGAATTGAGTAAAAAGGTTCATGAATAATTTTTTTATAACATAAATCCGGTTGTTTTGGGTCCCCCCTCGTACACTGGAGCCTGACACATTCTCCAACTCGCTGAATCTGTTTAATCAAAAATGGCCGTTGTAGAATGTTAACCCGTGTTGGATATATTTCTGTGGACGCCCATGGACCACGTATTAGATTTGTTTTTTTCTACAGAAATTAACGAGGAAGCAGCGCAATGTAAGGATGTGTATTATGGTGATGCAGCCTCCACAAATTCTGAGGTCTTCCGTGAATTGTTTCACGCAAACGGCGCAGGGCTTCCAGAGAGTACTCACCGATCATGCGACGCGGTAGCGACAGTCTCACGACACACTACGGTGCTGGAATACGAGAGCTTGATGAGCAGAATTGTCACGTACGGTGGAATATGACGGAGCTGTTTTCGATCGTGACTCGTTCATTGGGATAATTGGGTCCTAGTTCTGACGACATGCGGTAATATCCTTACTTCATCACCACTTACACCCATCTGACAGTTTGTGACTTCGTATAGCAACTACCCATCAATATTCACTGGGAACTCGTATTGTCTCAATTCAACGATTTTGTAACAAATTTTCCTGCCACACGTTTCATGCAGAAAACATGTGAAAAATTTACTTTTTATGATAGAGATAGTATACCTATGCCATTATTAGCAACCTGTCTAGTAGGGAGTCGGCGATTATAGTAATACCTGCTCAACATTTTCAGAGCGATCTTTGGTTGCTGACGTTCTGCGGTGCTTTGCACAGGGTGTACAAGATTTATTAGTCACATAAGGATTGCCGAAAACGTTCTACATCTTGAGTGTGGTGCTGGACTTATTTTATTTCATTTTTACAACCAAAATTTAACGTAATTTCTTTGTCCGTTTTCCTATTACCTCTATGTAAAATCGGTGAACTCATCAAAACTCGTGCAGCCTTCACGTCAGGAATAAAGCAAAAGTATGTATACCAATATCTAAATACAAATGAACAAGTGTTCGCCGGCCGAAGTGGCCGAGCGGTTCTTGGCGCTACAGTCTGGAACCGCACGAGCGCTACGGTCGCAGGTTCGAATCTTGTCTCGGGCATGGATGTGTCTGACGTCCTTAGGTTAGTTAGGTTTAAGTAGTTCTAAGTTCTAGAGGACTGATGACCTCAGAAGTTAAGTGCCATAGTGCTCAGAGCCATTTGAACCATTTGAACAAGCGTTCCAATTCGGTAACAAAAAATGAAACACTTAGGGGCATGCAGCGTGCGGTATTAGAAAAAAAACCACATAATTTCTTATAATTTTTTCAAGTCCTTTTCTTGTCGTAAATCTACATGAAGTTTAAATTCATAAAAAATGGTCCAGCGCTTCGTTAATACACTAGAGTGGCAGATAACATCTTCGTCAGTTTAATGACAGAGGCCACGACACTGAATATATGAACTTATTAAAAGAGCTGCATCCGACATTAGAAATTCTCAACACTGGTGCGGCGTTTTTTTGTCCGCGCTGTTACCGCCCCTCAAGCAACCGACCATCACGCGTTCCACGCCGCCGGCCTTCCCCTCCAGTTCCCCCTCCAAGCGGCTGCCAGGCTAAACGGGTTCCCCTCCACCCGCCGACGTGGGCAATCATCCGTTCGTTCCCCTCGTCGGCCATTATGTAGACATCGCAATGGCTGTAATCGAGTCCCTAACGTAATCACTACTGGGACTCAATGATCCGGCGCTTAGCATCAACAGGTGTATGCTAAGAGCTTTCAGGGAAGCTCGGTGGTGGCAGCACCGTCGTGCCGCTGCCCAATGGCGCATGCGCTGCTGCGAAGTTCTTATCTTAACTAAGAATATACCGGTACGCCGTTTGAATGCAGTTGCTCGCTGTAGTGTTGGCAGAAGAGCCAACACTGTTTTTCTAGAGGAGGTCGAAATGCACGCGTTTAATTACACGCTGACTGGCGTGAGGTCTGGAATAGGACAATATCTTGAGAATTGCAAATAAAGTACGTATATGATGTAATACTTAACTTTAATCCACAATTGTAGAACATCTCTCGTTACGGTACATGCTTCATAATATTAATTATCAGTTGAGTACGGCGCCTTGCTAGGTCGTAGCAAATGTAGCTGAAGGCTATGCTAACTATCGTCTCGGTAAATGAGAGCGTATTTGTCAGTGAACCATTGCTATTAACGTCGGCTGTACAACTGGGGCGAGTGTCAGGACGTCCCTCTAGACCTGCCGTGTGGTGGCGCTCGGTCTGCAATTACTGACAGTGGCGACACGCGGGTCCGGCGTATACTAATGGACCGCGGCCGATTTAAAGGCTACCACCTAGCAAGTGTGGTGTCTGGCGGTGACACCACACTCGCTACATATAGAGTTTTAACAGCTGGTTACGTATTCCTTAACCAATTCCACATACATGACGGTTCACCTTCTCGCTGCAAACACGGAAAGTAATGAGTGAATCCTGAAAAAAGCGTTCAGAAACTGCAGATGATGTGATAGAAACGGGAAACATTACGTAGCGTCGGTGGTACCTTGACTGCATGTCTTTAAATTGCAAAGAAAAGGAAGTAAGATTAATTCTTGATACCAGTAGTGCAATAAATTAGAATTATTCTAAATCAAGTGGCTCTGAACACTATGGGACTTAACATCTGAGGTCATCAGTCCCCTAGAACTTAGAACTACTTAAACCTAACTAAGTTAAGGACATCACACACATCCAAGCCCGAGACAGGATTCGAACCTGCGACCGTAGCGGTCGTGCGGTTCCAGACTGAAGCGCCTAGGACAGCTCGACCACATCAGTGCAATTCTGAAGATCATTTCTGTTCCATTGCTATTTTTTAAACATGTTTGCCGCAAGAACTTTGACAGTTTACTGTAATTTTTTGAAAGTAGAGAAATAGTTTGTTTTGCTGACACTGTTCTATTACCGTATTTTTCTTATGTTGAATGTTTGTCGTAAAAAGTTAGAAAATTGAATGCAGCATCAATTGTGTAAAGAACTGTATAAGAAGCAGTCAGATGAAAACGAGGCTGACGGAAAGAAGTACGTAAACTGTTTATTATATCAAAAATACGGCCTAATCGTCATAACTATTTATACACTTATCCCACTGCGTGCCAACACGGTAAATGTCTTCATGAAAAACTGTTTGCGGTTGTCTGTGGACCACCATTGTACCCAGGATCCAGTTGTTACCAAGGTTGTTTTGCCTGCGCTGCAGAAGTTTCGTTGGGAAGCTCTTACACGTCCTCCATACAGTCCCGATCCCTCCATATGCGATATCTATATTTTTCATGCTCTGAAGAAAGACATTCGTGGTCGTCGATTTCCTTCGGACGAGGAGGTTCACGTGTGGCTACAATCGTGGCACCGTAGGCAAGAGAAAATATTTTTTCCACGAAGGCAATGACCATCTAGTCTCACAGAGAGATAAATCTATTAACAGTTATGGCGATTACTTTTGAAATAATGAACAGTTTACTTACTTTTTTCCGTCTGCCCCGTTTTCATTTGACTGCCCCTTATACTACCTTTACAGCAACATGCCTTCTGTGATGACAGTGGGCCCGAGGTTTAAAGCTGCCAGAAAATAAGTTTTATAACATCCAAACGGTACGTCTCATATACAGGGTGGTCGGAGACTTCTAGGACTTGCAGAGGGTAGTGAGTACATCGTATTTTGAATAGGAACCCATGTCCGGAAACGTCATCCAACGAGACTACAAAGCCTCAAATTTATAGGCGCGGGCGTCTGTAAACTTGCGTATACACGGGGTGATCCCGTGATGCAGTTACAGACTTTCTACGATGATGGAGAACGATAAATGTATTAATTTGAAGTAAGGATCCCTGTACCGGAAACGAACGAGTCGAAAGTTATAAACGGAAACCGTTCTGATACCTCAGACATTAGAATACACGTACCGGTTCTTGTGTTGCGTAGAGTGTAGGGTTGGTAACTTTCTGTGGTGGTAGTGTGGACAAAAACGAGAAGAAATGTCCAATAAACGTAGGCTCTATATTGCATACCTGAGGAGCTATGACCATTCGTTCATCTTCGCTAACGTGAAACACATCTCCTCTACTGAGCAAGTGTTCATAGCTGTTAAGGTACGGTCCGCAGCTCGTTGTCTCGCGATCGCGAACACAAGCTATGGACAAAGAAGGTACGACTCTTATGTGCTTTTTGGACTCCAGCAAAGCTGACTTTGATATTCTAGCCGGCCGGGGTGGTCGAGCGGTTCTAGGCGCTACAGTCTGGAACCGCGCGACCGCAGGTTTGAATCCTGCCTTGGGCATGGATGTTTGTGATGTCCTTAGGTTAGTTAGGTTTAAGTAGTTCGAAGTTCTAGGGGACTGATGACCTCAGAAGTTAAGTCCCATAGTGCTCAGAGCCATTTGAACCATTTTTTTGATGTTCTACTTGCTAAACACAAAACCTTTCTTCAAGTGCTGTGTAATGATCGGAACAAAAAGGTCACAGTGGAAGAATGCAGTATCTGGAGTTCCCCAAGGATCAGTATTCAGCCCCTTCTCTTCTCATTATATGTTAATGATGTGTCGACTATTATCTCCCATTGCAAGTATCATTTATACGCTGTCGAGCTTCAATTGTGCCCAAGTGCAGGCCCAACAAACCTGTGCACAGTACACCAGCACATAAATGCTGTCTTCCTTGCTTGATCAGAGTGGGAGCACGACATACACTATGTGATCAAAAATATGCGAACATTCCCCAAAACATACGTTTTTCGTATTAGGTTAATTATGCTGCCACCTACTGCCAGGTACTCCATATCAGCGGCCTCAGTCGTCATTAGACATCGTGAGAGAGCAGAATGGGGCGCTCCGCGGATTTCACGGACTTCGAACGTGGTCAGGTGATTGAGTGTCTGTACGCTCCTAAACATCCCCAGTTCCACTGTTTCCGATATGATAGTGAAGTGGAAACGTGAAGGGACACGTACAGCACAAAAGCGTACAGGCCGACCTCGTCTATTGACTGACAGAGACCGCCGATTGTCGAAGAGGGTCGTAATGTGTAATAGGCAGACATATATACAGACCATCACACAGGAATTCCAAACTACATAAGGATCCACTGCAAGTATACTATGACAGTTAGGCGGGAAGTGAGAAAACTTAGATTTCATGGTCGAGCGGTTGCTCATAAGCCACACGCCACGCCAGTAAATGCCAAACGACGCCTCGCTTGATGTAAGGAGCGGTAACATTGGACGATTGAAAAGTGGAAAAACGTTGTGCGGAGTGCCGAATCACAGTGCACAATGTGGCGATCCGATGGGAGGTTGTGGGTATTGCGAATGCCCGGTGAACGTCATCTGCCAGCGTATGTAGTTCCAACAGTAAAATTCGGAGGCGGTGGTGTTATAGCTTCTTGCTTCCCATTGTTGAAGAGCAATTCGGAGATGGCGATTGCATCTTTCAACACGATCGAGCACCTGTTCATAATGCACGGCCTGTGGTGGGGTGGTTACACGACAATAACATCCCTGTAACGGACTGGCCTGCACAGAGTCCTGGCCTGAATCCTATAGAACACCTTTGGGATGTTTTGGAACGCCCACTTCGTGCCAGGCCTCGCCGACCGACATGGATACCTCTCCTCAGGGCAGCACTCCGTGAAGAATGGGCTGCCATTCCCCAAGAAACCTTCCAGCACCTGACTGAACGTATGCCTGCGAGAGTGGAAGCTGTCAACAAGGCTAAGGATGGGACAACACCATACCGAATTTCAGCATTACCGATGTGTGGGTGGGGGTGGGGGGGGGCGCCACGAATTTTTAAGTCATTTTCAGCCAGGTGTTCAAAATGTTCAAATGTGTGTGAATTCCTATGGGACCAAATTGCTAAGGTCATCGGTCCCTAGACTAACACACTACTTAAACTAACGTAATATAACTTATGCTAAGGACAACACACACACACACCCTTGCCCGAGGGAGGACTCGAACCTCTGGCGGGAGTGGCCGCGCAATCAGTGACAGCCGGCCGGGGTGGCCGAGCGGTTCTAGGCCCTACAGTCTGGAACCGCGCTACCGCTGCGGTCGCAGGTTCGAATCCTGCCTCGGGCATGGATGTGTGTGATGTACTTAGTTTAGTTAGGTTTAAGTAGTTCTAAGTTCTAGGGGACTGATGACCTCAGAAGTTGTGTCCCATTGTGCTCAGAGCCATTTGAATCATTTTTGAATCAGTGACATGGCGCCTCTAACCACGCGGCCAGCCAGGTGTGCGGATACTTCTGATCACATAATGTAGGTTGAAAAAATAACCCATTTAAAACGCAGGCAGTGTTAGTCGCTCGCAGAAGCCTCTTACTCTTCAGTTCAGAGAATCTCTTCCAGTTCCAGTCCTAAACAGCACAGAAATCACCTTTTCTTCTTCTGCAAAGAACTTTGGGATAATTCTGAACCGTCACCTGGACTGGACTGAAAACACAACTTCAGGCTGTCAGAAAGTGTCAGCACCACTACTTTCACTACAGAAATAAGAAAACGTATTTCCTCTCGAACTTAAGTGGGGTAGGACGTCAAATGAGCCGACTTGGAGCAGGAGAGGCATCACAGGACATTTTAATTTCCACTGTCTATACTTTTACAAATAAATTCATAAAATTTTGTCAGCATGACCAGGAACGATTCAGAATTTACACTCACAGCAGTGGAAGTTCGAAAACATAACAAATAAATTTTTTTTACATGTGAAATTTCATCATTTTTTTCACTTACTAATGGCAGCATTTGTTGCTATAGGAACACTTTTCTTCATAAGTAAGAGAGGTTCTTCGATGAATTTTGCGCAGCATACAAATCATACTCAAAGTTGTATGAAACTCTAGAAGTTTACAAATCTATTAAAAACTGTGGTAAAAATTGAGGTAATTAACTACAAAATTTGTGTTTTTTCTAAATACGAAGTTTAAAATACAACAGCTCGTTGGTTTTTTCATAAATTAAATAAATTCCATAGTTTCATACACCTGTGAGTATGGTTTGTATGCTGTGCAAAATTCATCGAAGAATCTCTCTAACTTATGAAGAAAAGTGTTCCTATAGCAACAACTGCTGCCATTAGTAAGTGAAAAAAATGATGAAATTTCACATAAAAAAATTTAATTTGTTATGTTTTCGATCTTCCACTGCAATGAGTGTGAATCCTGAATCCTACCTGGTGATGCTGACAAAGTTTTATGAATTTATTTGTAAAAGTATAGACAGTAGAAATTAAAATGTCCTGTGATACCTCTCCTGCTCCAAGTCGGCCCGTTTGACGTCCTACCCCCTTTAAAAGAAATTCGTAGCCACTAATTCTCCCATCTCTGATAATGGGGATCATATTTTCCAGTGACTTTCACTGGCGATGAATGCTTGTATGCGATACATTTGTGATGTACACTATTTCGGCCATGTCACCCCCAGCTACGTTCCGATAAGTGTAGAGATTATCACGCACTGTGTTTGCTGTATCATCTTCTGAGTCATTGCATCCCTTACTATTTGTCTTCGACCCTTGAGAGTGCCCTGCAACCTGTGAGAGACTGCAGGGCAGTCTCACTTCTGATACGGTGTTTTGCTTCTTAATGTTCTTAGGGAAGATGATCTTTATTGCTTCGTTGCTATAATGGATACGATCTGACTTCATTCATATGCTGAAATGGTTGGCAGTAGTTAACACTCTTGCTTGTGTGCTCTAGTGAAGGAATAGTGGCAAGCTTTACCTGCGTCCAAAGGAAGAGGGTGCCGATTTAAACGACTGCAGTAAAAGCATACAGCGACTGAGGGGCGAGGGGAGCGTTTTTTCTGCCGAACCTGGGTGAAAACATTTGCGGACCGCCGTGTTCTGTGGTCTCATTGTGCACACACTTTGGATGGCGCCGGTCCGTCGGCGCTCACCTCCAAGTAGGCTGACAAGAGCCGAGGAGTCGCTGCTGCTACGGGCAGAGCATTGATGACCAGCAATAAAGCAGAGGATGGGCCCTTGTTAGGAAGGAAGCCGATGAGATGACTGTGTGTTTGTGTGAATTTCCGTGGAACAGGTCAGCGACGCCCAGACGTTCAGGCTCTGTTGCAAAACATATTTGTGAAGGCACGAGGCGTTTACGGAGTTTATGGCTGTTCTTTGCAAAGTTCGAAATGGACGCAAGAGGGGAAATAACGAACTTTTTATGGAGGGCTGTGATTCCACCAAGCTTATGCTTTTAGTAAAGACACGGCGTAAACGCTTGGAAAAAAGACCACGAAGCTGAATCTTTTTTTCCTTTTCTCCCAATTAATTTTTAAAGTCGACGATTGATGAAATCTGTGTATGCAGAGCAAGGGGTAGTCTCCCAGCTTCGAATGCCACACTCCAGCTCATGATTGGCTTGTGCTAAAGTGGGAGTAGACTAAGATGTAAATGTGGTTTGCTGCCGAGCTGGCGAGGAAAGCTGAGAGAAAGAGAAGAGCACACTCTTGTAATGGCACTTCGCTAGTAAAAAACTGCAGGCCTTTACCTAAACAGTGAGACTTGTGTCCTTTGCTAGTGTGCCACTTAGAACCTGTGCCAGTCACCATGTGAACCATCAGCGTGCACACAACGAGTGATGCATGGGTGTACTTATTTGTTTTGAGCCGGCCGTCTAAACATTTGACATATTCCGTCACACACAGTCGTGGCACGGAGTCAAATTGGATTGGCAGACCAGCAAACGGGTCCATCTGGATACTGGAATCCACCAGGGTTTCAGAGGCTCGTAGGAAAGTAACTGCGTTCCGAATTAGGCGAACACGAGACCGCGTACTTGCATTGTTTGGGCCCGCACCATTAAAAACACATTGACTCCAGTCGCCGAATGCGTGGTGTGCTGCCAGAAACTGCAGAAGGGTAAAGTATTCGCGGCTACTGCGTAGGGCTCCAATATATGCTTCTCAGCACCCTGTTCCTTGGAACAAGATTTTCCTTTATGGAATTGTAGATTATAGATGCTTGATAGTAATGTAGTTTCGGGCCATACCACGAATTCACATGTATGAAGACAGGTAAAGCGATTAGTTCTGGTTAGTGTCGTGTATTGATCCCGGTTGATCACTTTGTTCATCATCGACCGCATATCATTGAAAGCATTTGTCCAATAAAAAAAATGTGTGGGCCATTTCTTTAGCCATTTTTTTGTCTTATGATGTTAAGAAGAATAAATCTATTGTTATTTAGATCACAACTCATCGAGTGTTCCGATTAACATTACCTTTGCCATTTTCATTGAAGTCTTGATTAAAATTGAAAGTTAGAAGCTTGCACCCTTTCACTACTGTCCGAAGAACACAGCAGAAATACTCCTTCTCAACAAAGTAAAAACCTCTCTGTACTCCTACGCAATACTGCCATGTTATATAGATCATTTTCTGTATCATGAATCCGACTTTATAACAATATTCCTCATAATATTAGAGAAATTAAAAGCCTTTCAAACTTCAAATGACAGCTAATGGTGCACGTTCTATCACAGTAGCTGTCTCTTCTTGCAGGTCAGTCCCTCCCTCATCATTCGTCTTTCCTAGCATCTACTGTCACTTCCATTTCAGTGCTCTCTTCTATCATTATCCCTTCCACTTCTTGTAATATCAAACAAGGCTTCAAAAGTGCTGAACTAATTAGTATCATTTTAATGCTTCTGTTACTTTATTATTATTAGTGTTATTATTGCTATTATTGCAAAATTATTACTTTTTGTTAATAATGCCAGTTATTATTATTGAGTTTGTTATGTAATCACTAATTAATATCATTCTTAATTCCTCCATTACTTTATCATCATTACTAGTGTCACTATTATTATCATCATGTTTGTCAATTATTATTTTTATTAACAATGCAAATTATTTTTGTTGTGATTGTACATTTCTTTGCATGGGTTGCTTCTCATCAGATGTAGGAGAGGGCTTCAAAGCCCTAATTTGCGCCAGCCGCTGTGGCCGAACGGTGCTAGCCGCTTCAGACCGGAACCGCGCGATTGCTACGGTCGCAGGTTCGAATCCTCCCTAGGGCATGGATGTGTGTGATGTCCTTAGGTTAGTTAGGTTTGAGTAGTTCTAAGGTCTAGGGGACTGATGACCTCAGATGTTAAGTCCCATAGTGCTGAACACTAATCTAGTTAGGCCACATAAGTAATAAATAAATAAATTAATATTAGCTGACAACGTCAGATGTATCTGCAACGGAAGTCCTGAGCTAGTGATATCTATACTACCTGAATGTAACCAGGCATCCGGGCTTTTGGTTGGCTAAAGTTTTTGATGTCATAGAGCTACTTTTACGGTGAACCGAAAAACATTTTTTGTGTTCGGAGCATCGTTCCTGATAAAGTGTGCAAAATGTACGGAACCATGTTTCTCTTCACAGAAGTCACTAACATTCCTGTATAGGCTATGAGTACGCATCATCTGCTACCGTGAAGCTGGCGACAAACATTTTACGTTATGCATTCGCATTCCAGCGAAGAATATGAATTAATGATCGTGTGGTGCTGCATCAATAATACTCGACATTACAAGCGACGTAGTCGTTTAGTAGGAATCGATAGATGTCTTTGCAGTTAACGCGCGGTAGTGCGGTCCTTCGTAGCTGTGAAGCGTCCAGTTTGCGGATGCAAATTAGATTTGAAAAGCACACCACTACAGTGCCATAAACGTGGGATTACTATGGAGATTTTGATATTGCTCAGGGCAACTTTCGAAAAAACTTTTACGGGCTGTTTGGGCTGAGTTTTTTTTTTCAGACATTTAGCGCAATGTTTGGGTGTGAAACGCAACGTCGATAGCTTTTACCCGTTGAAGAACATAAATTCAAGTTAATTATCGCAGAGCTGGTTTGATTTTGAGAACTGTTCCACAAATAGCTACAGTACTGATGTCTAGTATCACATATGTAAAATTCAAGGTTGGCATCCGAGGACGGAGGTAAGACCTAGAAATCAGTCCTCTCTAAACACACAGAAATCTAAATCTGATCCATTCACGGTACACCATCCCCATAGCTCCACAGTTATGGTGTACAATTATTCCTGACACCTTCAAAGTTATTCCCAAATACCTCAGGAAATATGTCATGGTAAAGCCAAACAAATTATACTCATATAACGTTTATGTATTTATTTGCGTATGTAGCATAAAAGAGGACCTCTATGAGTTTAAGCAACTAAGTTCATATTGCAAGTGGTGGCGGTGGCGCACATTATGTAACAAATACAGCCACAGATACATGGGAAATGGAGCAACTATAAACAACCGTACACTTTGACGCTCGTATATTTTCAGTCACGATGTGCACGCCTCTAAGAAAGCTCGCTCTTCACGCATTAAAAAAAAATACCTCTCACATTGTAGATTTTTACCTGAATGTTACCGGTTCTTACTAAAGTTAATAGTTATTAGACTAAGCATCATGCGAAAGAGGTGTCAACTGTTTGAGTACCATGTGTCACAGACTTGCCACTCAGCTGACGTGTTGCCTGCTGGCTTTTACCTTAGGTTCTCTGGCCGACGTTTTTCTGATGGTACGTCCGGCATTTTGCCGACACGAGTGTCTGTCACTGTCGAAGATTCACCCTGAATTGATGGGCGAACCTCTGACAATGCCAGACACTCTGCCGGCAAAAGTTGGAAAAATCATTATACAAACGTCAGCCGAACACTCCGAGGCGAGATGCAACAGATAGTACCTCACCAAGTGTCCCCGAAAGCCTCAACAATTCTGTATTCAGAAAATTATTCCAAAGCGACAGTAGTACAAGGTGTGTAACAAAGAGCTAAACGCGACTGGTGCTAATCGTCTAATAACTAACGTAGCTTTTGAAGATGACCGATTCTAGTCGAAATGAAAAAAATTACTATATCGCTATAATTTTTTTGTCTACATTAACTGTTCATGACTGAATACAAAATATATGACGAACATCTGTGATGGACCTGAATGGGTGGTCACCAGTCTGGGAAAAATCGGACGAGTCAAGAATTTCAGGTATCTCGGTGAAGTCATCCAGGAGAATGGATTAGAAGAAGAAGCAGTTAATGCCAGGATGAGGAAGTTAGACCAAGCACACCAACTGACAAAGAATACCTATAACAAAACGTCTATGAATGTAGGGGCCAAGATCCGACATTCTAATGCAGTTGTAAAATTTGAGGGCTTATATGCGTCCGAAACTTTGACCATTAATAGACAAGGTCAAGCTGAGCGGCTGGAAAAGCGAGAGCGTAGAAAATAAGGAAAATCCTAGGTAATAGATGAGTTGATGGACAATGGCGAATGGGAGCAAATGAGGACATGTACAGCAAGACAGAACCTATCACAGCAGTCATTAAGAAGATTCTTATTTTACCGTCACCTCATGAGGATGGATGGTGACCGACTAACTAAAAGAATATGAAGTTTCATCCAATCTAAGAAAACAAGGCCAAGATGGTTCGAAGAATATGAAAAATATCTTAGGCAGATTGGTATCTCAGAAAGAGAAATTCCTGACAGGAACAAATTTAGAAGATTGGTGAAGAACTATCAAGGTTTTAAAACGGCATCAACGTCCAAAAGACGGAGAGGACCATTATCCGAAGAGCATAAACAGGCACTCCTTGGTGGGCTCAGAGGATACTGGCAGGAAGTCAAAGTTGGAACAAGAACAAGACCTAGACACAAAAATGAATTTGGCTGTTACCACGCAGTCCATAGAGGCTCAACTCGATAAAAAAATACATGCCTGTTTACTCATGGTAATACGAAACGTAAAACTGGCAGCACCACTGATTTAAATTTCATGTTGTTGACTGCCCTGCCCCTCCTTGGTAGAAGCATTTCATACATACTTCTAAAAATAAAAAAATAAAAAAAGACAGCGCTGTAAATATTCGTCACACATTTATTTGTACTCCTAACTGGTTACCGCCTTGGTGTCATCCAATTATCTCATCGAGGCAAGCTAATATTGAAAATGGATACCAGTGTCTGACATTATCAAAAGTTCATCCAGCAATGCAGAGTGAATCTTTGACGATGACAGATACTTGTACCGACAAAATGTCGGAAGTATCATTAGAAAAACATCGGCCAGAGAACCAGAGAACCTAAGGTAGAAGCCAGCAGATAAGACGTCAGCTGAGTGGCAAGTACATAAAGTACGGTACTCAAACAGTTGACACCTCTTAGGTATGATGATTGGTCTGAAAATCATTAACTCTAGTAAAAACCGGTAACATTCAGATAAAATCTGTGAGTCAAGGAGGCTTAACTTGCTTCATAGTTATTATAACCTTTAACAGCACAATAACATCCGGAATATTTAACGGGAAACTTTGACCATGAATAGACAAGGTCAAGCCGAAGGGGTGAGTGTTAAGGTCAATTTAATATCTGGCATGGAATAACATACGGTTCGCATTTAAAATAGTCTGCCGTTACAGGATTGCATGCTCAAAATAACATTGATCTGCCACAGAACCATACGCATGTAAATCACAGGAGAAAATTACGAGTTGTTATGTGCGAAAAGAAAATTACTGAGTTAATTGTAGAGAATGGACAGCACTTATTAAAACAAACTCTTACTGAAAATAAAGCTCTGCTAAGCGAACTAAATGTATTCTGTCATATTAGAGTAATCTCTCAGAAAGAAAGTGAAATACAGGGGTTTATGATTGAATATAAGGAACAACTGTTAAATAGAATCAACGGACTACTTAGAATAACGATAAACAAAGCGAAGAGAAGAATAAGTATAAGAATAACGACATGCTAAAGACTAAACCTGGAGATGACAAAGTAAAAGAAGACTCCTGTCACCAACATAGAAAGCAAGATTTCACGCAATGACCTCAGCGAAGAAGACAGCAGAAGCACAGTGGAGGATAATTTGAAGTACCCTGCTGAAAATAAAGTTGACATTGTGTGTACTGACAAAATATAGGGGCGAGGATTGGAGTCTATGGAAGACTTACAGGCAATCTGGGAGCTAAAAGCTGGGCATGTGTGTGGATACGATGTTGTACCCGGGAACACACGACATCAAACAAATCGCCACGAAATGGAAAACATATTTAACGGCGCTATAGGCAATATGTGGCGGAGACAGAACTGTGGATGAAGTTTAATAGCGGTGTCCGTTCGTTTAACACCATCTGAGAGAACTATGAATCAAATGCGTATTAACCGCACTGCTTTCTGATAGGTAAATAAACGACGTTACACTGTTTTTCATCTGTGATCGCCACTAAACATATGCCAATCGCATTTGGAGAGAGAGACTTTTTTGTCGCAGCTTTGTTCTCACCGAGCGAGGTGGCGCAGTGGTTAGACACTGGACTCGCATTCGGAAGGACGACGGTTCAATCCCGCGTCCGGCCATCCTGATTTAGGTTTTCCGTGGTTTCCCTAAATCGCTCCAGGCAAATGCCGGGATAGTTCCTCTGAAAGGGCACGGCCGACTTCCTTCCCCATCCTTTCCTAATCCGATGAGACCGATGACCACGCTGTCTGGTCTCCTTCCCCAAACCAACCAACCAACCTTTATTCTCATGATTTGACCTAAAAACACCATATTTTACAAAACTTCATTCTTTGCAGAAAACACCTATACCTAGCTACAACCTAAATACGTAGTTAAGTACAAAATTAATCACTGTGCTACACTTCATACTACAACAGCGAGGGACACACACTTGGAAATTCCAGAACTTACTCGACGACACTTGGTGAGAAACTAATTCTTCAGTAATGAGCAAACTTTGTTGCCGGACATGTTAGTAATCCCCGTTTACGAAAATTAATGTACCCCAAGAGCTATATACGAATATTGCACGGAATGTGTAACTAAATTTTTTTCCAATACCGCTGAAACAAGATGTGTTGCAAACATTAACAGCGGTAACTTGTCATTGTCTCCAGATAAAAAACTTTAAAAAAAAAAACTCTGCAACGTCTTTCGGTAATTTCCAACATCACTTGCAAGCGATATATACCGAGGCGGGCGATGTCATTACGGCGGATATCGATTAGTTATTGCTCATGTTTACATCATTAATAATCTTGTAATAGTGAACCATGGTAAAAAAACCGACGTTGATTTCCCATTTTAATTAATTGCACGAAATGTCACGAAAGAACTACGATCAGGAAAAATACGCGATTCAATTATTTACCATGCAAAAATAGTAGCGATCGTAACGAATCATTTTTGTTAAAGGCTATTAATCTTGTGGTGGTGTTTGTTCATTCTCGTTTTAAGGGTCTGTGAGCATCTTTTCGTCTCTTATAAGTATTGGAAGTAAGTGGTTTTATCACCTACTAACAAACCCAGCAATTTGAATGCTTCTAAACTGCTAAATGTCTATGAGAATTGTATACACAGTATGTCCTTATCTCCTCTCTCTCTCTCTCTCTCTCTCTCTGTCCTTCTATTCCTCCCCCTCTCTGATCTTGAACCTTGTTTATTGTTGTTGCAATTTCAGATTGCGTAGTAGTATTCTAATCATAAGCTGATGAACCATAAATATATCTATTATGTGTTATGTGAAAACAGACTGCGTTGAAGAAAATAAAATAGCATTCTGTTGTGTATACAATTTTTGTTTTAAACTACGTAATTATAATGAGGAGAATGTGTATGGGAGAAACAATTCTTCCAATGGTTTAAATGCCCTACTGTCGTCGTTAAAACTAATTGCGAGAAGGGAAAGAAAACTGCACATATTCACAGCAGAGCAAAGCACGGCATTTTCTTTCTCGCAGTCCGTTTTAGCAGAAAAGCGGTACATTCTTGTTTACAAGAAAATTAGCCAACGTCCATACGAATGTTTATTGGAGTATCCGGTAAAAATATGAATTAAATTCACCAATAATGCTTCGAGATTTTTCTTACCAACATTTCTGTGTTATGAATTGTATATAGATTTAGATATTAAAGATGCGTAGGGCATGTTCGTCCGAATGTGTATTAGAGTAACGTGTAAAAAATATAAAGCAGTATACTACAAGATGGCGCCGCAGTGTGCATATAAAACAAGAGCTAATCAAATACAACGTCCTGTCAAAATTTGAAAGGGATCGGTGAAGAACTTCCGGAGATTTAAGATTTTGAACAAACGAACATTTACATTTTTATGAAAGAAACACACACAACACTGGTGTAATATTTTACAATGTTTATTACTTGTTACGCCATCATCAGGTACGAAGGTAAGTATGTGGTGAAGTGAAATTTTGTGGGATCAAAGATTTTAAACTAGTGCATCTACAGAGTATCTCCAGTTCCAGAGATGAAAAATTTTAGTGTTAGGATCAGGAATAAAACAAGAGGTATTATTTCAATAAAAATGTGATGTAACATTATTTAACTAAGACAAAATATGTGACACATTAACTAATGAACTGTAAACAAATTTCAACAGAAGAATTGCAATAGAAAAACATAATTTAACAATGAACTCTGGTGACATATTCCAAAGATGTGGCTCACATAATAATCTTGTCTGTAATAGGTCCTAAATTACAAACAGATAAGATATAACAATAATATTAAGCGGTGAGTGAAGTAGCTGTAATTACAGAAATTTTGTAACACAATGAGAGAAATTACAGTAACTGACATAAAGGAAAATGGGGCCTGTGAGTAAGAGGGATAATTTACAATACGGCTGGATGGGATTACGTGTAGTATCTGCAGTTGCAAGTGGCGATTAAGATAACTGTGTCTGGTCATTCAATATTGAGCCTTGGTTGATGGACACATGTTTAGTAATTTCCATTATTTTAAGATAGTTCATCTTCCTTCACTTGTGGATGGTATGTAATAGTTCATGTTTCACCTTGTTATTATGGCCTACGTATAAAATATTCTACCAAGACCCGACGGAACAGTCAACGCAATTTACGTGTTTATTTATATAGATGTTTATTGTATTCGTGTTTTGTACGCAAGAAATTTCAGTTTGTACAAACAACTAATACTTTTACGGTGAAGACGAGTTACGTTAAAACATACGAGCGACAATTTTAGCGCAATCAAGGCCTTACTTGTTGCTACGCCAGTAGGGGTCAAACGAACATTTTAAACCTGCAATTCTTATAATATTGACTTTGCTACGCGTACAAAATACGTTTATAATTTTTGATTGTAGTATCTTCCCTCACAGTTTGCTCGAGCATGCAGAAGCCACTTTATTTGCTCCAAGAGGCGGAGCTCACGCCCTCGGAAACGTTAGACATCCGCCTTTCACAACCTGAAGCAGCCATTGCAATAAACATTTACAGGATGATAAATATGAAGCAGCAAACGGTACAACTTCGTGTATTATCATAACAGATGAGTTCCAGATATTTGCCCGTCCTGAATACACATATTACTTTGTTTGATATCTCTAAAACAGCGGTCACAATTCAATGTTTTAGCAGTTTAAGCTACAGTAGTCCGCCAGGGACTGTTTGAACAGTACGACGTTTTAGGCCTACTATTGCTCTCAGCATACAGAACCACTCTTCTGTATTTCAGATAACGTTCTACTCGCTTATGATAATCACGGATATCATCATTTGGTTGTTATATGCATTAAATAAAAGTTACACACAATCGTAGGCCTAAATTTAATCTTACTGCAGTGCTGCCATCTACCGCCGGCAGGATGAATTCCTGAGCATCCGCAGCGTGAGGTATGGTGCTGCCATCTGTTGGTCACAACTGCATGATAATCCGATAGATGGTGCTTGCGTAGTCATGCTTCATACATAGTATTTTGTCGATACCGTACTTTTTAATAAAAAATATAGCTCATGGACAGCAATATAGATGGTATTTTCCGTAGCGACAGCTTATTATTATCCTTAAACGATTTAAGAGTTCAATCAACGTGCAGAAGCTATTTCATATGGTTTTCTTGCGGAGTAGCAGTAGTGCTTAACGTGGTGATGTTTCCGTCCAATAACAGAATGCTTTCAACGCTGTTAGTGGGTGAAACGCCGAGTATCGCTAAACTTGGTTTTTTATTTTAATTTGTTTTATAAGAACAAAAGCGAAACAAAATATGTAACAGAGCAAATATAGATAAGTCAAAATGTGTATTTTACTTGATGCTGCTCAGAAAGCAGAACACGCAAGCTCGTAATGGCCGCCACGGAGGTCGCGAGAATTGGAGCAAAAGAGAACGTTATATATGCCACCGTTTCCTGTTCATTTATATGATATCATAGGTACAGAATTGCGTATCTCGCAACAGTTCTTCTTTAATTTATATTACCGGAAACAGTAATACAGCACAAGCACGATAAGTAAATGTTTGTGTCTCCAATAGGGCTCATGCTTCTCTGTATAGCGTGTTGCCTCAAACCACATAATGCAATGATACCGTCTAGTCTGTGTTAGACTGTGATAATAGCGTGATCTGGGGCATCACGAATCGACGAAGAGACCAACTGCAGTTAATACCACATGTCACGCGGTGTAGGTACTGATGAATAAAATTAATATGCTGTTATTTTCAAATAAGGAGTAAGTCTATTTCTGTACCACGCTACATAACAATACTTACTGTGCATGTAATAGTTCAGCGTATTTATTTTTCGGCCTGGATTTTAGAAAAAATATTGGCTGAGTGCTTCGTTAATACGAGTAAGTCTAAGTACAGGAAAATAATTTATGTTGAGACAGAAACAACACCGATAACAGTCTTACGTTATTTTTAACGACTTCCACGTTATGTGTTTTAGGCGTCCTGCAGTTCCAAGTTTCTGTAATAATGGCGATTCACGAAAAAGATTTAAATTAATGATGCAAAACAACCAAAAATTACGCCGCTCATTTTTATTTGGATTTAAATTCTTCAACTTGCGGATTTGTGCGGTGTGACTGAGTGACCGCTAGAGGCGTCAGACAGTTCAAAACCCCATACCACGATAAATCTGCATGCTTTATGTTGGTGTGGTGTCGCAGTGGTTAACAGGCCACAGGTCCGCTGTTATGGAAGGTACTTTTTTTTGGGGGGGGGGGGGGGTTGGGGAGAGGAGGGCTTTCTAAATTACTTAGCCTTAATGCCAATGCCGCGGTGGTTCTTCCGAAAAGGCCACTGCCGCATTGTTATCCTGCCCCTGTCCAATCCGAGCTTCTTCTCCAATTCTAATGATCTAGAGTTAGCGCTCCATTAAATCTTACATGTGCTCCCCAGCAAACGCAATACATTGTAAAATTGAGCTGATAAAAAATGAACGAGAAAAGCTTCTATACACCTCAGACTTGCCCAGAATCCATGTAGGACATGTCCAGAAGGAGACAGGATACACAGTAAAAAATGACATGTTTACGTCAATGTTGGCGCCTCCTCCACACATTTTGGTAACAGTGGCAGTTCGTTTCTTCTTCTATGTTTTCCTGTTATTTTTCCTTTCCGCTCATTCCCATCTTTTTAGGGTTTCGTACATGTTGTTGTTGTTGTTGTTGTTGTAGTGGTCTTCAGTCTTGGGACTGGTTTGATGCAGCTCTCCACGCTACTCTATCCTGTGCAAGCTTCTTCATCTCCCAGTGCCTACTGCAACCTACACCCTTCTGAATCTGTTTAGTGTATTCATCTCTTGGTCTCCCTCTACGATTTTTACCCTCCACGCTGCCTTCCAATACTAAATTTGTGATCCCTCGATGTCTCAGAACATGTCCTACCAACCGATCCCTTCCTCTAGTCAAGTTGTGCCACAAACTTCTCTTCTCCCCAATTCTATTCAATACCTCCTCATTAGTTATGTGATCAGCATTCTTCTGTAGCACCACATTTCGAAAGCTTCTATTCTCTTCTTGTCTAAGCTATTTATCGTCCACGTTTCACTTCCATACATGGCTACACTCCATACAAATACTTTGAGAAACGACTTCCTGACACTTAAATCAACACTCGATGTTAACAAATTTCTCTTCTTTAGAAACGCTTTCCTCGCCATTGCCAGTCTACATTTTATATCCTCTCTACTTCGACCATCATCAGTTATTTTGCTCCCCAAATAGCAAAACTCCTTTACTACTTTAAGTGTCTCATTTCCTAATCTAATTCCCTCAGCATCACCCGACTTAATTCGACTACATTCCATGATCCTCGTTTTGCTTTTGTTGATGTTCATCTTATACCCTCCTTTCAAGACACTGTCCATTCCGTTCAACTGCTCTTCCAAGTCCTTTGCTGTCTCTGACAGAATTACAATGTCATCGGCGAACCTCAAAGTTTTTATTTCTTCTCCATGGATTTTAATACCTACTCCGAACTTTTCTTTTGTTTCCTTTATTGATTGCTCAATATACAGATTTAATAACATCGGGGATAGTCTACAACCATGTCTCACTCCCATCCCAACCACTGCTTCCCTTTCATACCCCTCGACTCTTATAACTGCCATCTGGTTTCAACACAAACTGTAAATAGCCTTTCGCTCTCTGTATTTTATCCCCGCCACCTTCAGAATTTGAAAGAGAGTATTCCAATCAACATTGTCAAAAGCTTTCTCTAAGTCTACAAATGCTAGAAACGTAGGTTTGCCTTTCCTTAATATTTCTTCTAAGATAAGTCGTAGGGTCAGTATTGCCTCACGTGTTCCAACATTTTTACGGAATCCAAACTGATCTTCCCCGAAGTCGGCTTCTATCAGTTTTTCCATTCGTCTGTAAAGAATTCGAGTTAGTATTTTGCAGCTGTGACTTATTAAACTGATAGTTCGGTAATTTTCACATCTGTCAACACCTGCTTTCTTTGGGATTGGGATTATTATATGGTTCTTGAAGTCTGAGGGTATTTCGCCTGCCTCATACATCTTGCTCACCAGATGGTAGAGTTTTGTCAGGACTGGCTCTCCCAAGGCTGTCATTAGTTCTAATGGAATGTTGTCTACTCCAGGGGCCTTGTTTCGACTCAGGTCTTTCAGTGCTGTGTCAAACTATTCACGCAATATCATATCTCCCATTTTATCTTCATCTACATCCTCTTCCATTTCCATAATATTGTCCTCAAGTTCATCGCCCTTGTATAGGCCTTCTATATACTCCTTCCACCTTTCTGCTTTCCCTTCTTTGCTTAGAACTGGGTTTCCATCAAAGCTCTTGATATTCATGCAAGTGGTTCTCCTTTCTCTAAAAGTATCTTTAATTTTCCTGTAGGCAGCATCTATCTTACCCTTAGTGAGACAAGCCTCTACATCCTTACATTTGTCCTCTAGCCATCCCTGCTTAGCCATTTTGCACTTCCTGTCGATCTCATTTTTGAGACGTTTGTATTCCTTTTTGCCTGCTTCATTTACTGCATTTTTATATTTTCTCCTTTCATCAATTATATTCAATATTTCTTCTGTTACCCAAGGGTTTCTACTAGCCCTCGTCTTTTTACCTATTGGATCTCTGCTGCCTTCACTACTTCATCCCTCAGAGCTACCCATTCTTCTTCTACTGCATTTCTTTCCCCCATTCTTGTCAATTGTTCCCTTATGCTCTCCCTGAAACTCTGTACAACCTCTGGTTCTTTCAGTTTATCCAGTCCCATCTCCTTAAATTCCCACCTTTTTGCAGTTTCTTCAGTTTAATCTACATTTCGTACATCAGCCGATCAAAACGGAACCCTTATCGGATCATTTTGTTGACCGTCTGTCCGACTGTTAAAAATCCTTTTTCTCAGTAATCGGTAGACGTATCAAGTTGAAATTTATGCCACATACTCAGCTCTTGGATTCCCTGGTGGTCTAAAATATTGAAGATTATAAGTCAATGCAATGAAAAGCTACGGCCATTTATATCACATATTTTGACACTCGCAAACTCTTTCATCGAAACCTATAGGATACTTCACGTTGACCTGTAATCACGAAATTTGGAAGGGAGCAATGTTACACAGTACGAGTGAAGGAAAACATTCAGAAAATTGTTAATTTGTAATTATATCACACGCAAATATATTTATTTCTTTTTTCATTTATTATTCGGCTCCGCACTCTAAAGTCTTGGAATTCCTGGGAGCGATATGTTGCCATTATCAATGTCGATAACAGGCAAAAATCGTACAAATTCTCGATTCCCGGAGTAGATGAACTGCCTGTACAGTGTGATTGAGCTGCCCCTCAATATTACATCTGGTCTTCATAAACCAAACGCGAGATTTACAGATTCTCTCGCTCGCTATGCGGAAACTGTTAGTCCTACAGAAAAAAAACGAGCAGGACCTTTGTGTAGAAAATTAAGGATGGCGAGCACTAAACTAGTATAAATTAACAAGTTTGTTTGTGCAGGAAAAGGCAAATTTATTTACAAAACATGTTGTTGTTGTTGTGGTCTTCAGTCCTGAGACTGGCTTGATGCAGCTCTCCATGCTACTCTATCCTGTGCAAGCTTCTTCATCTCCCAGTACCTACTGCAACCTACATCCTTCTGAATCTGCTTAGTGTATTCATCTGTAATATAGTATAAATTACTCCTGTAGTAACTCTTACTTCTTTAGTCTGGACTACTTTAGTACATTACTTTTGCAGTAATACACTCTTTTAGTAAGAACCTACAAAAGTGATTGAAACGGATCTCCAGCCCGCACTCATCTGTCACCAGTCCATTGTAATCCCTCCTACCACTGTAAAAAAAATTCCTGGCTTCAAGAACTATACCCGATATTCGACTTTAATTAGTCTCTATTGTTTGGCCTATTACAACACCAGCATAGTCAGTTATTTCTTTAATAAGGTCAAAGTAAACATGGCTTTGAGGGTAATGAAAACAACTTTTGTAAACATGACGCTGAAACTAATTTCGTTGACAATTCTATCCACGCTCAATCCTTACAAGAACAGTACCTTCGTAGTCAGAATGCCTGACGAATAAAACAACGTAATTTTTTATTTTATGCTTTTGAAATTCACAAAACTGGTAGGTAAAATTTACACTAACGTCAATTTTACAATTTTTCAGTGGTCGACTAGGTCGGTAACGCAATAAGGCCGGTGCAGTTAGGACAGGCAGTGAAGACAAAAAAAGGTGGACAGTAGGAAGTAATTCGTCTGGTTGGAAACTGTTGTACAATGCAGGAGGGAGTGCAACGAACAACATACCAGATATCCTCCCAGACGGGCGTTAAATGTGTGAGTAGTAGTAAGTTTGAAGATCACTCTAGTACGTTTTCCTTAAATACACTACTGGCCATTAGAATTGCTACACCAAGAGATCTGACATGTGATTACATTTTCACGCAATTTGGGTGCATAGATCCTGAGAAATCAATACCCAGAACAACCACCTCTGGCCGTAATAACGGCCTTGATTCGCCTGGGCTTTGAGTAAAACAGAGCTTGGATGGCGTGTACAGGTACAGCTACCCATGCAGCTTCAACACGATACCACAGTTCATCAAGAGTAGTGACTGGCGTATTGTGACGAGCCAGTTGCTCGGCCACCATTGACCAGACGTTTTCATTTGGTAAGAGATCTGGAGAATGTGCTGGCCAGGGCAGCAGTCGAACATTTTCTGTATCCAGAAAGGCCCGTACAGGACCTCAAACATGCGGTCGTGCATTATCTTGCTGAAATGTAGGTTTTCGCAGGGATCGAATGAAGGGTAGAACCACGGGTCGTAAAGCATCTGAAATGTAACGTCCACTGTTCAAAGTGCCGTCAGTGCGAACTAGAGGTGACCGAGACGTGTAACTGATGGCACCCTATACCATCACGCCGGGTGATACGCCAGTATGCCGATGACGAATACACGTTTCCAATGTGCGTTCACCACGATGTCGCCAAACACGGATACGACCATCATGATGCTGTAAAAAGAACCTGGATTCATCCGAAAATATGACGTTCTGCCATTCGTGCACCCTGGTTCGTCGTTGAGTACACCATCGCAGGCGCTCCTGTCTGTGATGCAGCGTCAAGGGTAACCGCAGCCACGGTCTCCGAGCTGATAGTCTATGCTGCTGCAAACTGTCGAACTGTTCGTGCAGATGGTTGTTGTCTCGCAAACGTCCCCATCTGTTGACTCAGGGATCGAGACGTGGCTGCACGATCCGTTACAGCCATGCGGATAAGATGCCAGTCATCTCGACTGCTAGTGATACGAGGCCGTTGGGATCCAGCACGGCGTTCCGTATTACCTTCCTGAACCCACCGATTCCATATTCTGCTAACAGTCATTGGATCTCTACCAACGCGAGAAGCAATGTCGCGATACGATAAACCGCGCAGTCGCGATAGGCTACAATCCGACCTTTATCAAAGTCGGAAACGTGTTGGTACACATTTCTCCTTACATGAGGCATCACAATAACGTTTCACCAGGAAACGTCGGTCAACTGCTGTTTGTGTATGAGTAATCGGTTGGAAACTTTCCTCATGTCAGCAAGTTGTAGGTGTCGCCACCGGCGCCAACCTTGTGTGAATGCTCTGAGAAGCTAATCATTTGCATATCACAGCATCTTCTTCCTGTCGGTTAAATTTCGCGTCTGTAGCACGTCATCTTCGTGGTGCAGCAATTTAAATGGCGAGTAGTGTAAATCGATAACCGTGGCCTCCAGCGAAGACTTATCTCTGTACAAAATATGGCTACATAAAATTTCCTACAAAAAGATCCCGTTCATTTTTTCTGTAGGACTAACAGTTTGCGCGTAGCGAGTGACAGAATAAGGAAATCTTACACGTGGTTATGAAGGCCAGACATAAGATTGTGGGTTGCAGAAAACGACAGCAGTAAGGGTAACTGAATCACCAGGTTTGTGCAGAAACCACAGGGCGCCCATCCTGTTCGCACCTGGTCAGTTTTTTTCGGTTATTCCTGTTGACAATTTATTTAGTGTAACGTTCTTCGATCCGAATCGTGACTCCAGTCTAATCAGTATATAATAATACTTGATTCTTGTATTTATATTTGTAAAAAAAGAAGCATACTTTTATTGTATAGGCTTTGTCCGAATTTGTGTGACAGTTCCATTTTTTCAAACTCTCTGTGCTTACTGTGTCATCCAGATCGCAAAAAAACCAATATTCTGGAAACTTATATTGACACACTGCCGTGTGCCCAGCGCATAATTACAAATATAATCATATCGTAACTATGCGCTGGGCACACGGCAGTATATATATATATATATATTCCCACGTGGAATTTTAGCGTACGTTAGATTAAGTAGTGTGTAAGCCTAGGGACCGGTCACCACCATATACAGGGTGGTTCATTGGTCGTGACCGGGCCAAATATCTCACGAAATAGGCGTCAAACGAAAAAACTGGAAAGAACGAAACTTGTCTAGTTTGAAGGGGGAAACCGGATGGCGCTATGGTTGGTCAAACGAATATCGACTGCGGTTTTTTTTTTTTAAATAGGAACCCCATTCCTTATTTCATATTCGTCTAGTACGTAAAGAAATATGAATGTTTTAGTTGGACCACTTTTTTCGATTTGTGATAGATGGCGCTGTAATAGTCACAAACACATGGCTCACAATTTTAGACCAACAGTTGCTAACAGGTAGGTTTTTTAAATTAAAATACAGAACGTAGGTTCGTTTGAACATTTTAGTTCGGTTGTTCCAGTGTGATACACGTACCTTTGTGAACTTATCATTTCTGAGAACGCATGCTGTGTAAGTAGGCTGTTTAGGTTTTCTTATTGGTAACGCCACGTAGCGCTCTGTATGAAAATCACTGGCTGTGCTGTGTGCAGTCTGTGGCTAGTTTGCATTGTTGTCTGCCAGCTGGATGTTAGCAGCGCGTAGCGTTGCGCAGTTGGAGGTGAGCCGCCAGCAGTGGTGGATGTGGGGAGAGAAATGGCGGAGTTTTGAAATTTGTAAGACTGGATGTCATGAACTGCTATATATATTATGACTTTTGAACACTATTAAGGTAAATACATTGTTTGTTCTCAATCAAAATCTTTCATTTGCTAACTACGCCTATCAGTAGTTAGTGCCCTCAGTAATGGTTCAAATGGCTCTGAGCACTATGGGACTCAACTGCTGAGGTCATTAGTCCCCTAGAACTTAGAACTAGTTAAACCTAACCAACCTAAGGACATCACACACATCCATGCCCGAGGCAGGATTCGAACCTGCGACCGTAGTGGTCTCGCGGTTCCAGACTGCAGCGCCTATAACCGCACGGCCACTTCGGCTGCCCTCAGTAATTTGAATCTTTTATTTAGCTGGTAGTAGTGGCGCTCGCTGTATTGCAGTAGTTCGAGTAACGAAGATTTTTGTGAGGTAAGTGATTTGTGAAAGGTATAGTTTAATGTTAGTCAGGGCCATTCTTTTGTAGGGATTATTTAAAGTCGGATAGCGTTGCGCTAAAAATATTGTGTGTCAGTTTAAGCACAGTCATGTATAATTATTCAAATGGGACGTTTAATAGCTGTTACAGCGTGATTACCTGTAAATACCACATTAATGCAATAAATGCTCAAAATGAAGTCCGTCAGCCTCAATGCATTTGGCAATACGTGTAACGACATTCCTCTCAACAGTGAGTAGTTCGCCTTCCGTAATGTTCCTATTTGAATTGACAATGCGCTGACGCATGTTGTCAGGCGTTGTCGGTGGATCACGACAGCAAAATATCCTTCAACTTTCCCCACAGAAAGAAATCCGACGACCAATCCACCTGTCATGAAATATACTGTTCAATACCGCTTCAACCGCACGCGAGCTATGTGCCGGACATCCATCATATTGGAAGTACTTCGCCGATCTGTCATGCAGTGAAACATCTTGTAGTAACATCGGTAGAACATTACGTAGGAAATCAGCATGCATTGCACCATTTAGACTGCCATCGATAAAATGGGGGCCAATTATCCTTTCTTCCATTATGCCGCACCATACATTAACCCGCCAAGGTCGCTGATGTTCCACTTGTCGCAGCCATCGTGGATTTTACGTTGCCCAATTGTGCATATTACGCCGGTTTACGTTACCGCTGTTGGTGAATGACGATTCGTCGCTGAACAGAACGCGTGCAAAAAATCTGTCGTCGTCCCGTAATTTCCCTTGTGCCCAGTGGTAGAACTGTGTACGACGTTCAGAGTCGTCGCCATTCAATTCCTGGTGCATAGAAATATGGTACGGGTGCAATCGATGTTGATGTAGCATTCTCAACACTGACGTTTTTGAGATTCCCGATTCTCGCGCAATTTGTCTGCTACTGATGTGCGGATTAGCAGCGACAGCAGCTAAAACACCTACTTGGGCATCATCATTTGTTGCAGGTCGTAGTTGACGTTTCACATGTGGCTGAACACTTCCTGTTTCCTGAAATAACGTAACTATTCGGCGAACGGTGCGGACACTTGGATGATGTCGTCCAGGATACAGAGCAGCATACATAGCACACGCCTGTTGGACATACATCAACACGATATCGACCTTTTCCGCAATTGTTACACGGTCCATTTTAACACGGGTAATGTATCACGAAGCAAATACCGTCCGCACTGGCGGTATGTTACGTGATACCACGTACTCATACGTTTGTCACTATTATGGTGCCATCTATCACAAAGCGAAAAAAATGGTCCAACTACAACATTCATATTTCTTTACGTATTACACGAATAAGTAATAAAAATGGGGTTTCCTATTTAAAAAAAACGCAGTTGGTATCCGTTTGACGTATGGCAGCGGCATCTAGCGGGCCAACCATAGCGCCATCTGGTTTCCCCCTTCAAGCTAGACGAGTTTCGTTCTTTGTAGTTTTTTCGTTTGATGCTTATTTCGTGAGATATTTGGCCCAGTCACTTTCAATGGACCATCCTGTATACAATGAAGAGCCAAAGAAACTGGTACAGCTGTCTAATATCGTGCAGGACCCACGTTAGCAGGTAGAAATGCCACAACACGACGTGGCATAGGACTCGACTAATGTCTGAAGTAGTACTAGAGGGAACTGACACCATGAATCCTGCAGGGCTGTCCATAAATCCGTAAGAGTACGACGGGGTCGAGATCTCTTCAGAACAAGACGTTGTAAGGCGTCCCAGACATGCTCAATAACGTTTATGTGTGGGAAGTTTGTTGGCCAGAGGAAGTGTTTAACCTCAGAAAGGTGTCCCTGGAGTCATTCTATAGCAATTCTGGAAGTGTGGGGTGTCGCATTGTTCTGCTGGAGTTACCCAAAACTGTCGGAATGCACAATGGACACGAATGGATGCAGGTGATCAGACAGAATGCTTATGTACGTGTCACCTGTCAGAGTCGTATCTAGACGTATCAGGGGTCCCATATCACACGCCCGACACTGTTATAGAGCATCCACCACCTTGAACAGTCCCCTGCTGACATGCAGGGTCCATGGACTCATGAGAATATCTCCATACCCGTATAAGTCCATCCGCTCGACACAATTTGAAACGAGACTCGTCCGACCAGGCAACATGTTTCCAGTCCAACGTCGGTGTTGACGGGCCCAGGCGAGGCGTAAAGCTTTGTGTCGTGCAATCATCAAAGGTACATGAGTAGGCTTTCGGCTCCGAAAGCCCATATCGATGATGTTTCGATGAATGGTTCGCTCGCTGACATTTGTTGATGGCCCAGTATTGAAATCTGCAGCAATTTCCGGAAGGGTTGCACTTCTGTCACGTTGAACGATTCTCTTCAGTTATCGCCGGTCCTGTTCTCGCAGCAATGTCGGAGATTTCATGTTTTACCGGATTCCTGATATTCACGGTACACTCTGAAATGGTTGTACGGGAAAATCCCCACTTAACCGCTACCTCGGAGATGCTGTATTCCATCGGTCGTGCGCTGACTATAACACAACGTTGAAACTCACTTAAATCTTGATAAGCTGCCATTGTAGCAGCTGTAACCGATCTAGCAACTGCGCCGGACACTTGTCCTCCGTAGGCGTTGCCGACCGCAGCGCCGTATTCTGCCTGTTTACATATCTCTATTTGAATACGCATGTCTATACCAGTTTCGTTGGCTCTTCAGTGTATAAAGTAATATGTACACACGGCACACATTAAGTCTATAGCCGAGTTCTTCCCAAACGTTAAAAAGTGTGTCTTCAGTGATTGTAGCAACAGCTGCTTCAATCCAGTTCCTTAATTCAGGGAGGTCTGCTGGTAGCGTAGGCACGTACACACGATCCTTGATGAAGCCCCAAAGGAAAATATCGCATGGCGTTAGGTCATGTGAACGTGGAGGACATGCAAAGCAAGCCCTGTCATTGGACCCCTTACGGCCTATCCAGCGCTTGGGTACAGTGAAGTTCAAACAATCTCGTACTATGCCAGTGAACATTAATAAGGTTCTTGGTAAAACTGTTTGAGTTGATCTTTCATTTGACACATCATTTATAATTGTAAGTTTAATGTAATAAATATTATAAAGCTCTAAAACCCCGCTATTCATTTATAAACGCCCTGCATAATAATTATGCTTAGTAATAGCTCCGTTACGCCAACGTCCGTGCGGCAGTGGTAACAGCGGTTCCAGTCAGATGACCGAAGTTAAGGGCTGTCGGTCTGGGCTAGCACTTGTATGGATGACCATCCAGTCTGCCGATCGCTGTTGGCGAGCGGGGTGCACTCAGACCTTGTGAGGCAAACTGAGGAGCTACTTGACTGAGAAGTTGTGGCTCCGGTCTCGTAAACTGACATACGGCCGGGAGAGCGGTGTGCTGACCACATGCGCCTCCATATCCGCGTCCAGTGACGCCTGTGTGCTGAGAATAACAGGGCGGACGGTCGGTACCGTTGGGCCTTCCAAGGCCTGATCGGACGGAGTTTAGCCACATGTAGGGCGTACACTCTACTGTAATTTGGTAGCAATGTGGCAAATGAAATATGCAAATACTTCGTCATATTGCAGGGTATTCGTAACAGTTAACTGCTCATCGTCTTGAACCAAACGAGTAACCATTTGGCAGAAGACTGAGAGGGAGTAAGATATAGTGCCAAATACCAGTAAATTTGGTGAACAGCTCATCAGAAAAACACATAGCAGAAAACAATACACTGAGCTAGAATCAGTGCTGAACTTGCAAACGAGATAGTATCGATTTACAGACATCTTTAAAGACAATGTAGAAACTGTACGGTGGTTGTCATTTTAGTTATTTGTACGTTACTGATGTGTACGTCAGAGAAAGAGCAAGTTACGTTACCGTTATACTATGTTTGGTCTTGTCGTGGCACAGTCTTTGCCTCTGCGCAGTCTGATACATTTTTAGTTGAAATGTGATAGGTGATGGAAGTATTCAGTAGTGCCATGTTGATTTTTGTGATATCTGTTAGATAAAGAAAGATTTATTTTAAAGGACAGCAAGGATGAATATGATGTACACTCCTGGAAATTGAAATAAGAACACCGTGAATTCATTGTCCCAGGAAGGGGAAACTTTATTGACACATTCCTGGGGTCAGATACATCACATGATCACACTGACAGAACCACAGGCACATAGACACAGGCAACAGAGCATGCACAATGTCGGCACTAGTACAGTGTATATCCACCTTTCGCAGCAATGCAGGCTGCTATTCTCCCATGGAGACGATCGTAGAGATGCTGGATGTAGTCCTGTGGAACGGCTTGCCATGCCATTTCCACCTGGCGCCTCAGTTGGACCAGCGTTCGTGCTGGACGTGCAGACCGCGTGAGACGACGCTTCATCCAGTCCCAAACATGCTCAATGGGGGACAGATCCGGAGATCTTGCTGGCCAGGGTAATTGACTTACACCTTCTAGAGCACGTTGGGTGGCACGGGATACATGCGGACGTGCATTGTCCTGTTGGAACAGCAAGTTCCCTTGCCGGTCTAGGAATGGTAGAACGATGGGTTCGATGACGGTTTGGATGTACCGTGCACTATTCAGTGTCCCCTCGACGATCACCAGTGGTGTACGGCCAGTGTAGGAGATCGCTCCCCACACCATGATGCCGGGTGTTGGCCCTGTGTGCCTCGGTCGTATGCAGTCCTGATTGTGGCGCTCACCTGCACGGCGCCAAACACGCATACGACCATCATTGGCACCAAGGCAGAAGCGACTCTCATCGCTGAAGACGACACGTCTCCATTCGTCCCTCCATTCACGCCTGTCGCGACACCACTGGAGGCGGGCTGCACGATGTTGGGGCGTGAGCGGAAAACGGCCTAACGATGTGCGGGACCGTAGCCCAGCTTCATGGAGACGGTTGCGAATGGTCCTCGCCGATACCCCAGGAGCAACAGTGTCCCTAATTTGCTGGGAAGTGGCGGTGCGGTCCCCTACGGCACTGCGTAGGATCCTACGGTCTTGGCGTGCATCCGTGCGTCGCTGCGGTCCGGTCCCAGGTCGACGGGCACGTGCACCTTCCGCCGACCACTGGCGAGAACATCGATGTACTGTGGAGACCTCACGCCCCACGTGTTGAGCAATTCGGCGGTACGTCCACCCGGCCTCCCGCATGCCCACTATACGCCCTCGCTCAAAGTCCGTCAACAGCACATACGGTTCACGTCCACGCTGTCGCGGCATGCTACCAGTGTTAAAGACTGCGATGGAGCTCCGTATGCCACGGCAAACTGGCTGACACTGACGGCGGCGGTGCACAAATGCTGCGCAGCTAGCGCCATTCGACGGCCAACACCGCGGTTCCTGGTGTGTCCGCTGTGCCGTGCGTGTGATCATTGCTTGTACAGCCCTCTCGCAGTGTCCGGAGCAAGTATGGTGGGTCTGACACACCGGTGTCAATGTGTTCTTTTTTCCATTTCCAGGAGTGTATATACTGAGAGGCGAAAGGAAATTAAATGTTGAATAATGTTGAAGAGCAGCAAGACAGCAGCGCTGCGCGCTTAAGTTGCAGAAATGATTATTGGCGGCTGGTTAACTCTGTTCACTTGCTCAGAGCTGAGAGAAAGACCACCCCAATGCCCTGAATCGTGCATTAAGATTTCTACCGATTAAGCTGCTTGATTTTTATAGAAATTCTCTGTTAACATTGTATCCTTTCAGAATCATTGTTCACTTTGTTATGAATAGCATTGTTTGGATCAAAATGTTGTGCAAAGATCACGCTAAGTTTTACTCTGCCTTTTGGAAGACATACTTCATTCTAAACTTCTTGTCTTGGAATATCATTTCGTAGGAATAGTTACTCTCCCTATCTCACTGTTGAAAGAAGATTTAGCATTCTGCATAACCACATTCCACAATGTGGTATGCAACAGGTTGAATATTTTTTGTAATTTTATTTCGGAAATAGAAATCTAGCTTAGGCGCTGCCTGCTCGCTGTTTGCTGTTGTGCTTTCGAGAAATCTGCAACAATGTTGTCAAGACGCGAGGTAAGTGGAAATTTTGATTAGCGCCAGATTATTGTTTTACTTCAGTTGTGTACATAATGTGAAGGCAAGTTGTATTCAGACCAGCTGCAGTTCAATTTAAATTATGTTCTGTTTAGTCAAAGGTTCGCATACGAGTTTAAGTTGGGTAACAGTTTGTGGGTACATGTTGTTGTTGTGGTCTTCAGTCCTGAGACTGGTTTGATGCAGCTCTCAAAGCTACCCTATCCTTTGCAAGATACTTCATCTCCCAGTACTTACTGCAACCTACATCCTTCTCAATATGCTTAATGTATTCATCTCTTGGTCTCCCTATTCGATTTTTACCCTCCACGCTGCCCTCCAATGCTAAATTTGTGATCCCTTGATGCCTCAGAACACGCCCTACCAACCGGTCCCTTCTTCTTGTCAAGTTGTGCCACAAACTCCTCTTCTCCCCTATTCTATTCAATACCTCCTCATTAGTTACGTGATCTACCCATCTAATATTCAGCATTCTTCTGTAGCACCACATTTCGAAAGCTTCTATTCTCTTCCTGTCTAAACTATTTATCGTCCATGTTTAACTTCCATACAAGGCTACACTCCATACAAATACTTTCACAAACGACTTCCTGACACTTAAATCTATACTCGATGTTAACAAACCCCTCTTCTTCAGAAACGCTTTCCTTGTCATTGCCAGTCTACATTTTATATCCTCTCTACTTCGACCATCATCAGTCATTTTGCTCCCCAAATAGCAAAACTCATTTACTACTTTAAGCGTCTCATTTCCTAATCTAATCCCCTCAGCATCACCCGACTTAATTCGACTACATTCCATGATCCTCGTTTTGATTTTGTTGATGTTCATCTGATATCCTCCTTTCAAGACACTGTCCATTCCGTTCAACTGTGTGGTGTCACCGCCAGACACCACACTTGCTAGGTGGTAGCCTTTAAATCGGCCGCGGTCCGTTAGTATACGTCGGACCCGCGTGTCGCCACTGTCAGTGATTGCAGACCGAGCGCCACCACACGGCAGGTCTAGAGAGACGTCCTGACACTCGCCCCAGTTGTACAGCCGACTTAGCCAGAGATGGATCACTGACAACTACGCTCTCGTTTGCCGAGACGATAGTTAGCATAGCCTTCAGCTACGTCATTTGCTACGACCTAGCAAGGCGCCATTACCAGTTATATTGAGCTTATTATTAATGTACCGTCAAGAACGATGTACACCAATTGTGGATTAAAGTTAAGTATTACATCAACTACGTACTTTATTTGCTACTATTAATTCTCTTAACTGTTCCATACCTCGCGCCAGTCTGCGTGAGTTAAAGCCAACACTACAAACTGCTCTTCCAAGTCCTTTGCTGTCTCTAACAGAATTACAATGTCATCGGCGAACCTCAAAGTTTTTATTTCTTCTCCATGGATTTTAATACCTACTCCGAATTTTTCTTTTGTTTCCTTTACTGCTTGCTCAATATGCAGATTGAATAACATCGGGGATAGGCTACAACCCTGTCTCACCCCCTTCCCAACCACTGCTTCCCTTTCATGCCCCTCGACTCTTATAACTGCCATCTGGTTTCTGTACAAATTGTAAATAGCCTTTCGCTCCCTGTATTTTACCCCTGCCACCTTTAGAATTTGAAAGATAATATTCCAGTCAACATTGTCATAAGCTTTCTCTAAGTCTACAAATGCTAGAAACGTAGGGTTGCCTTTTATCAATCTTTTCTCTAAGACAAGGCGTTAGGCCAGTATTACCTCACGTGTTCCAACATTTCTACGGAAATCAAACTGATCTTCCCCGAGGTCGACTTCTATCAGTTTTTCCATTCGTCTGCAAAGAATTCGCGTTAGTATTTTGCAGCTGTGACTTATTAAACTGATAGTTCGGTAATTTTCACATCTGTCAACACCTGCTTTCTTTGGGATTGCAATTATTACATTGTTCTTGAAGTCTGACGGTATTTCGCTTGTCTCGTACATCTTGCTCACCAGATGGTAGAGTTTTGTCAGGACTGGCTCTCCCAAGGCCGTCAGTAGTTCTAATGCAATGTTGTCTACTCCCGGGGCCTTGTTTCGACTCAGGTCTTTCAGCGTTCTGTCGAACTCTTCACGCAATATCGTATCTCCCCTTTCATCTTCATCTACATCCTCTTCCATTTCCATAATATTGTCCTCAAGTACATCGCCCTTGTATAGACCCTCTATATACTCCTTCCACCTTTCTGCTTTCCCTTCTTTGCTTAGAACTGGGTTTCCATCAAAGCTCTTGATATTCATGCAAGTGGTTCTCCTTTCTCTAAAAGTATCTTTAATTTTCCTGTAGGCTGTATCTATCTTACCCTTAGTGAGATAAGCCTCTACATCCTTACATTTGTCCTCTAGCCATCCCTGCTTAGCCATTTTGCACTTCCTGTCGATCTCATTTTTGAGACGTTTGTATTCCTTTTTGCCTGCTTGATTTACTGCATTTTTATATTTTCTCCTTTCATCAATTAAATTCAATATTTCTTCTGTTACCCAAGGGTTTCTACTAGTTCTCGTCTTTTTACCTACTTGGTCCTCCGCTGCCTTCACTACTTCATCCCTCAGAGCTACCCATTCTTCTTCTACTGTATTTCTTTCCCTCATTCCTGTCAATTGTTTTCTTATGCTCTCCATGAAACTCTCTACAACCTCTGGTTTAGTCAGTTTATCAAGGTCCGATTTGCTTAAATTCCCACCTTTTTGCAGTTTCTTCAGTTTTAATCTACAGTTCATAACCAATAGATGGTGGTCAGAGTCCACATCTGCCCCGGAAATGTCTTACAATTTAAAACCTAGTTCCTAAATCTCTGTATTACCATTATATAATCTATCTGATACCTTTTAGTACCTCCAGCATCCTTCCATGTATACAAACTTCTTTCATGATTCTTGAACCAAGTGTTAGCTATGATTAATTTATGCTCTGTGCAAAGTTCTACCAGACGGCTTCCTCTCATTTCTTACCCCCAATCCATATTCACCTTCTATGTTTCCTTCTCTCCGTTTTCCTACTCTCGAATTCCAGTCACCCATGACTATTAAATTTTCGTCTCCCTGCACTACCTGAATAATTTCTTTTATCTCATCATACATTTCTTCATATCTGCAGAGCTAGTTGGCATATAAACTTGTACTACTGTACTAGGCTTGGGCTTCGTGTCTATCTTGGCCACAATAATACGTTCACTATGCTGTTTGTAATAGCTTACCCGCACTCCTATTTTTTTATTCATTGTTATACCTACTCCTGCATTACCCCTATTCGATTTTGTATTTATAGCCCTGTATTCACCTGACCAAAAGTCTTGTTCCTCTTGCCACCGAACTTCACTAATTCCCACTATATCTAACTTTAACCTATCCATTTCCCTTTTTACACAGTTTTGGTAATACACAGGCTTTTGTAGAGTGGGAGGTAAATTTGGGCTAAATTTATTAGAGAAACATACAGTGGGGAAGGTTACAAGAACATATATGTAAATACGTAAACAGAGAATGAAACTAGAAACAACAGCTGGCCGAAGTGGCCGTGCGGTTAAAGGCGCTGCAGTCTGGAACCGCACGACCGCTGCGGTCGCAGGTTCGAATCCTGCCTCGGGCATGGATGTTTGTGATGTCTTTAGGTTAGTTAGGTTTAACTAGTTGTAAGTTCTAGGGGACTAATGACCTCAGCAGTTGAGTCCCATAGTGCTCAGAACCATTTGAACCATTTTTAGAAACAACAGTCATGTGGACAGTAACGATGGACCACACAGATAAATTGTACGGAAGTTAGATGAGACAAAACGTCGCAAGAGAAGAAAAATTCAGCACCAGTAAGGGAAAGAGAGATGTGGTTGCTACTTTTTCTGTTTAGTTCTCCTGGTCACACTATTTTTTTACTTGGGCGCACTGTGGTGTTACTTCCCAATACAGATGTCCTTTGGTAAATTGAATATTTCAGTTGTACTAACTATGTAATGACACGTAGGATACTTGTAAATACGTCAGCCTGACTTTTCAGGTTGTCGATTAATTCTGACAGCAGTATCGACATAATGTATTTGGTGTTTGGCAGTTTCTGATCAAAAGTTTCCGAATATTCCTATGTAATACAGAACTGATTACGAGATGTCGTGAGAGGCGAACCCCGCCAGTGTAAAATGAGGCGGGCAGTACAGTAGCAGTAACAGCGGAATCGGACGGTTATGAGAGCTCAGTGACTTCGAACGTGGAGTAGTCATCCCATGTCACCTGAGTAACAAATCCGACAGGAACATTTCAACTCCCCCTTTTTAGCTGTCCGGCTCGAATGTTGGTGATGATGATACGTGTCATGTATAATTTTGGTATCTGAATCTATTGCCGGCCGCTGTGGCCGAGCGGTTCTAGGCGTTTCAGTCCGGAGCTGCGCTGCTGCTACGGTCGCAGGTTCGAATCCTGCCTCGGGCATGGAAGTGTGTGATGTCCTTAGGTTAGTTAGGTTCAGGTAGTTCTAAGTCTAGGGGACTGATGACCTCAGATGTTAAGTCCCATAGTGCTTAGAGCCATTTGAACCGTTTTTTGAATCGATTGTGATCGAGAAGCGATGTTGTAAAGCTATATCGCAGAAGTTAGGTTATTATCTTTGGTGTGCGCGGAGGCGCAGGGTCAGATAATGTTAAGCTTTGTTGGAGTGATAAAGGAATTGTAATGTTATGTTTCAAATGTGAAGTCTCAGTTTATCAGTGTGTTTAATGAACATCATTATATCAAGATTGTAACGGAAACTGATTTGCGAAGGAGGAAGTTAAACGGAACTAAGTGTGTACCAGAATACGTAAATACAGTATTATAATGATGTTACTTTTTTTTCACTATTGCTGCGCCATCGGACTAACTTGGTTATTTTACTTTGAGATGCCAGGTTTGAAAGATAGGAAAGTGAATTATTTGGATGTTAAGACGTTCATTAAATTCGAAATGAGGCATGAGTACTTTTTCACAGTATACAAAAAAACTGTGTTGTCATTTATGCCCATATTTCATTTTTTACCTACTTTTCTCTTACAATTTTCAATTGATCGTGTCTTTCTTTTAATGGAAAAATACTTTGATTTGCATCTAACAGAGAACTCATTGCACATCACGAGTGTATCTGTGTAGTTACACAATTTGCAACTTTAGCATAGCCGCGCGCAAGACAGAGCAGTACTGCAACACATTATCCAAATTTGTGCAGAATACAGGTAAGGACTAAATTTTTGATGTTTTTTTTATTTATTCAAGCAGGGCCAACGTATGTCATTCAGAGACAATTTTTGTGATCAGTTTTGCAAAACTAGTTATTGTAGATTTTATGTCACAGGCAGTTTTACTGTTCAGAATTCTTGCAGTCAGTTTAATAACTTTTACAGTATGAAATTACGACAGTTCTATTATTGTTACAGGTCAGATCTTATCATCAGTAACAGTACGTCAGTCATATTTCCATTATTTGAAGAGAACTTTCACTGTGACCGCAAAATGGAAAGCTAAACAGGCAACCACGCAGACTTCATATAATGACGGAGAGGAACCGTCCAGCATTGCGGAAGGTGGTTGTTGAAAATCGCCTGGGATTTATACTCATGAAGGAATGAGTGCTATCACCAGGGGATGTCAAATTGACTCCCTATTTTTAGATTTTCAGAAGGCTTTCGACACCGTTCCTCACAAGCGTATTCTAACCAGACTGGGTGCCTATGGAATATCGCCTCAGTTGTGCGACTGGGTTCGTGATTTCCTGTCAGAAAGGCCACAGTTCGTAGTAATAGACGGAAATTCATCGAGTCAAACAAAAGTCATATCCGGCGTTCTCCAAGGAAGTGTTACAGGCCCTCTATTGTTCGGGATCTATATTAATGACATAGGAGACAATCTGAGTAGCCCTCTTACATTATTTGCACAGGCTGGTGTCATTTACAGTCTTGTAAAGTCATCATATGACCAAAATGAATTGCAAAATGATTTAGGTAAGATATCTGTTTGGTGCGAAAAGCGGCAATTGACCCTGAATAAAGAAAAGTGTGAAGTTATTCACATGGGTACTAAAAGAAATCCGCTAAATTTCGATTACGCGGTAAGTCAAACAAATCTGAAAGCTGTACATTCAACTAAATAGTTAGGGAGTACAATTACAAATAAACTAAGTTGGAACGACCACATAGATAATAATGTGGGTAGAGCAAACCAAAGACTGCGATTCGTTGGCAGAACACTTAAAAGGTGCAACAGATCTAGGTGCAACAGATCTACTAAAGAGACTGCTTACACTTCACTTGTCCGCCCTATTCTGCAGTATTGCTGTGCGGTGTGGGATCCGTATCAGGTGGGACTGACGGATGATAATGAAAAAGTTCAGAAGAGGGCGGCTCGTTTTCTACTATCGCGAAATAGAGGAGATAGTGCCACAGACATGATACGTTAATTGGAATGGCAATCATTAAAACAAAGGCGTTTTTCGTTGCGATGGGATCTTCTAATGAATTTTCAATCAGCAGTTTTTTTCTTCCGACTGCGAAAACTTTCTGTTGGCACCCACGTACGTAGGGAGAAATGATCATCACGATAAAATAAGAGAAATCAGGGCTCTCACAGAAAAATTTAATTACTCGTTTTTTCCGCGTGCAGAGTAATCACGAAGATGTAGATGTAAATGAGACCAACGAAAGATAACACCGTAAATTCTATAGTGCTTCCAGAAGTCCAGATAGCACGATTACTGTGCGTAGCGAGATAAAAAGAGTGGGCTACGACGCTCGAGCAGCTCCTCGTAACTCACACATTTCTGTTCCCAGTGCTAAGGGACGCCACTTGACGGTGGATGACTGGAAACGAGTCATTTCGAGTGACGAATCACGCTGTAGGCTAGCCGTGGAAACGCGACAGCAGGGTTTGCGTCTGGCGAATGCCTTGAGGGCGTTACCTGTCATCGTGTTCTGCGGCAACAGTGAAGTACGGAGGTGGTAGTCTTACTGTGAGGGTGTTGTTCGTCGTTATTGTGTCGCGCCCTTATTGCGCTTAAGAAAAGGCTACATGCGGAAAGACATGTACACATTTTACACCGTATAGTAGAGGAACAGACTGGAGATTATTATTGTCTATATCGGCATGGCAATGCACCCTGTCATAAAGCAGCGTCTGTGAGGTAATGGTTTGTGGACAACAACAGTCCTGAAATATACGGGCCTGCTCAGCGTCGCAACCTGGATCTAATGGAAGACCTTAGCTATGAGTCAGACAACAGCGTCCAGTGTCCCTACCTCCTCTCGTTTCGGCTCTTGAGGAAGAATAGGCTCCCATTCCTCCACAGACATTCAGACACCTATTGAAAGGATTTTCAAAGCCGTCATAAAGGAGAAGGGTGGATATAATGCCCACCAATAAGTGTATGGATACTTCGATTTGCTACTGTGCATGTAGCAACAAAAGCGTTTGAGAAAAAGAAAAATTTGTTAACATTAAGTACAAATTTAAGTTTTAGTCTTTCCTGAGAGTCTGGAGTGTAGCCTTGTGTTTTAGTTGTGGTTTTCAGTCCAGAGACTGGTCTGATGCAGCTCTCCATGCCACTCTGTCCTGTGTAATCCTCTTCATCTCAAAGTAACTACTGCAACCTACATCCTTCTGAATCTGCTTACTGGACTCATCTCTTGGTCTCCCTCTAAGATTTTTGCACTCCATGGTTCATGGGGGAAGATGTAGCGTAATATGGAAGTGAAAAGTGAGACAAGAAGAGGAATGTTGTGTTACATTAGAGCACTAAGGACCAAGGAAGAGGAGTCAGTGTGCTAGTTGTGTGAAGCATGTGAATATGGGGGTGGGGGAGGGGTGGCTGAAATTGTAGAGGGAGACGAAGCAGCGTCAAATGAATGCAGGTAACAGTAGTTATGTAGAGGTGAACTGGCGTGGACGGGGTTGTTTAGCGCGGAGAGCTGCACAGGTGTGTATCCAGAGGTGGCGGGGGAAGAGACTGTCATATAGGTCATCATGAATTCTCCCTCGCCAGAAAAAAAAAAAAAATTAGCAGGCGCGTTTAAATTTTGATCTCTGTCATCCGTAGTAGGAGGGACCGGGTGTTATCCCGCCTATAGAAAATCCGAATAATCCAAAGATACTGTGCTAAATGCAAAAAGAAATATGTACTACAATGTACAAATATTTTAATCTGACTTCATCTATTAGAAATGCTTTGTGAAACCTTTTATTTTGGCACTAAGGAGAAATAATTTTTTTGGCAATTAAGGTCTACAGGTGCTGTATGTTAAATATTTGGAGGGAATAACTTGTTCAAATTCTTTTTTGATGTTTTGTGCAGTGACTATGTGTCCCAAAAAACTTTCATTCGTCACCAGAGCTGGCGTTTCCATCTTTGCAAGCGACCTTGGCTGGCTGTGAAGCCATCGAGTAGCTTGTTGTTCAGCTTCAGCGCCCTTTCGTGCAGGACTGGACCGGACATCGGAACACCGTGCTCTCTTTTCTCACTGAACCAAACAAATAACGCTTCACCCGTTATTTCATTTCTCGCTTTCCTCATTGTAACGCGGTTCTGCCAATTGCCGTCAGTCATCGTCTTTAAGCCAAAGTCTTCAGTTTCTTTTCGGTTGTTCCTCCAGTGTGACAGTTGATATACTTAGACCGTATTCTGCAGCTACGTTCTTCTAGGGTCCTCTGTGTCTGTTCCGTTTAGTGCTTCCAACTTTTTTTGCAGGGACACAATCACTTTCTTTCGCTTCGAAGGCAATTTACTCACTCACACTCAAAACATTGGAATACCAGCGCAGCTATTTAGGAATATGTCCACAACAACCATAGCAGCGGGAGCTGAAAGCGTGGGACTGGAAATTGACAGGCCCAGTTTTTTAAAACGGTTTTTGGAAATATCTGGAAAATCACTAATCGGATTGAAAAAAAGGCTTTAATAAAAGTTGTTAATATGGAAAGGGGGCAGCGGATGACATCAGACTTGACACCCTTGCCCCACCCCTAAGGGGTGGGGGAGGGGTCAAATTCGAAATTTTAAATAACCCCCTTTTTCATTGCGGATTCGGATTCTCCGTGAAAACACGTCAGTTGTATTTATAATATTTTTGTCATTGCGTGATAGATGGCTCAGTAGTCGACAAAAATGAAAATCGCTTTATAACAGTTCAAACATGGCAATATCTCAAGAAATACACAGCGCATTAGGATCATAAAGCCATTATTCTAAAATCTAAAATGAGAAACCGTTTTCATATATCAAAAAGCCTTTCTTCTTCAGAATATAATACACTCTAACATACAAAAAAACGGCGCACCACGAAGAAATTATCTGAATGCGACGGAAATCTGTAGATATATACGAAGATGGTATCTGTTCTTTCGGACATGCCCGCCGGCAGCGTAGGGTCTTGATTTAATTATTATCATTTCGTTCTAGAGCACTGCATGGTCACCGATGCTATCTGTTCTTTCGGACATGTCCGAAAGAACAGATCTTCGTATAGTTAAGGCTAACCAGCCATTGACCTTCTTCTGTGCGGATGCACACGCATTGCCCGAACTCTTACGGGTCTCGGTAAGACTGTCTGCCACGAGTTATGAGTGCAATGGGCAGGGGCACTACGAATGTAGTGTGTGGATATTAAGTTGGGAATGTGGGTCTCACGGGGAGCGAGCAAGTGATAAGTCCCTGCAGTCGCACTATCCTCTGTGCCCCCGGTGGTTCAGATGGATAGGGCGTCTGCCATGTATGCAGGAGATCCCAGGTTCGAGTCCCTGTTGGGACACACATTTTCACCTGTCCCCGTTGATATGTATCAACGCCTGTCGGCAGCGTAGGGTCTTGATTTAATTATCATTTCATAAAATTTGTAGATGTGGTGTGCGTGTACGGAACAAACAAATGATTACAATTTCAAAAAATTGGATAATTTATGCAAGGGAAAGAGCTGCACGAACTGGCCAAGTCAATAACGTATTGGGCCACCTGTGGCCCTTATGCCAAGTAGTTACTCGGCTTGGCATTGATTGATAGAGGTGTTGGATCTGTTTCTGGCAGATCTCTTCCTGAGGGATATCGTGTCAAATTCTGTCCAATGGGCGCGTTAGATCGTCAAAATCCCAAGCTGGTTGGAGGGCCACGCCCATAATGCTCCAGACCTTGTCGCTAAAAACACTCAACAGCCTAGTTCGCCTAAATATTTCTCTGTTTAACATAACCGATTTCGACAGACTTTTTGCTGTCATCTGCAGCTCTTAAAAGACCTTTTTGTTATCAAACGTGTTAATTTTACGTTGAACCTCACGACAAGTTGTCATACGTCATACGGAAAAAATCAGCACATTATAAAAGGTTTGTCATAACTAAAATATTTAATAAATAAAGAAATATTTATGCGATCTAGGTCGTTGAATGTTTTTAGCAAGTAAAAAGAGATTGCTCCATCGGTCTCCTCAAAATGAGAAAAGTCAACCGAATGTTCTCAATTGGGGAGAGATCCAGCGACATTGTCGGCTAAGGTAGTGTTCGGCAAGCACTAAGACAAGCAACGGAAATTCTCGGAGTGCGCGCGCGGGCGTTATCTTGCTGAAATGGAAGCCCAGGATGGCCTGCCACGAATGACGACAAAACGAGGCGTGGAATATCGTCGACGTTCGCTGTGCTGTTAAGTGTGATCCGGATGACAAAGAAGTCATGCTATGAAATGAAATGGTATCCCATGTCATCACTTCCGGTTATCGGGCTACCGCTGCCTGGAGCGTCTCCAGACAAGTCTTCGGCTTCGAATCTCACTGACTGGAGTAGAATTGTGTTAAGTGGTAAGTGCCACTTCGAACTGAGCCCCGATGGCAAGTGAAGAACATGGAGTGCAGTTCGATAACAAGTGCGACGGAAAAGTAAGCGGGAAAACAATAACCGTAAAAGGTGACTGAAATTTGTGATTTGCGGGCAGCAACATTAAAACTATGCGAGTCGCGGAGTGCTGGAAGTGTGTCGCGAATCGTAACAATTCCGCATAGTGGAAAATACAGATCGCCCCCAAGGATTACGAACCGTTCGCGAGTGAAACTTAACGATCGTCGAATAGACGTCGTGGCAGAGAAAGGAGAAGATATCGACGTCCGGCGTGGGAAGGCACGCCGCGTAACCATAGTAAAGGACGCGACGCGACGGCATCGCACGGGAAGTAATTCAACAGGGAGCAGCGACAGAAACAGGGCGCGCTGAAGCACCGCCACCTAGGTGGTGGTGGCTGGAGGCACGCTAGCTGAGGTCCGGAGTTCGACGCACGGCGAGACACCGAAGCGTTTCGTCGCCCATTACAGGACTGAAGCTTACCCAAAGTAAGTTTAAACTCAGTCCGATTAACACTGTTTGACGCTAATTAATGTTACGTAGAAGTGGTGGAGTGAGTCAAAAAATTAAGACGAGGGATCTAAGTGTAGAGCCAAACATGGCGCGAGAAAACTTAGATTTGTTAGAGAATCGTGATATGTTTCCAGCGGCAAAATTTACGGAAGGACCAATAATTAGAATGAGTAATATTGCAGGAAACGAGGAGCGTGATATACTAGTAGATAGCTTAAAGGCAACAGTAAACATGGCTGACTCAAATACTCAGGCTGTTGTGAGTGAGTGTACGACTACAGGAAGTGAATACAGGAAGTGAACCTTACATAAAAAAGACGCAGAATTTAAAATGCAAGAAATGTTTGCAGACTGGTGAGTAAACTACAAGCGACTTACGATGAAATAGAAGAAACTGCTAGGAATACTATACAACACCTAGTTGAGCCTAATCAACAACTAGAAGCGACTAACAGTGAAACAGAAGTAACTGGTAGGGATACTAAACGACAGCTAATGAAAGTCGTTCAGGAAACTAACAAAGTAACTACTGATAAATTAGAGAAATACACCAGGGAGGCTAAAAAAAATTATAGCGGTAGACGAGAAAATAGAGAATGTAGTAAAGGAACAGAGGGCAGTAGCTAAACATCTGTCAAAGAGATTCATGGTTGAGGCAGTAGCAGTAGTAAATCACAGCAGGTGTATGAACGAAATACGAGAGATGGTTAAAATTTTAGGTGAAAATTTCAGTAAGGAGATTGAAAACCATGATGTGTCAATCTCCAATTAAAATAAAGAATTCGATTAAATGGGTCAGCATTATCTAATAGAATTGAGTCAGTACAGAATTTTGTAAAAACTAATACTAATGAGATATTTGACTGTGTAGACGGCATTCTGCAGGAGATCAGTGCTTTTACTACGAGAGGTACTGATATTTTTGCTGAAAGAATAGAAGAAGAATTAGATTCAAAATTAAGAAAGCTCATTGTAGTAAATAACGAAAGTGGAAATGCTAACAAAGAAGACCACACGTAAATATAGTTACTTTCCAAATTCGCTATTAAGAGAAAAGTACGCAATACAAGTAACTATAGCAATGAAAAGGAAATGTTGTTAATGAAGGCCATTATTTGCAGGTAGGTAGGTTACACAAGATAGTCACAAAGAGAAAGGTACGCCATATCGGGAATCATAGAAAGAAATCTGGGAATATTTTCAAGGATTCACGTCGGGTGGTTGCTTCGGAAAAGAAAGCAACGCAAGGTCGCGGTTCGAAGGGTGTATGTTAGAACTCAAAGGATAATGGCAACAAAAACAGTAATAAGGTAAGCAATATTCCCATAAATGAAAATGAAAGATATGGCAGCCTAATGGTTTCCCCAGATAAAGTACAGATATGAAACGAAGGGGCATATGTTTTTGTAGAAGTAAACAAAATCATGATTGTGACACAGATAACACTGACGAGAACTTACATTTTATGATTGTAGATAAAATGACGATTTTGACAGCGAGAACATTGGTGGGAGTTCAATATTTCATAATAACAGACGATGTGCTAGTAGTGTCGAAGGAAATATGGATAAGAGGAAAGAGTCAAGGAATGAAAATAAAGACAATTATCAGTTTAGTGTGGGGTCTGCAGTTGGCGCTATTGCAACAATAGCGAACATTGCGATAGTTAACAACATATGTACCAGTGTGACAGGAGACTCTTATGAGGAAATAATAGGCTGGGGGACCATACCATTGTTACCAGTGCAGAAATTTGAGGTCGTAGACACGTGTGGCACAAGGAAACGAATGTTAATTTAAATGAAGTGTAAAGAAATAGCAGCTAGTACTACTGACATAGTGGTACCAGATGAATTTATCCAATGAAGGTAAAATTTCAACGGAAAAGGAATATAATAGTCAGAATTTTAGTGTAACAAACCTAGCAAATTGTGACAGGAGAATTTAAGTAAAGGAAATTAATATTATTAACAAAATACTAAAAGAAACAGTAAATAATTTGATTTTGAAGTACCCGAGCGTATTTTCAAGTAGTATGAGCGTGATGAAGAAGGACGGTATAGGTCTACTATGTTATTGTCAGAATAAAAGTAACTTACGAAGCTGTTAAAGGAGGGCTGCAGAACTTGTTTTCAAGAGAACAGAAAGGATTTTCGAAATGCATAAGATTAAGCGAAAACAACGATAAAGCTTTCAACATGGACAAAACTAAGGATGTGTGGAGGGAGTTTTGAAGAGCAGTATATTATGACCAGGGTATATAGCCGAAATCCAGCAGAAGTGGCACTTCTAGAATCCAAAATAATAAGAGGTGTACACAATGTAGTTGTTGTTAAGAGATTCCACAGTAGTTAATAGGAAGCTTAAGCAATCTGATTAGCTCGAATAGTAACTATTAGTGTGAATATCTCTCCAGTAAACAAACATATGAAGTATGCCATAAAAGACACGGATATGACATAGATGGTTTGCAATAAAAATTTCGTAACTCCATTTTGTTAAATTGTGCAGGTGAACAGCGCGAGGATTGTGTCAGGCGTGCTGAGGCGTCAGCGAGGCAGTTTTGTCCTCTGCTTACCAGAAAATCTCCGTAGCGTTGTCTACCAGTCGGTCCTCTCAGGCCCGTGTTGTTTAAATTTACACAAACTGACACTACTTTGGCTACTTATGATGCGAGTGACTTTCGAGGTACACATACTTTTAAAATAATTCTATTTGTTTAAAGTTTACATTTTAAAAAACACTATTTTTATACTATTACTGATGGCTTTTATTCTTATTGCAAATTCGCGCACTTATAACAGGTAAATTGATTTTTGTATCTTTCTTCTCTACACAATATGCACATCTTCTCCTTTTCTTACCTGGTGGTTTCATTACCCTTCCTAGCTCAGGTGCTACTAAAAGATTCGTTGACTTCTTTACCCCTGCTAGTTGCTTTCCCAAATTGATGATGAAAGTCCGACGTCTCATTTTTATTGGTAACCACATCATCCAAATTATATATGCATTAATTGCACTTATATCGACCAAGCTGAAAAAAGAACACCAACGGCCAGCCGTTTGTTTTTCTCTTCAGACTGCAGCATCGCGTCTTTTGGTCCATGGTGTCAACGCCGCCCTTAACGGTGTTGTATCTCATTATAACTTCAGGCTTCTGTACTTGTGGTGACGACACCGTTGGTTGGTCATGAAGAGAGTTCAGGAAGGCAACAACTTCGTTTTTCTTAGGAACATAAGAGGCTATCGTCACATCTGGTTGAAAACCAAATAGTGTAGAGCATACTTCATGTCCTTTAGGCGTAATAGAATCGCCAGACAGTTCACCTTTGTTTTGTTTTATAGTACCGACTAGACTCAGATCTTTCGACAACGAGTAATGAACTAAATCGAGTGATGTGAAAAAATTATCACAGGTGATATTACGTTCAGACTCTTCAGTCACCAGGATTTTCACAGCATTCTCTCCAAGACCCATGGTTCTGGTTTTTTCCTCCTCCCCCAAACACAATTTCATCATGCAGCAGTAGCTTGTCGCACTGTCACAATTTTCCCCGCACTTTATTTCGTATTTACCAAGTTTTGACGGGATGTATTGTTACAATGGACAGCGACCTCGAGATGTGACCAATTGTTCATCCACGGTCATGCACCATTCTGGAATGTAGGATAATTTCCCACATCTCAAATATTTCTCTGATTCGTTCCAATTTGTCACTTGATCTGTTTTCACATCGGACTGCTGCACTGTCAAAGCGCAACACACTCAGAATAGCGTGGAAGCGGTTGCGAGACATAATTTCATTGAACAGAGGTCGGCCATTCTCAGCACTGCAAAGCTGACTGATACCTTCATTTCTTGACTTGTAAACTGCAGTCAGGATCAGAACGCCAAGAAACTTTTTCATTTCATGCATATCTATACCCATCGTCCGCGCATACGATTCGACGTTCCTTGTTGGTCCACAAACACACTTTGTCAATGAGATATACACGAATGAACAACATAAAACAAGATTCTTCATTATCACAGTTCCTAATCGAATAACTTGTAGGTCCCTGGTCTTCTTTCGATACACCCTTTTTGCTATACCTACCAGAAATTCCAGCTTGAGGAGCTGCAGCCCATATATCATTCCCATTAACAGAAAACAATAAGTCACACCAACAGAATTTACACCAATTTATTGTTCTCCTATCTACGAACAGAGATTCTTCATGGTTATCATCTTCGAGTAGTTCTGAGTTTTCGCCCGCATCTCGTGGTCGTGCGGTAGCGTTCTCGCTTCCCACGCCCGGGTTCCCGGGTTCGATTCCCGGCGGGGTCAGGGATTTTCTCTGCCTCGTGATGGCTGGGTGTTGTGTGCTGTCCTTAGGTTAGTTAGGTTTAAGTAGTTCTAAGTTCTAGGGGACTTATGACCACAGCAGTTGAGTCCCATAGTGCTCAGAGCCATTTGAACCATTTGAGTTTTCAGCGACATCTACCTATTATCGTTACCACTTGAACATTTGTGTTCACTAGGTGCGTTTTCAGAATCAGAACACTACACCCACAAGTCCCCTCTCTACTGATTTGATAGTCCTCTTCTCCTCAACATTTTCGGTTTGTGGAACAGACAGCCGTTATGCACCAAAATAAACATGTGCTTATCACAAGGAGGACAATTGAACACTGAAAGAATAACAGCATGAGTCAACAATGGCCAATGACGTAACCGATGCCGCGCAGACAGATATCTGGTTGTTGTAAGAGTACTTCTAACCGCACGGGCCTGCGAGGCTCTTACGGGAGGAAACGTGCACCAACACAAAGCCATAAGTAAATTTTTAAAATTTTTTCCAAAATTATGACTAACTTGACAAGTTTGGAAAAGTAATAAAAATGCATTAAAATAAAGTGTATTGTTACTAATAGAGACGATATCAAATATCACGGACAAGGCTAGGTAAATGGTAAAAATGGTTCAAATGGCTCTGAGCACTATGGGACTTAACAGCTGTGGTCATCAGTGCCCTAGAACTTAGAACTACTTAAACCTAACTAACCTAAGGACATCACACACATCCACGCCCGAAGCAGGATTCGAACCTGCGACCGTAGCAGTCGCGCGGTTCCGGACTGAGCGCCTAGAACCGCTAGACCACCGCGGCCGGCAAATGGTAAAAGAAGCAGTGCAGACGGTGCAGCGGTAATGGACTTTGAACAGACACAGCTGATGCATCCAGATGAGCGAATGTTTGGGCGCCGTGACGTAATCAAGGATGCGTCTCAACCCGTTAATAAATAGATCAGCCGAAGAATACTGAATGCGCTCTTTAACTTGGCTCCTCTGTGATCAGCGGAAGTCGACTGATTTCGTACCACTCCGGAATATTTACGCTCGTTGTCAACCTTAGCTACGTAAGTGATTCGAGGAACACAGTGGCGAGTTCCCATTGATGTGCTGGATTTGCTGCCCCCCCCCCCCCCCTCCCCAACTCGCCATATCTGTACCCGATCAAACAGGTCTGGGATGTGACTGAATATGGCGTCAGAGATCATCGCCCCCTCCCAGGAATTTACGGGAATCAGGTGAATTTTGTGTGTAGATGTGGTGCCAACTCCCTCCAGCGATCTAAAAAATGGTTCAAATGGCTCTGAGCTCTATGGGACTTAACATCTGAGGTCATCAGTCCCCTAGAACTTAGAACTACTTAAACCTAACTAACCTAAGGACGTCACACACATCCAAGCCCGAGGCAGGATTCGAACCTCCGACCGTAGCGGTCCCGCGGTTCCAGACTGAAGCGCCTAGAACCGCGCGGCCACACCGGCCGGCTCCAGCGATCTACCAAGGCCTCATTGCATACATGCCACGACGCGTGGCTGCTCTCATCTGTGCCAATGATGTTCATAGTGTTCTGGTTGATCAGTGAATATTTAAGAACAAGGAATTCAGTAATTAACACAACTAGCAGCTTGAGAAGCCTTTTGAATCTGCCACTTGATCAGAATAAGAAATATGTTTATTAAAATATTCTTTGTATGGATAATGTAAACTTTTGCTCTTATTTTGTTTCTGAAATATGTGTTTTTGTTGCATGTACGCATACTAAATGTAATGGTGGATGGAAACTTGAGGAAATTCGGGGCACACATTACCAGATGAGTGCACTGTGGGCCAAACCAGATGAACAATCAGCAACAAGAAGACGCGGTTGGTACACATGCAAATCAGGGAAACACTGTGGAAACGCATCGCCTAGGACCAGCAACTTCGGCCGCCGAATAATACTGTTTCAGGTAAAATAGTTGAGTCAGTGTCATGAGTTCTCAAGGAACTCATGAAGGAAAAGGATGCCGGTAGACCTCCTTAATTCATATAATCTTATGCAAACCGTATTCTTTCCAACGAGAGTGCAAGGGAACCGTAGAACAACCATAGACAACATTTGTGTTCATTCCTCATTACGAGAAGGGCATTCTGTTAGCAAAAAAGTGAATGGCCTTTCAGATCATGATGCACAGGTTTTAACTCTAAAAGATTTTTGTGCTGCAACACATGTTAAATATAGTTATCAACTTTTTAGGAAAGCTGATCCAGTTGCTGTAGAGACCTTTGTAAACCTTACCAAGGAACAAGAGTGGCAAGATGTTTATAGTGCTGATACAGTAGACGATAAATATAATGCTTTCCTCAAGACTTTTCTCGTGCTCTTTGAAAGTTGCTTTCCGTTAGAACGTTCAAAACAGGGTGTTAGCACAAACAGGCAGCCTGGGTGGCTGACTAGAGGGATAAGAATATCCTGTAGAACAATGTGGCAATTATATCAAAACGTTAGAAACAGTCAAAATCTAAATGCAGCAGCCCATTACAAACAGTATTGTAAGGTGCTTAAAAAAGTTATTAGGAAGGCAAAGAGTATGTGGTATGCAGATAGAATAGCTAAGTCTCAGGATAAAATTAAAACCATATGGTCAGTCGTAAAGGAAATGGCTGGTCTGCAGAGACAGGTCGAGGATATAGAATCAGTGCGTAGTGGGAATGTCCGTGTTACTGATAAGTCGCATATATGTACAGTATTTAATAATCACTTTCTGAATATAGCAGGTGAACTAAATGGAAACCTAGTCCCAACAGGGAATCATATAGCGCTCGTTGAAAAAAGTGTTCCGAGACTGTTAGCTGAAATGCTCCTCCATGATACTGACAAGAGGGAGATTGAATTAATAATTAAATCACTAAAGACCAAGAACTCTCATGGATATGACGGAGTATCTAGCAGAATACGGAAGTATTGTTCTGTGTATGTTAGCCCAGTACTTAGCCATATCTGTAACTTTTTCTTTAGGAGTGGTCGGTTTCTTGACCGATTTAAGTACTCGGTAGTGAAGTCACTTTATAAAAAGCGAGACAAGGATAATGTTGACGATTATAGACCTATTTCTATGCCATCGGTGTTTGCTAAAGTTATCGAGAAGGTTGTATATACAAGGTTACTGGAGCATTTAAATTCACATAATTTGCTGTCAAATGTACAGTTTGGTTTTAGAAATGGTTTAACAACTGAAAATGCTATATTCTCTTTTCTCTGTGAGGTTTAGGACGGATTAAATAAAAGGTTGCGAACGCTAGGTGTTTTCTTTGATTTAACGAAGGCTTTTGACTGTGTTGACCACAAAATATTACTGCAGAAGTTCGATCATTATGGAGTACGGGGAGTAGCTGACAATTGGTTCGCCTCTTACATTAAGAACAGAAAGCAGAAGGTAATTCTCCGAAATATTGAGAGTTGTAGTGATGTTCAGTCCCAATGGGGCACTGTTAAGTGGGGCGTTCCCCAAGGGTCGGTGCTGGGGCCTCTGCTGTTTCTTATTTATATAAATGATATGCCTTCTAGTATTACAGGTGATTCAAAAATATTTCTGTTTGGTGATGACACCAGCTTGGTAGTGAAGGATCTTGTATGTAATATTGAAACATTATCAAACAATGTAGTTCATGAAATAAATTCGTGGCTTGTGGAAAATAATTTGATGCTAAATCACAGTAAGACTCAGTTTTTACAGTTTCTAACTCACAATTCAACAAGAACCGATATTTTGATCAGACAGAATAGGCATATTATAAGCGAGACGGAACAGTTCAAGTTCCTAGGCGTTTCGGATAGATAGTAAGCTGTTGTGGAAAGCCCATGTCCAGGATCTTGTTCAGAAGCTAAATGCTGCTTTATTTACCATTAGAACAGTATCTGAAATAAGTGACACTTCAACATGAAAAGTAGTCTACTTCGCATATTTTCATATGCTTATGTCGTATGGTATTATTTTTTGGGGTAATTCTTCTGATTCAAAAAGGGTATTTTTGGCTCAAAAACGGGCTGTTTGAGCTATATGTGGTGTAAGTTCGAGAACCTCTTGTCGACCCCTATTCAAAAATCTGGGAATTCTGACATTGCCCTCACAGTATATATTTTCTTTAATGTCGTTTTTTGTTAGCAATATTAGCCTATTCCCAAGAGTTAGCAGCTTTCACTCAGTTAATACTAGGCAGAAATCAAATCTGCATGTGGAATGCACTTCCTTGACTCTTGTGCAGAAAGGAGTGCACTATTCTGCTGCATCTATTTTCAATAAGCTACCAGAAGAACTCAAAAATCTTAGCAGTAGCCCAAACGCTTTTAAGTCTAAACTGAAGAGTTTCCTCATGGCTCACTCCTTCTATTCTGTCGAGGAGCTCCTGGAAGAGCTGAAAAATTAAGCAAATACCAGTGTTACATTGTTGATTTTCTTTATTTAAACTTACGAATTGTCGCCTGAATACGTTTCTTGTATTTCATTTTATCTGTTTCTACTATCGTGTTATAATTTCATGTATTGACTCGTTCCATGACCATGGAGACTTCTCCTTAATTTGGTCCCACGGAACAATAAAATAAAATAAAATACAAAGTAAGAAAAGACCTTGAGTCGTAAGTTGGCTCTGAGCACTATGGGACTTAACTTCTGAGGTCATCAGTCCCCTAGAACGTAGAACTACCCAAACTCAACCAACCCAAGGACATCACACACATCCATGCCCGAGGCACGATTCGAACCCGCGACCGTAGAGGTCGCGCAGCTCCAGACTGTAACGCCTAGAGCCGCTCGGCACTCCACCCGGTTGAGTCGCAAGTGTTTCTTAAAAAATAAAAAAAGTCATGGTGAGCAGTAATGTTCCATAGTAGGGCAAAGAGAAATAAATTTCCCGTGTGTATTGTGTATAATGCGTCTGTGTATTCCGTCTATATTGTGTCTGTATAGCGTAATATGTGGAAAAAAAATGCTCCAATGGAATTCTTTGGGATGCCCAGCTAGCCGCTGGAAAAAAGTGAGCGAAATGTTTTTATTAATTTTCTAAAAATACTTAAAATCAAAACAATATTTTGCTGACTTCTGAGTAAATTTTATGTGGATAATCAGTATTCTGAAACTGACGTTCACTGTCTTTGATGTTGTATTTGAAGTGTTATTTTTGATATGTTGTTAATTTTCAATGATTTTGTGGTTGAAAGAATGATGATATATAATTTTACGAGACCATGGGTGGTAAAATTCAAAGGTTCCATTAATACAATTTGTCGGAAAGCTAAGAAAAGCTGTTTACTATTCGCAAATGTAACAGTGCCTCATGAATAAATAGATTTTGCGTTTAAAACATCTCACAACGAAATACTATTTTGATGAAAAAAGCGAAATACGTAAAAAAACTGGCGTAAAAATAAACTGACCTACATTTTACAGACTTGTTCCTAGTGTTTCAAAATTACGATTTTGTTTAAAAAAATTTCAAAAGAAATTACGGATGGGGTTGCGTAAGTTACCCCTTCTGTTCAAGCCATATTTTATTTCCTTGTTTACGTTCCACAATTTTGTATCGCGTTTGCAGGTATCATGTAGCATTCAGGAAGTAAAGCGGTACTGCACAACGAACACAGTCGGGAGTGAGGGTCTCACATTGGCTGAAAGATCTGGTGAACCGTACGGCGTTGCCAGTGGATTGTGGTGTGAGGCGGTGTGCCTAGACATGATGAAGGCCGTTACGTCAGCAAGTACGTACGTAGGGAAAGCGAAGTTATTCTGGTGCGGAGCAAATAATCTTGCTTAATTAATATTTGCTACTAAAAGTCGCTTTTTCCAGTGCAGATATCAGAAGAAATCGTAAGAACTTTCTTACAGCAATATTACAACACCAGAAATCGATCATCTTAATATTGTATTGTATTGTATGTTAACCGGGAACCCAGAAACGACGGAGAGGCTCCGCCCCCGCCGCAGCCGCAGTGGTCCACAACCCCACGACGACTACCGCAGTCCACTTCACCCCTCCGCCGCCCCACATCGAACCTAGGGTTATTGTGCGGTTCGGCCCCCGGTGGACCCCCCCAGGGAACGTCTCACTCCAGACGAGTGTAACCCCTATGTTTGCGTGATAGAGTAATGGTGGTGTACGCGTACGTGGAGAACTTGTTTGCGCAGCAATCCTCGACATAGTGTAACTGAGGCGGAATAAGGGGAACCAGCCCGCATTCGCCGAGGCAGATGGAAAACCGCCTAAAAACCATCCACAGATTGGCCGGTTTACCGGACCACGACACAAATCCGCCGGGCGGATTCGTGCCGGGGACCAGGCGCTCCTTCCCGCCCGGAAAGCTGTGCGTTAGACCGCACGGCCAACCGGGCGGGCTTCATATTAATAAATAAATGAACAATGTTTAAGCTCACGAAAATGTACGAACGGCTACGAAATGTTAATGAGATACAGGTTGTGCGCCATAGTCGCCAGTCGTTGGTAGGATGGCTTTCGACATAGTTCTGTCGTAAGACCATGCTCGCAGGAATCAGTTTTCAATTGATCATTATTAATTGTGTCGATATTACCATTTTATGATGTTTAATAAATAAATATATCATAATGCTATCCATTTGAACGTTATTCACAATTATATAGTTTCGTGCTTCATCACGTAGAATCACAGAAAGGAGAATGCACGTTACAGAGAATCCGACGGCGCTGATACTGCTTCTGCGAAGGAAATAAACTTCGAGAGCTTCTTGACAAAACGGGTATAAAGAATCCTACGCGACAACGCACTAAGATAGCCTAAGGTCCGACTGTCGTTTAATCTCCGCAAAACTCGTATGGAAAAGCACGGCCAATCATACTGTACAGCTCTTATACCGTCCTTTACGGGCTCACTGAGTAAACAGACATTTCTGCAGGTTTAGCATAAGTGGGGGATTCTTGTAACATGCATAGTCTGCAGACTGGAGTTATTCGTCGAGCATAACTTCGGACGAAAGTTCTCCAAAAGCAATATTTCGGTGAAGTGCAATGTCGTGAACGTTATTCTAAAGCGATGTACTAAGTACCAATGTAAACAATTTATTATTATCAATATTACAGACTGATTCAAAATGAATGGGACAAAATGAAAGTATTCCTGTGATTACAGTAATGACTTTACTTCAGAAATAGGCTGAGAGGTTAACTCTCACAGTTTAGGTTGGCAACAATGAAACAATGGAAAATCGCCATTTTATGTTCATCGCTGGCGTTACTACTTAAAATAGTGGCATACGCGATAAAAAAAGGCGTGTTTTATCTTAGAACATGCAAAAACATCATCAATATTCGTTCTTCAAAGATATATTCGCACCAAGTTTGGTAAACTGGCAGAATGCCGTCACAACATTGTTAGACAGGCAAGAAATTCGAGGAGACAAGATGAATATGCGAGAAGAAAGCCACAGCTAAGCCACCCGTCGAGTTCGAGGTGGTAGAGAATATTTGGAAGACCTACGAAGGAAACCCCAGAAAATCCGCGCTTCGTACAAGCAGAGAAGTGAATGTGTCGCAATTAACGGTGTGGCGTATGTTGCGCAAACGCTTGGAGTTCATTACATAATTGATATATTATAGCGCTAAAACTAACCGATAAACTAAAGCGGAGACAATTACACAGTGCTTTTCAAACACGGATGGAGCTGTATGATTTTGCTGATAGATTTTCTATTCTAGCGAAGCCACATTTCATTCAAGCGGAAAATTGGACAAGCGTAATTTGAGGATATGAGTTACACAAAACCACATGCCTCTTTGGAACATGAACATGATACTCCAGAGCTTTATGTTTTTTCCGCGCCATAACCATCCGCAGTGTCTTTCGTGCTTTCCTCTTCGCAGAATCTACCATTACTGGCACAACATAGCGCGGTGTACTTCCTCCCGGGTCGTTGCCTCAGCTGACAGAAGTAGTTCTCAACTTTATATTGCAGTAGAACGGAACCACACCACACTGGTATAACCACATACGTAGTCTCCTCAACGAACATCTTCCACAGCGCTCGGTTTATCGTGGTGGGTCGAGCGATGTGTCGTTCGTGTTGTGATCCCCTTGATCACCTGACCTCACACCCCATTGATGAAGCTACGCTGGAATGGATCTGACAGGAAATACATTTCCGGATAGATATCTGGAGCCCATATCGAACATCTGTGAATGTCCACAGGAACCGTAAGATTTAACTTTTCAGTCTATATGCGTATTTCTGAAATAAAGTCATTACTATAGTCACAGGAATACTTTTCTTTTTGCCCGTTCATTTTGAATCACCCTGGGTTGGGACAGAGCCGTACTCCGTCCGAGGACGTCCCTTATTCAGTTCCGGGTATGAGCGGGGAAATTTCTTCGCTTCAGTCGCCCCAGCACGACACCAAGTTCAGTCAGCCTGCTGTCAAATGAGTACCAGGGATGTTTCCCAGGGCTCAAAGGCAGCCGCGGCGAACGAAAGACTGCACTGTAGACGCAGCTAGGCCGTAAGACCGTTCACGGCTTGAGCGCCGCTGACTTTAATTTTTAATACCACAGTTTTATTAGAACTATACATTTATGTTACACTGTTATTGTTTAAATCCGCGATATGAGGCATATAACTCATTGTTTACAATTGTCCCTGTTGGGGCGCAAATATTTTGTTTATTTCTATTCAAGTAATGAAACTTTTAGCTTAAGGTTGAACTGAATGCTATAATGCCTACAAATTTAAAATAAATAATTTTTCTTTAATCATCTTATTTCAGGAACGGAATTATGGTACCTATTTTCCAGCTTCTCAACTGGCTGCACTGTATGCCTACTGATAGTTTCTGTACAACAATGAATTGTGATGTAGTTGTCTTGCTGTCTTTGGTATGAACATACGGATGTTCATGTAACATCCATTATATTTCAAATTCCCTGAAGTAAGTGCAATACCAATTTACCAGAATGAAAAATCATCCTAATAATAGTACGAAAAAGGCAAATATGTCCTGGGCAAAGTTAGGGACGTAAAAGAAGCTTTTCGACTTATCTCGTAGCTTCAAAGACATTTAAATGAAACATCTTGAGACTATCGCGCTTTTTTACTTGCTGGTATTAGTACCCATAATGCATCGCGTCAAGTAAAGTAACATGATACATTATGTCATGTCGTACAACAAGACACATGGCGTCACATCATCCAACATGGCATCTGTCATGTCGTGCAATATCACACAGCGTATCATTAAAGTTGCATATGAAATCAGATATTCTTTAATATGATTGGCGAATCTTCTCGATTTTGGGCAAAGGATAGGTAGCCCTAGCCTATAATTTGCGAGATGCAGGCGTACCAACACTTCGCAGCTAAGGGGAAGTAGGGTTAACGCATAAAAAAAGTGCGAATATATCAAGATGTTTCGATTTAAATGTCTTCGAAGTTGCAAGGTAAGTCTGAAAGCTAGTTCCCTTCTTCTACATCCAGCTCCATAACTGAGGGGTCAGTTGATGCACAAAATCCTGCACCGGCAACACTTTCCCAATTATGGACGGCTATAGAGGCAGCATGGCTCAATATTTCTCCAGTGGACTCCCAACATCTTGTTGAGTCCGCGTCACGTCGAGTTGCTGCGCTACGCTGGGCAAAATGAAGTCCGACACGATCTCAGAAGGTATGCCATGACTTTTGCCGTCTCAGTGTATACAAAAATTACTATTTACAATCTTGAGATCTGCTTGCTTCACATTGTATGAGATTTTCTCCGGGGTTAGGTAGTAGAGGGAAATAATCTCTTCCATATTTTGCAATTCCAACATGCCGCATCGACTTACAAAGTTCTAGCGGAATGGGAGAGCAAAATGAGTGAGGAGATGAAGCTGCTGACTTTGAATTGGTGATTATTCCACCCAACGCAGATGAAATAACAGATGAAGAAGACAGTGCAGAAAATGTATTGAATGATGACCTTAATGCACAAGATGTAGCACGTACTGCAGAAGTTATAACTATCAGGGATGAAGCCAATGTTACCGATTTACCTTCAGAACCTAAGCGAAGAAGAGCATTAGGACATGGAAAGAGAAGTGGTGCTTTACATCTAATAAGAGAGATGCGAACCAAAGGTCCTTGTTTTATACGTAAAAAAATGGGGAAAGGAAACGAACGAGGATTCTATGACTACATCTTTGACAAAGAGAATGAAGTTCTGGTAGTGAAATGGAGGGACAACAAATCAGTATTGCAGCCACAAGTTACAGTACTACTATTCCTGTGAGCTGTGGTAAAAGATACTCAGGGGCGAAGAAAAAGGAAATATCTGTTCAACGCCGTATCTCCTCGAACACAATACCCATGTGGGTGGCGTTCTGATCTACTGGACAAACAGAAGTCGCTTTATATGACGAGAACAACATCAATGAAGTGGTGGTGGCCATTATTCACCCAGATGACTGATATCTGCTTGGAAAATACATGAAGCGCATGGCAGATTTCTAATCCAAATGAGCAGCTCTTACTTTCCGGAAGGAAGACAGTAATGATGTTACTTGCAAAGAAAACAGGATCAACACCGAAAAGCAGAGGACCACAAGGAAGCGAACCGGTGGGAGGACGGGTGAGTATGGATGTACGACTAGATCCAGAAAATCACTTAACTGTGCCAGTAAAGCAGAACAGAGATGTGCATATTGCAAGAGAAAAACGACAAATGTGTGATGGCTGCAGTACTGGTGTACATGACAAGTACTTTGTTCCATTTCACACTGAATAGACACCCATTAAAATTACAGTGATTTATTTTGTTCTCTATGTTTGTTATAGTTTTCTGCAATGACAATAATATTTTCCATTTTGACAGCTATTTTTTGCCACTGTCCCAAAATGGGGCACTGACATATTGAAAATTTTGAGAACAGCTTTTTCTTTCATTTTTCACGCAGGGTACCACATTAACGCAAAAAAATTGAAAAATAAAATAATAAATTTCTGTCAAGTAATGGGGTAAGACTGAAAAAGACACAAGTTAAATTTGAGGGACGGGCTGGGCCAGGAGGATCATTAACAAACTATGACACCTTGCAGAAACTAACACTGGAACCACGTGTGCTGAGAACCAATCCACAACAACAAAAACAACAACATGTTGAACTGCTTGCTCTAATAACGTAACATGTAGTGGAAATAACGCCTGAACAGGAATAGATGTAGTTGGAATGTCAAAACCGTCTTAGGTTTATTGGACTTCCTCCTTTAAGCACACATATTTCGGCATTCCTAGTGTTACACCTGAATTCAGAGATGACACTTCAATTTCATAGGAATTATCGGAGAAAAAAATTGAAAAGGAGTTCTGTTGTTCAAATACATTCCCCGATAAGCAAACAAGTGATTTTTATGTTTAAATTTTCTTTACAGTCAGTGTAAATCTGAAGAAACACACAAAACCAAAGAACAAAGCAAAATTTTTCTCCCATAGTGCAGCACAGTCTGATACGAACTGAAGCATGGAGATATACATAGTCCAGCATTAGACTCACCGTAATCATATACTCGGACTGATTTCCCGATTTACCTGCAGAAAACCCTTCAAGGCAACACAATTTACGAAAATAATACGATAAACGTGTAATCTAAATCTCCATCAAATATATCGGTTCTCTTTACCTGCAGACTCATCAAGAACATTGTAAATCATTTGCATCAGGAGTTTCTTCAATTCACAGCACTTTTTGAACACAAAATTAATACAGAAGCATGAGACAGACAGAATTTGAATGTCTGCTGACGCTTAGGAAACAATAGACGATTGCAAAGCTTTCAAAACGACTAATTTTTCCAGTGATACTACTACCATCTAGCAGAAACTGTGAAGTCTGGAGACCTTTCAGACGTTTGCGGGAGCCGTAAATATACGTTTGACACCATGGAAACTCATCCTAACTGGCACGACGTAAGACTACGTCCGCCGCACATTCCCATTTCACGCAAGCGCCGTAAAACTACGTCAGCCGCACGCTAAGTGTTAATGTCTATTTTTTTTATTGTAAACCTTGTAATGTCTCTTGCAGCGGTCTCTCCGCGATATTTTCAGAAATTTTATAAATTATATAACTCAGTACCTATCTCGAAATATCTCTTCTTATCTTACCGATTATCAATGCAAAGTAGTTTCAAGCCCAATTATTCCTTGGAGCGTCCATTTACTCCATGGAATAGCTTCTCTGCTATCTATGTTTCCTCTTAGGAAAAGAATGAAGGAATTCTTGCCGATTAGTCGTGAAAGAAGGAGGATGTATATGTATGTATTGTTGAGCTAGGCGCCATCTTGATGAGATTGTGTATGAGCAGGAATTTAATACATGAACTAAACTAAAGTAAGTGTGTTCGCGTATTATTTAACTGATTATTATTGACAGTGTCTGCTTACTACGCTGTGTTGCACGGGATCAGTGGGGAACGTCTGATTTACACTGGACGAACCTGCCGTTTTGTATGCTCAAGATATCCAGTTACTTCAAATAAATAGGCTAACACGGTCTTACCAGCAGATCTCCGGTCTTCCCCATGTGATCACCGAAAATTAGTAATTATTACAAATGTTTTCAGGAGATCGACTGACAATTTTCGTCGCACCGAGACTTCGAAATTGCTTCACTGCCTTATGGAATTTAAGTTAAGCTCAATTTAATCAGGACAGAACAGTATTGAACTGTGTGAATGTGATAAGCCTGCTTTGTGAATGAAAATTCCCTTAACATACGCATGTTTTTACTATCCTGATCAGTGAAGCTAAATCAGGCCGGTGTGAGAGAAGTTTTTAAATTTTTTAGATCCCACAAAAAAAATATTAAAACCTGCTCTTGCTGAGTCTTAAGGGGCGGTCTGTAAATATTCAGCTTGAAGAAAAACAACTTCTCAACCAAGATCGCATTCCTAAAACCTTAATTTACGATGATCGGTTTTGGTAAACAGAGTTACCATCATCTGATTTCAACCCAGGTTAATATACGTCGCAAATTTGCGCTGTAAATGTACCCCATATCTTGAATTAGACTTTCACTCTGCAGGCTGTGGCTAAGCCATGTCTCCGCAATATCCTTTCTTTCAGGAGTGCTAGTTCTGCAAGGTTCGCAGGAGAGCTTCTGTAAAGTTTCGAAGGTAGGAGACGAGATACTGGCAGAAGTAAAGCTGTGGGGACCGGGCGTGAGTCGTGCTTCGGTAGCTCAGATGGTAGAGCACCTGCCCGCGAAAGGCAAAGGTCCCGAGTTCGAGTCTCGGTCGGGCACACAGTTTTAATCTGCCAGTAAGTTTCATATCAGCGCACACTCCGCTGCAGAGTGAAAGTCTCATTCTGGAAACATCCCCCAGGCTGTGGCTAAGCCATGTCTCCGCAATATCCTTTCTTTCAGGAGTGCTAGTTCTGCAAGGTTTGCAGTAGAGCTTCTGTAAAGCTTGGAAGGTAGGAGACGAGATACTGGCAGAAGTAAAGCTGTGAGGACCGGCCGTGAGTCGTGCTTCGGTAGCTCAGATGGTAGAGCCCCTGCCCGCGAAAGGCAAACGTCCCGAGTTCGAGTCTCGGTCGGGCACACAGTTTTAATCTGCCAGGAATTTCTTACCCCATATCTTAATTAGCTGCACAGCTGACGAAAGATGCATAATTAAAACCGGTGTATACAATACGCTCAAAGTTAAAACCAGTATTTACAAAATATTTCGCCAAGTGCATCCGCCCCCTATTACAGTTCACGGAGTACATGCAGAACTACTGCGATGTGGTTGTCATCCCTGCAGGAACAGCTCTGCGTAGTGTTGTAGTGCCGTAATATCATTGTATTCAATGTGTTGTTACTAGAGATCGGGAACGGAACTAGGTCGAGTACGACGCTACTTTGGAGGGTTGCGTACACTAAAAACCAAAGCGCCCCCTTTCCGTCAGTGCTATACTGGCTTCCATCGTTCTGCGAGTCTGACACACTCGTTCCGTCTCCGACCAAAAGGCGAGTGTAGTGAGAGAACGAGCCCAGATAACGATCTTATCACATCCGGTGTCATGTTATAAATCCAGTGAGGCAACCCCTACGCTCTCCGCCGTGGGGAACCACAGGGAATTCATCAGTCACCCAGCGAGATCAGCAGCCCCTCATCCTCCCCACATCTCTCCTCTGGACCAGTCAGGATCGCACATCCCGCCCACACCTTTATCTTTTATAAATGGGACACCTGAGCGCCAGGGATTCTCTCTGTAGCTGACAAGGGAACCGCCCCATCGCACCCCCCTCAGATTTAGTTATAAGTTGGCACAGTGGATAGGTCTTGAAAAACTGAACACAGATCAATCGAGAAAACAGGAAGAAGTTGTGTGGAACTATGAAAAAAATTAATAAAATATACAAACTGAGTAGTCCATGCGAACATCGCAACATCAAGGAGAAAGTGAGTTCAGGAGCGTCGTGGTCCCGTGGATAGCGCGAGTAGCTGCGGAACAAGAGGTCCTTGGTTCAAGTCCTCCCACGACTGAAAACTTTACTTTCTTTACTTTTGCAAAGTTATGATCTGTCCATTCGTTCATTGAGGTCTCTGTTCACTGTAATAAGTTTAGTGTGTGTGTTTTGCGACCGCACCGCAAAACCGTGCGATTAGTAGATGAAAGGACGTGCCTCTCCAATGAAAACCGAAAACATTTGATTTCAAGGTCATAGGTCAACCGATTCCTCCACAGGAAAACACGTCTGATATATTCTATACGACACTGGTGACGGCATGTGCGTCACATGACAGGAATATGTTGTCGACCCACCTAACTTGTACACTTGGCGAATGGGTAAAAAGATTCTTCTACCTTGCCCGATTTAGGTTTTCTTGTGGATGTGATAATCAGTCCCAAAAAAGTGATGAAAACATAAGAGTTTGTCACATAAACTGAAAATAAAAAGTTGAACTTTTCACTCAAGAGTTAAACTTTTCACTCGAGGGAAGACTTGAGCCTAGGACCTCTCGTTCCGTAGCTGATCTCGCTAACCACGGGACCACGACGCTCTTTGACTCCCAGTCTCCTTGATGTTGCCTATCTTCGGACGGACTACTCAGTTGGTATATTTTATTAATTTTTTTCATAGTTCCACACAACTTCTTCCTGTTTTCTCGATTGATCTGTGTTCAGTTTTTCAAGGCCTATCCACTGTGCCAACTTATAACTAAATCTGAGGGGGGGTGCGATGGGGAGGTTCCCTTGTGAGTATCACAAGGAGAGGTTATAGGCTGTATTTACTTCTTAGTAACAAATTACGTTAAGTCGCGTCACTCGAGGCTTGTTTGGTAATAACGGTATAATATTTAGTCATTCGCGGCACCAGTAGACACCACAATCAGGCAGATATGTAACTGCTCTCATTTTTCCATATTTTCCACAGTTTTACGCATTTTACCCAATTATGTGACTTCTGTCTCAACGTCACGTCAACATCGCATTCTGTCGCAGCGTCACATGGCGTCACAGCGTTGCATCAGCGTTACATCGCATCGTGTCGACGTCATGATGTTCTCAACCAATCACAATGCAGCATAGGCCTAATTTATTTATCATCGAACAAATGAAACTATATGGTTCCAGAGAGAGATCTTTCTCAACCTTAAAAATCTATGGCGTATATATGTAGACTGAAGCCAAGACCAGGCTTCAAATTTTCATTCATGGCTTCAGTCTCCATATGTACATTATTTATCATTGGTAAGCCGTCACTCTAATACTATTTCTACCAATGTGTTCGTTCCTATAGCAGAGTTACTAAACACAGCCTTCCGAAATTCCTTCACCAAAGAAGACGAAGTAAATATTTCAGAATTCAAATCAAGAACAGCTGGCAACATGAATAACTTAGAAGTGGATAACCTTGGAGTAGTGAGGCAACTTAAATACTTAATAAAAGCAAATCTTCCGGTCCGGACGGTAAACCAGTTACGTTCCTTTCAGAGTATGCTGATGCAATAGCCCCATACTTAATCTCTAGACGAAAGATGCGTAGCCAAAGACTGGAAAACTGCCCAGGTCGCACCAGTATTCAAGAAAGACAATAGGAGTAATCCACTAAATTACAGGACCGTATCATTCACATCGATATCCAGCAGGATTTTGAACATATATTGTGTTCGAACTTTATGAATTACATCGAAGAGAACAGTCTAATGAAAGTCAGTCAACATGAATTTAGAAAAGATCGTTCGTGTGAAACACACGAATTGTTGACCGCTATTGACAGGGGATTTCAAGTAGATTCCGTATTTCTACATTTCCAGAAGACTTTTGACACTGTACCTCTCAATGTGCGTGTAATCAAATTGCGTCCTTCCAAAAAACCATCTCAATTATACAACTGGATTTGTAATTTCCTGTCAGGTTCTTTGCAAATGATGCTGTCGTTCATCGTATAGTAAAGTCAGCAGAAGATCAAAACAAATTGCAAAACGATTTAGAAAATGCATCTGTATGGTGCGAAAATTGGCAACTGATCGTAAATAATGAAAAGTGTGAGGTCATCCAGATGAGCGCTAAAAGAAATCCGTTAAACTTCGGTTACACGATAAATCAATCAAATCTAAAGGCCGTAAATTCAACTAAATACCGAGGAATTACAATTACGAACAACTTACATTGAAATGAGCACATAGAAAATGTTGTGGGAAAGGCGAACCAAAGACTGCGATTTATCAACAGAAAGAAGATGCAACAGATCCACTAAAGAAACTGCCTACACTACGCTTGTGCGTTCTCTTTTGGAGTACTGCTGCGCAGAATTGAAAGGTTATCATATGGGACTAACGGAGTACATCGAGAAAGTTCAAAGAAGGGCAGCACTTTCTGAATTATCGAGAAAAAAAAGGCGAGAGAGTCACAGCTATGATACAGGATTTGGGGTGGGCATCACTAAAACAAAGGCGTTTTTGTTGCGGCGGAATTTTCTTACGAAATTTCAATCACCAACTTTCTCCTCCGAATGCGAAAGTGTTTTGATGACGGTGGCCTACACAGGGAGAAACGATGATCGTTATAAAGTAAGGGAAATCGGAGCTCGCTTGGAAAGATACAGGTGTTCGTTTTCTCCGTTCGCTGTTCGAGAATGGACACTATGGCATCACATACGCATTAGTAATGGAGTGGTGCCTACGCTGAGAACGTCATGACGTCGAGGCGATGCTGTGATGTGACGCGACGCTACGATACGATGTCGCGTCGTTGTGACACGACACGACGCGAAGTTGATGTGACGTTAAGACAGAACTCAAGTAATTGGTAAAACGCATAAAATTATGAAAAATATGGAGAAATGAGAGCACCTACGTATCTGCCTGGGTGTGGAGCCTGCTGGTGCCTCGAATGATTGTTGTTAACAAATAAGCCTCGAATGACGCGATTTAACGTAATTTGTTATTAGCAAATAGACACAGCCTACTCCTCTAACTATGATGCTCAGCTGCAGAGTGAATCCCTCACACTCAAGTGTCCCGCATTATAAAAGATGAAAGTTTGGACAGTGTGCTTGATCCTTATTGGTCCAACAGGGAGGGGAGGAGGGGGAGGAGGGGAGGAGCTGATGATCTTTCTGGGTGGCCTTGATCAGTTTCTGGTGGTTCACCAAGTGAGGGATGAATATATGTCGCCCAGGTGGGTAATCTGAGACCAAATGTGTGACATGACACTGGAGGGCCCCAGTCTCTCACTATTATGGTACTGACACACTCTATTCGTGTATTATTTTGCTCATGGTAGCTTAAATTTATGAGCTAATAGCTAGTTGTGTAACTTATCATTCATCTTTTGTAACTTTTTCGAAGACTGCTGTAATTTTTTCTCCTGATTAATCTCTATTTAGACAACAAACTAAATACTTATGTCTTCTTCTGCTATCGTCACAGACTCAGAAAGTATCAAAAGTGTGCGTATGTCAACATAATTATTAGGCATTCTCCGTATAGAGATTAAATATTATGATAAATACGTAACATTTCCAGTGACTTCTGCACATACATGTATAAGTAGGTATGTACAAATACATTTCTATTATACATACATACATGCATATAAATGCATGGAACAAGACATATTTGAACATAAATGCAGATGTTACCCAAGGTTGCAGATTGCGTTGTTGTGTGTGAGTACGAACGGCACCTTTGTAGCGTCCTCAACAAGTTGCAAGCGTCAGTCGTCGTCAGAACAGTGTTCTATGTAGTTGTGGATGTATTATGTCGCAGCTAAGTGGATTCGAACGTTGGAAAATTGTTGCTGCTCATATGGAGAGTGCTTCCGTAACCGAGGTAACTGAACTGTTTGGAGAGGCGCTTGCAACTGTGCCTAATGGTTGCTGCTGGTGTAGTTGCTCTTCCTAAACAGCAACACATACGAGCGAACCAACTGACTCTTCACTTGTGGTTAGGTACTTGGGATATGCACGATCGAGCTGCGAACGTCTCCCTGCAGTTAATTCGCTGCAAATACGCCACTGGCCATTAAAATTGTTACACCAAGAAGAAATGCAGATGATAAATGGGTATCCATTGGACAAGTATATTATACTAGAACTGACATGTGATTAAATTTTCATGCAATTTGGGTGCATAAATCCTGAGAAATCACTACCCAGAACAACCAAATCTGGCCGTAATAACGGCCTTGATACGCCTGGGCATTGAGTCAAACAGAGCTTGGATGGCGTGTACAGGTACAGCTGCACATGCAGCTTCAACACGATACCACAGTTCATCAACAGTAGTGACTGGCGTATTGTGACGAGCCAGTTGCTCGGCCACCATTGACCATACGTTTTCAATTGGTAAGAGATCTGGAGAATGTGCTGGCCAGGGCAGCAGTCGAACATTTTCTGTATCCAGAAAGACCCGTACAGGACCTGCAACATGAGGTCGTGCATTATCCTGCTGAAATGTAGGGTTTCGCAGCGATCGAATGAAGGGTAGAGCCAGGGTCGTAACACATCTGAAATGTAACGTCCACTGTTCAAAGTGCCGTCAACGCGAACAAGAGGTGACCGAGACGTGTAACCAATGGCACCCCAACCATCACGCCAGGTGATACGCCAGTATAGCGATGACGAACACACGCTTCCAATGTGCGTTCACCGCGATGTCGCCAAACACGGATGCGACCATCATGAAGCTGTAAACAGAACCTGGATGCATCCGAAAAAATGACGTTTTGCCATTCGTGCACCCAGGTTTGTCGTTAAGTACACCATCACAGGCGCTCCTGTCTGATGCAGCGTCAAGGGTAGCCGCAGCCATAGTCTCCGAGCTGATAGTCCACGCTGCTGCAAACGTCGTCGAACTGTTCGTGCAGATGGTTGTTGTCTTGCAAACGTCCCCATCTGTTGACTCAGGGATCGAGACGTGGCTGCACGATCCGTTGAAGCCATGCGGATAAGATGCCTGTCATCTCGACCGCTAGTGATACGAGGCCGTTGGTATCCAGCACGGTGTTCCGTATTACCCTCCTGAACCCACCGATTCCATATTCTGCTAACAGTCATTGGATTCGACCAACGCGAGCAGCAATGTCGCGATACGATAAACTGCAATCGCGATAGGCTACAATCTGACCTTTATCAAAGTCGGAAACGTGATGGTACGCATTTCTTCGTGGTGTAGCAATTTTAATGGCCAGTAGTGTAATAACCTGTAGCTGTGATCCTGCAGTCATCAACGCATTGGCTAGAACTGCTGCGAGTTAATAAAATTCACAGAAATGCAAGATAGAACAAGGGTTCTATTCTAACGTCTGAAATTGATGTAGACGACAGAGAATTATGTTGAATAATGTTTATTCAAGAAAGGATATCTCAAACTAACTGGAAGTGACCCTATGATATTAAAATAGACCGAAAGTACCCTTACAAATGCAGTAAAATTACTTTGAGAGCGATACGAGAATCTCCCTACTAACATCAAAAATACGCGAGAACTAAGTCTATTTCGTGATCACAGTGCACGAAACATTCACCAGCTCAAAACAGTTCAGAGTTCAACAGGATGATTCACAAATTAACGCATATGACACAACGAATAGTAATTCACACTCTTTGTGTCCTCAGTCCCATACGCAAGCGAAAAACGTTACGAGTCCTACTATGGAGCACATTCAGACCTCCCGATATACAGAGTGTGGTGCCAACGTTAGACACCACGCTAGAGGTTGCGATAATCGATAGTGGTCCAGCACTTGCAAACTCTCTGGACTCGCTGGCGCTTGCAGCGCCGCCGTATGGCACGGAGAGAGACTTGCAGATCTCATCGTCCGAGTCAGCTACAGGTCGTGAGCAAAGTCAGATTAGAATAGCCTTCAGCTCGCTAGGTTCACAGCCTCTAGTTAACGCATGTATTACGCACGTAATACCAGAATTGTGTTATCTTGCTTGTTGTATAATCCAGTTAATGTTTGTTAATGAGTCATTTGTATTCAAGAAAGATAGTTATTATTAGTTATGTTCCTCGAGTGCAGTAGTAGGACAAAGTTAAGTAAAAGTTATTTACTAAAGTATTCCCGTACTAATTATTATAGAATGTTCCAGATTCCTACAACCACCCCACTTGTGCTAGCCTCTCTCATTCCACTGCAAATACCACGGGTACCGATTGGAAAACATCCTGCATTTGTGTGAGGTCATGACATGCTGCCATCGACCTTCACATCACAAAGTCCCTTCAAACGTGAGAATACTGTAGCGGCCGTTCACCAACAAGAACAAACCTATACGACTGAATCGCGCACGTTACTCTAGACAGGTCTACCTTCTTCCAGAACTTGCAACAAACTGTCCAGAATCGTTCCCTTGACTTTGTCATTTGGAAAGTCGCAGTCTCCACTTGACTTCCATTGCGTTCCAGTACTGCTTGTTTCTCCATTGGCTGAAGGCCGTCCTCACCAAAAAATATCTTCCTGAAGCTCTACAGACAGCATCTGATACAAGTTGACCACTTTCTGGAATAAAGTAATATATTACAACAATATTTAAATAAAGAAACGACAAAAACATTCGGTTACGCCCAGATCATTTACAGTAAATATGAGTAATACTTAGTTCATAAATAAATAAGCCAGCATTCTTTCGCAAGTGTGGTCATCATTAATGACACTGGATTGTCCGTAATTAATGTTTATAACATCTACTTTAAGCGAGAACAATATTATCAGGTTTATTTTCATATAGGGGACAGGTGATCGATAATATCAGTAATAGTTAATAGCACTGAAAAGATTTTAATTAAAATTATCGATATACAACCTCTCATCAGCATAATGGCAGCAGCAAAGTAGCGCTTCAAGGAAATCAAAGAGGGTTTAACGCGGCTACTTTTGTTTCTAAGTACTACTACATAAAACATGCGCGGGTATTGTTAGTTCTCTTGTCCTGTTTTCTGCGCTGTGAATAAGTCTACGTAATTGCGGCGTGCGATATAGCGGGCATTTCCATGTGATATGCTACGGAAGGCAGCAGGACACTTTCGTTAAACTGCAAGAAAATTAACTATAGTTAAAGTTGTATGGGACAGACTTTTGCCGTAATGTCACGGACTAAGAATATCTGAGGAATTGTGTGCGCGAGAAAAGTAGTGCTCAGTATTAAATTGTATTACATGCCGAATAACTGATAATAGGATCTGTAGACTATACGAAGGGACGTTAAATTGAATATAAGAAAGGAGTGGGACACTTACCTTTGTGAAAGTAAAAGCGTACGAAGCTTGAATGACTGTATCGAAGTATAGTAATGGTCCGTAGTCCTTGCTATAATATCTTTGAGTAACGAACTGCAAAAATCACGGACATTTTAGCTGCCGTAATTGCTTAGAGTAATTGTAGAATCAACCCTCCTTTTGTCTCTATACAAAACGGAATCATTCATGATCATTTAAGTACTCGTATTATTGAATGTTGCTAATAATAAGAAACTTAAGTGATTTCCATAATTACGTGTTGTTAGCAACTAATTTATAACATCCAAAGATGTTATTAACTGTCGTGTCTTCGGTAACGGAGCAGCAAATGAAGGGTGATCGACTGAGCAAAACGTTGACATTAATTATCATGAAAACCCAAAATTTAATCGCCAGATGGTTCTGGCTGCTTTTTCTGAGGTACGGATATAAGGAACAGTGAGGCAATACAGTAGATAACAACATAAATATCTTACGTCAGAGAAGTCGACTTCAGCAGATCGACGGAGGGCGGCTGCACTTTTAAACAGTTATTTAAGCCTTGTTGACAGTATCGTCTTTTGGTTCCCTTTTCAATCGTGGTGTCCGCTAACACATGCGATTGACCACTTATAAATTAGCACAGCTTTTTAATACCACTTGCGATCAATGAAGTTACTGGCAAAATAGTAAACTGTTCATTAAATAGCCACACAAATATGACAATCTGAGGTATTGATGCTGTGTTCATTTGCCAGATAAATGTGGAGAACAGACAGTCTGACAAACACTTGCATAATGAAAAATATGTAAGACACGTGGCAAATCAATAAATAAAATAGATACAAATATGTAGCTAGCAGACGAAACTATCCGCATCCTTCAGAAGCATGTCCCATCAGACATATGCGACCTGGTTGAGTTTTACCTGACTTCAACGGACTTCAAATGGCAAGGAAAATAATACGAGCAGACAGACGGTGAAGCAATGGGGTCTCCCCTATCTCCGCAGGCAGCCGACATATTCATGGAAGTCTTTGAAGCAAGGGCCCTTGGTTCCTTTACGCCCACGTTACTGGTTCATATACGTGAACGACACGTTCGCTATATGGTCTCGTAGTGAAACGGAGCTACACAAGTTTCACGAATATTTTAACAACATGCACGGGAAGATACAGTTCACGTTCGAAGCAGAGAAGAATGGTGCGATTCCATTTCTAGACGTCGAAGTATACAGGGCAACGGAGGACACACTGGGACACAGAGTATATCGTAAGCCTACACATACAGACAGGTATCTGTACGCTCAATCCTACCACCACCCAGCGCAGGACAACTCGGTCATCCACTTTTGGCAATCCGTGCGCAGCGCCTAAGTGATGCTCGAAACATAACACCCGAGCTTAGAAGACTACGCACAACGTTTCTAGCCAATGGGTACAGCCATAAGTCGATCGACACAGCTTTGTGACGAATCCAAGTAAACAAGCTAAGCAATAAATAGACGAACTGCAGCCAGCAGTGCGCTTACCTTACGCGAAAAATGTTACTGACCGAACAGACAAACACCTTCGCAACGTTGGGGTGGAGTCTATCTTCTATAGTGCTCGCAGAATCCAGGACGTGCTAGGCTCCACTAAGGACAAGGTGGATGCATTACACACTGCAGGCGTGTACAAGGTGGAATGCGAATGTGGAGAGGTATATATCGGCGAGACTGGCAGACCAATAGCAACGCGCATTCGCGAACACGAGCGCTATATTTGTCTAGGGCAACACAACAAATCTGCAGTGGCAGAACATCAGCAAGACTGCGGAAAAGAAATAAAATTTAGCGAAGCCTGTATGTTGGCCAAGCAGCCGGTTACGACGAAACGCAAAATCAGAGAGGCCATCGAAATAATTGAACACTCTAAGAACTTGAATAGAGAGGATGGACTCAGGCTTGCCCCTTCTTGGCGGCCGGCAATCCAGTCCAACAGACCGGACTGTCAACACGAGGCACGAGCACTACAGGCGAGTAACTGCCGCCGCGCGGCCGACGTCCAGCAGGTGGTAAACAGCAGCCAACTTCTCATTCGACGGTGACCACCAATCATGGTACATAATACAAGAGCTAATAAACAGAGGTTACGCTCTCCCTCCACCACAGTACACTATTGAAATAAAGTTCCCTCTCCTTCTTCCTTAAGTGACCAATGAAATGAACTATCTTTTTAAAATTATGACGTAATAGCATGCGCAATGAACAGTAATAATAAAATATAAGGGACACTGCATAGACAGAATGCACCAGTACACCCAGAAGAAGACCGCTGCGACCGTGGCCGAAACGTTGGTTTTCTCCAGCAGTAGTTTTATACAATATGACGGAGTACCGTACTCAGAAAACTTTAATGTTGTATACTGAAATATTGTTGTGAAGTGCCTCATCTATCTGAGACCGCCGACGTATTCAGATTTGCTTTAGTACCTAATGTGAATTATTATAGACTGTCAAAGAGCTGTAACTTAGACATCTTTAAGAGTGTCTGACACTCCGCTATCTCTTGGAGATTGTCTCCTGCAGGAAGGCCATGCGAGCGACAGTCGTCCACATTCCGAGCGACGGGATTTTCCCTATTTCCGGTGATGCTGCCAGTCTTTGTACCTGGACTCGGCCGTACTGGCCGCCTAGTCGGAAGCCAGAACTGCCGCGGCGCGCCCTGGAACGTGGGCCTGCCAGCGTTCAGATGTACGACAAGTTCACTCTACCTCGTACCAGCACTGGGTCGATCAGCTCTCCTAAATACGGGTAATGTTACACACTGTGTCGTAGATTTGCACTGCATACGAGTAAAGCGGAGAACATCATCCGCTAAGTCACAATGCGAAGGAAAGTATGTGTTGAGCGTTTGTGATGGACGCTCATTGAAGAGACTGTGAGAAAAGTAACAGCACGACGGTTGCAAAAGTCACTGTACAACTGGAATGTCGCTCTCGGTGGAACCCTATCAACATCAAGACAACATGAATGTAACTCCATAAGGAGGGAATTGCAGGGCTAGATGGAATTGCAAAGACGAAGCCATAAAACCTGAACTGTGCAGGAATGGAGAAAGTCCTTTGGTCGAATGAGTCTTGTTTCACACTGTTTCCAACTTCTGGCCGAGTTTACATCCGAAGAGTGAAACATGGCGGGGGTAGGGTGACTATTTTGGCAGCCATATCGTGGTATTCCGTGGGGCCATGGTTACTCTACAAAGTAGCCTTACTGCCAACGATGATGTTACCATTTCGGCTGACCAGGTCCATCCCATGGTACAGTGTTTGATCCCGAATGGTTATGCCGTGTTCCAAGAGGACAGAGCCCCTGTTCCTACAGCTCGTATTGTCCAGGACTGGTTTTGTGAGGATGAGGATGAATTGTCGTATCTTCCCTGGCCACCATATCTCAGCCTTTGTGGCCTACTTCCGAGAGGAATATGCGTGATAGCTACCCCCCTCCATCATTGTTAACTGAATTTGTCACTATTTTGCAGCAAGAGTGGTGTCTCTTACACGTCATGGACCCACTGGCGAGTGTAAAGCGAGTGTACAGAGCACATTTCTGATCTCTAGCCCATGAACGATGTGTACGTTAGTCAACTGAAGAAGAAGCCACTGCACACTGAAGATTCAATGAATAGTAAGTAGTGGGAGTTGGTAATACTCTCTTAGGATTTAAAGGTTGGCTACAGCGCGCATACGCAAGCTCTGGAATCTAAGATATTGTTGTCGCGCCTCGCAGCGCACGGATTAACTAGTGGCAGTTTGGAAGCCAGTGTAGGAGCCCGCCTGCTGTGGTGCGCACGTGTGTTGGGCGGGGGGTCGTCGCCGAGCTGCCGTACTGCCGTGTCCGCCAGCAGCGACACAGGATTTGGTAGTGAGTTGATATTTTTTATAATTTGCAGCGGGCTTATTAATTTAAAGAAAAGGGTTTATGTATGTGCATAGCAGCAGACGGTAATTTTGATAATGATAGGAGTTGAATTCCGAAGGCGAATAGATTAAGTATTGATTTTTGTCATTGATTTCTTTTGTAATTGTCAGGGAATTGTTTCACTATGTATTTAATTGGGAAGTATTTCAGTCCGTCTCAAGAGTTTGATTAATTTGTAATATTGCTTTAATGCCACTGTAGGCAGATTTACATACGAAGCGATTATTCAAAGAGCTTCTAGCGTTTTGTTAATTGAAAGAGAAAGAATCGCTTTCAGAATATAGTTTTTGAAAAAAGGAGTTACTTGTGTGGGTTATCACTTATCGAGTTTAGATTTGACCAAACCCTTTCTCTTCAATTATATGTAGTTGTAGTAAGCAGCAGCAGCCGCAGCAACAGCAGCAGCCGCCATACAGAACATGCATTCCACTCAGCATCAATAATAGGTTTTTTTATGTTTTTTGTTAAATAATGGAATGCAGCAGATCAAGCAATGGCATCAGAAAGACCAAGTAAGTTATTTGTTGCGCACAGGACCAATTAAAAAAATGAAATAAAGTTTAGGCGATCTCTGTAATAATAAAGTTAACAAGAGTACAAGCACGAGATTTTCAGTAGAAAACACGAGATAAGAAGATAGAGCTCGCGGCTTTCTGTAGATCTAGCTTCTCAAAACGTTTACGTGTATAATTCACTTACAAAAAAGACATTTACGATTCTCTGTCTATAATTATTCTACTTTTGCAAAGGGCGCGAGTTGCGTATGTGTGACAGGTTATACCAAACATTTGGAAAAGAATGAATAATTTTTTATAATATACCCTGACTACTCCATATACAGGGTGATCCATTGATCGTGACCGGGCCAAATATCTCACGAAATAAGTGTCAAACGAAAAAACTACAAAAAACAAAACTTGTCCAACTTGAAGGGGGAAACCAGATGGCGCTATGGTAGCCCGCTAGATGGCGCTGCCATAGGTCAAACAGATATCAACTGCGTTTTTTAAAAATAGGACCCCATTTTTTATTACATATTCGCGTAGTACGAAAAAAATGAATGTTTTAGTTGGACCACTTTGTTCGCTTTGTGATAGATGGCACTGTAATAGTCACAAACATATGGTTCACAGAATGAGAATTTCACTCTGCAGCGGAGTGTGCGCTGATATGAAACTTCCTGGCAAATTAAAACTGTGTGCCCGACCGAGACTCGAACTCGGGACCTTTGCCTTTCGCGGGCAAGTGCTCTACCATCTGAGCTACCGAAGCACGACTCACGCCCGGTACTCACAGTTTTACTTCTGCCAGTACCTCGTCTCCTACCTTCCAAACTTTACAGAAGCTCTCCTGCGAACCTTGCAGAACTAGCACTCCTGAAAGAAAGGATATTGCGGAGACATGGCTTTCATGGCTTTCTCATTCTGGAAACATCCCCGAGGCTGTGGCTAAGCCATGTCTCCGCAATATCCTTTCTTTCAGGAGTGCTAGTTCTGCAAGGTTCGCAGGAGAGCTTCTGTAAAGTTTGGAAGGTAGGAGACGAGGTACTGGCAGAAGTAAAACTGTGAGTACCGGGCGTGAGTCGTGCTTCGGTAGCTCAGATGGTAGAGCACTTGCCCGCGAAAGGCAAAGGTCCCGAGTTCGAGTCTCGGTCGGGCACACAGTTTTAATCTGCCAGGAAGTTTCATATGGTTCACAATTTTAGACGAACAGTTAGTAACATGTAGGGTTTTTAAATTAAAACACAGAACGTAGGTACGTTTGAAGATTTTATTTCGGTTTTTCCAATGTGATACATGTACCTTTGTGAACTTATCATTTCTGATTGCCTGTAAATACCACATTAATGCAATAAATGCTCAAAATCATTTCCATCAACCTCAGTGCATTTGGCAATACGTGTAACGACATTCCTCTCAACAGCGAGTAGTTCGCCTTCCGTAATGTTCGCACATGCATTGACAATGCGCTGACGCATGTTGCCGGGCGTTGCCGGTGTGGTGTCACCGCCAGACACCACATTTGCTAGGTGGTAGCCTTTAAATCGGCCGCGGTCCGGTAGTATACGTCGGACCCGCGTGTCGCCACTGTCAGTGATAGCAGACCGAGCGCCACCACACGGCAGGTCTAGAGAGACTTACTGGCACTCGCCCCAGTTGTACAGCCGACTTAGCTAGCCACAGTTCACTGACAAATAAGCTCTCAGTTGCCGAGACAATAGTTAGCATAGCCTTCAGCTAAGTTATTTGCTACGACCTAGCAAGGCGCCGTATTCAATTGATATTTATTAAATGAAGCATGTATCATCAAGAGCGATGTTATACAATTATGGATTAAAGTTAAGTATTCCAGAAGCTACGTACTTTTCTTTATAGCATTCATTACGTATCCTGTTTCAGACCTCACGCCAGCCTGCGCAAGTTTAAGCGCGTGCCTTTCGGCTTCCTCACATTGTGTCTAGCCGGTGGATCACGACAGCAAATATCCTTCAACTTTCCCCAGAGAAAGAAATCCGGGGACGTCAGATCCGGTGAACGTGCGGGCCATGGTATGGTGCTTCGACGACCAATCCACCTGTCATGAAATATGCTATTCAATACCGCTTCAACCGCACGCGAGCTATGTGTCGGACATCCATCATGTTAGAAGTACATCGCTATTCTGTCATTCAGTGAAACGTAGTAGCATCGGTAGAACATTACGTAGGAAATCAGCATACATTGCACCATTTAGATTGCCATCGATAAAATGGGGGTCAATTATCCTTCCTCCCATAAAGCTGCACCATACATTAACCCGCCAAGGTCGCTGATGTTCCACTTGTCGCAGCCATCGTGGTTTTTCCGTTGCCCAGTAGTGCATATTATGCCGGTTTACGTTACCGCTGTTGGTGAATGACGCTTCGTCGCTAAAAAGTACGCGTGCAAAAAATCTGTCATCGCCCCGTAATTTCTCTTGTGCCCAGTGGCAGAACTGTACACGACGTTCGAAGCCGTTGCCAAGCAATTCCTGGTGCATAGGAATACGGTAGGGGGGCAATCGATGTTGATGTAGCATTCTCAACACCGACGTTTTTGAGATTCCCGATTCTCGCGCAATTTGTCTGCTACTAATGCGCGGATTCGCCGCGACAGCAGCTAAAACAGCTACTTGGACATCACAATTTGTTGCAGGTCATGGTTGACGTTTCACATGTGGCTGAACACTTCATGTTCCTTTAGATAACGTAAATATCCGGCGAACGGTCCGAACACTTGGATGATATCATCCAGGATACCGAGCTGCATACATAGCACACGTCCGTTGGGCATTTTGATCACGATAGCCATACATCAACACGATGTCGACCATTTCCGCAATTGTTAAACGGTCCATATTAACACGGGTAATGTATCACGAAGCAAATACTGTCCACACTGGCGGCGTGTTACGTGATACCACGTACTTATACGTTTGTCACTATTACAGCGCTATCTATCACAAAGCGAAGAAAGTGGTCCAACTAAAACATTCATATTTCTTTACGTACTACACGAATATGTAATAAAAAATGGGGTTTCCTATTTTAAAAAAACGCAGTTGTTATCCGTTTGACCTGTGGCAGCGCCATCTAGCGGGCCAAACATAGCGCCATGTGGTTTCCCCCATCAAGCTAGACGAGTTTCGTTCTTTGTAGTTTTTTCGTTTGATGCTTATTTAGTGAAATATTTGGCCCAGTCACTATCAATGGACCACCCTGAATGTGAATATTCTGAATTTAGATTGTATCCAGAACAGATGCTTAAGTGTTTCTGGATGGTATAAGAATAGTGCACGCGAGTAGGTATTGATGTGGCTTTGGCAATACTCTGGACTGCCGATTCATTTTAGTTTATTTTGTCGCTTGGACGAATGATGTGGAACAAGTTTTAAGAAGACCATAAAATTTTAATATTCCCATTTATATTTCTATCTTTGTAGCTTTTATAGATCTTGTATAATAATTCTAATGATGAGGCTTGCTTCTTCGAAAAGCGTCAATTTTTGTGAATTCGTGTTGTGAAAGGTGGTTAAACCTATATTTTAACATTGATTCTGAATGTACGCGAAATCTGAATACAGATTTATTAAGTTATTCTGACGACTACTGCTACATTATGAGAAAGAGGCCTTTTTTTATGGAGGTAAGTTTAGATATTCGTAACACGTAGTGAAAAATTTGTATACAATCTGCGTCATATATTATGTAACAATTCACTTTTTAGGCGAAGATATTAGAGTGTGTATACAAGTACCACTGGTTCAAGTATCTAATATTCTTCGAAAACGATAGGTCTGTTACGAAAGCACTGAAATCCTTCGCTGGTGAAATGTAATGGAAAGGCGAACCTACTGAGAAAATAAAAAGATAAACACTTTTCAGTAACAACAGCCCGGAAACAGGAGATGCAGCGCCGGTAGTTATCAATAGGCATGAACGGTCATTAGCCGGCCGTGGTGGCCGAGCGGTTCTAGGCGCTTCAGTCTGGAACCGCGCGACTGCTACGGTCGCAGGTTCGAATCCTGCCTCGGGCATGGATGTGTGTTATGTCCTTAGGTTGGTTAGGTTTAAGTAGTTCTAAGTTCTAGGCGACTGATGACCTCAGATGTTAAGTCCCATAGCGCTCAGAGCCATTTGAACCATTTTTTTGAACGGTCATTAATACAAGCGAACGTTCTTCATAAAATTAATGTCATAACGGAATTACGAAAAATTAGCGTTTGGTCAGAGCAGCGTAATATAACGCACCCTCTTCCCTGTCCCTTGGCTACCCTACAGAAGCGTGACGCCACGAACAAACAGGGCTGCCGAGGAAGAGCGTAGGGGAGCGAAACGAAATGCTTGGGGGGGGGGGGGGGGGGCGGATGCGAGCAAGCGAGCAGTGTTATTATTGGATTACAAGCCCCAGCGTGGGATATAACACACGAGGGTGCTCGTGTCAGGAGGGTAATAGTGCTGCTAAGGCGAGCACACATATTGTGGCGGTCGGAAAGTCGCTGATTCATGCGGATACAGGCAGTTCTCGATCATTCTGCATCTACGTATACACTATCTTATCAAAAGTATCAGGACACCTCTATGTAATGGGTGACCGACCGCTAGCTGTCACGAGAGACTGTAAGCGAATGGGGGAGGGTGGGATTATATTTTCCACTGGTAAGCTATTCCTACCCAGTCACCTCGTAAATCCAATCGTCATTCGCTTATTCCCTTGCAATCTACGAGCAGCAGCTTCAGTATTGCTGTAATAAATGATAACTAACAAGGGGAACAAAGGAGTGCCAATCACCGAAATTGAAGTTTCAGCCTAGCATAATCCATTGACGTACTTGTTAAACACTTGCACTACACAGGGCTGCACTGTTACAGGCTTCACAAAGTAACATACACTGATACATACAGTAACACTACACCACAACACATCATCCCACACTGCAATCCAGATGCGGCGTTGGTGGAAATGTAGGTAGTCCAAGTTTCAGTTACCGGCGCGGATGAGATGCTCGCGGGCATCTAATCAGGTTCTCATCGTGGTTTTTGACTTCGCCAACTGCGGATTACGTCTCGTGAGGTACACGAATGATTACACAGCATCAAACACCTTTATAGTCACAAAATTTACTTGTTCTCTTAGCCCGATTCCTTAACATCTTCACACCAAGCACACGGTTAAACATCTCCACGTGACTCTCTCGCTCGTTGTGGCGCGAAAAAAAAAAAAAAAGAAGAAGCGACCATAGCGCTGTCATCATAATCAATGTCAGCGCTATATGCTTACAAGACGTACCCACTAGCTTAAAAGAAGGCGGGGAATCTTCTGTTGTCAGTAGATAGGCAGCAATAGCAGGATGGGTCGGTCGGGAGAGTTCAGTGACTTCGAAAGTCGACTGGTCACTGCATCTCACCTGAATGACAGACCTATCTCCGACATTTCAACTTTTTTAAAGCTGATCAAGTCGATTGTTGATGACTAGACTGAAGTGGAAACACGGAGAAACAACCACAGATGAACCAGGACTAGGCACAGTTTACATACCGACATACAGGGACCGTCGAACACAGTGGATGTTCAAAACTGCACGAAATTAGCGGAAGGAATCACTCGTGAGTTCCAAAGTGCTGAAAATGCTACCGGCAGTCGAGCCAGCATAGTGACTGTGTGTAGAGTGTTAAAAAGACTGGGATACCGTGGTAGAACAACTTCTTACAAGCCACACGTAAGCCGCGCGTGGCTCGCGTTCGTGCCATCTCTTATTTAACATCCTGTTTTTGTCGTACTGCCAGCTCGTTATGTTAGTTTCAGTTACTTGTGTCACTGAGTTTCTGCTTTGCCTGCCCGTGAGCGGCAGCATCAGCGCTTATCGATATAAGCCCTGCGGTATTACCTTTGCTGCACTGCTATTACTTCCCGGTCGTCGTCTGTCGTGGAGTCAGCTCGAACGTGCCAGGAGTGCAGTTCGGACCTGCCAGTCGGGGAGTTGGAACGCGGCACTACTTCAGTCTTGTTGGAGCAGCAGTGAGGCCCGCATGTCCATGGCTCGCTCGACTGTTGCCGCCACGCATCACTTGAGCCGGAGACGGTCATCGTGGATCGTCTGTCGGTCGTCCTACCGGACGACGTGAATTGGCTTGCCGATCGCTTATGGGTTGGCTGTGTGTGTGAATCGACTCCCGATATGTCTTTCTGATTGCACAGCCACTGCTTAGTGTCGTTCGAGTCTTCGTGCAAGTGTTGTCAAACTGTGTGTGTAGTTGGTGTTGTGGTGTCACCGCCAGACACCACACTTGCTAGGTGGTAGCCTTTAAATCGGCCGCGGTCCGCTAGTATACGTCGGACCCGTGTGTCGCCACTATCAGTGATTGCAGACCGAGCGCCGCCACACGGCAGGTCTAGAGAGACTTACTAGCACTCGCCCCAGTTGTACGGCCGACGTTGCTAGGAAAGGTTCACTGAGAATTACGCTCTCATTTGCCGAGACGATAGTTAGCATAGCCTTCAGCTAAGTCAATTGCTACGACCTAGCAAGGCGCCATTTGCCGAGACGATAGTTAGCATAGCCTTCAGCTAAGTCAATTGCTACGACCTAGCAAGGCGCCATTTATCCTTTGCTATGTATCTAATGAAGCATGTACAGTAACAAGACCGATGTTCACCAATTGTGGATTAAAGTTAAGTATTCCAGCAGCTACGTACTTTTCTTTATAGCATTCATTACGTATCCTGTTTCAGACCTCACGCCAGCCTGCGTGAGTTTAAGCGCGTGCCTTTCGGTTACCCGTCACTGTGGATTGGCTGTCTTGCCAGTCCACAACAGGTGTCATGTCCACTGACAACTTCTTTTACATGTTCACGGCATACTGGCAGTGAGTCAGTCGGTTGGTGTGGATCTGCCAGGAAATCTCCGCGTTGCGCAGTGGGCCGGGCCCGCTGGCGGTCTCTACGCAGTGTCGGAGTGTGTGGGAGCTGTTCCGATTGCTGCGGGGTTCGTGGCTCACCGACCAGGACATCAAAGCTGAGTGGTGATTTAATTACAGAAGCCAGACTGTTCACATTGTGCCACTGGTTTTCATGGTTGGCTGTTGGGGGTATTTCCGTGAGCAACAGCGAGTGTTCGAGTTGGCGAAAGTTTGGCCACCATTCGTTGGAGCTTAACTGTATTTAGGTTCTCTGAAGTGCACCAGCAGAATTTTCTGCCTTGTGGCCGTTAGCGTCCCGGTTACCCGTCCTGGCCGCTGACGTGAAATTCAGGTAGTGTCCTTTCCTCACCGTGCTGTCGCTGTCCAACACGTGTGTGTAGTTTTGACAGCTTATGCATACTTGATTGTGGGCAGCTATGCCTTTTACGTTTTGGCTTTGGAGTTCCTTGTGTACTGGTCGGGTGGAAATCAAGTCGTCGGTGGGTCCGTTGACTGTCTCTTGGTTGGGTTGCCGGCGGATCGGATATAGTTGGGCCGACTACCTGTCTCCCCTAGGCGAACGTTAATACTTCAAGTGCAGACCGACCCCCGGAAACTTCTGAGCGCCGCTGGCTGTACTACATTTTCTTATTGGTGTTTGTGTATTTTAATGGTTCATTGCCGATGGTTTGAATTTGTATGCTTTTAGTTGGGTTTCAAATAATGGGTCTTCAGCCGTTTTAAAATTGAAAGTTCTTTACTTGTCAAGTCTTGCATTGTTTGGGCCTTCAGCCTCATTTAAAATATTTTTTTTTTGATAAAGCTTTGGGCCTTCTGCCTTTTGAAAACTTTTTGTAGTTGTATTTTTCAGTCATGGGCCTTCAGCCGTCTTAAAATTAAAATTCCTGACTTGCTAACTCTTAGATTGCTTGGGCCTTCAGCCTGTGTAAAATATCGTTTAAAGATAAAGCTTTGGGCCATCTGCCTACTAAAAATTATTTTAGTTGTTTGAAGTAATCGGCCTTCAGCTGTTTTTAAATTAAAGTTCTTGTCTTTCAGATATCAGACTGTGTGGGGCCTTCAGCCTAATTGAAGGTAAGGCCTTCTGCATTGTGTTTTTTTAAATTAATTTTACGTGTTATCTTAAATCATGGGCCTTCAGCCGTCTTTAAATTAAACTTGTTTGCCTTTCATGTGTTAGATTTGTCAGGCCTTCAGCCAAGTTATAGAACTTACTTACGTGAGGCCTTCTGCCTTCTAAATATTTTGCTTTGAGTCTGAACTTTAAGTTAATGGCTTTCAGCGGTTTTTAAATTTAAGTGGTTGTGCCGTTAAGGCATAAGAGAGCGTGGCCTATTCAGCCGATAACTAAGTTAAAAAATTTTGCTGTATTGCTTGGACAACTAAATAAAGTTATATGTATTTGAGTGTAACTGACAGCCTCCTTTTGGCCGCTTTCCACAATTCCAGCTACCTGTTCCGTCCTGCGCACTTAAGCAGGGCGTTTCAACACTTTTATGCAGTCATACTCAGCGACAAAGACTGGTGCCACTGAACAGCAGATGACTCGAAACGAGCCGTTTGGAGTGATGAAACACGCTCTACCTATCGGTGTAAGGGGTTGGTGAAGTACAGAGAAGCTGGTGTTACGTTGAGTGCGTGGTTTTCGTGCGCTGAAGAGAACGCTAAAAGCGGAAGGATATGATCGCAATTTATAGCATTGTGTACTGCGTACAGTAGAGGAACACTGCAGAGTCGACGATTGTTTCAGCATGATGGTGCACCCCATGATAAAGCGTTATCTGTGAGACGGTGGTTTGAGGACAGCAAGATTCCTGCAATAAATTGGCCTACGCAAAGCCCAAACCTGACGCCATATGGAATACATTGAAACACGTATGTAACGTAGCAGCGATGGCGAGGCATTGCAGCGTCTCTGACCAGAGAGTCTGCGCTTGACCGCGCGAGTGTTGCGAGCTGTGCGCGAGTTGCAGTAGTTGAGTACTCTGTTAGTAGTCGTCGCGAGTCTGTAGCTCTGTTCAGTTGCGTCAAGCAGTACGCTAGTAGTCGTCATGCAGAGCGGTCGGTCAGTGGTAGCAGCCCAGTGCGGTTGTGTGATGTAGGCTGTCGGCATTCTGGTCAAGAGGCTGAATGAGGTATATTATTAATTAAGGTAATGATCACATAATGTAAAGTTTATTTATTGTAATTAATCTCCAACAAGTGTCCCAATAATAATTTTTATTTCAAAAGCATTTCTCAAAAAATTTTATTTTTTATTGAACTAACGATTTCGTTGCACTTCCCATTTCATTCCACTTCTTTTAAAGAAAAATTTCAGTAAAATCACAGAAAAAGGAATATTATTATTTGCAATGCAGTTCCTCCAAGCCGTGCGCAAGAATAAGAGCAGAAATTTGACTAGCAGTTACAATGAGGTAAGACTTTAATCCTGATTTTTGCACAGGGCCAAAGACCGATATTTCGGTTTAATTGAATTTTCTTATCACTGAATAGACTTCAATTTTTTTTGTGAAGAACTTATATTTGGGTCAGATTGCGATTCTCACTTTTATTGTCATTAAATTTATTTGCTAGGGAGGTTACACTCCGCTCCCATTTGTATTAAGTATTGTCTTTTTCTTTTTTAAATTTCATTGTGGGGAGGTTACACTTGGCGACACCCAGTCCAGGATCGTATTTCGTTGAGAGTCTTTTGAACAACAGTCAGATATCTGCTCTTATTTGCTTAGATATAATTAGGATTTGGCGCTACGCTTTTACTAATCTTGTGACTTTCCTTCTACAGGTCAACGGCAATTCGTTGCTCTGTTGTATTTGTGTGTTGTTTTTGCATTGTGCTTATTTCTTTTGTGAATAATTGTGACTTTTGCAAAAATGCCGTGAAAGACTGTGAATAGTGTATCGCGAGGTATTACGAACGAAATTACCGACTTAAACAACGTGACCGGTAGTAATTGTGACAATCCTGCGTTCACTAATAATCAGTGCATTCCAACCACTAATGATGACTTTTGTCTTAATAACGAACAAACGAACTCGGTCATGTCCTCTGTTGATTTGACGACAATTAATGACGCAGAACGCTCTATTGTAATGAGCGCTGCCGAGCTTAACACACCCGATTTGGAAAATTCAAGTAACGTACAGACAAATTTGTCTAATGAAAATGAACAGGATGCACAAAGTAGGACGGATTTATTTAATTCCGAAATAGTGTCTGACAGTGTACATCCGACTGATAAACGTTTTCGTAAATTACAGAATGACCAAATGGTCACGCAAAACGCGACACTTGCAAATACACCGTCAAACGGTACAGAGAATGGAGTAGATAATGTTACATTGGGTCAAATTATGGCGATATTGATACAAAATAGCAAAGATAACAAACAATTTAAAGAGAATTTCAAACAACAGAACGAAAAACAAGACAAACTTAGTGAACAGGTCAAACAAGATAATGAAAAACTCAAACAATACTTAAATGAAAAATTAGACGACAATTCCAGACAGCTTAGTGAACAAATTAGAGCCGTTGCCGCGCAGTGCCATGACACTAAGGAACAGTTGCGCGTGGAAATTGAAGCTTGTTCACAAAAAAATAGCGAAGAAATTAAGTATGTTGCGCAAGAATTAAGAGAAATGCAAACAGCCGCAACAGAAACACTTAGAGTGGAAATTAGTACAGTCGCTAAACAATGCTCTGAAAAGGCTACACAATTACGGGACGAGTTTAAAGCAATGACAGCAGAACTTTCGCGCACAATGGATGAAAAGATCGACGCGAAATTCGACCAACAGAACACTCAGATTGACGAACGCTTTAATCTTCACATACAAAACAGTGATACGCGTTTCCGCAAATTTATTCAGGATCAAAACAAAGTGAAACGACAAGTAATGGAAACAATCACAGCACAGAGACAGGAAGACAAACGTAAAATGTTTGCAAAGGCAAAAACGTATGTAGACAATAATATTACTACAGTGTCCGACAAAATTAACACCATCGAACAGTTGAACGCGGAATTACGTCATGAAATTTCTGATCTTAAATCAAAAACAGATACACACACAGTAAATATTCAAACAGTGACAGACAGATTCGAACAATTAGAACTAGCACATGATTCAGATGTCATCAAAGCTGATGTTAAAAAACTGGGCGAAACTACGCGTAAGTTGCAAAAACAGATTAATGCGTCCGATTCTAAAACCGATGATCAGGTTAAAATACTGACTGAAAAATGTGATGAATTGGCCAGTCGTATTGATGTTATCGAAAATACTAATGACAATAAATCAGACGATACTGCACCGGTTTCATTTATCCAAACACCTGAATTTCAAAATTTACAGCAGACAATTAATGAGATCGATTCATGTAACAACACGTTACGTAGGAAGTTATCAAATTTACAACAAGAAGTAACAGAGATGAAAAACATTTCAGTTAAGAATAACATACAACAGACGCCACTTTATGAACATTTGTCTGACTCACGCAGCGTGTATAAGGTGAGCAATTTACAGCAACTACGCGACTTAAAACCCGAAAAGCCACGCGACTTAAAATCTGAAAAGCTACGTAACTTGAAGTACGAAATGACACAGACAAACAAATTCACACACAAACCTGAACGTGTTCTCAAATTCAGTGACGAGAGCGTTGATAATAAGCAATTTGTATTTGTAAGAAAATGTAAAGAATTTAATAATGACAGAACGCAGGTACACGCTTTGAGCTGTATACGACAATTTATCTTTGTACATTCACCGCTATTACCTGTAATGCAGAAACTAGCTTTGAACTTGCGACAATTTGCTATTGTATTTTCATCAGCATTACGCATTATGCAGAAACTGGAATTAGCAAGAATACAACAATTTGCTTTTGGAATTTTACCGCAATTGCCTGTAACGCAAAAGCCAAAATTTATTCTCAGTGCGTAATTGACCTCAGGGGATTCATTACGCTTTAATGAATATGTGCCGTAGCGAGCATAGGGCCCCGAGCTGTAGTAGTGCTGTTTCATCTTTAGTTTTCTGCACTGCTGCCTTTTCTTCTACTATCCTTTATATCTATCCAAACTGCTCTTTAACTATTGCTCTACCTAGTATTAAGAAACGAGTAATGAAAACCGGATATGACAAATTTTTACTGAAAGTGACAACATTCTTTAGGCACTCCAAAACCAGCGTAATTTTAATTACAGATAAAATCGTAATCATCAGTATGTGTAGAATTAACAGCAAGCGCATTTTTTTTTGTAACAATAGACGTTTTTCACCGCAACAGCATGAAAGTCAGCCGCTTAGCATACGTAACCAACAATGCAGTCTACAAGGTCAACCAAACTTTAATGTTCCGCCGCGTGCACGTATAGTCCCAGATCCAACAAATAGTAATGCACGGCAGCAAGGAAACAACTACGTATAGAAAACACAGTATTTGAATTCTTATCGCAATGCACCGTATAGAAGTGACTATCATGACCAACGTAAAAATAATGAGCACAATTTTCAGCGTACATTTAATAACAGTCGATCTTTTCAGCAGCAAGAACATCAGCAACAACACATTATCATGAATGATCCAGACAATAGGTGTCATCGATAGCGTAATACGTCAGTAAGAAATAACAGAACAGTTCATATAGTGGATATGCCACAGCATCCTCCCGTAAATAACAGGACGTACGATAGAATTTAACCAGATACAGCACAGATTGCATATTACAGTAACGCAAACATTACTTTTGACACGCAGAATTTTGTTCACGAGAATGTTATTTGAAACACGCTTTGTTGAATGCTCCACTTTTATCGCACCCAGATCTTACCAGAAATTTTTCCATTGCCACTGACAGTTCGAGCACCGCTTTGGGCGTGCATGTTTTCCAGGAAATTGAAGAAGATGGTTCAATAGTAATTAAAAACATCGCATTTGCAAGCCGCATTTTGTCACCCGCTGAACGAAATTATTCTGTTACAGAACTTGAAACATTATGTGTTGTATGGGCTTTTACGAGATTTCGGCACTTTCTTTATGGCAGACATACCACCGTCTACACAGACCACAGAGCGATACAATTTTTACTTTCGGCTAAGTTCACTCACGACAGATTAAGCAGATGGAAACTTTATTTACAGGAATTTAATTTTACAATAGTTCACATTCCCGGCACACAAAATGTTATAGCAGACGCACTATCGCGTTCTCTCAGCAACAATCAGCAAGACGTAGCAACCAACTTCTGCAAAACAAATTTCAGTGTCATGTACATTCAGCAAGTTGCATTTGAAAACTTTATTTCATCGTCATTACAGGACATAGCAAAGGAGCAAAATAAAGACAATGTGTGGAAAGAAATTAAACACCTTTGGCAAGATAGAAAAAATGTTACGATTAGGAACCATTACACTGTACGCAATGACATTCTGTTTCGCCGCTCTCATCCTGACAGCAACAATTGGTTATTATGCATTCCTGACGAACTGGTTAACAAATTAATTTGGTACACTCATTTAAGTTACGCACATTACGGAGCACGAAAATGTTTTCTTATACTGAGACAGAACTGTTATTTTACTAACATGGAGAAACGTATACGACGAGTTTTAGCGTCTTGTAAAATTTGCCAGAAAGCTAAATCAGACACCACTTCACATATTCCTCCATTATATCCCATTATACCTGTTAAATTAAGACACATGGCCGCTGTAGACATTTTTGGTCCGATTCCCAGAACTAACAGAGGTTTTTGCTACATCTTTGTCGCTGTTGAGCTCACTTCAAAATTTGTTACTTTCACTCCGTTACGCAAAGCTACTGCTAAAACTGTTTCGAAGGCATTTGTAAAACATTTTCTATTTCATGTAGGGCATGTGATGAGAGTAATTTCTGACAATGGATCTCAATTTCGTAGTAGCGTATGGACACGCATGTTACGAGCTAGAAACATTTCTCCGATTTATATATCCAAGTACCATGCTTCTTCGAACCCTTGTGAACGGTTAATGAAAGAAATTGGTAAGCTGTGCCGAATATACTGCCACAAAAGACATATTGATTGGGATACACACATACTCTCATTCCAAGGCGTAATTAATTCCATTCCAAATGAATCCACTATGCTATCTCCGTCTGTTATACTGAAAAACGTTGAACCACCGAACAAAATTAAAGAATTAGTAAACTTCCCTAAATGTCGTCGACTAAGACACCACGAAATAATTGACATTGCGCTGAACAACATCAAACGTGCCGCAGAGCGCCGGAGAAGACAGCAAAAACAGGTTTGTAGACGCCGCGACTTTCACGTTGGACAGAAGATATTAGTACGTACACACTATTTATCCAGTAAGTTAAAAGGTAAGTGCAGTAAATTTGAACTTCTATACGCAGGTCCATATCGGATTCGCAGCATCCCTCACCCCAATGTTGTACACGTCGAAACTTTGAGAACCAGAAAATCGAAAGGCAACCACCATATCTCAAACATTAAACCGTTTATTGAGTGAAGACACTTTATGATTCAACACACTATGATGCCTTTTACTAATGCAATTATATTCACCTGACTAATTACTGATGATTATCGTATTTTTTTCTTGGCAAGTGCCCGGCAAGGTAAGGTTAGCAGGTCGCTTTTCTTGTCGTTATACATCAGACCGTGCATATTTTTTCAGACACACTTACGTATTTTATTACTAATTATGCAATGTTAGCTAATGACATGTTAATTTCATTACATTTTTTTCCATTAAAGGCTTTAATTCTCGCCTCTATTAACTACACTCTAAACAAGCTGAACACAACCAACGTCACATTTTGTCTTTTTATGTACGATTGTTTTCAGTTTGTTTGTATGCACTGTGAAATAGTTAAGATATAACACACAGCAGTTGACTTTGACATTTTTTTTTTTTTTTTTGCCCTATGATATCTCAACATCGTGACTGTTTTACATTTTTTGCTGCTGCATTGTGTTATTCTGTGTACATTTTTGCATCTGAACACTGTCAATGTCTTTGACATATTACGTTTTCTGTCATGTTATGCTGTATGGTTAATTATATCACCATAAACTAGTCATTATTTAGTGGGTATATGATTTAAATGCAAGACGTTAATCTTTGTTCATCAATTTCAGAAAGAAATGATGTATGTAAGAAATAAATTCAACAGAAATGGGAATTTCACCTACGGAATAAACGAAAGAAGATGCAATAACTTTATGAGGAAGAGTAAATGGATCAGGATTAACGAGCATTAACAAGAACATACTATACTCATCGTAGAATAGCAGTCTTAACTAATTTTTTCTTTCAGAATACAAGGTGATTGATGCAGGCTGTCAGACAGAACTACACATCTTAGTTTTAGTGATGAAATATGCTAGAGTTAAGGAATAGTTGTATAATGAGTAATGAAGTGATTTTTTGCAGATGATAATGAATAATGATGAAGGATATGCTGTTATGAATAATGAAGTTTTTCTTTACAGGTGATGATAATAATGAAGTTATGATAATGTGGATAATGAAGTGATTGATAATGAAGTTTTTTTTTTTTTTCTTTACAGATGAGGATAATGTTGAAGTTATGTATTTATGCTACGTAGTTATTTAAGTATTTGTTGCAGTTTGTTTTGACAGCAGGTGTTACATTTCATAGTAGGATGACGGAAAGTTTTGGAAAGGACAGCTATGAAACACATTTTATACACATTTCACTACCTGTTAATTCGAAGTTCACTACTTTTCAGCATAGTGTGCGTTTCTTCTTTCAGGTCAATAATCCATTTTGTATTTTTTCCAGGAGAAGCTTTTCATGATACTTACTAAACCTGTTACTTATTATACCTGTTCTAGTACTTGCATTTTTATTTTTTTTACCCATTTGTGTTTATCATTTATAAATGTGATCACATATATTGCCTTGTTACATAACCTTGCTACAGCTGACTCATGACGAATGACGTTACCTATCCTCATTTGCAGCAATAGGTCAAAAGCAAATAGTGTTATGCCTCACCAATTAATTATCGATCCCAACGCAATGCATTGCTAAAAGAGGTATTACCAGTCCCACATAATGTCACTAGTTTATGATAATTCTGAATAATACTGATCAACTCTGAATAGTATGTCACTTCAGTAATGACTTCTTAATCATACAAAAACAATATATATATATAAACTAATGCTTTGTAACTGGCTGATAACTGCCACTGTTTATTGTAATGAGACTACTTAAAATGCCCATGATTATTAATGCTATGACTATAATTAACTGATTTTTAATAATGACTTCTTAATGATCTGAATAATACTGAATGAGGAACAATGTTTTATACTATTCGATACTTGATGGCCACTGAGTGCCAATAATTAATGTCACTCAATGAATTGTTATTAATTATGCCATTAATTACTTGCTTTGTAACTGGAAATGAATGCGATTGTTTCATAATGCTTTGTAATTAGAAGGCTAATGATTAATACTATATTGGAATGACAAATAATTAATTAACTATGTCATACTTTGTAACTGGAAAAGAATGTGACTGTTTAATAATGCTTTGTAATTAGGAAAAGGCTAGTGATTAATACTATATTGGAATGACAAATAATTAATTAACTATGCTATATTTTGTAACTGGAAAAGAATGCGATTGTTTCATAATGCTTTGTAATTAGGAGAAGGCTAATGATTAATACTATTGGAATGACAAATAATTAATTAACTCTGCTATACTTTGTAACTGGAAAAGAATGCGATTATTTAATAATGCTTTGTAACTAGGAAAAGAAGGTTACTGATTTTATGTAATACAATTAATGAACATTTTTCTGTAATACTACATACTTGGTACAGAAATGTTCAATAACTGGGCTATGAATGCCACAAACTACTAATGAAGACTGTAATTGTCAATATTATGTGACATAATGTCCTTCTCCTCATAAGCTAACTACCCTGAATTACTGCAATGTCCATTTGTCCTGTTTATCCTAGTGATCATGGAGCACTATCTTTGGTTTTGCACTAATTCTACGTTGGTGTGCCTTGTAAGAGCGTGGTGTTGACACGACATGCTGTCCACCACCGTGAGCGATGAAGACGTTATTATGGTCCCACTGTTTGGTGTACCTAATATACTGCCAAAATGAAAAAATGGAATATTACTACGACAGTTCAGTGTCTTGGCTACGCTGATAATTTCTGATGGGAAAGGAACTTCAAGTTGTGTCACTTGGTGTTGTACTTCTGTGGAAAGATATGGACTTTCAGAACAGCTGTGTGCAATCTAAAGTGCTACAACCATGATGCAATCCTTCCCTTTCCTATCCTAATTCTTGTCACATAATGAAAATCATTTTTTTGCTAACATCATTTATGTTCATGGGTTATACATTTTTTTAGATTTGCTGAACTCCAGTGCGAGTACACTTATGTCACTGGTCGACATGATGTTTTGCCATTATGTTTATTTGTTGTGAAAATGCTAAAGACATTTTTTCAGTGCGTGTGCACTTTGGACATGATTTTTTTTGCCATTATGTTTATTTATTGCGAAAATGCTAAAGACATTTTTTTTGATTTGTTCTAAAGTACAGTATATGTACACTCTTGTCTTTTATATTGTATATACATTTTTTATTTTTTGATGATATGTTCTGAACTACAGTGCATGTGTACTTATGTTAGGCGTTAATATGTTTTCTACTGAACTTCAGTTCGTGTGCACTTTTCTCATTTTTCAATATGATTTGTACTCATTTCTGTATGTTCAATACTTCAGTGCGTATGCACTTATGTCATTTCTTACTCATTGTATGTCCTGAACTCCAGTGCATGTGCACTCATGTCACTTGTCATGATTTTTTTGCCACTCTGTTTATTTGTTCTCAAAATGCTAAAGAATTTTTTCAGTGCCTGTGCACTTTGTTATCTGTCAAATAATTTGTATATACATTTTTCTGATTTGCTACTATGTTTTGTACTTATATCTTGTCTTTGTCTGATATATTTTGTACTTAGTGCGTGTGCACAACATTTAATTCATGTACTACATCTAAATATTCTGTAAATTGTAGAAGTTTATTAATTAAAGAAAAATTTGCCGCGCTTAGCAAGTCCAAATGACTCACCATCGCTGCCAAATTTTTGCCCCCCCAGTGGAGGGTTATGAAACACGTATGTAACGTAGCAGCGATGGCGAGGCATTGCAGCGTCTCTGACCAGAGAGTCTGCGCTTGACCGCGCGAGTGTTGCGAGCTGTGCGCGAGTTGCAGTAGTTGAGTACTCTGTTAGTAGTCGTCGCGAGTCTGTAGCTCTGTTCAGTTGCGTCAAGCAGTACGCTAGTAGTCGTCATGCAGAGCGGTCGGTCAGTGGTAGCAGCCCAGTGCGGTTGTGTGATGTAGGCTGTCGGCATTCTGGTCGAGAGGCTGAATGAGGTATATTATTAATTAAGGTAATGATCACATAATGTAAAGTTTATTTATTGTAATTAATCTCCAACAAGTGTCCCAATAATAATTTTTATTTCAAAAGCATTTTTCAAAAAATTTTATTTTTTATTGAACTAACGATTTCGTTGCACTTCCCATTTCATTCCACTTCTTTTAAAGAAAAATTTCAGTAAAATCACAGAAAAAGAAATATTATTATTTGCAATGCAGTTCCTCCAAGCCGTGCGCAAGAATAAGAGCAGAAATTTGACTAGCAGTTACAATGAGGTAAGACTTTAATTCTGATTTTTGCACAGGGCCAAAGACCGATATTTCGGTTTAATTGACTTTTCTTATCACTGAATAGACTTCAATTTTTTTTGTGAAGAACTTATATTTGGGTCAGATTGCGATTCTCACTTTTATTGTCATTAAATTTATTTGCTAGTGAGGTTACACTCCGCTCCCATTTGTATTAAGGATTGTCTTTTTCTTTTTTAAATTTCATTGTGGGGAGGTTACAACATTTCGGATGAGGTAGAACGCTGCATTTGCTCCAGACCCCAGCGTCCGACATCACATCCTTCTCCGGTTTCGAGTCTTGAGGAAAGAATGGGCTGCCATTCCTAAAGAGGTATTGGGACACCTCACTGAAAGATATCCAAGCAGGTTTCTTGCTGTTACAAAGGTGAAAGTTGGACACATGCCGTATTAATGTCCACTCTTAGGTGTCCCGATACTTTTTTCGGATAGTGCATTAAGGTGGCACAGTTTTCTTCGAACACAAGTTGTCTAAATCTAAGAAATAGCTGATAGCGACATGATTATTAGAATAGATGCACCGAACACCTGTTTGTAATAAGTAATCTTTATTCACGACACACTGTTTCGTCCTTTATCGCCATTGTCAGGTACCTCTAGATTGATGCGACGTCCATATTACGTCATTAGTGAACTGTCTTCTAACTATCACTGTTTTAATAAGATGGTAAACGATGCAAATACAAATGTTAATTATGATGTGACAGGGGAACTGTCAAACTACTGTCGCACCGTAACTAACATTTTGTTTTCAAAATATTTACAAAATAGTGACAGTTATAAGACAATTCACTAATGATGTAATATGGACGTCACATCAATCTAGACGTACGTGACAATGGCCATAAAGGCCGAAACAGTCTATCGTGAATAGATATTACTTATTACAAGCAGTTATTTGTTGCACCTATTCTAATAATCATGTCGTTATGAGACATATATTATGTTGCTGGCACTAAATAAGAAAAATTGTTGACGATATCTTCTAACAAATTGCGTTTCGCGATAACTACGTCATCTTTCTCCAAGGATTACCATTTAAGTTCCCCGAGCACTTCTTTTACACTTTCGTAAGGACTATAGCAACCTGTGACGATGCTGACAGCACAATTCTGAATTCGTTCCGTGTGTATCGCGTCTCCGTGATAAAGACTCCAAGCACTGGAACATCACTCTACAATTGATCTCACTAGGGTCTTGTACAAGTTTTCCTTTCCTTTTCAGGTGCTCTGCACTTTGCCAGTACCCTCAAAACAATTGTAACAAGGGGACCACGCGTAGCCATCAAGACCGATTTCTTTCAGCTTTATGATATACTCAGGGCGAGGTCAAAATTGAACGTGACGTAAGTGGGAGCTCCAGATGGCCGAGCTTTTGAGGGCGGAGAAAAAGCATTTTTGGCGCGAATCTCATAAACTGCATGTGGGTGTTAAGAGCGCATATGATTACCCCATCGTTGATTATATTCCTGTTCTATAAACCACGAATTTAGTACCAGGCTCAGAAGCTATGATTAAGATTTATCAAGTATGGAACTTAATACATGTCACGCACCAGCAATCCTCACATTTTATCATGAACACAAGTCTTTTAATTAACAATTAGCAGTCAATAAATGTCCATTTTAGCCGTAATTGTGTTCAGGCTTTCAATAACTCAAATATTTCCAATGGCCCATCCACCTCTGATCCAGGGCGCATAGTACAGCGCTTGCTTGCTCAATAATTGAATGCAGGTTATTGTTTTTAGCTCAAGGTGAGATAGATTGGACTTACGTTCTTAAACGCATGGCTTTAACTACCAAACAAATGCAGCTGCAGCCTTGTTTAATACTGCAACCTTCTGCACATAAATCAGCAACCTTTTAGTGCACTTGCCCGCGAAAGGCAAAGGTCCCGAGTTCGAGTCTCGGTCCAGCACACAGTTTTAATCTGCCAGGAAGTTTCATATCAGCGCACACTCCGCTGCAGAGTAAAAATCTCATTCTGGAAACATCCCCCAGGCTGTGGCTAAGCCATGTCTCCGCAATATCCTTTCTTTCAGGAGTGCTAGTTCTGCAAGGTTCGCAGGAGAGCTTCTGTAAAGTTTGACTAGGTACTGGCAGAAGTAAAGCTGTGAGGACGGGACGTGAGTCGTGCTTGGGCAGCTCAGTTGGTAGAGCACTTGTCCGCGAAAGGCAAAGGTCCCGAGTTCGAGTCTCGGTCCAGCACACAGTTTTAATCTGCCAGGAAGTTTCAACCTTTTAGTGTGTTCGGCATCGTAACGCAGTGCGTTGGGCGCTTCCGTTGCTTGTTGCGTTTATTGCAAAACGTGATGACACACAGTTCCTGATCCCCAGAGTTTGCGTCATTGTGCTGGATTAAACTCCAAACGTTTGTGCAGTGTGACTCTGCTGGCGGGGCGGGGAGGGACGTTAAACTTGGCGGTCCACTTAGCGCTAGTAGAGTGGAGTAGCTTATGTCTCGGCCGCAGGTTACACACTCCTTCTCTCAACATCATCATACGTAACAAACATGACATCACATTACACGTACACATTACAATCACCTTCAAGTACCAGATATACGAGGGTAATCCCAAAAGTAAGGTCTCCTATTTTTTTATAAGTGCAGAACTCTGTTTGTGTGGCAGTTGGTCACACTGTTACGAAGAGCGTTTCACGCGCTGTGTGTAAACATGCGCACGCCGCGCTGAGGCGCTCAGTCTTGGCTTGACAGCCGTTGAGAATGGAGCTTCCGTTGGATGTTACCGCCAAGCGCGAATTGCGCGCAGTTATTCGATTTTTGAACGCAAAGGGCACTGTGCCGATTGAAATCCATCGTCAATTGACGGAACTGTATGGTGAGTCGTGCTTGGATCTCAAAAAGGTTCGTAAGTGGTGTAGTGAGTTTGCAGCTGATCGGACCGAAATTCACGAAGAACGAAAGGGCGGGAGACCGTCAATTTCTGAGGAGACAATGTTGAACGTTGAGCAAAGCATGCGTGAAGATCGGCGGATCACCCTGGATGATCTCTGCACGTTGGCTCCTGAGGTTTCCCGAAGCACCGCTCACAGAATTTTAACGGAAACACTGAACTGCCGGAAGGTGTGTGCAAGATGGGTGCCACGCTGACTGAGGACCACATGCGGCAACGAGTTGATGCTTCCCGCGCATTTCTTCACTGCCTTGCAGCCGAACAGGACAACTTTCTGGACTCAGTTGTCACGGGTGACGAAACCTGGGCATACCACTTTACACCTGAGACCAAGCAACAATCACGCCAGTGGCGACATCCTTCTTCGCCAAAGCCGCGGACATTCAAACAAACACGGTCTGCCGGTAAAGTCATGACAGCCGTTTTTTGGGATCGGAAAGGGGTATTGTTGGTCGACTTTATGCCCACTGGGACCACAATTAACGCTGACAGGTACTGTGAGACTCCGAGAAAACTCAAACGGGCAATTCAGAACCGGAGAGGAGGAATGTTGAGCAAGAACGTACACATTCTCCATGACAACGCTCGCCCACACATCGCTCGGCAAACCGTTGCTCTCCTGCAACAGTTTCAGTGGAACATAATCACCCATCCACCCTACAGTCCTGAAATGGCGCCCAGGGACTGTCACCTGTTCCCTAGGTTAAAAGAACATTTGGCCGGAGAGCGATTCAGCTCCGACGACGTGGTTAAAGAAGAGGTTCATAACTTTTTAAACAGCATGGCGTCGAGCTGGTGTGACATGGGACTACAAAAACTGTCACAGCGTCTGCAAAAATGCAATGACAGAAATGGTGATTATGTCGAAAAATAGTTAATTGTTCAAGCTGTAAACTGATGTAAACCGTTGTAGAAGTAAACAGGGCTGTGTACTTATAAAAAAAAACAGGAGACCTTACTTTTGGGAGTACCTTCGTACTTAGATACACTACTCTCATACTTATAAGAAGGGAAGGTATCAGTGTGCGCAAGTGACAGAAAAATCTTTCCAAAGTGGCTGAAACTGCCCTTCGTGGTCGCCCAGCCAACAGTGCCACATGACTTTACTTTCTACCTCGCGAACTGAAAATATTGACAATATTATCGAAAGTGTGAGCGTCGTTTGAATATATTGAAGGTTTGGCAAAGTAGTATTGTCAATAAATATTGAACGTGTGTAGATCCCCGTAGGCGATCGGCCGATAACTCCGACAAATGTAGGAGATCTCAGAAGAAATGCCTACGCAATCTGAGCACCGGGGTGCAGCAGTACTCTAACACTACCAAGGCTGCAAGCAGTCCGGCTGCGATAGTGGTGGCGAAAATGTGAGTCTATGCTCTGCGGCCGTGGCCTGTGCTATACCACCTAGCTGAAGCTGCTCCTTCCTCTGTGGCACTGCTACTGTAGGTATACTGAAATGTTTCAGCACAGCATACAGCGCGATTCAGCTGCCCCTACCGATGTCGTTTTATGCAACCCGCAATTCTCTATCTGGCTTTCAAAAACAACGCACGAGCATATTCTCTCGCGCGCTATGAGCAGACTATTAATCCTACAGAGAAAGTGAACAGGACCTTCTTTTAGGAAATTTAATGTAGTTAAATTTTATGCTGGGAGCTCCCTCCCACCATTGGACAAATACTTGCGACTGCACGAATTATTTCCCACTTTCAAACCTTTTCGGTCTTCATTGACTGGCGTTATTGCCCCTCCTCCTTAGTGGAGGACCTCCAAATTGTAAACCTGACTTCTTTGTAATTTTTACCTTACAATTTTTTGGTTTTAAGCAGCATAAAATAAACGACTACATTTTTTATTCCTCAGCCCTTCTGACTACGAAACAATTATGCTTGTAAGGGTTAAGTTTGGATCGAATTGTCAATGTAATTAGTTTCAGCCTAATGTTTATCATCTTTCTTTTCATTACCCTGAGGGCCACGTTTAAATTAGTAATGTTAACGAAATGGCCTACTATGCTGGTATCGTAATAACTGTATCAACTGAGACTAAAGAAGGTCGAATATCGGGAGTAGTTCGTATAATTGAAAATTTTTGCACACTAGTACACCATGAACAATGAACTAGAAATTCTGACTCGTGAAGGATGAGTGTCGGCGTGGAGATGTGGTTGAAGGTCACTTTTGAACGTTTTTCTTGAACTACTCGAAAACCGTGGTCGCCAGCGAAAATGTATCCCAGTACAAAATTTAACTACATGGTCCTGTTCGCTTTTTCTATAGGACTAATAGTTTGCACCTAGCGAGCGATAGAACATGAAAGGTCTCTCGCGCAGTTTTTGAAGGTCAGGTTTAGAATTTCAGGTTGCATAAAACAACATCGGTAGGTGCAGCTGAATGTCCCCATATAGTTCAACTGGGAGGGAATGATAGATTTCTATTGTACAGATTCAAGTAACTTAGCTCTGGTAAAATTCAAATGTATTCTGAAACAATTCTTCCTCGGTGCTGCAGCTGCTGTCATACATGAATCCAACTTACTTTCACATTCAGACAACTGAAGTCTACATATCGCCTATTCGTGACCATAATTACGATCTTGACAGCACGCACGATTGAGCTTAATTTGAGCACTAAACCCATCGTCTGCACGTCCACACATCACACCGTACATGCACTGTCAGTAACTGCCTCTAATCGCTTAAATAGTTTTCTAGCGTCGCATCCCGCTCCATGCGAGCCTCCATTGTTCTGCCTTGAATCAAACGTTGCGAAACTAGTTTCGAAAGTGACTGTCTACACAACGACATCAGTGTACACTTCAGTTTCGGTATTTTGTGAGCACCGAAGCTCCGCCTTCCTCATGAAATGAAATTTGTGGCAGTCAAATTGGCAGTGACGGAGTTCAGACTTGTCTGCTTCAAATCTGTACATGGGAAGAAGAACAAACCTGTTTGAATTCTCGTTGGATAAAGAGAAGTTTAGCTCGGGTGGTCAGTGACGAAATTTTGGTGGATTCATATTAATCCAGTTGCTACTCCAGACATCTAAGAATGGCGTCAGAACGCCTCACTGATCTTAACAAGAGTTCAAGGAGCTATAAGGAAAGAGAATATATTTTGTAGTATTGCGATCTAAAGTTCATAAATGCCAAATTTTTTCCAGATAATTGTAAGCTTTTTGCTTCGTACATATTGAATTTTCTATTTTCGACGTTATCTTCACATTTTATTCCTTCCATTACTTCCAAATCTGCGCAGCAGCGACTATAGTGAAGTCAGTTTCTTTAGCGTGACTTGGATTTGACCTATCAGCATGTAGAGAAGTTACCAAATACATATATTATTGTTTCTTACGGAATGTATTTTAGTCAGCAACTCCGACGTCGTCAGTCCTTAGATGTTTGTATTGCGGAGGCTTGTCTCAAGTGCAGCGTTGCGTCCCTCGTCGCTCATGTAACGAGTATCTTCAACGTTCCACGAGAACCTAATCATACCGTAACTGCCCAAAAACCAACAGTTCCCTCAGTTCCCCAATCTCTGTAGCATTTATCGAAATGCCACCGACGCTGAAAATACTCGCAACTGTTTCATTTGCACAGAACTAAGAAATGAGCACTTGCTTACTTCATGGTGTTTTGAATGTTGTTTGAAGGAAAGTTGCTGTCCAAATGAAACTGCGAATGGCAATAAGCAGAAGAACAGCCACAAAACTGTATCAAGAACACAAGCAGAGAATCGTTCACGAAATTTGTCGCTGTTGACGCTTTTCAAATAATAAAGACGAAACGAATACGGCAGGAGCAATTCGTTTCATTCCATTGTAACTAGACGAACCCAAACTAATAATTACACTGCTCAACAAAAGTTTGGAATACTACGGTAAAATGTAATCTACGATACTAATAGAGGCCTAATTGACCTAGGCACTTCATGCATTATCCAGTTAAAGTCCATATACTGGATGGTGTTTACTACTGGCATGCTCTGTGGTCGATTCTCAGTCATTTGGGGAGTGGGTGTTTGCTGAGAAACACGTCTGCCAGGAGCATCCCATGCGCCATAGGATTTAGGTCCGGGGAGTACTCAGGACAATCCATACCCTCAACATCTCCAGCGGTCCTCTACGGGCGGACATGATCCACAATAATGGCGCTGCGCTGTGCTGTAACGGTGCGTTGCGCAAAGATATGGAGCGGTGTTAGCCCACTGTGCATAATACCTGCCCGCACCACGCCTAGGCCATACCAATGACCTTCATACACATTCTGTGGAGTCCAACGTGCTCCTCTCTCTCTCTCTCTCTCTCTCTCTCTCTCTCTCTCTCTCTCTCCCCACACCAATTAGTGGCTATTTGTAAGGTCTGCAGCGATCTCTCTGGCAGTTAGATGTCTCTTCCTTTTCGCCACCACGACTGCGTACCGAGCCTCTTGCGGTGTGCTGATTCGTTCGCGTTGCATTTCCGCCTTCAGCGCCCGTTTCTAATCGCGAGATGACAGTTTTGGTCACACTCATTACTGTGGCCACAGTGGTGAGCCTTTGACCGGTTTGAAGCCATCCACCTGTTCTTGCACGGTCGTAAGTTTTCAAATGATATCTTTCAGAAATGTTGCCGCACTAATCGGTTCCACAACCACCTGCGTCAAACACCGGACTGCATGAACTGTCGAATGTATACACCACGTTTGTGCACAGGGGTTGCTGCAGTCAACACGTCTTGCGCTTTAGATTTCCTTTTACTATCATTAATCGGGTGTTCCGTGGCAATTTTCGTTTGCTCCGTAGCGACAGGCATTTAGTTCTGTAGCAAACGTAAGTTGTTCCTTAGCATTTGTACATACAGACACATTAAACAATATTTATAAGGCAATACGTAGAACCTCTTTACCTTATCCATTGCTGCCCGGTGTGGCCGTGCGGTTCTAGGCCCTTCAGTCTGGAACCGCGTGACCGATACGGTCGCGGGTTCGAATCCTGCCGCGAGCATGGATGTGTGTGATGTCCTTAGTTAGGTTTAAGTAGTTCTAGGGGACTGATGACCACAGATGTTAAGTCCCATAGTGCTCAGAGCCATTTGAACCATTTTTGAATCGACTTTTACGCGGCAGCCGCCACCAATTGCACGCCAAAAGAGAAATGCGACATTAGCGGTGGATTGTCTATCTACAATATGCAGCTTACAATGTGGCGACTACATGTGCTGGAGGGAACACCATGTTTCTATAAAGTATTAATGTAGGCTCTATTTCGCGCGTTTCAGATCGACACCAGAAAGGACAACCGGAGCGGAAAGGAATATTTCTAAGCCGGCATAGAACCAGTGGGGGAATAGCGCTCGGAGCTAACTCTCCACCGAAGATCGGATAGGGAACGCTCATTTCACAAGGCTTCATGCAAACGTCATTTAGACGACAATATCGCCAACCTCAGGAGCTGCTATGGACTTTCATTAGCGTTCGATGCGGGCCTTCCTAACACGGGTAACTACTCACAAGAAAAATAATGGCTCTGAGCACTATGGGACTTAACATCTATGGTCATCAGTCCCCTAGAACTTAGAACTACTTAAACCTAACTAACCTAAGGACATCACACAACACCCAGTCATCACGAGGCAGAGAACTACTCACAAGACTTCGTGCAGATGTGACGTTATTTTAACACCATAGACAGTATCGAAGAGTTATAAAAGTACGTAGTTCTTGATACGATTTTTTTATAGTTATTATTATGATTAAACGTCACATAATGTGCTTTGTTGTTGTTGTGGTCTCCAGTCCAGAGATTGGTTTGATGCAGCTCTCCATGCCACCCTATCCTGTGCAAGCTTCTTCATCTCCCAGTACCTACTGCAACCTACATTCTTCTGAATCTGCTTAGTGTATTCACGTCTTGGTGTCCATCTACGATTTTTACCCTCCGCGCTGCCCTCCAATACTAAATTGGTGATCCCTTGATGCCTCAGAATATGTCCTACCAACCGATCACTTCTTCTAATCAAGTTGTGCCACAAATTTCTCTTCTCTTCAGTTCTATTCAATACCTCCTCATTAGTTATGTCATCTACCCATCTAACCTTCAGTATTCTTCTGTAGCACCACATTTCGAAATCTTCTATTCTCTTTTTGTCTACACTATTTATCGTCCACGTTTCACTTGCATACATGGCTAGACTCCATACAAATACTTCCTGAAGCGACTTCCTGACACTTAAATCTACACTCGATATTAACAAATTTCTCTTCTTCAGCAACGCTTTCCTTGCCATTTTCAGTCTACATTTTATATCCTCTCTACTTCGACCATCATCAGTTATTTTACTCCCCAAATAGCGAAATCCTTTACTACTTTAAGTGTCTCATTTCCTAATCTAATTCCCTCAGCATCACCCGAATTAATTCGACTACATTCCATTATTCTCGTCTTGCTTTTGTTGATGTTCATCTTATACCCTCCTTTCAAGACACTGTCCATTCCGTTCAGCTGCTCTTCCAAGTCCTTTGCTGTCTCTGACAGAATTACAATATCATCGTGGAACCTCAAAGTTTTAATTTCTTCTCCATGGATTTTAATTCCTACTCCGAATTTTTCTTTTGTTTCCTTTACTGCTTGCTCAATGTACAGATTGAATAACATCGGGGATAGGCTACAAACCTATCTCACTCCCTTCCCAACCACAGCTTCCCTTTCATGCCCCTCGACTCTTATAACTGCCACCTGGTTTCTGTACAAATTGTAAATAGCCTTTCGCTCCCTGTATTTTACTCCTGCCACCTTCAGAATTTAAAACAGAATATTCGAGTCAACATTGTCAAAAGCTTTCTCTAAGTCTACAAATGCCTTTCCTTAATCTGCTTTCTAAGATAAGTCGTAGGGTCAGTATTGCCTCACGTGTTCCAATATTTCTACGGAATCCAAACTGATCTTCCCCGAGGTCGGCTTCTACCAGTTTATCCATTCGTCTGTAAAGAATTCGTGTTAGTATTTTGCAGCCGTGGCTTATTAAACTGATAGTTCAGTAATTTTCACATCTATCAACCCCTGCTTTGTTCGGTATTGGAATTATTATATTCTTTTTGAGGTCTGAGGGCATTTCACCTATTTCATACATCTTGTTCACTAGATGGTAGAGTTTTGTCAGGGCTGGCTCTCCCAAGGCTTTCAGTAGTTCTAATGGAATGCTGTCTACTCCCGGGGCCTTGTTTCGACTTCACGCAGTATCATATCTCCCATTTCATCTTCATCTACATCCTTTTCCATTTCCATAATATTGTCCTCAAGAACATCTATATACTCCTTCCACCTTTTTGCTTTCCCTTCTTTGCTTGGAACTGGGTTTCCATCTGAGCTCTTGATATGCATGCAAGTGGTTCTCTTTTCTCCAAAGGTCTCTTTAATTTTCCTGTAGGCAGTACCTATCTTACCCCTAGATATACGCCTCTAGATACTTACATTTGTCCTCTAGCCATTCCTGTTTTGCTATTTTGCACTTCCTGGCCATCACATTTTTGAGACGTTTGTATTCCTTTTTGCCTGCTTTATTTGCTGCATTTTTGTGTTTTCTCCTTTCATCAATTAAATTCAGTATCTCTTCTGTTACCCAAGGATTTCTATTATCCCTCGTCTTTTTACCTACTTGATTCTCTGCTGCCTTCACTATTTCATCTCTCAATGCTACCCATTCTTCTTCTACTGTATTTCTTTCCCCCATTCTTGTCAATCGTTCCCTAATGCTCTCCCTGAAACTCTCTACAACCTCTGGTTCTGTCATTTTATCCAGGTCCCAGCTTCTCAAATTCCTACATTTTTGCAGTTTCTTTAGTTTTAATCTACAGTTCATAACCAATAGATTGTGGTCAGAGTCCACATCTGCCCCTGGAAATGTGTTACAATTTAAAACCTGGTTCCTACATCTCTGTCTGAGATTATATAAAAATGGTTCAAATGGCTCTGAGCACTATGGGACTTAACATCTGAGGTCATCAGTCCCCTAGAACTTACAACTACTTAAACCTAACTAACCTAAGGACATCACACACATCCATGCCCGAGGCAGGATTCGAACCTGCGACCGTAGCTGTCGCTCGGTTCCGGACTGAAGCGCCTAGAACCGCTCGGCCACCGCGGACGGCTCATTATATAATCTTTTTGAAACCTCTCAGTATCTCCAGGCTTCTTCCATGTATACAACCTTCTTTTATGGTTCTTGAAGAGCCAAGTGTTAGCTATGATGCAGTTATGCTCTGTGCAAAATTCTACCAGGCGGCTTCCTCTTTCATTCCTCACCCCCATTCCATATTCACCTACTACGTTTCCTTCTCTACCTTTTCCTACTATAAAATTCCAGTCACCTATGACTATTAAATTTTCGTCTCCCTTCACTATCCGAATAATTTCTCTTATCTCATCATACATTTCATCAATTTCTTCATCATCTGCAGAGCTACTTGGCATATAAACTTGTACTACTGTGGTAGGCGTGGGTTTCGTATGTATCTTGGCCAGAATAATACTTTCACTATGCTGTTTATAGTAGCTTACCCGCATCCCTATTTTTTTATTCATTATTAAACCTACTCCTGCATAACCCCTAATTGATTTTGTATTTATAATCCTGTATTCACCTGACCAGAGGTCTTGCTCCTCCTACCACCGAACTTCACTAATTCTCACTATATCTAACTTTAACCTATCCATTTCCCTTTTTAAATTTTCTAGCCTACGTGCCCGATTAAGGGATCTGACATTCCACGCCCCGACACGTAGAATGCCAGTTGTCTTTCTCCTGATAACGACGTCCTCCTGAGTAGTCCCCGCCCGGAGTTCCGAAAGGGGGACTATTTTACCTCCGGAATATTTTCCCCAAGAGGACGCCATCATTATTTAACTATACAGTAAATCTGCATGCCTTCGGGAAAAATTACGGCTGTATTTTCCCCGTGCTTTCAGCCGTTCGCAGTACCAGCACAGCAAGGCCGTTTTGGTTAGTGTTACAAGGCCAGATCAGTCAATCATCCAGACTGCTGCCCCTGCAACTACTGGAAAGGCTGCTGCCCCTCTTCAGCAACCACACATTTGTCTGGCCTCTCAACAGATACCCCTCCGTTGTGGTTGCACCTACGGTACGGCTATCTGTATTGCTGAGGCACGCAAGCCTCCCCACCAACGGCAAGGTCCATTGTTCATGGGAGGATAATTTGCTTATAAACTATAAAAGCTTTGATGAGATCTGAGTCAGTACGTTTACACGAGACACATGTTCCCGCAAACGAATTTCGGAAACCGTTTTTCGCTATCGTGTTTACATATTAAGACCTGAAGCGGATTTGCTAGCCTAGTCAAACAGGGCGTCTGGAAATTAGCTGCTCCAGTTTCTGATTTAGTCGGCACAGTCACTATTTCTGCTCAATTAAATATTATAAGTGGACAGTTTCATGCTCAGTGTAGTATGTCTATTTCTCCGTTTTGTGCAAAAAGTCACTGCGTCCATATTAGCGGAATTTTTTTATAACAAGTCGTAACCTGACACACTAATCACATTTCGAAAACGGCGTGCGTTAGCATGGTAGCGAAAATTCATTGTGGAAGTGGAAAACCGGCAACAAGAAACAGATTTCCAGAATATGTTTTGGAGTGTTTACATGACCAACCAAAACGGTATTGGGAAATTAGTTTACGAAATCCGATTTTGGGAGCCCATGTAAACATAGTGAATTACAGCTCAGAATCTAAACTTCCCTAATCTCATAGCGGCCTAGTGGTGATGAGTGTGGAGTCGTGTAGGGGGAGATTGGAGGCTACTGTTTCGCGTTTTACTGCTTGCAATTTTATTCTCGTTTCTGAAAGATTCTATGGCTTCCTTATTAATTTAATACAAGTACCATAATACAAGTACTATTAAGTCCGTGTTACATAGCCTACATATACGAATACTCTGTCAAGTGCGAGTTATCATTGTCAATAATTTACAAATTAAGCAGGAAACACACAAATGCGAGTAAATATTCAAAACGCAAAGGGCATAGAAAAAACTGACACATTTGCCAACGAATGAAATGGTGACTAGGTCTCAGCCATACATAAAATTTAAAAGAAAATTTTCGAGGTAGCTCCTTTAGTTCACTGCTTTGTTAAACAAGAAAGTCTTCAATTAAAGAACATCTTTTACCACCAATAAGACGTTTTTTGTTATTTTATATCAAGAAACTGTAGCAATACCAACACGTTTTCGAGAGATCCTCAACACAGTGGTGCTCTCGTATTAAATGAGCTGCCGCTTTAGTTCGTCTGCTAGAATGGCTGCCCACCCTTTTTAATTACAGACCATCTCTTGAAATTAGTTTCGAGAATTTGTAAAGTCAACTTAGGTTGTTGTGTGACCATAATGAACGCTGTTGAATATATATTGTACTTTTAATAGTTTCAGTGCTGCATACAGCAATTCATCCCACAATTGGTGTTGGTGGAGACGTATGAGGAAAAACAGTAAAATTTTTGAGTAAGGTCGGAATTAATTCTTGCAAACACTTTAACTTCTCCATTATCTACAGTCCAGTCCACATAAATGAACGATTTACATATTTATAAACAATCTAACTTCGAGGTTAATATACTATGCAGTTCAAAATGGTTCAAATGGCTCTGAGCACTATGGGACTTAACATCTATGGTCATCAGTCCCCTAGAACTTAGAACTACTTAAACCTAACTAACCTAAGGACAGCACACTACACCCAGCCATCACGAGGCAGAGAAAATCCCTGACCCCGCCGGGAATCGAACCCGGGAACCCGGGCGTGGGAAGCGAGAATGCTACCGCACGACCACGAGATGCGGGCTACTGTGCAGTAAAGAAAGAGCGTAACCTCCAGTTCTCTCTACATGAGGTGAATGTTATTGTTTTGAACGTCATGTTCGCATCACGTGTTGTGAAACATTCGATCACGAGAAGACAACTCTTTCCGCCTTCGATATTGCGTGTGACGTCAAAGTGATGAAACTTTGCAGGGAGCGGGGCCAACGAGATATACGGGCCCTGCGACGACCTTGTGACGTCACGGCAGTCGGCTTGTCAGCCAAACTTCGCGAACGCTCGGGTCCTTGCAGAGCCCACGGGAAGCCAATATTTAACTGAAAAGGTGTCCGCCCCCGGTAGTTGAGTGGTCAGCGCGACGGAATGTCAATCCTAAGGGCCCGGGTTCTATTCCCGGCTGGGTCGGTGATTTTCTCCCCTCAGGTACTGGGTGTTGTGTTGTCCTAATCATCATCATTTCATCCCCATCGACGCGCAAGTCGCCGAAGTGGCGTCAAATCGAAAGACTTGCACCCAGCGAAAGGTCTACTCGACGGGAGGCCCTAGTCAGACGACATTATTATATACTGAAAAGGGACCCAATAAATCTCTTAATATCGAGAACGTGAATGCCTTTGAACAGGCAGTCAAGAATAAGTTAAGTCGTCTGAAGTAGTTAGTTACTCCCTGCGAGAGACGGCTGCTGGCACTCTAAAGAGCCGCGTTGTTTGAGGCGCCATGCACGGATTGCGCGGTCCCTCCCGCCAGAGGTTCAAGTTCTCCCTCGGGCATGGGTGTGTGTGTGTGTGTGTGTGTGTGTTTTCTTAGCATAAGTTAGTTTAAAGTAGTGTGTAAGTCTAGGGTCCGATGACCTCATCAGTTTGGTCCCTTAGGAATTCACACACACACACACACACACACACACACACACAAAGACTAAAGACCTGCAGTGTCACGTGTTGTGAGGTACGCGCCACGGTCGGTCTTTCTCCTGAGCCTCGTGCAGGAAGTGTTGAGAGATGCCTCTTACCCACCGGGAGGCGTTCCCGTTGCATATATACAAGAGTGATCTCTCAGGAATGAGTTATCATTGCCAGTGATTTACAAATTAAGTATAAAAGCACGCAAATGAGAATAAATATTCGAAACACAATGGTCGTCTGGTTCCATTCCGTCCCGTCTAGTGGGGCAGACCGCCAAGTGGCGAGCGCAACAGGGTAGCGGCACTGGGGCACTGACTGCAAGCCGCTCACACGCCGTTCCGGAAGTCTCCTTCCTGCCACAGGCTGGCCCGCCAGGTACGTAAATCCGGCGCCACCGGCAAACCTCTAAGCCGCGCCCACACACGAAACCCGAGGCCCACGAGAAATAGAAACGTAGTTTGTCTGCTGATCTGAGCGAGTGGGCGAGCGCAGGACTACTTTCGTGACGTACGCGCCGTGGCCTGTCTCTCTCGCAGGCCTCGCACGCAACACGAGGCCCACGAGAAAGACAGGCCGCGGCGCGTACGTCACGAAGGTAGTCCTGAACTCGCTCGCTCGCTCAGCTCAGAAGACAAAACGCGTTTCTAAACCTGTTAACTCGCAGCTGGGCGTGTAAGTACTTACAAGAACTGCATCTTCCACTGGAATCTGCTATTATGAAGTCTTACTGATTAACAGTACTACAGCAAAATTTAATTTAAGATCAATACTCGATATACATGGTATAACGGCTTGTTTATAGCATTCATTCTCTTCTGCTTAACAGTACTCATTAGATGCTGGAAGTGGTGCCCCATGCAACTGATAATCATTTTAGTATGATTTTATTTTATTGTACGCCAGTACAGCCGTAACAAATTATAAATAGGCCCATGGACATTGAAACACCCCCGTTTAATTCCTTTACTGGATTTTGTGTAATTTATCGAAGCCGCCAAACAGTTAATTATTATAATTATATGACCGTGTGCTTAATGGATGAAAGGCTATCGGTTTTTCTGCTGTGGTTTCGGGGGTATTCCAACCGAGTGCGGCTGTTCTGAGACTGAATAGTGAAATGATTGAAAGTTTGTCTATTATTAAGGACCATGAAGGTTGCGATGTACAAACTGATATATATTTCCTACTAACAAACGAATTCTGAGGCAGTTGCTACCTTCGCCTTACACGTCTAATCACAGTTATATCTTTCTATTGGTTGCTGATTTTCAGTACTTCGTCACACGCAATGCTGATGGTTAACATTCACAACAATCCTCACTGCAATCCATGGTTGTCGCTGGCCGACGCGGTTGACGCGAAACACGTAATTCGGCACTTGTCACTTTCTGTTTCATATCACTCGCGAGTCGGTATTAGTGAGGGTCAACCCCACGACGATCAGGGGGACGTGCTCACTCGTCATACTCCGGTGAATATTACCGTTTACAACTCACTCGACCACCATTCTTGCCTGTCTCTCCCGCACTACCGGTCACTCGACACTGTCTAGTACTACTGCCCACTCGACACTAGTCTCACTGCCTCCTGCAGCGCCGACAATCGACTCCCGTCTACTATCGACCTGGGCGTCGGAAACTAGCATCTACGGTCGTGGGATCACGGATCCCCTACAACATCCCATCATTATAGGACTAATAACAGTAAGATTCCTTAATAGCGGACTCCAGTAGAAGATTCAGTTTTCGTTTTGTTACGAGTTAACAGCTATAGAAACGTAGTTTGTCTGCTGATCTGAGCGAGTGGGCGAGCGCAGGACTACCTTCGTGACGTCCGCGCCGCGGCCTGTCTTTCTCGCAGGCCTCGCACGCAACATAAGTGACGTCACTGCTCGCAGCGTACTGCAGTTCCACGGCTGCTGCACGTGTCTGCACGAGGTTCTCGGTGCTGTCACTGCAGTGGCGCCTCTTTCTGTCATGCCTCCAAAAGTTCAACTCTGTTACGTGTAGTGAAACGAGGCCACTAGCCTTCGCCCGCTAGTATGTAGCACCATTCTAACGCTGCCTGGTGACTGTACACCTGAATTCTTTCCCACATTTGGTGGCACGACTGCAGCTGTGAGCTGTTCGATTTCAATGTGTTCTCATTTCCATTCCCCACCCCATCCTTTTTTTCTTTCTTTTAGTGACACTACTGCCCAATTTTCTGTAGAAGTACGTTGGGACCTTAGACAGTAAGTGACACATGTCGTCCCACTCTAAGCCCATTACACAACAAGAGTGGCGCGTTCTCAGAAGAGAGTAAATTTCCTACGCCTCCTGCAGACACAGTTCTGCTGCCATACGGATGACAGGGTCGTCATAGTTAGTGAGTGAAGTGGGTCGACAGTTGGAAACGTACTCGGCAGTTTAAGCACGTGCGACCATACGGGCGAACTGTCTAGGATGCACACACATTCACCATGAAATTCTGGCGATGTGTGGACGAAATGCAATGTTCCGTCAAGCAGTAGTGAAATGATGGTAACAGTTTCACCAAGGCCGGACAAACGCGTGTGATAACCGATCCATCAAATGGTCCAGATCTTGCACCATAAGATTTCCCTCTTTTCAGCAAGCTGAAACAACATCTAGGGGAAAAAGATTTTCAAACGATGACGACGTTCACACAGCCGATTATCGAATGGCTCGGTGACGAATTTCTCTCATTGAGGAATTCTGCTTTCCACCATTGTTTACAAAGACTTGGTCACTATGTTGAAAATTAATGCCATGAACCCGTTTCACTTTTAAATACAAGGTTGTAATATTTCTGGCTTAGTCACTCATCATAGTAGGCTCCAAGAAGCTGTTCCCAGAGCAGTGGAGATGCAAGAGTTATATAGATGACTAAATGTGGTGTGAGGTACCTGTGACAGATGTTAGATTCGGCACCATTCCCGTGAGAAAGACCGCCTGCATAATGCTACTGCTCTGTGATTGACTGCTGTGTTCGGAGCAACGGCGCCAAAACGTTATAGTTATTATTATTAGTTAAACTACTCATTGGAATGACTTCAATTTTTAATATGAATATCTCTCAACAGCTATCAACCAGTCATTTTAGAATTATTAAAAACAATTTAAATCAAAAACAAAAGACTTGAGAAATTGCAGACGAAGCACTTCGGAAGCGTTCGGGTCACACCTTTTCTGGTATGGCGCACGAAGTGTTTCGGGCTCTTCGTCTCTCTGAATTAGGCAGTCGAGAAGAACAGACATGTTGTCTGTCGTAGGATGTGTTTCCAATTTTTATTTAAGTTCCTGTTCGTCACTCTGGATTAGGCAGTCGAGATGTACAGTCATGTTGTCTGTGGCAGGATGTCTTTGCCAGTATTCAGTATTAAAAGATTCACTCCGGTAGTCATGAGGCACAGACACGTGCCACAAATAGTGTAAAGATACATTTCCGTGAACATTGTGTTTGATCATGTACTTCGCTGTATCAGAAGGTCTTGTATTAAGATCATGTAGTCTTCTCGTGTGGCTACATTAAAACACGCGAGTGGCACCCCAAAGAAGTGATACATTATTTCAGAACAGAAACTCGCTAAAAGTCAGTTTCAGCCTCAAGATACAGAACCTACGAACTGCGTGCTGTTTTCTGCGCTGGGGACATCAACTTGAAGACAGCAGGTTAGTGAAGTATAACAGAACCTTCGTATTCCACACAGAGCAGTGGAAACAACTAGGCGCCTCACGTGTACTGCACGCACAGAACAAATGTGCTCAGTGACACGTCATCTGCAGTAATGCAGGGGAGGTAAAGGAGGATGATCGTTATTAACACCAACAATCAATTCTTTCTTCCATTCTTTCCGTAAGGTGTACAACTTTGCTTCCGCCGTTTGCCGATAGGTGGCGACAACGGTAATTAGCGGTCGAAAGAAACGTATCGCAGACGTCAGGCAGTTAGCATGGATCTCGGTCAGCACAACCTCATTCAAACATTAGTCGATTTGTGTCTGCATCAGTTGTTCTTGATTTAAAATGTCAGTTTACGAGTCTAATTCTCGTCATTTCAGTATGAAGAAAGCAGCGACTGAGTCTCATCGAATGCTGTCAAGTACGCATGGTAGGGACGCTATTAGTGAGAGAGCGTGTCGAGAGTGGTTTCAACGCGTCAAGAGCGGTGATTTTAACGTCGTAGACCGGCATAGTGGTGGGAGAGAGAATGTTTTCGAAGATGCAGAATTGGAGACATTGCTGAGTGAAGACTCGCGTCAAACTCAAGAAGAACTGGCAAGATTAGTGGGAGTGACACAGCAAGCCATTTCGAAACGCCTCAAGGCTATGGGCATGATTCAGAACGAAGGAACTTTGGTCCCGTGTGAGCTGAAACCAAGAGACGTTGAACGGCGTTTGTGTGTTTGTGAACAGTTGCTTCAGAGGCAAACACGGAAGAGATTTCTGCATCGCATTGTGACCGGAGACGAAAACTGGGTTCATTACGATAACCGTAAATTCGAAAAATCATTGGGATATCCCGGCCATGCTTCCACGTGGACGGCCAAACCGAATATTCACGGTTCCAATGTCATCCCCAGCGTTTTGTGGGACCAACTCGGAGTCGTGTACTACGATGTGTTAAAACCAAGTGAAACAATCACAGATGCTCGTTATCGAAGGCATCAATGCGTGTGAGCAGAGCATTAAAAGACAAACGGCCGCAATACAGCGAGAGGCACGATAAAGTGATTTTTCAGCACGACAACGCTCGACCCCACGTTGCAAAAGAGATCAAAACGTACTTGGAAACGTTGAAATGTGAAGTCCTACCCAACCTGCCGTATTCTCCAGACATTGCTACCCTCTGACTGTCACCTGTTTAGACCAATGGCGCATGGCTTGGCTGACCAACACTTCCGATCGATTCGTGGGTCGCTTCAAAAGATGAACAATTTTTTCGACGCGGGATTCGTACACTGCCCGAAAGATGGGAGAAAGTTGTGGGCAGCGATGGAAAATACTTTGAATGATATATGTGTAACCAATTTGTTTCATTGAAGCCTCAAATGTTGGGGGAAACGGCGGAAGCAAAGTCTTACACCTTTTAAAAATTTCTTGGCCTGTCATTATAGTGTGTAACTTTTTTTTGTCCCATTGAAAGTGTGTGTGTGTGTGTGTGTGTGTGTGTGTTCAAATTTAGACTGTACGTACACTGCAAGAAAAAAAATTCGCAACACGAAGGAATTGTCCGAAAGGAACGAAAAGTCGAGGGACATGAAGGGGAAGCAGTGGTTGAGAAGGGATTGAGACAGGGTTGTAGCCTCTCCCCAATGTTATTTAATCTGTATATTGCGCAAGCAGTAAAGGAAAAAAAGAAAAATTCGGAGTAGGAATTAAAATCGATGGAGAAGAAATAAAAATTTGAGGTTCGCCGATGACATTATAATTCTGTCAGAGACAGCAAAGGACTTGGAAGAGCAGTTGAACGGAATGTACAGTGTCTTGAAAGGAGGATATAAGATGAACATCAACAAAAGCAAAACGAGAATAATGAATGTAGTCGAGTTAAGTCGGGTGATGCTGAGGGAATTAGATTAGGAAATGAGACACTTAAAGTAGTAAAGGATTTCGCTATTTGGGGAGCAAAATAACTGATGATCGTTGAAGTAGAGAGGATATAAAATGTAAACTGGCAATGGCAAGGAAAGCGTTTCTGAAGAAGAGAAATTTGTTGACATCGAGTATAGATTTCAGTGACAGGAAGTCGTTTCTGAGAGTGTTTGTATGGAGTGTAGCCATGTATGGAAGTGAAACATGGACGATAAATAGTTTGGACAAGAAGAGAATAAAAGCTTTGGAAATGTGGTGCTACAGAAGAATGTTGAAGATTAGGTGGGTAGAGCACGTAACTAATGAGGAGGTATTGAATAGGATTGGGGAGAAGAGAAGTTTGTGGCACAACTTGACTAGAAGATGAGATCGGTTGGTAAGACATGTTCTGAGGCATCAAGGGATCACCAATTTAGTATTGGAGGGCAGCGCGGAGGGTAAAAGTCGTAGAGGGAGACTAAGAGATGAATACACTAAGCAGATTCAGAAGGATGTAGGTTGCAGTAGATACTGGGAGATGAAGAAACTTGCACAGGATAGAGTAGCATGGAGAGATGCATCAAACCAGCCTCAGTACTGAAGACCACAACAACATGATGTACATGTACAGACAAGAAAATTATTGCAACTTCTGAAAAATTGGATGATTTATTCAAGAGAAAAAGCTTCACAAATTCTGACCAACTCTCATGTTACATCGTTTCAATATCCCAAGACCGTTGGAGGATCCTGTCCACAGCAAACATTCTCAGTTGGGGGCAGATCTAACGAAACTGATGGCCAAGGTAGGGTTTGGTAAGCACAAAGACCAGCTGTAGAAACTTTCGCCATGTACGTGTGGGTACTGTCTTGCTGAAATATAAGCCCAGGATAGTTTGCCACGAGCGGCAGTAGAAAGGGCCGTAGAATATCGTCGACGTACCGCTGTGCTGTAAGGGTGCCGCGGATATGAACCAAGCGGGTCCTGCTATGAAGAGAAGTGGGACTGAAGTTAATCAGTCCTGGTTGTTGGACCGTGTGGTGGGCGACAGTCATGTTGATATCCCGCCACTGTCCGGGGCGTCCCCAGACACGTCTTCGCTGGTGATAGGGGCTCAGTTCGAAGCAGGACTCATCACTGAAGACTACTCCAGAGGATGAGATTCCAGACCGACGTCGTGGCTGGAGACGCCTTGAACAGAGGTGGGGAACCAACTGGACTGTCGCCCTCCGTACGGCCCGACAACCAGGAGTCACGGCCCGAGGTGCCATTTCTTTCCATCTGTGGCACGTTTACAGCACAGCGATACGTTGACGATATTCCACGGCTCGCTTTGTTGCCTTTGATGTCAAGCCATCCTGGTCTTACATTTCAGCATGATAATGCCAGCCCGCACACTGCTACAGTTTCTAATGCATGAAGTTTCTCGACTTTAGCCAGCAAGGTCGCAAGATTTCTCCCCAACCGAGAATATTTGGAGCACTATAGACAGGACCCTCCAACCATGTCGGGATTGTGGCGATGTAACGCGCCGGTTGTATAGAATTTGGCACGATATCCCTCTTTTTTTCGGTATTATTCGTTGCGTTTTGGTCTGGGCGGACGTCACATGACATCCGTTCACGTTGGTAGTTGATTGCTTTACTCAGTTTTTTTTTTTTTATTATAGAGGGCAACTCGCCCTTTTTTCACATGATATCTTGCGAACTATGGATGAAGGGTATCAGACGAATGCCATATTCCTTGACTTCCGGAAAGCGTTTGACTCGGTGCCCCACTGCAGACTTCTAACTAAGGTACGAGCATATGGGATTGGTTCCCAAGTATGTGAGTGGCTCGAAGACTTAAGTAATAGAACCCAGTGCGTTGTCCTCGATGGTGAGTGTTCATCGGAGGTGAGGGTATCATCTGGAGTGCCCCAGGGAACTGTGGTAGGTCCGCTGTTGTTTTCTATCTACGTAAATGATCTTTTGGATAGGGTGGATAGCAATGTGCGGCTGTTTGCTGATGATGCTGTGGTGTACGGGAAGGTGTCGTCGTTGAGTGACTGTAGGAGGATACAAGATGACTTGGACAGGATTTGTGATTGGTGTAAAGAATGGCAGCTAACTCTAAATATAGATAAATGTAAATTAATGCAGGAAAAAGAATCCCATAATGTTTGAATACTCCATTAGTAGTGTCCCGCTTGACACAGTCACGTCGATTAAATATTTGGGGGTAACATTGCAGAGCAGTATGAAGTGGGACAAGCATGTAATGGCAGTTGTGGGGAAGGCGGATGGTCGTTTTCGGTTCATTGGTAGAATTTTGGGAAGATGTGGTTCATCTGTAAAGGAGACCGCTTATAGGACGCTGGTGCGACCTATTCTTGAGTACTGCCCGAGCGTTTGGGATCCCTATCAGGTCGGATTAAGGGAGGACATAGAAGCAATTCAGAGGCGGGCTGCTAGATTTGTTACTGGTAGGTTTGATCATCACGCGAGTGTTATGGAAATGCTTCAGGAACTCGGGTGGGAGTCTCTAGAGGAAAGGAGGCATTCTTTTCGTGAATCGCTACTGAGGAAATTTCGAGAACCAGCATTTGAGGCTGACTGCAGTGCAATTTTACTGCCGCCAACTTACATTTCGCGGAAAGACCACAAAGATAAGATAAGAGAGATTAGGGCTCGTACAGAGGCATATAGGCAGTCATTTTTCCCTCGGTCTGTTTGGGAGTGGAACAGGGAGAGAAGATGCTAGTTGTGGTACGAGGTACCCTCCGCCACGCACCGTGTGGTGGATTGCGGAGTATGTATGTAGATGTAGGTGTAGAACCAGTCCTCTGACCGAACACGCTCAGCTACCGTGCCGGCAAATGTCAATCAACGGCAAACCGAATGACTGCTTGCATGAGGGCCAGAGGTGGACCAACGCGTTATTGACTTCCTCAATTTGTGAAGCTCCTTCTCTTTGATAAATCAGTCATTATTTCTGAAACTGTATTCATTTGTCTGTCTCTACATCTTACATCATACCTACCGATTTCCGTCCCATCCGGACAATTCTTTCGTGGTGCGTCGTTTTTTTTTTACCTCATAGTGTATAAACAGATGATGCACGTGACAATTTGTAAAGATTTTTGTATAAATAAAAAGTGAAATAAATAGGGGAGCAAACAGATGCATCAGCACACAGACTGGAACCAAAACGTAAGGGCATAGAATTAAACTGTTTAGCATTTGCTGACGGCATGGCACTGATCGCCCAAGACATTACCGATGCACAGACACAGCTAGAATTACTACAAGAGCAGGCAGCAAAAATAGGATTAGAAATTTCATTTGAAAAGACAATTTATTACTGACATCAAAGATGCACCTTCTGATCTCAAAATTGGTAATAACTACATCTCTCGAGTACAAGAATTTCAATATTTACGTGAATGGAGTGCAGAAAATTGTAATGGAAAGAAATCTGTCAGATCAAGAGCCCAGAAAATGGGACGGCGTTTCAGTTAGCACAAAACGTTTACAACAAAAAGTGTCTCTCGTGGAACTGGAAAATGCGACACTACACAACAGTAACTAAACCCGAAGCTCTCTACGCATCTGGGCCACTAAATCTTAAACACAGAATTAAAGGTGAAAGAACGTAAAATAATGAGGAAAATCCTAGTACCAAGAATTAAAGATGGTGTGCATTATCAAAAACCCAAAGCAGAAATATATAAAAATATCTCCAAAATAACATACATAATGCGCGTGAGAAGTATCCAGTTCATGGAGCATTACGAAAGAATGGACTCAAACAGGTTAACGCAGAAAATCCATACATTTTTAAAGAACAAAACTACAAGTCCGGACTGGTACAAACAGACGGAAAAAGACCTGAGAGAATTAGGGTTTCCAAATCTACATGACAGAAATGAAATCACAAACACACGGGGTTTTGAGGAAGAACAGAGAAAAACTAACCGACATACGTGGTCTGCGCAACGAAAACGAGGCCATTCGTTGCGTATGAAGGAATACTGGGCGAAAAGGAAGGCCAACAAATGTTGATTACGGTGCTCCTAAGCGATCCATCCACTAAGAAGAAGAAGAAGGGGAGCAAGAAAGCTAGTGGCATGAAGATCATGGTCTGAGAGACAAAGTACTGTAAATATTTTGTATTGCATGCTCGAAATGGCCGCCGAGTGTGATGTGACAATTCTGAAATTAAAATTAGAAGTATTCAAAGCGCCTACATTAACGAACACATTAAGATCCTTCAGTCTGGAACCGCGCGACCGCTACGGTTGCAGGTTCGAATCCTGCCTCCGGCATGGATGTGTGTGATATTCTTAGGTTAGTTAGGTTTAAGTAGTTCTAAGTTCTAGGGGACTGATAACCTCAGCAGTTAAGTCCCACTGTGCTCAGAGCCATCTGAACCTAAAATCACGGAATAGTTGTGCATTTGCGGATGAAATTTATGAGCCAACACTTAGCTGGTTTACCACGGCAGACAGTAGTATCGTCTTCCAGTGTTACTTCTTTTATAAGTGTGTTTTTCTTGCCCCCATTTTATTCCTCCATGAAATCCATTCTCATGAAATCCAATTCCGTGTCCAACATTTGATTTTTCTTCTCCTTTTGTTTAACTGTTACCTAAACTCTGTCATAACGTGCACTACAACATAAATACCCGCACGAATTATTTCAGCTGGCGCCTTATTGTAAACTGTGATACAACGTGGAATTTACGGCAGCCCTGGGCTGGCACGGCAGTATGACACCAGGTGTGGGCTTCACTTTAATTCTGTGCGTGAAAGTGGGCTATCGTTCCCTAGTTTGAGCCGGCGGTCAGACGCTCAACCAGAACCGTATTGAAGTTATCAGGTATGTGCCACTCGAGCGCAGTCACGGATACGCCACGCATTAGTCGCCTAACACAGAACAACCGCAATAATTTCTGTCAACAAAGTCGCAGAGCAACGGAGCTGACGTCTATTTTGTATTCTGTTAGGAATCCAAACACGTCCCTTATTACTCTTCTTACGCAGCGAATTCATGTAGACAACCACTAACTCCGTCACTACTTGTGCCGCTGCCAAAACTTTTATTTCAGACATGACTCCGGCACACACAAAGCGACACAACTGTAATGTACAGCAGTGTCGCTACGTACATCTCCGACGCCACGACAGACTTTCTAATTTTATCTGGCCGCCTTACGTTAGGTCTCGGTCTCGCTCTGTTCGTAGTTCTTGGATACTGCAGACAGCTTCCATGCTTCCACGTGGCTGCATGTCATGCTCTCCTGACTAATTTTCATTAGAGTTATTATTAGATCTTCGAATGCTCTCTCTCTTCCCTGATCTATTTGCTTGTCTACTCAACTCCCCAACTGTAATTCCCAAGACGAGTCTCCCTGTAGTACAGGGTGTCCCAAAAAGAATGATCCGATTTTAAATTGAATTATCTATTAGGCAGAAGGGCTTAACACCAACAAATTGCATACTAAATTACTCAGAAAAGACAGAAGTTTATAAAAATCCATTATAAATGTCCAATTTGTCCTCCATTGGCTGCACGAACGACATCTAGCTGACAGCCGAATCCTCCCAAACTGAGCGTAAGGTGTCTTCTGTAACTGAAGCAACAGCAGCTGATATTCTGGTTTTTAGTTCATCAATGTCACGAGGTAAGGGAGGAACGTAAACACATTGTTTAACATATTCCCACAGGAAGAAATCACATGGTGTTAAGTTAGGGGACCTAGGAGGCCAAGAGTGTAAAGCCTGGTCTCATAGTCCTGTACGCCCTATCCAACGTTGAAGCACGTTGGCATTGAGGAAACTGCGCACGTTGTTGTGCCAGTGCAGTGGTGCTGACAGATGAAATTGCCAGAGTCAAGTTGTGGGAATAACCAGTTCCGTAGAATTGCAAGATATGATTGCCCTGTTACGGTTTCTTCCTCAAAAAAGTAGAGTCCATAAACCTTGCTTTTGCGAAACAGCACAAAAAATTCACTTTTGGTGAATCACGTTCGTGTTCAATTGTTTCATGAGGATTTTCGAGCACCCATATACGCACATTATGACGGTGAACCTTACCGCTAATAGGGAAAGTTGCCTCATCGCTGAATATCAACCGTGACATAAAAGTGTCGGCTTCCATGTCCTCTAGAACAGCATTGCTAAAGTCAACTCGCTTCACTTTGTCTGTATCTCGAAGAGCTTATACCAGTTGTAATCCGTATGGTTTGAAGGCTAAACGACGCCGTAACACACGCCCCACTGTCATGCGCGGTAACGCAAGATCTCGGCTAGCACGACGCGTAGACTTGCGGACGCTCCGCTCAAATCCTCGTCGGATTTGTTCCACTGCTTGTTCAGGAACGCGCGGCCGGCCACGAGAGATTCGAGCGCGCACGGGGGCTTTTCCGCAGTCGTTCTTCCCCCGAACCATACGCGACTGGAACAGGAAAGGGAGGTAACGACAGTGGCACGTAAAGTGCCCTCCACCGTTGGGTGGCTTGCGGAGTATAAATGTAGATGTAGATGTAGATGTAGAACTACCGCAACACGACGTGGCATGGACACGACTAACGTCTGAAGTAGTGCTGGAGGGAATTGACTTCATGAGTCCTGCAGGGCTATTCATAAATACGTAAGAATACGAGGCGTGTAGGTCTCTTCTAAACAGCACGTTGCAAGGCATCCCAGATATGCTCAATATTGTCATCCTCTGAGGAGTTTCGTAGCCAGCGGAAGTGCTTAAACTCAGAAGAGTGTTCCTGGAGCTACTCTGTAGCAATTCTGGACGTGTGGGGTGCCGAATTCTCCTGCTGGAGTTGCCCAGGTCCGTCGGAACGCATAATGGACTTGAATGGATGCAGGTGATCAGAAAGAATGCATAGGTACGTGTCACCTGTCAGAGTCGTGTGTAAACATGTCAGGGGTCCCATATCACTCCAGATGCACGCGCCCCACACAATAACAGAGCCTCTACCAGCTTGAACAGTCCCCAACTGACATGCAGGTTCAAAAAAATGGTTCAAATGGCTCTGAGCACTATGGGACTTAACTTCTGAGGTCATCAGTCTCCTAGAACTTAGAACTACTTAAACCTAGCTAACCTAAAGACATCACACACACCCATGCCCGAGGCAGGATTCGAACCTGCGACCGTAGCTGTCGCACGGTTCCAGACTGTAGCGCCTAGAACCGCTCGGCCACCCCAGCCGGCCATGCAGGTTCCATTGATTCATAAGGTTGTCTCCATACCCGTACACGTCCATCCGCTGGATACAATTTGGAACGAGACTCGTCCGTCCAGGCAACTTGTTTTCAGTCATCAACAGTCCATTGTAGGTGTTGACGGGCCCAGGCGAGGAGTAAAGCTTTGTGTCCTGCAGTCATCAAGGGTACACGAGTGGGCCTCCGGCTGCGAACGCCCGTATCGATGATGTTTCGTTGAATGGTTCGCACGCTCACACTTATTAATGGCCCAGCATTGAAATCTGCAGCAATTTGCGAAATGGATGCACTTCTGTCACGCTGAACGATTCTCTTCCGACGTCGGTCCCGTTCTTGCAGGATCCTTTTCCGGCCGCAGAGAAGTCAGAGATGTGATGTTTTACCGGATTCCTCATATTCACGGTACATTTGTGAAATGGTCGTACGGGAAAATCCCCACTTGTTCGCTACCTCGGAGATGCTGTGTCCTATCGCTCGTGCGCCGACTATAACTCCACATTCAAGCTCACTCAAATCTTGATAACCTGCCATTGTAGCAGCACCTAACCGTTCTAACAACTGCGCCAGACACTTGTTGTCCTATATAGGCGTTGAAGACCGCAGCGCCGTATTCTGCCTGTTTACATATCTCATTATTTGCATACGCATGCCTATACCAGTTTCTTTGGTGCTTCGGTGTATATCTTCCTTGCTCCTGGAATAACAGCTTGAGATGTACATGCATGTGATTCATTTACTGTAAATTATCAATCTGTGTTTACAATAGTCATATACAATATGTACATTTTTGGGCATATCATGGCTTACACTTCTGTGAAAAAGATAACAACATCTGCTAAAGCAATACCAAGTAAGTTTCTGTAATACCCTTCCAACACTTAACGTAAATGTGTAGCCAAGGTATAAAGATTTATAGTATCTTGTAGGCTTCTGAAGGTGACAAATTAATTTGTCGAAACCGTTAAAGCGAAATAAAAAATGTTTGCAACTGAGGACTGAACTGTATTCTGAGAAATATATTTTACAATTTGCTGAAAAATAGTAGGTATGAATAAAACTGAAGACAACTGTGACGGAAGTGGAGGACCGGGTATTAATTGTCGAGGCTGAATTGAATGAAATCTCATTACTTCTTCAATCAGTTCCCTGCTCTGCCGTATCGCCGCCACCCAGAGGCAGATGGGAAGGCGTAAGGCGCCCTCTCGGTCCTGCTGGTGGAATTCTGAATCTCGGTCGAATCTCAGGGAGGCATCCCCCAGCACCGGCTAGTGAAACTTGACCCTGGCCGAAACTGCAACAAGCTGCGGCAGGACCCCTGAAACTACCACCTCAATCGCTGCTTTCGTCCAAACACGGCGACAACGAGAAGGAAACTTAAAATTCCTTTATCATAACTTACGCCAAACGTCTTGCACTATCCGTATGGTGATTATTTAATTAACCGACGCCATGCGTACCATGCAAAGGAACCAAAAAGATCACCAGTGACATCTATATGCGACTCATTGCAAGCATCTACTTGAGGTGAAACTTCCAGGCAGATTAAAACTGTGTGCCCGACCGAGACTCGAACTCGGGACCTTTGCCTTCACGCAGGAGAGCTTCTGTAAAGTTTGGAAGGTGGGAGACGAGATACTGGCAGAAGTAAAGCTGTGAATACCGGGCATGAGTCGTGCTTCGGTAGCTCAGTTGGTAGAGCACTTGCCCGCGAAAGGCAAAGGTCCCGAGTTCGAATCTCGGTCGGGCACACAGTTTTAATCTGCCAGGAAGTTTCATATCAGCGCACACTCCGCTGCAGAGTGAAAATCTCATTCTGGATCTACTTGAGGTGTTTACAATCGTTGGAAGTTGTGTAATACACATAGCTGTAGTATAATCATATAGCTGGAGCCTTATTTCCTTTTAAATGTACTCACATTTTGACAACAGAAGTGTTTTCAGATAAAAATATTTCGAGAGCTGTACATTCTCGTAGTAAAATGTTTCAGACGTCATTTGCTGCGAAAGCGACTCACAAGGCAGTAGCCGTACTAGTTTTATCCGTGCTGGCACTACACGCGGTGAAACGAAGTCATCTTCGTTTCTGAATGAGACTTCTTACTTTTTATGGTATATTATGATCCAGTGGTAAGAACTGAATAACTTTCCTTCGAAGTTTGTTTCCATTCCCTAGGGTCATCGTCAAAAATTTGACGAACATTTTTAATATATTTTCGCTATGTGCCATGATTCTATATAATAAGTAACCAGGCTCGCGTAGAGGTCCCGGCGGGCCATTCAGTATCTCTCGTCGTCCTTCTTCCTCCCCCCCCCCTTCTCCATGACGTCACTCGTATCCTGTAAGAAGGGGTAAACAGTTAGGACGCCGGCCGTTGCCAGGTTCACAGACCTAACGGTCTACTTCTCACCCAAGTAGCTCCGAAGTTACTGTCACGAGGCTGCATCCATCCTGCTCAGCCCCCTCACCGAGGAAGAATTCCTGACCGTACCGGGAAATGAACCCAGGTCATCCTTGCTGAACACTTCGCTACGGAGGCTGTCACCAACATAAAAAATCCATGTAAATAGTGTTTTGTGGAACTAAACTTTTTTAATGTCGTGACAATTAGAGTGAAATTAACTTGATGTGCGCAACAAGAACCTTGTGTGTACACTTCACACGCAATAAACAAAAAGGGAGGCAAAGAAAAGATCTAATTTTCAACCGATTACAGCTCCAATGAGGATGAAACTAAAACCATTACCTTGCGAGCCAATTCGTTCCTAATACGTTTCGCGTGAGACATTTGTTGTAGGATACGGAATTCTAGAGATATTATCCTACAAAGGTTAAAGTTTGACATCCATTGTAATGGTTAAAGTAGAGTTTTACTCAGTCCGAAGGGCGATGTGAGCAGCACACCGCTTTGCTCGGTATGTTCCTGTTGCACGTGGTATGCCCTTACCTTCCTACTACCTTTAAAGATTCCTAAAATAGCAGGACCGACTGATGATGGAACCTCTTGATCTAGTTTTGTGGTTTTTGTACTCTGTCTGTCACTCATATAATGCTACTGTTGACCTTTACTAAAGTAAAATTACGACTACAAAACTTCTTAACAGAGCATTATTCAGTTTAGATCTCATAAAAAAAGCTCAAGATCGTTAATAATAGATGTACATATTACTTTATACACAGAAGAGACAAAGAAACTGGTATAGGAATGCGTATTCAAATACAGAGTTGTAGAAACAGGCAGAATACGGCACTGCGGTCGGCGCCGCCTATGAGACAACAAGTGTCTGGCGCAGTTGTTGGATCGGTTACTGTTCCTATAATGGCACGTTATCAAGATTTAAATGAATTTGAACTTGGTGTTACAGCCGGCGCACGAGCGATGGACAGCATTTCCAAGGTAGCAATGAAGTGCGGATTTTCCCTTACGATCATTTTAGTGTACCCTGAATATCAGGAATCCAGTAAAACTTCACATTTCCGACATGGCTGCCGCCGGAAAAAGATCCTGCAAGGACTGGGCCAACGATGACGGAAGAGAATCGTTGAACGTGACAGAAATGCAACCCTTCCACAAATTGCTGCAGATTTCAATGCTGTGCTATCAACAAGTGTGAGCGTGCGAACCACTCAACGGAACATCATCGATACGGGCTTTTGGAGCCGATGGCCCACTCGTGTACCCTTGACGACAGTAGGGTAGTGTGGTTGTCACTCAACTTTTGATATCAAACTGAAACACAAATTAATTAAATTGATCAATTAATCAACCCTGCCCACAACCTCACCCATCCACTCCCGCCCTCCACCATGCCCGCCCCCACCTCCAGATGACGTCACGTGTTTTTCTCAGCCTGCACATAAGCCTCACCACCCTCCCTCAACCTTCACACTCTCAAGCTGCCCTATTGGGGGAAATTTCGAATTTTGGTGGGAATTTCTTTGTCCTAGGGCTGTGCTGACGTCTTACCCCACCCCCTTCAAGGAATTGGCGAGAAATTAAAATTGGCGGTTCAGGGACTCGAACCCTGGTCCTCCCAGGCTGAAAGCCCAAGTGCAACCCTATAACACAATTAAACCACCAGAGGCGCTTGGAACTGACAGGAAATTAAAAATGGCGGAGCCGTTTCCGGGACTTGAAACCAGATTCTATGGGATGGAAAGCCCGAGCGCACCCCGATAACACAATTATAACACCAGATGCGCTTGAAATTGGCAGTAGCCAATAGGAACGTAGCATCCGATCAGATTGGCGATACGAGGTGCATTCAAGTTCTAAGGCCTCCAATTTTTTTTCTCCGGACTGGAAAGAGATAGAAACATGAGCATTGTTTTAAAATGAGGCCGCGTTCATTGTCAATACGTCCCAGAGATGGCAGCACCTTACGGCAGATGGAATTTTACGCCCAGCGGCGAGAATGAGAACTGTTTTAAATACTTAAAATGGAGACATTTTCCTTACTTGAACAGCGTGCAATCATTCGTTTTCTGAATTTGCGTGGTGTGAAACCAACTGAAATTCATAGACAGTTGAAGGAGACATGTGGTGATGGAGTTGTGGATGTGTTGAAAGTGCGTTCGTGGGTGCTACAGTTTAATGAAGGCAGAACATCGTGTGACAACAAACCGAAACAACCTCAGGCTCGCACAAGCCGGTCTGACGACATGATCGAGAAAGTGGAGAGAATTGTTTTGGGGGATCGCCAAATGACTATTGAACAGATCGCCTCCAGAGTTGGCATTTCTGTGGGTTCTGTGCACACAATCCTGCATGACGACCTGAAAATGCGAAAAGTGTCATCCAGGTGGGTGCCACGAATGCTGACAGACGACCACATGGCTGCCCGTGTGGCATGTTGCCAAGCAATGTTGACGCTCAACGACAGCAAGAATGGGACTTTCTTTTCTTCAGTTGTGACAATGGATGAGACGTGGATGCCATTTTTCAATCCAGAACCAAAGCGCCAGTCAGCTCAATGGAAGCACACAGATTCACTACCACCAAAAAAATTTCGGGTAACCGCCAGTCCTGAAAAAATGGTGTCCATGTTCTGGGACAGTGAGGACGTAATCCTTACCCATTGCGTTCCAGAGGGCACTACGGTAACAGGTGCATCCTACGAAAATGTTTTGAAGAACAAATTCCTTCCTGCACTGCAACAAAAACGCCCGGGAAGGGCTGCGCGTGTGCTGTTTCACCAAGACAACGCACCCGCACATCGAGCTAACGTTACGCAACAATTTCTTCGTGATAACAACTTTGAAGTGAATCCTCATGCTCCCTACTCACCTGACCTGGCTCCTAGTGACTTTTGGCTTTTTCCAACAATGAAAGACACTCTCCGTGGCCGCACATTCACCAGCCGTGCTGCTATTGCCTTAGCGATTTTCCAGTGGTCAAAACAGACTCCTAAAGAAGCCTTCGCCGCTGCCATGGAATCATGGCGTCAGTGTTGTGAAAAATGTGTACGTCTGCAGGGCGATTACGTCGAGAAGTAACGCCAGTTTCATCGATTTCGGGTGAGTAGTTAATTAGAAAAAAAAATCGGAGGCCTTAGAACTTGAATGCACGTCGTATAAGGCGGGCCCAGCAGCCCTGCAGCCTCAGTTGCAGTCAGTCACCCAGAATGAAGCGGCAGTCAAGATCGTCCAGCGCCGTCCAACCACAGCAGCAACAGAATTCGAAGGAGCAGCGAATAAGTAGCCCCTGCTTAATGTGTGTTTACTGCCGTGTGAGGGTCTTTGTGCTTCTATCATCGCTTTTGACGGTTTTTCTTCTTTGCTCATCAGCGGATGCGACGTCCTCCAGCCTGTCGAGGTCTGCAACAGTGGTGTGTTCCAGCCCGTCGGGACCCGCAGCAGCGGCAGCATCCTGGGATCATATCGCGTACCTGGCCAGCTTGATGGAGCAGGACAGTCAGCTGCTATTGTCGGTTGAAGACACCCAGCCAGCTCCTGACTCGCTGACGTCCACCGGGGGTCGTAATCAGCATGACGCAGGTTGGTACTGGCCTCCATCATACGCGCCATCGCAGAATATTCCAGTGATACTGCATGGACACAGTGAGGATGTAGTGGATGAGAAGATATCTGTTAAGCCCTGTGCACCATTACTCTTCTCTTCAGTAGTTAATTTAACCGCTAGTGTTCAAAATGTTCAAATGTGTGTCAAACCTTATGGGACTTAACTGCTAAGGTCATCAGTTCTTAAG